>NC_042616.1:715830603-716485967 GCF_901001135.1 Rhinatrema bivittatum
TATTTACTATGGACTATGAGGGAAGTATGGAGAACTATTTTAATTGATTATTGATCACTATGCATTGGACATTTATTTTTTATTTATTTGAGTTTTTTTCTATACCGGCATGTTTCTTTTTGTTCCTTTTTCCAAATTGGGGTCGATACTGTAACGTGCGGTTGAGGATTTCCCGTCTGTAACGAGCTGGGAGCACACAATTCGGACGCGTAAGGCGATCCAGCGATACAGTCTCCAGTTTCACGCGTCCTTAGCGCTTCTTAAAACAGACGCATAAACCCTTTCCGCACACAGCATGTATATGATATGTAAATGAACGAATTAGCTGTATAATGAAGGAATTAGCTATTCCCCTCCGATACTGTGACGCGCGCTCAGATTATCTCCTTTGTAACCCGCTATTTTGCCGCGTCCTTAACCTGTTAGTTTACCGCCACCCTCTACTTGGTGTTAGTGTGGTGTTAGAAAATTAAAACGGGAATAAAGTGTAAAAAATGGGGGCGATTTTCGGCGCTCAAGGCCCCGTCCGGTCTCCGGTGCAGCCCCAGTCCTGTCCCCTCCTCCTGAAGCAAAAAAAAAAAAAAACCGAAAAAGTAGCAAGGTTCGGGCCTGCTACGGTAGTCCCTTCTCCCTTCTCCCCTCCTCCCGATTTCGGTGCTCAAGGCGGCCGGGTGGGCGTGCATTCATCCAGGCAGAGGGAGCCGGCGGCAAAAGCAGCCTCCGGCTCCCTCTGCCTGGATGAATGCACGGCCCCCGCCGGCAGTGAATGAATGCCCGTGCGATTTTGGCGCTCATGCCTTGAGCGCCGAAATCGCACGGGCATTGTTTCTGTTTATCCCAGTCTAATCGATTGCCCATTCAGGAGCCAAAGTTATTTTCATTATGACTAGGGTTCAGTGGTCTTTTTCTGATTTAAAAAAAAAAAAAAAAAAAGGCTGGAGATCAACTTATTTGTTAGAAAGAGGTTTTCCTATAATTTGATGCATGAATGAATGCCCGTGCGATTTCGGCGCTCAAGGCATGAGTGCCGAAATCGCACGGGCATTCATTCACTGCCGGCGGGGGCCGTGCATTCATCCAGGCAGAGGGAGCCGGAGGCTGCTTTCGCCGCCGGCTCCCTCTGCCTTGAGCCGGCTCCTCTCATGCCTTGGCGCCGAAATCGCACGGGCATTCATTCACTGACGGCGGGGGCCGTGCATTCATCCAGGCAGAGGGAGCCGGAGGCCGCTTTCGCCGCCGGCTCCCTCTGCCTGGATGAATGCACGGCCCCCGCCGTCAGTGAATGAATGCCCGTGCGATTTCGGCGCTCAAGGCGTGACGTCACGTCATGTGACTGCCTTGAGCGCCGAAATCGCACGGGCATTCATTCACTGCCGGCGGGGGCCGTGCATTCATCCAGGCAGAGGGAGCCGGCCGCTTTCGCCGCCGGCTCCCTCTGCCTGGATGAATGCACGCCCACCCGGCCGCCTTGAGCGCCGAAATCAGGAGGAGAGGAGAAGGGAGAAGGGACTATCGTAGCAGGCCCGAGCCTTGCTACTTTTTTGGGTTTTTTTTTGCCTCGGGAGGAGGAGACAGACTGGGGCTGCACCGGAGACCGGACGGGGCCAGGGCAGGTGAGCGGGGGCTGGGGGAAAGTTTGCCGAGCATCGGGGAACATAACTGTCCACTTCCTGGTACCTGTCATTTCAAATGTCATTTGAAATGACAGATACCAGCGCGGCCGTGAAGCGTTAGGCCCGCGAACCCAGGATACTGTATAGGCGCTCTATACAGTAAAATGGGTTGCGCGGGCCTAACGCTTGCCTAAGGCTTCGCAGCTGCGGCATGCATTTGCATGCAATTAGAAGAGAGTATCGAGCGCTAGGTGAAGAGAACTGTGCTTGCGGGGAACGAGGGTGCGCCTGGCAATGCCGCACTCTTTCTACCGCGGCCTTAGAGTATCGACCTGATCTGAAAAAAATATGCAGTAACTTATTCCTCGTATCTTCCACGCTATCTGGAGTCTTCCACTTTGTTATCTGCAAAAAGATAAAACTTGTACTTTTAGCCCCCCCTGTAACTATCATATCTGAAAATATTGCTTAGACACTCCCCTGATAATTCCCTTATCCTTGGCATGGTCTCCATGTTCCATTAGAATACTACTGTCTGCTGCCTATTACACAACCAGTTTAGCACTTTTCTGCTGACCCAACAGCTCACCAAAATAGGAAACTGCAAGAAAGCAAGAAATATATTTTTAGGATTCAAGACGTTCCTTATGAACAATAAAACCCCTTAAGCTGATGGGGTGAATGAGACTTGCATCATTTTATTATACAGAGATTCATAATGCTTAGGGTTTCATTAGGAATTAAAGAATGGCCTAATCCTAGAGGTATATATACAGATTAAGACAAGGATAAGAGCTATGATTCATTCTCTCTCTTCTTTCTGTTAAACAACTTTCATCTTGATTGTGAAGCAGACCAGTTTCGTGATCCAATTTTATGCTACATAACAAATCATCAAGTTGAACTGAACCCATCTCTAATGAGAATGGACAATGCAACACCTTTGAATAATTAGCACTAATCTTGTTCCCACAGATATGCACCACAAATTACACTGTGATTTACTGTCAATATTTTAGCAAGCTAGGAATTAGTTTCTACTCTACAGCTGGAATCAATTTTTAATATTAAAAGAGAAAGAAAGCAAAATATAAACACACAGATCATGCCTGTTTTAGATTGTGTGTTTGCCAAACCATTACTGTTTAGAACTAAACACAGGATGCCAACTGGCACATCCCTTTTTTACTATAAAATACTAAACATCTGGGTAATCTATGTATAAGGTCTATTGCAAACAATGGATAAACTTAACACAAAGTTCAATGAAAAGACTGGGTTACACTATACTGAGCTTTATCTCATGGAATCTATATGAGAAGGAAGTCTTGTATCAAACAAAACTGAACATTTAATTTATTAGAATCAAGCAAAAACTGCTTTGAGAGCAAAGACTAAATAAAGGAATCCAGCATCAATTAAACTGCACACCAAAATTCAACTACATATTAGTAATCTCAAGTGTGATAGATAAGCTTCAATTAGAAGTTAATTTCTTTACAAAATATCTAAGAACATATACCAGAGGGAACTCCAATGTATTAGAAGGTGAGAGTAACGTCAGGTAGAAATGTTCCCTTTGATAGTAGAGTACTCAATTAAATGTTATGGGGGGTAGGGGCATGTCCTTCTGCCTTGAAACATACTGCAAAGTATGAGTGGTCATTTGCACCTGCCTACCCGAGGGTACATTTTTGCTGGAAAGTTCTGACAAAGATTTGAAAATGCCATTTACGCATGTACCTTCCCCCTGACCTAAACATGCCCCCTCTCAATGCGACTAATAATGGGCCGGATTTTAAAAAGGTACACGCGCTGGGCCTATTTTAAAAAAGGCCCGGTGACGTGTAAAGCCCTGGGACGTGTGGAAGTCCCGGGGCTTGCAAAAAGGGGTAGGGAGGGGGGCGGGGCATGGACGGTCCAGGTGTTGGTGGGGCGGGGGTCAGGCTCCCGGTACAGGGCCATATTTGCTGCTGTGCCAGGGATCGCGCGCCAGCAGTTGGCTGGCGTGCGCAACTTGCAACCTGCCCGGAGGCAGGCGCAAAAGGTAAAACAACATTTTTGAGGGGGGTTAGAGTAGGGCTGGGGGGGGGAAAGGTTAGAGGAAGGGGTGGGAAGGTCAGGTTAGGGGGAACGGGGGAAGGCAGCACGGCTCGGCGCGTGCAAGGTACACAATTGTGCCCCCCCCCTTGTGCGCGCTGACCCCTGATTTTATCACTTACCTTGCCTGCGAGCGCAAGTTATAAAACCAGGTGTACAAGTGCGCGAGCCGGGTAGTGCATGCACATGTACGCCCGTGCGCAACCTTTTAAAATCTACCCCATTATGTGCATGGTGGAACCATGCGCAAACTTATAGCCACATTGAGAGAGGATAATTTTTACATAGCCGATTAACATGGGTAAAAACATGTTTTGTTTTTTTTCTCCGTGTAAATTATTTTGGAAATTGACCTTTTCATGTAACAAATGTGGGAGATTACTTTTCTTATGGAATCCACACAAAGAGAAACCCTTTATTTATTTATACCAAACTTATATTCCGCATCGCCAAATACTTAAAGCCAGGAATGTGACAGGTAGTTAAATTTGATATGTTTGGATGAAAAAGATTTTTCATTTTGTATTTCCTGTAAACCCTTATATAGCATATAAGGATTTACTTCAAATACAAAATGCTGGGGAGGAGTCAGTTTTCATGGTACATGTGGGCACCAATGACATAGGAAAATATGGGAGGGAGGTTCTGGAAGCTAAATTTAGGCTTTTAGGTAGAAAGCTGAAATCCAGAACCTCCAGGGTAGCATTCTCTGTTCTATATGCAGGTCCCCAGAGGCAGGCAGAGCTCCAGCATCTCAATGAGTGGATGAAACAATGGTGCAGGGAAGAGGGAGTCAGTTTTGTAAGGAGCTGGGCAACCTTTTGAGGAAGGGATGGGTGTCTTTTCTGAAAGTATGGGCTCCACCTTAACCAGAGTGGAACCAGACTGCTGGTGCTAACTTTTAAAAAAGAGATAAAGCAGCCTTTAAACTAGAACATGGGGGAAAGCCTATAGACACTCAGCAGTGCATGGTTGGTGGGAGGTAGCTTCAAAGGACACTAATGAAACAGGAGAGTTAGGGCATCCCATCAGAGAGGTTCCAATAAAAGCAAAGAATCAACTGAGCTAAAGGATTCCAAATTATCCCTCTCAACTGAAGAGCAGGTTGTTAATACAAACAAAAAACACACAGGAGTCTAAGAAGTAAAATGGGAGAGTTAGAGTATATAGTAGTGAATGATGATATAGATTAAACTGGCATCTCAGAGACCTGGTGGAAGGAGGATAACCAATGGGTCAGTTCTATACCAGGGTAAAAATTATGTGCAATAATAGGGAGGATCAACTTGGTGGGGGGAGATGGCACTTTATGTCAGGGAGAACATAGAATACAACAGGATAAAGAACATACAAAAGACTTAATTTATTTATTTATTTATTTAAGATTTTTATATACCGCATTCGTGATACAATCACATCATGCCGGTTTACATAAAACAAGGGGTGTACAATGAACAATTGAGTAACTTATTGGTGAGGAAGTAAGCAGTTACAAATAACAGGGGAAATAAAACTGGGAGAAGAGAAAAAAGGATAGGATAACATTAGATAACGATAAAGATATTTACATTAGCTAAACATTAGCTGTAGATATTTACATAAAGAAGGGGTAGGACTGGCTGTATGATGTATAGATTGATGGTATGAGAATTAGTTAGTGTCTGGGAATGCTTGTTTAAACAGCCAGGTCTTAATGCACAGTAAAATCTTTATGGGTAGAAATCCCATATGTGTTGAGTATAGTGATAGGAGTATACTACCCTCCACGTGGACAAAATGATGAGGGGGACGATGAAATGCTAAGAGAAATCATGAAGCTAACTAATTTGGCAGTGCAATAATAAAGGGAGATTTCAATTGCCCTAATATTCGGTGGGCAAATGTAACATCAGGACATGCTAGAGAGGTAAAATTCCTGGATGGAATAAATGAGTGGTTCATTGAGAAATTGGTTCAGGAACTTATGAGAGAGGGAGCTATTTTAGATCTAATTCATAATAGAATACAGAATTTGGTGAGAGGTAACAGTGGTGGGGCAACTGGCAGTAGTGATCATAACATGATCAAATTTGAACTAATGGTTAGAATGGAGACAATATGTAAATCTACGGCTCTAACACTAAACTTTCAAAAGGGAAACTTTGATAAAATGAGGAAAATAGTGATAAAAAATCTGAAAGGTCCAGCTGCAAAGGTTGAGAGTGCAGAACAGAATGGACATTATTTAAAAATACAATCTTAGAAGTGCAGTCCAGATGTATTCCACGCATTAAGAAAAGTGGAAGGAAAGCCAACTGATTACCAGCATGGTAAAAGGTGAGATGAAAGAGGCTAATTTAGCTCAAAAAACTTCCTTCAAAAATTGGAAGAAGGATCCTTCTAAAGAAAATAGGAAAAATTATAAGCATTGTGAAGTTAAATGTCCTCCTTCCACCAGGTCTCTGAGATGCCAATTTAGTCTATATCATCATTTATTTATTTATTGTTTTTATACCAACATTTGATCTCAATTGAAAATAAGTTGTCCGTAGAGGCAAAAACTCATAATAAATTTTTTAAAAAAATATAACCAAAGCAGGAAATCTGTGAGGGAGTCGGTTGGACATTAGATGATCGAAGGGTTAAAGGGGTTCTTAGGGAAGACAAGGCCATCACTGAAAGATTAAATGAATTCTTTGCTTCCGTGTTTACTAATGAGGATGTTGGGGAGATACTGATTACTATTGGAATAATTTGCACCACAAATATTTAAAGCTCATTTCACAAAAAACTTTTTATTTTTAGGAGGAAAAGACTTCAGATGCCAAATTCAAGTGAATTCTTACTATCTGGTAGAGAGCAAATTCACAAGTCAGAAAAACCTCTGTTTGTTTATGGTTTGCACCTGCCCTTTCCATTTATCTATTTATTATACCAACATGGATAAATGGAAAGGGTAGGTGCAAATTATTTCAATAGTAATTATCTATTGTACCATTAGCCTCATTACATATAGGGGAGATACTGATGTCAGAGATGGTTTGTAGTAGGCCAGATTGACAAACTGAAGAGTAGCAAATCACCTGGACTGGATAGTGTACACAGCAGGCTTCTGGAAGAATTCAAAAATGAAATTTCAGATCTATTAGTAAATATTTGTAATCTACCATTAAAATCATCCATTATACCTGAAGACTGGAGGGTGGCTAATATAACCCCAGTGAGCCTGAATTCAATGCTGGGGAAAAATAGTAGAAACTATTCCAAAGAACAAAATCACAGAACATATAGAAAACATGGTTTAATGGAACAAAGTCAGCATGGCTTTACCCAAGGCAAGTCTTGCCTCACAAATCTGCTACATATTTTGTAGGGGTTAATAAATATGGATAAAGGTATTTGGATTTTCAGAAGGTGTTTGACAAAGTCCCTCATGAAAGGCTTCTAAGAAAAATAAAAAGTCATAGGATAGGAAGTAATGTCCTTTAATGGATAGCAAACTGGCTAAAGGACAGGAAACAGAGATTAGGATTAAATGGTCAGTTTTCTCAGTGAAAAAAGGTAAACAGTGGAGTGCCTCAGGGATTTGCATGCACTGCCTCCACTATATGCAAATAGATCTCATGCATATTCATTGTGAATATCCTGAAAACCTGACCTGTTTGTGTCTCTTGAGGACCAGAGTTGGTCACCCCTGACTTAGGGAATAGCCTCTGCTATTGCCAGCATTAGTAGCTTGGGATCTGTTTAATGTTTGGGTACTTGCCAGGTACTTGTATTCTGGATTGGCCACTGTTAGAAACAGGATGCTGGGCTTGATGGACCCCCTTATTGACCCAGTATGTCATCTTCTTATGTTTAAAGGGAATAAATAAAAAAGCTTGGGGGTAACATGCCCAGAGCGGCAGTTACTACCCTTAACAGAAACATGGGGGTGACCTGCATAGAGCGGCAGTTACTACCTTGGGAAGCTTGCTGGGCAGACTAGATGGACCATTTTAATCTTTTCTACCATCATTACTATGTTAAAAATTATGAATTATGTAATTGTGAACACATATGCATCCTTCATTGTTTGGTTTGCTCAAGTATTGCTTAGGTGTTGTAGACTCTTGCTTTAATTTTTTTTAAATCTTTATTAAGTTTGACAATTTGCATCAAGCATTATTTTGAAAAAGAAAAATCAATGTGTTTTACCAACAAAATTTCTGCCAAGGACAGAGAAGAGATTTTAAAAAGTAAGAAAAAACAAAACAAAACCCAGAGCAAAAGAGAAATAAATCTAGCAAAACATGTTTACAACAGACCTCACTATGGGGTTCCAAGATTCCAGAAATTACTGAGCATAACAAATCTCTTTAATATAGAAAAAAAGGAAGAAAAATTAAAAATAGGAAAAACAGGCATTCAAGTGACATTCCTTTACTAGCTGTAATCAACCATAAGCTCATGACCTCAGTCAACTCCTGCTTTAGCCAATTGTTACTCCGGCTGCTGTTTCTTAGGGACTGGAAATATTGTCTAAAAGGTTTTGCAGCTGAGCTACATCATATAAAAAAATTATATTATCTTGATATCTAATAACATAAAAAGTGAAAATGCCACATCAGTGTCACGGCACCCACTCCCCCTGTCGCTTAGACAAAAATATGTTAGGGTAGATTTTAAAAGGTGCACGCACTACCCAGCGCGCACACATGTGCGCCCAATTTTATAACATGCGCGTGCAGGTGCACATGTTATAAAATAAGGGGTTGGCGTGCGCATGGGGGTGCACAATTGTGCACCTTGTATGCACCAAGCCGCACTGCCTTCCCCCATTCCCTTCCCCCTAGCCTGAACTTACCACCCCTTCCCCTAACCTTTCCCTCCCCAGCCCTACTCTAATCCTCCCTGACCTTTGTCTTACCTTTTGTGCCTGACTCTGGGCAGGTGCAAGTTGCGTGCGCCGGCAGCCTGCAAATGGCCGCTCTGTCGGAGGCCTCTGGTCCCGCCCCCGCCCCGTCCCCAGACCGCCCCCGATCCACCCCTTTAGTAAAGCCCCGGGACTAACACGCGTCACTGGGCCTTTTGAAAATAGGCCTGGCGTGCGTAACCTTTTTAAAATCTGGCCCTTTATGTTTTTCTGAGATTCGCTAGACTATGCGGGGAAACAAATAGTGTATGACCAAAATCGATCATATTTTTGTTCACTCACTCTGATTGTATTGATTGTTAATGCTTTTTAAACACACCTTTGTGAATGTGGGTGATACCCTCTTTTGGCCCCAAGGGGTAATGTAATGAAACACACATCGGTGCTTAGACCTTTCCAATCTCCTCTATGAGATTCCAAAAGTCCCATGGAGAAGGAATAAATAGATTTTTAAAACATTTTTATTTTAACTCTATTATTCTGCTGTACTCTTCTTTTTACATCTTTTTTATCAGGCTGTACAGATTTTCGAAGTACACCCAAAAGTTACAAGTTACAGAGAAAATGCCTGTCAAAGAAACAGAGTTGTGACCATTACATTAGGAAAAAAAATCTCAAGCAGTAAAATACATAGTTATGTAATAGGCTTGATTAAATGAGGTCCATTGGGTCCAAATTTCTTTTGGTTGCTTAAAAGTTCTCAGTGGATGCTGTAATCAAACTGCCTGTATTTCAGCAAACCTTATGGGTAGTGCCCCCAGAATGCTCTTGAAGATGTGTGGGTATAAATATCTATATCATTGACACATACTGGTAATTTTACTCATGTTTATTTAGAGTAATCTTTTTTTTTTTTAAGTCCTTGTATATGAGTAAAACAGTGCTTTACCCACAGAACTGGCTTTGATTATTGCCCTCTGTGTATGCTAATCCAGAGGAAGCCAGAAATCCAGCTGTGCGCCTATAGTCAATTCTGCAGCATAGCAAGTGGCTTAGCCATGGGTGGGCCTGGGTGGGCAGCTGCCCACCCAATTTAGACCTAGGCCCACCCAACTGGCACCAGAACTGCAAGGCTGTCGCGGGATCCCATCCCCACGACAGTGAAGAGGAGGACCCAGGCATGGCGCCCCATCACGGCACACATGGGGAAGCGGTCCTGCAGCCATATGGTCGACCAATCTTCCTGTTTGTGGGGGGGTGAGCGGAAGCACCGTGCACAGCTTCCGCTTCCTCCCCCAGCAGGAAGATCGGTCGGCCGAACGGCCCGAAGATAGCAGGAGGCCGGTGGCAGCAGGAGAGGCCAACCGATCTTCCTGCTCTGGGGGGGAGGAAGCGGAAACTGTGCACAGGCTTGAATGTGTATGTGTGGATGAGAATGGGAGCCTTGGTGTGTGTGTGGGGGTGAAAATCGGAGCATGGGTGTGTATGGGAGTGAGAATGGAGTCTTGAATGTGTGTGGGTGAGAATGGAAGCTTGAATATGGGAGTCTGGGTTTGTATGTGTGGGTGAGAATGGGTGCTTGGATGTGCGTCTGTGTGTGCATAAGAATATAAGCCTGGGGAGGGGTGAGAAAGTGAGAGCTTGTATGTGTGTCTGCAGAGAATGTGAGCTTGGGGCGGGGGAAGAGCATATGAGAGTGAGAGCTTGAGTGTGTGAGGGAGTCTGTGAGAGAAAGTGTGTGTGTGTGTGTGTGGAAGGGAAGAAGACAATAGTAGAAGAAAGACACTGAAAAGGAATTAGGAAATGAGCGACAAGGGAAAAAATGGGAAAAAGAGACCAGGACCATCTAATTAAAAAAATACAAAGATCAGACAACAAAGGTAAAAAAAAAACCAAAAAACATATATATATATATATATATATATTTTGAGATGTTAGCAATTTAAATATGTCATCTTTAGGAATGTGCATTTCTTATATTTTTGAAGTTTGCTTTTTCTTTATTCCACCGTTCAGACATTTTAGTTTCTCAGGCTTTGTATTTTGGCTTTATCTGCATGTTTCTGTTTCTAATTTATAGTCTTTTATTTCTATATTAGGTAAGGGTCGGTCTCAGTTTGCCTGTGTGCGACAGAAATGCAGTATTTCTAGCATATAGTTTCTCTGTAGTAGTAGTCCAGCTTGTTCTGTTATTCCAGTAGGTGATGTATTAATGTTCTAGGGCCTGGTGTAGTATTTGCATTGCTGCTTTTTCATAAGGTTGCTGTTTGAATCCTGAGAGTCAGTGCTGTGACTGTATGGCAAGGTTCTAGATGCCTCTTTCTTTGCAAGAGTTTGTGTTACTTCCTCTTACTCTTAATTCACCTTTGGATGAAGGATCCCTTATAGAATAGCAGGAAACACCTCCTCTCTTCCCCATTCTTACTGGATGATTTATCAAGCCGCATTAGTGCTCTGACACACGTTAGATCGCATATATCACACGATATACATGATATCTCCCCACCCAGATACCCTCCCCTATTATAATGACCTTCTTTGCATGTGATTTCCATGCATGAATAATGAAATGCATGCAAAGAGAGTTATTACTAGTCAATTTTATGTAAATATTTTTTCACAGCCAACTGAGAGAGTGTTCAGCCATGATAAAATATCTGCACCTATTTGAAATGCGTTAGATGTGCAGTGGGAGGCTCAGGACCCTGATGTGGCAGGAGAAATAAAATAGCTGCAAACGGGGAGGTTGAGAGGGGTTTGGTGTTGACCCCAGTCTAAACTCGGCCCAGAAACCCTGAAAATGTAATAAAGTAAAATAAATAACCACACGGTGACAGCCAGGCCCCCCTTCCCCCTCCCCAAAGCACACAAGTGAAATGTGGCCCCAGCTCATGCTACTAATGCCCCCAAAGTCACAACCTCAACCCCTCTATCCCCCTGCCACCCTCTGAAGTCCATACATTAAACCTCCCATCCCCCTGCTCCTGAAGCCCATTGAGCAAAGCCCCCAGCCTCCCCAAAATAAAAGGTGCTGGATCCTCTCCCCACCACCAATCCCCAGACCTTACCCCAGTCGCATGGCTGGGGAAAGTCAGATTAGCGCATTTTGGAAAATGATGCCAACCCGGCTGAGTGCAAGGGTGCACCAGGCCCCTATGCAGGATCCTTTTCAAGGTGCAGAGGCAGTGGGTGTGGTCCAGCACCTTTTTTTGGGGGGTGGTGGTTTGCTCAGTGGACTTCAGGGGGCTGGGGGTAGGGAATTTGATGTATTGACTTCAGGGATGGGGGTTTGCTCAATTGACTTTGGGGGTGACGGGGTGGGGGTTTGATGCATTGACTTGGGGTGGCAGGGGTGGGGGGGCTTGAGGTTGTGACTTGGGGGTGGGGTGTATTGGTATCGAGGGTTGGTGCCACATTTTACTTGTGTGCTTTGGGGAGGAGGGAAAGGGAGCCAGGGCTGTCTCTGTGCGGTTCTTTCTTTTTTTTACTTTGTAACAATTTGGACATGTCGGGGCTGCCTCGATTGGTGACCCTGGGCTGAGAAGGGACTCAGCACTGAGCCTTGCTCAACATCCCTGTTTTACAGCTATTTTTTGGTGGGGGGCCAGTGGCCCTTTAAGGTGATGGTAGTCCCATGAGGTTGGGGTTGCCATTGCTTTAAAGGGGCGCTCGCCACCTTCTTTTGTGCAGTATTGTTTGGCTGTGACACAAAGAATGTGCCATTGCAGCAACACCCCCCCCCCCCCCCCCCCCCGTGACAGTGGGATCCCTCCTGTGATAAAACATGGCGGTTTAGTGAATCTAAGGGTTAAGTCAGGAAGGGTGATTACAGAATACCTGCATTTTTACATAGTATTCAGTAGGGATGTGAATCATTTTTCTGACGAATTAAAACATCGTACGATATTTCTTAATTCGTCAAAAATTCGTGAAAAATGAGAAACGATTGCATTTCCCCCAAATTTTCGTCAAAAATCGTTTTTCGGCTTAGTGCACGCTAACGGGAGTTAGAACTCCCGTTAGCGCGCACTAACAAAAACCGTTTTTTGTTACTTTTTGTTATTTTTTGCTATTTTTGTTAGTGCGCGCTAACGGAGGTTTGCGCGCACTAATCCGAAAAAATGATTTTTCACTAAAAAAAAATGCTGATCCGCGGGAAACTGAGATTTTCCCGCGGCCACACGAACCCGATAGCAGAAACGGTGGGGCACCCGATTCACATCCCTAGTATTCAGCACCACCATGAAGACAATTAACATTTTAAAGGGCTCAGGTCTGACTGGCTGGCTTAAGCATGGAAAATTGCATGGTGTATGTAAGGAAAAGTGCCTAGTGTTCTGTGGACGTTATCCCCTCCCCATAAAACTTCTTGAACCAAAAGGCAAAACTCATAAAAATGGCTTAAAACAGACTCTAGAAAACAGTCGCCACTGTCCACATGCTGGATGTGAGATGGAACAGCAGGTCTTCTCTCTTCCTATCCTGGATATCCAGAGGTGGAAGGCCTAGCCCACCAGTGATAGGGAAATCAGGGGGGAAAAAAACAATTCCTTCTCCTTTGACTGCTAACTGAACATGTCACTCTGAACACTGACACAGCTTGTCCTTGAGCAGGCTGGAGCCTACCATTGCAGAAACCCATGCAAGGGTGCAGTAGCAAGTGGCTTGCTCCACTTCAATACTCCTCTACCTAGGTCTTTGACTAAAGCCATGTAGTAGAGATCACAAAGGGTTTCTACATATACAGTCTTTATTCTGCATTTGAGCTTCCAAATGGCAGGTGAAATTTAATGTGGACAAGTGCAGGTGATGCATATAGGGAAAAATAACTTGCTGTAGTTACCCAATGTTAGGCTCTATCTTAGGAGTTACTACCTAGGAAAGAGATCTAGGAGTCATAGAAGATAACAGATTGAAATCGTTGGCTCAGAGTGCTGTGGCAGTCAAAAAAGCACAGAATGTTAGGAATTATTAGGAAGGGAATGGAAAATAAAATGATGGATGTCATAATGCCTTTGTATCTCTCAATGGTGAAACTGCACCATGAATACCATATGCAATTCCAGTCGCCACATCTCAAAAAAGATATAGTTGCACTGGAGAAAATGCAGAGAAGGGGAACCAAAATGATAAGTGGCATGGAACGGCTTCCCTATGGGGAAAGGCTAAAGAAGTTAGGGCTGTTTAGTTTGGAGAAGAGACGACTGAGGGGGGGTATGATAGAGGTCTACAAAATCATGAAAAGACTTGAACAGGTTAATGTAAATCAGTTAATTACTTTCTCAGATAACAGAAGGACTAGGGGCCACTCCATGAAGTTAGCAAGTAACTTATTTAAAACAAATCGAAGAAAATTCTTTTTAACTCAGCGCATAGTTAAGCTCTGGAATTCATTGCCAGAGGATGTGGTTACAGCAGTTACTGTAACTAGGTTTAAAAAAGGTTTGGATTTGTTCCTAGAGGAAAACTCCATAAACTACTATTAATCAATAAGCAATAGAAGTTTGAGATCTATTTAATGTTTGGTACTTGCCAGGTACTTGTAACTTGGATTGGCCATTGTTGGAAACATGATGTTGGGCTTGATGGACACTTGTTCTGACCTAGTATGGCATGTCTTATGTTCTTCTCTCTCTGCTGTCTTCTCTATGGGGGTAGGGAGTAGCATTCATAGGGCACTAGCTATGGTGCCTAATATGCACCATGCAATTTTCAATGCTAGAGGTTATCCTGCTGACATTACTCATGTCACTTTCATGTCACCGGCCAGCCAGTGCTCCTACCATGTGACAGGGGCCGGCCAATGGCACGGATACCCTGTCACATGGTAAGGGCAAAGGGCCATCGGCGCCATCTTTATGAGTGGCAGCCGACGCCTGAGAATGGGAGATCGCTCCCGGGACCACCACTAGACCACCAGGTAATATTAAAATGTTTTGGGGGGCTCGGGAGGGTGGGGGAAGCTAAGGGGTCATTTTTAAAGGGTCGGGTGGGTTGTTTTTTTTTTTTTATCGGCGCCATTTTTGAGTGGCAGCCAAAATGGCGCCGATGGCCCAAGAGCGGGAGATCGGTCCCCACGCCCCCACTGGACCACCAGGTACTCGTAAAATGTTTTGGGGGGGTTTGGGAGGGTGGGGGAAGGTAAGGGATTAGTTTTATAGAGTCGGGGTGGGTTTAGGGGTTGTTTTGGTATGCCGGCCCTCCCCCCTCTCCCGATTTACGATTTTTCACGATAAATCAGGGGAATTTCTATTGTATCACGACTC
This sequence comes from Rhinatrema bivittatum, assembly GCF_901001135.1. NCBI lineage: Eukaryota > Metazoa > Chordata > Amphibia > Gymnophiona > Rhinatrematidae > Rhinatrema > Rhinatrema bivittatum. The sequence goes on from NC_042616.1 coordinate 715,845,417, forward strand.
TTAACGATTTTTGACAATTTAAAAAATATCTGACGATTTTTTTAAATCGTCAAAAAATGATTCACATCCCTATATGAAACTATATATTTCTAAGAGGGGCACTTTCAGCTCAGGGTGGGTTTGAATAAGAACCTTATCCAAACCTTTTTTAAACCCAGTTACACTAACTGACATAGCCTCATCCTCTGGCAATGAATTCCAGAGCTTAATTATGAATTGAATGAAAAAGAATGTCCTCCGATTTGTTTTAAATGAGCTACTTGCTAACTTCATGGTGTGCCCCTAATCCTTCTATTGTCTGAGAGAGTAAATAACAGATTTACATTTACATGTTCAAGTCCTTCATTCCTTCCCCGATGACCAGGGTGCAAGGGTCTGTAGTGCACCGCAACCCCCCCAAGCCCACCCTGAGTTGAAAATGCCTCTCTTACAATGGTAGATATATATAGTGTCATATTCTCTCTCTCTCTCTCTGGTAAGGACATGAAAAAACTGGTTTTCCCCTTGTGTGAGCCTACCTGCATAAAAGCCCTGGTGGAAATACATGTGGGATATTTACTCAAGCTATCTCTTAAGATAGGGCATGGCGGGGTATTTTAAATCATGTGTGCATGATATAAAATTGCCTGTACTTAGAAACTGTAAAACATATGATGTACCAATTGACTATATTTCATTCAAAAATAAGAAAAAAAATGCAAACTATGGAATGTGGTTACCAATGATTAAAATAAGGTTGATCCAGTCGCACAGTTAACAAACAGACTGGTGAATAGCACCTGTGCAAGCTATACATACCCAACTGCGAGCATTCTCTGAAATTATTGTGAAGCTCAATTGATATATATGAGGTACCACATTCTTTTATAAAATAATTAAAAAAAAATATTTTTCAGCTTGTGTACATGATGTTGAATGATATATGATATAAAATTGCAGCATATCTCTGCTTGCATGTTTATGGGCGCATGCGCATTCTTTTTAAAATTAGCCAGTAAGTTGTATGATGCTGGTTCAGTGACATCCACAATGGCAAGTTTCCAAATTTGTGGACTCTTTTTTGCAACCAGTTGTTCCTCAGATTTCCTCATATGTAGATGATTCTTTTCATTTAATTACACTTTTATAGCAGATAGGTATATACATCCTACCAGATACTGGTAACTGCAGATATCGGAGCTCTCTATACAAATATATCTCAACAATCTACTCTTTTGTTAATAGAGACTGTGTTACAAAAACAGGGTTACTCACAACTTTTCATTCAATTTATTATACAAGTTGCTTCACTGGCATTGTTCAACAACTATTTTTGTGATTGGGGAGATTTTTTTTTAAAGCAAATCCCCCCTCCAACCTTGTCCTCAATAAAAAGTGTCCCCCACCCCTCTTTCCAAATTCATCAAGCCTGATATTGGCCCCTATACCCCACCTAAATAATAATCCAAAGTCATTGGGGGAATAGTGACCCCTTATTACCCCTCCCTAACCCCCATGCCCCTGTCAGAAAAAAACATTGGTAGTTAGTGAGAACCCCACCCATTCTCCCCCACCTCGACCCCCTCCCCACCCCAAAACCTTCAAAAATTGAAACCAATTCCACAATGAGGCCCAGGATGCCCCCTAGCCATGGGCCAGGTCAGCCATTTTCAAAATGGCACTGACTTGACCTTGCCCCAATCATGTGACCAGGGCAATGTCTAGGGATCAGAGGCCACCTTGCCTCAAGGCTGGGACCCAGCGTTGGACCTGGGCCTAGGCCAAAGCCCCATGACAGGATCAGGCATTTGGCCAATCGCGGCAGCAGATCGCTCCCGGACCCCCAGGGACTTTTGGCCAGCTTGGGGAGGGGGCTCCTGACCCCCACAAGACTTGCCAAAAGTCCAGCGGGGGTCCGGAACGACCTCCTGCAGTCGATCTCTTGCCGGCGCCATTTTCCGTACGGAAAAACGATTCACGGCAGGAGATCGCTCCCGGACCCCCGCTGGACCCCCAGGGACTTTTGGCCAGCTTGGGGGAGCCTCCTGACCCCCACAAGACTTGCCAAAAGTCCAACGGGGGTCCGGAACGACCTCCTGCAGTCGAATCGTGTTGGTCTATGGCCGGCGCCATTTTGCGCCGCCATTTTGCAAAATGGCGGCGCAAAATGGCACCGGCTGAAGACAACACGATTCGATTTCAGGAGGCCGTTCTGGACCCCCGCTGGACCCCCAGGTAATTTAAGGCATTTTGGGGGGGTTCGGGAGGGTGGGGGATTTAATTTAAAGGGTCGGGGGTGGGTTTTAGGGTGTTTTAGTGTGCCGGTTTTCCCGCCCTCCCCCTTCCCCTCCCCCTTTCCCCGATTTACGATTTTTTGACGATAAATCGGGGGAATTGTTATTGTATCGTGGCCCTAATGATTTTTGACGATTTAAAATATATCGGACGATATTTTAAATCGTCAAAAAACGATTCACATCCCTAGCCTCTGCTACTATTGGCATCAGTCACTAACCAACCTCTTTCCCTTATTAGTTAATTCACCAACTTGAATGTACAAGGGAATCCTTGTCTGGTGGATTTATTTGTACAGAGGTTTCTAGCAAGGGTAACCGATTTGCAGTTATCCTTTTCTTCTCCTCCGTCTATTATTCTTTTATTATTTTCAAAGATATTTCAAAAAATATTCACTTTTTTATTTAGTTTTTTCTTATTTCTCTTAAAATCCCTTCTCCCCTGCTGCTTTTCCGACCCATTACGATTTGTATTTTATACTTATCAAGGTCGCCGCCTTTATTGGTGTTCATGGGTACGGAGCTGCTTGTCCGACACGGGCCATGTTTCGGCACTGTGTGCCTGCTTCAGGGACTACGGGAGAGTCTGCTGTGTCCTATGTGGGGTTCACAGCATTCATATTGCTCTTCAGAGCTTCATCTGTCAAACGTGCGACAAGTACAGAAGGTGTCGCAGTAGCATGGGATCTTCTTAATGTTTGGGTACTTGTCAGATTCTTGTTGCCTGGTTTGGCCACTGTTGGAAACAGGATGCTGGGCTTGATGGACCCTTGGTCTGACCCAGTATGGCAATTTTTTATGTTCTTATGTTCTTAAGGGATGCAAAAAAAAAAAAAAATGTTTTTGATAAATGAGCAAAATTTATTTTCCTAGAACACTATGGGCCTCATTTTCTAAAGTATCGCAGGCCTGCGATACTTTAGGTAATGAGGAGCGGGGGGCTGAAACAGGGGGCGGTCCTGCACTAGCCAGCAGCGATCGCACCACCGCAGTGCGATCGCAGTGTAGCTATTGGGCGTGAAGTAGGATGCGAAAAGGGCCTTACCTTTTCGTCGTCCGCGGTGTCTTCACGGAGTCGGCCCCGGTGACGCCCCGACTCCTCCTCTTCCGGGGCTGACCCTGCCCCCATCCTGGTATCGCACGCGATAAGGGACTTTTCGCGTGCGAGCCACTTGGAAAATGACCCCCTATGTCAGATATGTATGAGACTGACATCAATAATTCTATTTAAATGAGAGTCCAGCTAGCAATACTTTAATTGTTTTTTAGTTTTAAATTAAAATTATAAGAATGTTGACTTTAGACTGACAGAGATGTTTACTGTAGTTGAGCAGAAACCCTACTGAGTTTCATTGACATCAGACTGACATCAGGGCTTTAGGAAAATCATGTGCAGAATTTTGAATCTGGGCCAATCATATAAGACTTTGAACTATGCTAATGTACAGAATCTTTTTCCATCTATCTCATAGTTCATTCCAGTAGAAGTATGTATGAAAATAAAAAGTTTGGTAATATTTTAGGAGCTCTGGTCTGGTTTGCTAAGAATGAGGTAATGTGTTTGTCAGCTGTTAATAAGTGAGTGTAAGAATTTAAGATACTGTGTTACAAGTGAGTGATAGACATTAACATTATCTTATTCTTAAAAGTGACAAATTGAGAGGAAGAAATTGGTCTTGTGGTTCACTACAAAGTATTTTTGATGTTAGCAATGATAAAGTTTAAGTGCCTGTTAATGGGAGGGCTTTCTTTTATTTTTAGTTTAAAAACTGTAAATAGAATAGTGCATGCACCAGTTTAGTCAAGCTGAGGCGAACATTTTGGTGGAATATATCAGTTTAGATAGAAGTTTTTTGGTTATTTAGTAAGCAAAGATTTATAATGTAATACTGTGATTTAAATTTAGACTTCATTAGGAATAAGCATAGCATAGACACTCAAAGAATTGGCTCCAGAAGCATCAAGGGTTAGCTTTAGAACATGAAAAATCATTCCAGAGGATTCTGGAAGCATCATGGAACATCATTCTAGCATCAGCTGTCATGGGACATCCTCTCAGAGTCTAGAAGTGTAATGGGTACCAATTTAGTTGTTTGCATTGACACATGAGCTCACAAAACAAGACAATAATTCTGATCAGAATTATAATTCTAGGTAATCAGTAAAATAAAAAAAAGAATAGTGATGTATCTGCAGACCTTGCCCCACAGGGCTCGTAGCCGCGTTCTCAACACCTGACTTGGATGTGACTTTCATCCTGCTCTACTTTCCTCGACGAAGATGACCGTTGCGGGCTTGGGACAGTAGTGAACGAGCTAGACTGGACACTTTTTTTTTCTTCTTCCCTTTGTTTGGGGGTGGGGGCGGGGGGGGGGGGGGGGGCGGATGGGGGGGAGGGGGGAAGGCAAAATTGTATGATTTTATTGTTTTACTGCTTTGTTGTTACAATGCTGAGTTCGGTGAAGATACAACCCGAGCTCAGCCGTTTGTGAGTTGGTTTTCTGAAAATTAATAAAATAGTTTGAACATAAAAAGAATAGTGATAAGCAATAGAAGTTAATAATTTGAATTTATTTGTTAAATGTTTATTTGTTAAATGTTAGTCAATGCAAGCTGTAAAACAGTGAGTGAGAATTCCTGAAAATATTAAAAAAGGTACTGCAGATAAAATAATGATTATTAGTTTTATAAAGTTTTCTTAACTGAGTTGATTCAGCTGCCATTTCAAAAGTTCCTGAAAAATAAAATCTTTTTTATTTAAAATGTGATCATTGATATCTGAGGAAATGTTATATTAGAAATGTCTGTTAAATGTGTAGGTTTTAATATTTATAAAGTCAACCTGTAAACGTACCACTCCAATCTTTCTATCCATCCTCCAGGAAAACTACTGTTGTGTGGTATTCTCAAATTATCTGTTGTGCGTCCTGGCCACGTGGGTGCCGTGACCAGGCCTGCTCACCTGGCATTGCCATCCACTAGTGCGGGCTTGCCTGCTGCTGCCAACTCCCGGCATCCCCGTCGCTCACTGGCCTCCCTCGACGTCTCTGTCCCTGCAGGCCTCACAGTGGAGCTACCGTCGGGGCGCCGTGTCTTCGGCCGGTTTGGCCCCGCCCCTAGGCGCGTGCACAGCCGGCCTCACCAGACTTAAAGGGCCCAGCGCGAGAAACCTCTGAGAGACGCACCCTGATGACATCATCAGCCTTCCATATATAAGGCAGGGCTCAAACCCCTGATCCCTGCCTTGGCAATCGGGTCGACACCATTGGTGTAGTGAGTTTGCCTTCGTGTTCCAGTGTCTCCTGTTCCAGTGTTTCCTGCTCCTGTTCCAGTGTCCTTCTCAGGTAGTACCTATCCAGACTGACTTCTTGGTACTGACCTTTGCTTGCCTGACCATTCTTCTGCCTGCCGCCTGGAATTGACCCCTGGCTGCCTGACCACTCTTCTGCCTGCCGCCTGGAACCGACCCTCGCTTGCCATGACTACGCACGGACTGACTCTGGTATTTGACCCCTGCTTTGGATGACCTCTCTTGGACTGATGTTCTGGCTTTGACCCTTGCGCTTCACTCGGACACTCTCTTCCGGCCCCTGGTGACCATTGGGTCTACACACTTGGATAACAACTGTGGCTTCCATGTGCCTGGACCTGCAGGTGCTGCCTGTCTCATCTGGAGGACCTCTCTGAACTGTTGCCTTCCCGAGGTCTCCGGAGCTTCTGGTTCTGGTCTAGTCCACTCACTCTGCATCAGCCACGTACCCTTGCTCGTGGTGGGTACACCTCGTCGATACCTCTCCGGGAGACCACCAGAGGCCCACCTAGGTCTAGGCAGTCGGGTACCCAAGGGCTCAACCTGCGGAAACCCCGTACTGTTATTGGTGAAGCTCCAGCTAGCCTCTGTCTCCTTCTGTGCTCTGCCTCCTGGTGGCAGGTGCTCTCTGGGTCCAATCAGAGGGCCATACCAATCCTGCACCAGGCCAAGGGTCCACCTCCAGTGCATCAAGTTGCCAAGGCCATGGACTCAGCGGAGTCTCATGCCTTGCAGGCCATTCCTGGTCTGGCTAACCGTGTCCGAGAACAACAAAGGATCTTAGAAGCCTTGACCTCTTCTTTCGAGAAGATGCGAACACAACTGGAGGAATCCGTCATGACCAACTCAGGGGGTCTTGCTCAACCCTTGCCCTCACGGGCACCGCTGGCCCTCCCAGCTCCACCCCGTTTTAACGGTGATCCGTGCTTTTGTCGAGGCTTCATAAATCAATGCTATATGCAGTTTTCTTTGCAACCCTCGCTGTTTCCTGATGAAGCAACTAAATTCACCTTCATTCTTTCATGCCTTGAGGGGAAGGCCCTGGCATGGGCTTCCCCATTATGGGAGCATTCTGACACTATCATTCGCCAGCTCCCCCAGTTCATCTCTGTCTTCCGAAGGACCTTCGAGGACCCAGGCCGACAAGTGGTCTCCGGCCACCTCCTACTCCACCTTCGTCAAGGCTCACACCTACTTGCCGAGTATACAGTAGAATTCAGAACATTCACGACTGAACTAGACTGGTAGGAGGACTGCTTAAGGGCACGCTACCTTGAGGGTCTGTCTCCGGTCCTTAAGGACAAACTGGCCACTGGTGAAATTCCCATCTCTCTGGAAGAATTGATCTCCCTGGTTGGTAGAATTGACTACCATCTCCGACAACGTCATCAAGAGGTGAGGGCTCTCCGAGCTCCTACTCCATGACCAAGTACAGTGAGCCCTCCATTGAAAGCCTTACCAGCAACTCAGCTGCCTGAGGAGCCCATGCAGATCAATCGTAGTCGTTTGACCCCAGAGGAATGTCTCTGACGCAGAAAGGCAGGTCTCTGCTTATATTGCAGTGGTTCCGGACACCTTCTTCAAGCCTGCCCCGTGTGTCTGGGAAACTCCAAAACCTAAGCCCGGCGGGGGTTCTGAGCTTGGGTGCTACTGTTTCTGGCCCTCAACTATTGCTCCCTATCTCCCTCCTAGGTGAGACACGATCCTTTACTACCACCACCCTTATAGACACAGGGGCAAGTGGAAACTTCATCATGGAAGATATTGTTAAAATTCTTCAGATACAGATCCAACCACTAGCTGTACCTCTCCGTATCACCTTGATCCAGGGGGAACACCTCCCTGGTTGTATCACTCACCATACCACGACTATTCGCCTCACCGATGGAGCTCTTCATGATTAAGAGATCTCCCTTCTGGTCCTAAGACGGTCCACGCACCTGGTAGTCCTTGGACTTCCCTGGCTCCAGTTACACACACCCCACTTTGACTGGCAGTCCTTACAACTTACCCAGTGGGGCCCCCAATGTCAGAATCACTGTTTACACCAAATATCTCCATCCATGATCGTGCTCAACACCACAACCCTTCCTGGACTACCTGTCCCATACTCAGACTTCAAGGATGTCTTCTCCAAGAATAACGCTGACATCTTGCTACCAATTTGAGAATTTAATTGTCCCATAGACTTACTGCCTGGAACCATTCCTCCTAAAGGCAGAACTTATCCTCTATCACTTCCTGAAACACAAGCCATGACTGAATATATCAAGGAGAACTTAGATAAAGGTTTCATCAGACCTTCTAATTCCCTGGCAGGAGCCGGGTTCTTCTTCATAAAGATAAAGGATGGCAGCTTGAGACTCTGCATAGGCTTGAATGCAGTGGCTTGCAAGGATCGCTACCCACTGCCACTTATCAGCAAATTATTTGATCATCTGCAGGGTGCACAAATCTTTACAAAATTGGACCTCCAAGGGGTGTACAACCTTGTACAAATCCAACCAGAAGACATATGGAAGACCGCCTTCAATACGAGGGATGGCCACTACGAGTACGTAGTAATGCCCTTTGGGCTTTGCAACGCCTCTGCAGTGTTCCAACGCTTAATGAATGAGATCTTTCAGGACATTTTGTACTCCTTTGTCAGTAGTATATCTGGATGATATACTAATTTTATCCAAAGATCTAAAGTACCATCATTCCCATGTCCAGAGAGTCCTCCAATGCCTCAGAGACCATCACCTCTATACGAAATTAGAGAAGTGTATTTTCGAACAACCCAGTCTTCCATTTTTAGCATACATCATTTCCAACCGTGGCTTCACCATGGACCCTGATAAATTCCAGGGTATCTGAAACTGGCCACAACCAGTGGGCCTCTGCACCCTACAAAGATTCCTTGGGTTTATAAACTACTATTGAAACTTTATCGCTAACTACTCCTCCCTAGCCGCTCCACTTACCGCCATGACTAGGAAGGGATGTGACCTTCGAGTGTGGAGCCCCAAGGCCCAGTCAGCATTCCATGCCTTGAAGGAAGCCTTCTATTCCAGTCCATGTCTACACCATCCGGATTCTAACTGTCCCTTCATTGTCGAAGTTGACGCTTCCGCCATCGGAGCCGGAGCAGTTCTGAGTCAATACCCCACTAAAGGAACCTTAGTACCATGTTCCTTCTATTCACACAAATTCTCTCCCACTGAACTCCTAGCAGTGAAACTTGCCCTCCAGGAATGGCGTCCGTGGTTGGAAGGGGCACAACACAAGTTCACAATATTTACTGACCACAAGAACCTAGAACATCTAAAGGAGGCTCAATTACTTAATCCCAGACAAGCCCGCTGGGCTCTGTTTTTTGAACGCGTCAACTTCGAGCGCTACTATCGCCCACCAACTAAAAACCTTAGAGCAGATGCAGGATACACCCGAGACTCCTATGCACTTCATCGACCCCGCCTGCATATCCATTGCAGTTACCACCATGAGTCCAGCCAGAAAGACGGTGGAATCCACGCCATCTCCATGAGCGTGTGCTCCATTGGGCCCACGACTCTAAGCTAGCTGGTCACCCTGGATGAGCCCGGACTCTAGAGATGCTTCGAAGGCATTATTGGTGGCCTACCATATTAAAGGACTCCCATGACTATGTGGACTCCTGTCCAGTTTGCGCGCAACAAAAACCTCCAACTGGCAACCCATGGGGCCTCCTCCAACCTCTTCCTGCACCCACCGAACTCTGGTCAAGCCTTGCTACTGATTTTATCATAGACCTACCGCTTTCCAAAGGTAATACTGTCATCTGGGTGATCATTGATCGTTTCTCAAAGATGGCTCACTTTGGCCCACTGCCTGATCTCCCTTCAGCTCCAGAACTAGCTAAACTTTTTCTGACCTATATTTTTCGCCTGCTTGGACTTCCAAAGGAAATCATCTCTGACCGAGGCCCTCAATTTGCTGCCAAATATTGGAGATCCCTTTGTAATAAGTTTAATATTACTCTAAACTTAACCTCAATCTATCATCCGCAAGCTAATAGCCAAGCTGAGAGGATGAATTGTTCCTTAAAATCGTTTCTACGATCATACGCCAATGACCAACAAGACAATTGGTCTGATCTCCTGCCTTGGGCGAAATTATCCCACAAAACTCACCTCGCCTCTGCCACAGATGTCTCACTGTTTACGGTAGTCTTTGACTGCCAGCTCACGGTACCTTCGCCTGCAGCTCAGTCTACAGCGCAGACTATACGTAGACTTTGGACTCAAGTAAAGGAAAGACTAAACCAAGCAGCCGGGTGAGCCAAGCGTTTTACCGACATTCATCGTCGAGCCACACCACTCTTCAGACCTGGCCAGAAAGTCTGGCTTAGTACAAAGCATGTTCGCTTGCGCTTACCATCTCAACAACTAGCCCCCAGATTTATAGGGCCCTTTTCCATTCTTCAACGCACTGGTGCAGTCACCTATCAGTTGCAACTCCCTGCCTCTCTAGGAATCCACAACACGTTCCACGTGTCACTGTTGAAACCCTTGGTCTTGTCCTGGCCTTCTCGAAGGCCTCCTTCACCTACACAACTCGCTGCTGAGCCTGAGAACACCTTACAGGTAAAAGAAGTTTTGGACATCCAGCACCATAGAGGCCATTGGGAGTACCTCCTGTCATGGGAAGGTTTCGGCTTGGAGGAGAACTCCTGGGAACCCTCTCATCATATCTACGACATGACCTTGCTCCAAACCTTCCACAGGGACCATCCAGAGAAGCCTAAGCCGGTAAGGGGGAGGCCTAGAAGGGGGGATACTGTTGTACATCCCGGCCGCGTGGGTGCTGCGACTGGGCCTGCTCACCTGGCATTGCTATCCACTAGCGCGGGCTTGCCCACTGCCGCTAACCCCTGGCGTCCCCGTCGCTCACTGCGGCCTCCCTCGGCATCTCCATCTATGCAGGCCTCACAGTGGAGCTCCCGTCGGCGCTCCATGTCCTCAGCCAGCTCGGCCCTGCCCCTAGGCGTGCGCGGCCGACCTCAACATACTTAAAGGGCCCAGCACAGGAAACCTTTGGGAGACGCACCCCAATGACATCATCAGCCTTCCATATATAAGGCAGGGCTCAAACCCCTGATCCCTGCCTTGGCAATTGGGACGACACCATTGGTGAAGTGAGTTTGCCTTCGTGTTCCAGTGTCTCCTGTTCCAGTGTCTCCTGCTCCCGTGTCCTTCTCAGGTAGTACCTATCCAGACTGACTTCTTAGTACTGACCTCTGCTTGCCCGACCATTCTTCTGCCTGCCACCTGGAACTGACCACTGCCTGCCTGACCACTCTTCTGCCTGCCGCCTGGAACTGACCCTTGCTTGCCACGACTACGCATGGACTGACTCTGGTATTTGATCCCCGTTTTGGCTGACCTCTCTTGGACTGATATTCTGGCTTTGACCCTTGTGCTTCACTCGGACACTCTCTTCCGGCCCCCAGTGACCATCGGGTCTACACACTTGGATAACAACTGCGGCTTCCATGTGGCTGGACCTGCAGGCGCTGCCTGTCCCATTCAGAGGACCTCTCTGAACTGTTGCCTTCCTGAGGTCTTCAGAGCTTCTGGTTCTGGTCTAGTCCACTCACTCTTCATCAGCCACGCACCCTTGCTCGTGGTGGGCACACCTCTCTGATACCTCTCCGGGGACCACCAGAGGCACACCTAAGTCCAGGCGGTCTGGGTACCCAAGGACTCAACCTGCGGAAACCCCAGACTGTTATTGGTGAAGCTCCAGCTAGCCTCTGTCTCCTTTTGTGCTCTGCCTCCTGGTGGCAGGTGCTCTCTGGGTCTGACCAGAGGGCCATACCAATCCCAGGCCAAGGTCCACCTCCAGCACAACATTATCCCTATAACTAGTGGGTCACACAAAATTTTAAATCTTCTCATCTCAACCTCAATAAAAGAAGATTCCAGTCGGCAATATATATAGACCAATAAATGTGTTTATATCATTTGGCCATCCATAATATAATCATGTGCTGTTTTGGAGGGAAATGCTCATTTTGTAAAATGCAAAAAACTGTTGTTTAGCCACAAATGTCAAATTAGAACTCAGTGATAACCTTATTAAAAAATATTCATTTGTCCATGAATTCCATTCAGAATATAAGAGGCAATACCATTAGCTTATAAGACGAAGTAATAAATTAATTCTCTCCACTTGTCCATTGTAAATTACTATTACAGCTGTTAAGCCCTGAAGAGTCTTCTAGGTTTGTTTGAGAGCCCATTCATATCATTAAGACATCATCCTTGTAGCCAGTTAGGAAGCACTAGGAGAGCAGTTCCACTTTCCAGGGGTTTGTGTGTTCTTGGACAACAGCTCGACCCCAGAGGAACTCCAAAGAGGTGCCGAGGCAGGCGAGGCATGCCCAAGCATGGGCTGGACAGGAGCAAGGCTGGACTGAAGACAGATGATGGAATCCGGAGCAGTAACAAGACTGGAATGAAGACAATGATGACCGAAGGTACTGACCCTCCATTGGACCTGCACGCTTCGGGAAGACCAATAATGCAATGGTGGTCTTTTGAACAGTCCTCCGACCGTTCCAAGCACTTTCAGACCTGCTGCTGGGTAACGGCAAGAAGCAGCAGGCCGGATGAAGGCCAGGAGCAAACGAGGACCTTGGACGAAGACTCAGGTGAAGACATAGGTACTTGGATGAAGACTCAATCGAGGACACTTGGATGAAGACTCAGGCGAGGACACTTGGATGAAGACTGAAGACAAGGAGTCAGGAGCGAGATTCTGAAGACAAGAAGTCAGGATCAAGAGCTGGGTTGAGACTGCGATGCAGTGCGCCCTACATAGCCCACCCGCGGGGCTGGTCGCAGACCACGTTGGGACCGACGTAGACTCTAGATGAAATAGTGGAGCGACTGAGAGGAACATGTCTCAGAAACTGTAGAGGCCTGCACCGGGGTGCGCCCTACACAGCCACCAGTGGCTGGTCGTGGACCACGCTGGAACAGCACAGGTACTGGCAGTATGTGGCATGGACGGAGCAGGTGCAAGGAACTTCATAGACCAGGGACAAAGATTCAAGCGGAAGTCTCACAGAGGCTTGTGCTGCGGTAGTGAGGAAGGCATTGTACCACAAAGTGCCCTACTCAGCCCGCCCATGGGGCTGGTCGCGGACCACAACATGGCATGCCAGGAAAGATGGCAATGAGGAACCAGGGGTTCAGGCCATCTGGACTGGATCACAGACATCAGGAACAGGAGACGGACATCAGGACTGGAACACAGACATCAGGAACGGAGGACGGACATCTGGACTGGATCACGGACATCAGGAACTGGAAGACAGACATCAAGGCTCACCGTGGACATCAGGAGTGGAAGATGGACATCTGGAATGGAACAAGGACATCAGGACAAGACAAGGAGCTCCAACGAAGAACACAGGACCTTGAAGAAACAATGGAACAGATGGCTCCTGGAGCGAAGGACAGGAACATCCCAGGAGTGTCTAACTCCTTGCGAAGGCAAAGCTTGAATGAACGCTGGGCCCTTTTGTAGGGCTGAAGAGGACTACGCCCGGGGAGGAGCTTTCAGGGGGTCACACCTGGCTGGCCCTTTAAATACAGAGTAGAGGCGCGCACCCACGCCTTAGGAAGCTGGGAGAGAGCAGAATCGATGGTGGCATCCTCAGCCACGTGGATGGCCCAGGCTGGAAGAGGAATGAACTGCAGGAATGGCTCCATGCCACGAAGAAGGAAGAGAGGACTCAGGAAGGCTTCAGGCACCGGCAGGGATGACTTACCTGCCGGGTGAGGACCCTGGCAGCAGCAAGGATGACTTCCTTGCCTCCGAGGACCCCCGGAGGAAGCAGGAGTGGCTGCGGCAGACCCAGCCACGTGGGAGGCACTCGGCGGGCAGGAAAGGCAGGAGCAGCCTCTTGCCGCTATGAGAAGACTCCTGCCCATGGCTCCAGGACTGGAGGAACCTGGAGCGGTGTGGCTCCAATGCTGCGAGGGACAGCGTCTGCCGCAGCCCAGCTGGCAGCGGAAGGTAGGGGGCCTGCCCGCGCTTGTCGCGGGCAGGTTCACAACAGCCACATCAATTCAAAAAGACTGTTGTAAAGACAGAGTTGTGATATCAGGGACCATGGACACACCAATAGTTGACCCCCTTCATCTGTAAATAGACCTTCTCTTCAAATAAGAAGAAATTCTGTGTAAAGGTGATTTTTGCTATCTTACACAAAGTAGTAGTGAACACAATGTTCAACTCTCAAATCCAGGGACAGCAATTTTCAAACCGGTGAGCATGTTTGTGCATACATCAGCCCATGCCAGGGACACGGCTATTTTGTAACATACTTGTGCATATGTGCGCATGTTATAAAATAGACTGGCCACATGCACATGTGCACCAAATTTTAAGAGGGTGCATGCATGTACGCCCAAATCCCGCTTTTACCGTGTAAAACTGGGGATTTTAAAAGGGGTGCGTACCGTCATCATTCCCAGTTTTACCAGTTCGTCTGCAATTCACCAAGTTAAGAGATAGGTCCCCCAAACCCCCCTAGTTTAATAGCCTTCACTCCCCTCAGTTAGCTCTGACTTTTAAAACCCTGCAGATCTGCTTAGTTTTCTTTAATTTTTAAAGTTCATGTCATCCATGGCAGAAGTAAAGTTACACAGCAGGGGACTTCGGCACGTCCCGGAGCGAGTAAGTATTTACACGCACCTCTCGGGTTCGCACCCTGAAATACCCATGCCCCACCCCTTTTTGAAAACTTTAGAGATGTGCGCTGCGGAAGATACATGCAGCACACACAGCTTTGAAGATCTCGGTGACTTTTGAAATCCACTCGGCACGCATGAGCCCTATTTATTTGTGCATCCCCTAATTAACGTGCGTGCCAGGATTTAAAATTCACCTCAAAGTGTTGCGAATCAGCTGTTGGGCTTCTGATTCGGGAATATTCATGAAAAAGAGGAGAGAAGCTGTCCTCAAAAGAACTTCTAAAGGAACATCCAGAATTTCCTCTAAGTCTTGAAATTGGCATCTCAAACATAGGAAGGTGATAGAGGTACCATAATGAACAAAGGTTATAATAAAGACCTGCAAGATTTCTTTTCAATGCTTAATAGTAATTTACAGTTTTCTTACATGGAAGACACACAGTGTATTTCCTTTTTAAACATAAAGATCTTTTGGATAAACAATCATTTGGGTTTTCAATAAACCACAGGGACACTGATTAGAATACACTTTTACATTTTTCCAGCAGTCATCTTCACCAATTAAAAATCCATTTAACAATATGTAAATTTCTTCACCTGGGATGACGTTTTTCCAGCATACAAGAATTTTAAATTCTGTCTCGCATGATGGCTTTATGATTCATGCAGAGAAAGTAACCTTCTTGGTGCATTCAAAGAGCTTATAAACGGACTCTCTTTTGTAATATGGATTTTCTTTTATTTCTGCCTTGGCAAGAAGTCACTGAGGATTACTTCGTCTATATACTTCCTTTCTCATCACCAGCACAACTGTTACGAAGTGGACCCTTAGGCCAAGACGAGGTTGGCACTTCCTGCAAGAGGAACCCCCTATAGGTCCTCATCGTCGGCAGGCAGAGCTGATCGGAGCGGAGACCCAACTGGACCTTCACCACTACCAGCCCTCGTTCCCCACAGGTTCAGCCCTTAGGTGCCGGGGCCAGCTGGACTTAGGTGCGGGTCTCTGGTGGAGAGAAATCCCCCGACAAGAGGAAAAGACAAGGTCAGGCAGTCCACGGTCAGGGCAGGCGGCAATCCAGGAGAATCCGGGCAACGTTCCGAGGAACAGGGCAGGCGGCAAACAAGCAAAGTCCAAGCGGCAGTCCAGAGGACAAGGCAGGTGGCAGACAAGTGGAATCCGAAGAATGTACCAAGGGTCAGAAGCCAGAAGACAATCTTGAACTCCCTCTGAAGAAGTTCTAATCAAAAGAAACAAAAGACCTTTGTAGAGCATTTGGGGAATCGCCTATGATTAACTGCAATGAGATTTTGAAGCATCATTTCCATGCAAGAAAAATGACTTTATGGTATAAGCAGTAGTTTTATTGACTAACTTTTACACTCCTTTTATATAATTTGGTTTTTTGAGACTGGTTAATTATTTTACTAGTGTTTTGGTAGTTATTTAAGAAAATTGTATTTATTTTCTAAATTTATAGCCACTCATTTGCCATCCTGCTTACACCTAAACCTACCCATCCCAGTCACCCAGCATCCTCCTTTGAACCCCTCCCTTATGATGTTTATTCTCTTGATACGTATGCAATATTCTCTTGTTACCTAGCTGCATTGACCTAATTTCAACTCTTTGTACTATGTAATTCATTAATTCTGTACCATTTAATTTCGTCTCAGTTATTTTGTAACTAATAGGTAACTTTCGCTTTAGTTATTTTGTAAGCAATTTTGTAAGTAATTTATTTTGCTCTGTACATAGGTTTTTGTATATTTTATTCTCATTTTATTTAGTTCTTCATATATCCTCTGTTCCTGGTTTTGTATATTTTATTTTCATATTATCTGTCAAGCACCACCCAAGCGTAGTTTCACATTCAGTGTAAACCGATGTGATATCCCCAATGAATGTCGGTATAGAAAACTGGTAAATAAATAAATAAATAAATCCTGAGCACTTTACAAAATACATCTACATTTCATTAATAAAAAAATAATAAAAACATAAAACAGCTTAAAATAACATAACCACATAATACAACATAAGCACAATAACTTAGAACCACATTAACTAAAATAAGTTCAGCCCATTCCCTGCCTGGCAATGATGCCAAAAGTAAAAGTCACTTGTTAACATTATTTATTATTCTGACCTTTCAGCTGCAAAAATGTAATAAAAGTTTGCATAAATTTAAAAAACCTACAATTTTTTTCTAAAACTTATCAAAGAAGGTGTACTTTTAAGGCCTGATTTTTAAAAGCATTTACATGTGTAAAATGTGTTTTACACATGTAAATGCACTTTCCTTGAGTAAGTGGGCTTTTGAAAATTGCTACAGTATATGCCATTGGATTGTACATAGGATTCACCTGTGTAAATGTACTTTACGTGTGTAAATGGCTTTTGAAAAGTGCTACAATATTATGTTATATTTACACATGTAACTCCTTTGAAAATTCACCTGTTAATCTCTTCTGGTAACACATTTCAGAGTTCAGGCCCAGCTACTCTAAAGACTCTGCCAAATGCACCAATTTGATAGATGGAATATCCAAGAAATTCCAAAATGAAGAGTGTAAAACTCACACGACCACACATTTTCAGGACATTATTAAAACACTGTGGGGTAGATTTTTTAAAACTACACCCGCATGTACTTTTGTTCACGCGACTGGAGCAAACAAAAGTACGCAGGATTTTAATAGATACGCACGTAGCCACGTGTATCTTTTAAAATCCGGGGTCGGCGCACGCAAGACTGCGCAAAATCAGCAGCCTGCGCATGCCGAGTCGTGCAGCTGCCTCCGTTCCCTCCGAGGCCGCTCCGAAATTGGAGCAGCCTCGGAGGGAACTTTCCTTCCACCCCCCGCACCTTCCTCTCCCTTCCCCTACCTAACCCACCCCCCCAGCTCTATCTAAACCCCCCTGCCTTTGTTTGAAAAGTTACACCTGCCCGAGGCATTTTTCTTTTGTTGAAGAACTTACCCGCTCCTCCGAGCAGGAGTAAGTTCCATGCGATGGCCGGCTGCCGGCATGTGCTTTCCCGGGACAGGGCCTAATGGCTACTATCCCAGCCGGCCTCCGCCGTATCTCCCTGATTTTATGCACGTGAGCCTTTTAAAATATACTTGTTAATTTCTGATGGCCCAACTTGGGAACATTTTGATCCTGTTTCTGAATCAGACACCATATGTATTATCAATAATATGAACTCTTCCTCCAGCCCTCTTAACCCTTGCCTTATAGTCTTCCTGAAAATGTTTATATCCGAATCAGCTTTTTCATCTTCAATTTCATCAATTTCTCTTTAAAATATGGTTCCCTTCCCGACTCCTTGAAAAAGGCATCAGTCTGCCCTATAATTAAAAAAGTTTCTGCTGACCCAACACTTTTTTCTAGTTACCGGCCCATTTCTTCTTTGCCTTTCATGGCAAAACTTTTAAAAGCAGTTCTTCTTTATCAGCTTATTGATTTTCTTGACTCGAATAACATACCAATTTGGTTTTAAAAAGCACCATAGCACTGAACTACTTTTACTTTCACCTTGACATGATGAGACGGAGCTTTAACTGCGGTACAGCTTTTCTCCTAAGTCTTCTTGATATTTCTTCTGCATTCAACGCAGTGGATCACCACATTTTCCTTTCTAGACTCCGCTGTTTTGAGTTACTTGGTTCTTTTCTATCCTGGTTCACCTCCTACCTCTCCAACAGGACCCAACAAGTTCATATTCATTCCCATTCCTCCTCTTGGGTTTCCCTTGGGTCTGGTGTCCCCCAGGGTTCAGCACTTTCAGCAGCCCTGTTCAATATTTACCTAACATCTTTATGCCGGGTTCTATCCAATCTTGGGATCCATTACAAACTTTACGCTGATGACATTCAGTTCTTTTTTTCTCCTCAAAGAAACATGGCCTCAGGCAGAATCATTTCTTCTTTCCTGTGTTACAACTATGGAAGGAGGGCTTAATCAAACTAAATTAGCTCTTAACATTTCAAAAACTGAAATTATCTTATCACGTTTCCCAATCCCAAATACTCCAACTAACTTTCAGTTTGATAATCAGATCATTACTCTCTCCCAAAGTGTCCGTAACCTCGGAGTCTTCATTGATTCTGCCCTTTCCATGTGTGATCATATCAGAATGGTCACTCAATCCTCCTTGTACAAATTAAGACTTTTTTTGCCATCTCAAACCACTCCTTAACCCCGTTGATTTTCGCTCTGTCTTAAATCACTTATATTTTCTAGTACTGACTACTGTAGTTCTCTCCTCATAGGCCTTCCAGCAAACATTATTCGTTCACTGCAAATTAAACAGAACTCTACAGCCAGACTCCTCACAGGAATTCCAACTCTTAATCACATCACCCCTGCACTTGAATCCCTCCATTGGCTCCCAATATCATACTGCATTCAGCAAAAATTGGCTATGATTATACACTCTTCCATTCATAATAATCACTCTCCCTGGATTTTATCTGTATTAAAAATCCTTGCCCCTGCTAGATCATTAAGATCTTATTTTATTTATTTATTTAAGGCTTTTTTATACTGACATTCGTTTGCACATCACATCGGTTTACAAGGAACATATAGATAAAATGTTGTGAAAGTATAGGAAAGGAAATTACATATTAAAACAATATAAGTAATGTTACAAATTAAGGGGGGATGAGATGCAAGGGGTTGTAGGGGGGCGGGTTTAGGGTGCGCAGAGTGAGAACAAGCAGTTAAGCTGGATTGATTAAATATATAGTGTATAAAACATGGGTGAAAACAAGAAAGAAACTTTGTAGAAAGACTCTTCAAGTCAAACTCTCTTCGATGTTCCTTCCCCTAAATTAGCTCGTCTTAATGAAACAAGAGAACGTGCATTTTTTTCAGCTGGACCACTTCTCTCGAATACCTTACCAAAAGAATTGAGGAACCTTCATGAAAAAAACTTGTTTAAAAAAAGCACTAAAAACATATCTATTCAAAAAAGTATTCCTGAAACAGGCTAGCAACATACATTCTCCCTGGCTAATTTCATCTTTAGCCTCTTCCAGTGCAGCCTCTTCCAGTGAATGTAACTCTTTTTCAGCAAAGCGATACTAATCTGTACTGTTTTCCTAACATTTTAAGTTTTATTGTTACCTATTATCAAGTTAATTTTAAAAGCTCTGTGTGTGAATTACGGGGGTTACGCACATGGCCGGGCCTGCGCACACCATGTGCATTTTCGGAAGGGCCCAGCCACACACATAACCCCCCTTACGTGCCAAAGTGCTGGGCCTTTCAAAAGGGGCAAGCTGGGGGCGGAATTTGGGTGGGGAGGGGGCGGGCCGGGACATCACCATTAGACGCTGTCCCAGGGAAAGCACGTGCTGGCAGCCAGTCAGCGCACGGGGTTTACTTCTGCTCCCGAGGAGCAGTAAGTATAAAAATTAAAAAAATTGGGACTAGGTAGGGTTAGGTTAGGGGTCACGGAGGAGATGGGAAGAGGGAGGAAGGAAAGGGTTAGGTTTAGGGAACTGGGAAAAAGGGCGACCGCGTCGCCGCGTGTAATTTGAAAATTCCCCCCCACACACACACTTGCGCAAGTCATGGGCCGCCTGCACATGCGCATTCAGATGTTAAAATCCGGCACGCATGTGCGCACGGACATCATATTTTATAACATGCACATGTTATAAAATTGGCGTATTCACGTGTCCGCACCGGGAACCGCACGCACGGGTCTTAAAATCGACCCCTAGGTGTGATTTATTGTACCCCGCCCTGAACGTAGGAAGGGCAAGGTAGCAAATGTTTTAAAATCAATAAATAAATGTGCATTATAAATCAGCGTTAGGATCTTAAAATTGATCCTGAACTCGATAGGAAGCTAATGTAGATTTGCTAAAACTGGGGAAATATGCTAAGGGAAGTACCAGCTATCAGAAGTGCAACTGCATTCTGAATCATTTGTAAAGGTTTTAAAGTGGAGCAAAGTAACCCCAGAAACAAAGCTTTGCAGTAATCTAAAGGATCAATCACAAGTGCCTGTACAATGTTCTCAAATCAGTGCTTTCTAAAAATGGTTTTAAATTCCACAACACGCGCAATTTCCAGAAAGTATTTCATACTAAATTCTTCACATGTGGACACATTGACAAAGATGTATCCTATAAAAAAAACGTCAATTCCAGCACTGGAATAAAATAGAAATATCAATTTCCTTAAAAGACAAACAGGAAGGAAAGTCAGTTTCAGAATGATGAGAAATACATAGTATCTCTGTCTTCTTGAGATCGTGGGCTAATTTATTGAAAGAAAAAATAAAAGCCACTCATTAATTGTAGTAAGGCAAGTGGAAATCTTGCAGATTGCCTCCTGAAGTGGGGATGTAATCAGAACCCCCCTCCCCCTCGACCCCGGATATCATCAACATAGATGTGATAGTCTACATCATGCCTAGCAAACACCTGACAAAATGGAGATATATATGTTGAAAGTCTGAGGCACTCCAGACAATAATTCCTGAGAAGGGGACTGTATAGAGCCTATTGCTACTCTCTGAAAACATTCCTGCAAATAAGATGTAAACCACATCAGTGATACAAAAAGATGTCAAACGATGGAGTGAAATGGCATGATCTAAGGCAGGAATGGCACTGCACGTAAATCTTTTTCAGGTAGACCAATTGTAAATATCTTGAAAACCTGGCCTGTTTGTTGCACCTGAGGACTGGAGTTCACCATCCCTGATCTAAGGTATCAAATGCAGATGAAACATCTAAACACACCATAAAGCCCCTTTGCAACTTATCAAAAAGTGGAGGTATATAAAGGCAGCTCTAAAACCAAACTGGAAATCATCCAACAGGCCATTTTCTTCAATAAAAGAACTAAGCCTTGGCTTTATCAAAATGCACTAAATATCGCATGCGATAGGAAAAGGGGCATGTTTTATGGTAATAGGCTGTTTATTGCAAAGTGCTCTATCTTAGTGCTTTGCATAGGTATTTCCTCAGACTGCAATAACTTTTTCACCCTTTCAGGGCGATACAGTACAGTGCGCTCCAATGGAGCGCACTGTTAACCCGCATTTTTGATGTGCTAGCTTTACCCCTTACTCAGTAGGGGTAATAGCGCGTCGAAAACACGTGTCCAACCCCCCCCCCCCCCCCCCGAGACTAATAGTGCCCGCAACATGCAAATGCACATGGTGCGCGCAGGCCCGGCCATGTGCGTAACCCCCATAATTGGCCCTATTAGTCATTCCCGCGTGATACAGTAAGTAAAATGTGCAGCCAAGCCGCGGCTCGCAGGTTGAAAACGCAGGTTGAAAACCGGATGCTCAATTTTGCCGGCGTCTGGTTTCCAAACCCGTGGCTGTCAGCAGGCTCGAGAACCGACCCCGGCAAAATTGAGTGTCGGCTGTCAAACTCGCTGACAGCCACCACTCCTGTCCAAAAAGACGCGCTAGGGAAATCTCATCTTTGTGAGATTATCCTCACTTCAATTGACGTCAAATCTTCATCGAGGTGTATTGTGCTGTTTGTACATCTCACTCTGTATATCAAACTGGCCCCAAAACGCTAAACCACCACCAAAACCTCACCTCAAATTATTAGCTGGCCCTCCTATAGTGATATAAATAGTTGAATACTGTGAAGGCCTCCCCAGAAGCTGGCAGGCTCTCTCTCTCTCTCTCCCCATGCCACAATTGTGTTATGGCCATTTCGGGCATATGAAACAGCTCAACACCAGGAAAAAGATGTAGTTATTTCCGGTGTTAAAAAAATGTGCAATAGCATAACACATGGTACAATAATACCCCTCATTTTCATTAATCCCGTCCCTTCAATAATTTGTATTCGCACCATTTGGTACCACAATTATCACGTGCATTATGGCAATAACGCGTGCATTATGGCATTATCACAGGCATTAACGCCATAACACATTTTGATGAATGACCCTGTCTGGTAGATGGCCAACGCTGACTGCAGACCCTGGTATTGGGCAGATACTGTACAGCAGGGTGAACAGAGAAAGCTAAAACTGAGCAAAGCATCCTAGAAATATTATCAAAACCTAGCTATGTCTCTCACAATTGTAGCTCTTGATTTTCTTTCAGACTTGCATATGTTGCTCATTGTAAAGCTCTCTGTTGGTAAACAAGGATATTTTAACTTTCAGTGAATCTGGTGAAAATCACTCACTAAAGAATGAAAGAGAAATCTTCATGAACTGTAATATGCCCAGTAATTAAGCAATAACCCATCTTATAGAAAGGATTACATTTCTCGCAATCATAATTACAGCTGGCCGGAGAAAGGTATCATTGAGTTTAGCTGGCACTGGAAAAGGGTTGGGTAATTGTTATTACTGATGTGTTAAGACAAAAAAAAGTTGAAATAGCCCAGATTTAACTTAAGATTTCAATTTAAAATTAACCAGCACAATTAAGGAAAGGTTGAGGTCATTATGACAGGCAGAATAGAAGCACACAAGGATTAACTTATGAAATACAATACATAGTGAACTGCTACTCTAAGGTTATAGAGATTAATCTCACTTTCCATATGCTAATCCTTTATGAATGTAAATGTGTTCATTATCTGGCATTTTTCCAAGCAAAGAGCAATCCTGTTGAACTGAAGCATCATTGTGTAAGAATAATGTTAGAATGCAATGTGGTTCCAGTTCATGGAAATACAGCAGGTTGAGATTAATATTAATAGTGCATTTATTCTATGATTGCATCCTATTTGCTGTTTAGCTCAAAGGAAGATATTGAAATGCCTTGGCACATGTAATGCCCACATTTAAAAAAGGATCAGAAACAGAACCAAGCAACTAGAGATCACAGTTAGCTTAGCATCAAATCTAGGGAAAATACTGCAGGCTATCATAAAATGGAGATTGTATCATATATGAAGGGCAAGAGAAGGATTAGCAAGAATTGCCATGGGCTCCAGAGCAGCATGATCTGTCAAACACCTTTTAGATGTTTTTGAGACTGTGACCCAACTACTTGATAAGGAAAGCATGACTGATGTAACGTTTGCCAGTTGCGAGGTCATCCTGTGACCAGTAGCACTCACCCCAGGATGCAGACTGCCTCCAAAGTGGAAAGAATACCGCCATGATGCCACCAGCATTCCTGCTCCCCAGGCATCTCTAGCAGCACTCACTCCAGGATTCTGACATCCCCCTAAGTAGTGAGGATGGTGCTTTCCTAGGGGTGGACGTGCACAGGTGAGGTTTTGGTGGTGTTTTAGGGTTTGGGGGCCAGTTTGATATACAGAGTGAGATGTACAAACAGCACAGTACACCTCGATGAAGATTTGACATCAATTGAAGTGAGGATAGTCTCACAAAGATGAGATTTCTACAATGTTCTTGCACCCTAGCTTGATGGACTCTATAACAGGGTGCCATCAAGCTTGAGATTTTGCTCACTCCAATTGACATCAAATCTTTACCGAGGTGTACTGTGCTGTTTGTACATCTCACTCTGCATGTCAAACTGGCCCCCAAACCCTAAACCACCACAAAAACCTCACCTCGAGTTATTAACTGGCTCTCCTATAGTGCTATAAACAGTTGACTACTATGAAGACCTTATAAAGAGACTCTCTCTCTCACTCACAAAAAATAGCTGACAATCTTCAGGGGGCAAAGACTGGTCAACCAATAGGAGAGGAAGGGGACAATCCCTTTGGAGATTGTTAAAAGGAATAAACATTTATACTACGGTGAAAAGGATTTTCACCCCCTAACAATCCCCCCATGCCCACTACCATAAGCATCAGAATGGGTTCAACCTCTGGTCCAAAATCTGGTCTTCTCACAGAATAGCAGTGGGAGATCCAGGGCTGTGGCAGGAGGAGGAGAGCAGCAGTGTATCGACAGCATCTTCCACCTCTGTAGCTCTGGACCCAGCTTCTGATTTGGACCACATGGGACTCTGCTCAGCTGTGTGGTTCAAAGCAGCAGTCGGGCTGGGGCACGAGGCACCAATGCTTTCTTCCTCCAGTCAATGATCAGTGTGAGTGGGGGAATGGGATATTTTTACAGAGAAAGAAAAGAGGGTGGAGCAGGGGAAGAGAGAGAGAGAGACCGGTGGGAGGACAGATACTATTGGGAGGCATGGGGGCAGAGAAAGAGAGGTATAGGGAGGGAATAGAGCTAGATTGGCTTGGCCCCTCCAAACCGAAAAGATATTCTGCTGCCTCCACAACGATCTTCAGTGTCCTTCCTCCCAAAGGCAGGAATAGATCAGTACTTTTTACACGAACCTGTCTCCTCCTCTGCTGGCTACAATCTGTAGTCTGAACACACATTGCTGACTGGTCCCCCAAGAGTACACGCACTGTGCGTTCAGACTTCAGATTGAAGGGAGAACAGCGGAAGTAAGAAGAGCTGTTTTTGGAAGGATGAGTTGAATTGCACCAGTGGGGCAGAAGGATGGGATTGTTATGGGAAGATTGTGCTCAGTATGGGGAGAGTAACTGAAGTGCAAGGCATTCCAGAGTACAGGGCCTAGGACCGTCATTTGATTCACCCTTCCCTAGGAGCAGTACTGCACTGAACTATAATTCCTTTCCTACAGGCACATTGATGCTCTCTTCCACTATGGTGGCTTCCAAGTCAATGAGTTTGGTGGATAGATTACAAGCAAGTTGTTCTACTTTCCTCTTTTTCTTGCTTTCTGTCTATCTGGTAATTGCACCAGTCCTTCCACTGTTACAGGATAAGCCCACCACTCCTGTGCTCCCCAATAGTCTTCTGGTTCTTTTAAATCTTTTTCTTAGCACCATTGCAGAGGGACTTTCAGAAAATGTATGCCTACTTGCAGATAAGACAAAAACCTGTAACAAGAGAGAAATGCTCGGAGAGGTAGAAAAAAAAAAAGAAAGAAGACTTTAAAAACTGAAAGAATGGTCAAGGATTTGGAAGCTAATATTCAAAGCAAAAAAAGTGTAACAATGCACATGGAATACAAAAACTCATTAGCAACTTGTCAATTGAGAGAACAAGAGCTGGCAACTGCCATAAAGGAAGGGATCCTAGAAGTAATCATCTTAGATGACCTAATGGTTCCTGTCAGTTTAATAGAAGGGGGCCAATGTAATAAAGCCTGGCCTAAAATCAAAGTTACATTTTAAATTTACACATTTGCTAAAATTGGTGGTCCCCACGGGATGCAGCAAGGTAATAGTTTGCAAATAGACCATGCATAAAAAAAAGCTTGCTAAACTGAAAAAGCACCTTTTTTTTTACCCTTGGACTATTTGCGTGTCAATCCACATTAATAAAAAAAAAAAGTTCCCCAGTGTGGTTGGACCAGGCATGGGGATCAGCCTGGCAAGTCCTCCCTCCCTCCCCCAACACATAAAACTACTCACATCTCTGGCCAGGCACTCTAAGTCCCGGATCTTGAATCCTGAGCCCTTCGTCCCTCCCTTCCTCCCTCCCTCCCTCTCTCCCTCCAGTGGTAGTCATCCACTACCTACCCTATTATACCTTCACAGGATAAAACTAAAGCATGCCAAAGAAGATAAGACAGTCCCCCATCCACTCCTGGGAGCCCCTACCAGAGAAGACCCTTCCTGGCATTGCCTCAATGATCTCCGATTGGTCCTTTCACTGAAAGGTCCAATCCCCTTTCAGAGGCTGCCCTTTTAGAATTCCTGAAAAGGGACACATGTCAGTGAAAGGACCAATCGGAGATCATTGAGGGCGCAGCCCTGACGGGAGGGGTCTTATTTGGCAGGGTCTCCTGGGAAGGAAGGGAGGACTGCTTTTTATTCCATGGCATGCTTTATTTTTTTCCCTTGTGAAAGCAGAATAAGGTAGGCAGAGGATGACTACCGCTGGACTATGGTAAGAAGGAGGGACAGAGAACCGAAGGGACTGGGAGCCAGCGTGCCTGGCCAGAGTTGGGAGCAGTTTTACTGTTGGGGAGGGAGCAGTGAGGTGCCAATCCAGTCCATAGGAAGTTTAACGCCTGCCTCTGAGCAGGCGTGAAATTTCGCGCAATAATAGGAGACGTGCTAGGCAATCTCTTGCTTAGCATGTACCTCCTTGCATTGTAGGGTAAACGCTAATTAGGCTATTATCCTGTAAACTGCATGCATCCCCACTAAACTTGCCATGGGTTTTTTTAATGTGCATTTTTTCAGCGCTAAAGCTCATTTTATATACCAGGGCTATGTTAGCGCCAAAAAACCTGCACTACATCATGAGTAAAAATCCATGGTAGGCTTAGCACTGCTTATTACGTCAGTCCCAAGGAAAGTTAACACTATGCTAGGATGCATAAGGAGAGGTATTTCCAATAGAAAAAGGATGTAATATTGCTATTATATAGGTTCAGTGGTGAGACCCCCACCTATACTCATTTCTGTAGACCATATCTTCCTAAGGTCATTGAGAAGGGCTACCAAAAAGGTGAATTTTAAAAGCCCAGCTCACGCATTAATCAGAGGATATGTGAATAAGTCGGGGGCACACAAACCATGCTGCCCGGATATGCGAATATCTCCCGCAGTGCACACATCTCCAAAGCTTTCAAAAAGGAGCAGGTCATGGGCATGGTTTGGTCAGGGCATGGACCTTTGGGGAATGAACCAGAGATGTTTTCCTAAATACATACGCACCTGAGCACATGCCCAGATCCCCTGCTGTGTAAGTTTACTTCTGCTATGGAGGAGGTGTATGTTATAAAATAAAGAAAAATAGGCAGATCTGTGGGATTTTCAGAGTTGGGGGCTAACTGAGGGGAGTAAAATCTACTAAACTAGGTTTGGAGGACCTACCCCTTAACTGGGTGAACCGGAGATGAACTGGTTTAACTGATAATGGTGTTGACATGCGCCACTTTTAAAATCCCCTGATTTATGCGGTAGAAGTAGGATTTGCAAGCACATGCGTACGCCCACTTAAAAGTTGGTGCACGTGTACATGCGGCCAGACTATTTTATAACATGCATGCATGCACATGTATGTTATAAAATGGCTGTGTCCCTGGGTGTGAACTGATGCACGCACGCAAATGTGCGCCCACACACCAGTTTGAAAGTTACTATCAAAATGTATAGATCCTACAACACAAACCCATAATATACTCACAGGAAGAGAGAAGAGAAAGAGGGATAAGAAAGGAGCACTCAAATATTTAGCAAGTTTTAATAAACTACAAAAGGTGGCATTTCCCTAAAAGAACAGAAATATCAGGGAGAAGTATACATGAGATGACACTGAAGGGAATATGGGTCAGAGAATGGTAGATGTTTGGAATAGCTTGCCAGTAGAGGTCTTAGTAGCCAAAGCCATGAAAGAATTTTAATATGCCTGAGACACATATAGATATCAGTGAGTGAGACTATGGGGAGGGAGAGGTTGGGTGTTGGATTATATATGGAAACATATATGCTTTAGGGATATGCAGAAGAAAATTAATTGTTTTGTTTCATTCATTCATTTTTTGGGGACCTAAATTAGTTTCATTAGTTTTGAAACAAAAATTTTTTTATTCATTTTGTTTTTTTGTTGTTTTTTTTCTTTACAATTAATGAGGGAAGCATTGCAGTCTATTTTACACTCCAGAATTGGGATTTTCTCATCAATTCTCATAAAATGTGGGAAGAAATCATCAAAAGAGGTAAAGAACTACAAGGTATATAGACTGTGGCGAAGTGACACTAAAAGTGGCATGAATAGCTTACAGCTCCATAAAGAGGCAAAGGGGTACCAGCATTGGCTGGAGTTTTCCAAGGCATCATCAGAGTAGCAAAAAAGAAAGTTAGTGTGAGAACACCTCAAGGCTTCAAAAGAGGGCACATCAAGAGGCATGTTCAAGAGGCAAAGTGGCACCAGAAGTGGCATCAGCATCCTAAGGCATCATGAAGGGGGAACAAACCAGAAAAGGGGCATAAAAAAACATCAGGGCACCGATAAAGGGACCAAGCAACATGGGTGGAATCAAGCTACCAACATGGGTGGCATCAAGCTTACACCTTGAGGAACACTCAAGGTGTAAGATCTGAGGTAGAGCAGCAAAGCACAATGGCAGAAAGATCCCCAAGGTATAAAGTCTGGGCATGGCAGCAAGGCTGAGTTACACAAAGACCCCCATTATGTAACATGAAGGGTATAGCAGCAAAACAGAATGGCATGGGAGTGGGAGAAGTCAGTCATTCTGTTGAAGCACTTGCCAATTGTCAAATTCAGAACAAGAGAATTAACATTGATAAGTTTCATTTTCTTGACATAAGCTTTAATTATATTCCCTGCTTGACCGTGATCTAGCTGCTGGATGGAATTTGGATTTTTTTGTGAAATGGGTTTTCCAAATAAAACTGATATCACATTCAGAACATGAAATGGTTTCTAATAAGTGGGATTTGGCTGTCTGGGTAAGTTGTGAGGTTTACTTTATTTAGAAAACTTTTCTTATTTTCTGTAGCTAAACTCTGGGTGTTCCATTTCCTGATCTTCTGGTTTTATATGAGTTCTCTATCACTACTGCAATTTTTATCACATTCAGAAAATTGAA
This sequence comes from Rhinatrema bivittatum, assembly GCF_901001135.1. Lineage (NCBI taxonomy): Eukaryota > Metazoa > Chordata > Amphibia > Gymnophiona > Rhinatrematidae > Rhinatrema > Rhinatrema bivittatum. The sequence continues at coordinate 715,874,260 of NC_042616.1, forward strand.
ATGGTTCCAACTGAGCATCTTTTCTCTTATACCTGCATTTGTTCATTTAATCAACCATCAAACAGGCTGATATTGTGGAGCATTATGGCACCTATACATGAGGCAGCTAGTCCCCTATGGTGGTATTAGAGTTATGGCAGCTGGACATGAGGCAGAAAGTCCCCTATGGTGGCATTAGGGTATGACAAGTAACAACATCTTCCTAAGACAAAATCTACAGAAGAAATGCACAGTATATTTCATGTCATTCTTCAAGATCAGCAACACTGGATTGAAAAGCAGCGATAGACTGGATCACTGTGATTTGTTGTCTCTGTGCTCTGGTCTTCTTGACAACAACTCACAGCCTGACACATGACTCACTGGGAAGAGCTGGCTTCTAACTTGCTAAATAGTTACAATTACTAACTGACTTCTGCTCCCCATTGATTTCTATGGTCCATAGACTTCAATGGCCCATAGGAATGAATTGGGATAAAACAAATGAAACTAATATAGTATGTTTTATTTGTAGGATGGTCCCCATTCCAAGAATGAAACAAATGGGACCCATTTGTTTTAGATGTCACATTTGTTTTAAATGACTGTACATCCCTAATATGATAATTCTCAGGGAATACCTGGGCAGAGACATGAGCAACTCCCTTAAACTGGGGATTCCTGGGGCTCACTGCTGTAAGCATTTGCCAAAAAGACTAAGAACAGCAAAAGTCTGAACAAAGTTAGTTTAATCTCACTATAACTTAATAGCAGAAATCCAAAGGAGATCAAGGGAATCAAGGCAAAGTAAAAAAAAAAATACACAGCCCAAGAAATCCAGGTAACAGGAACTCATGACAAGCAAAGACTGGAGCAAGGATCCAGAGATATGGAAGTAACATGAGCAACCAGGAATTAGGACAACAGAGGATTGGAATCATGAAGAAAGAAACTCAAGCAATCAATGAACCAGCAGGAAACACAATCTGAGGTGGGATGGAAATACCATGATCAATAAGGGTTGGTCCCTGCAGGGCTATCAGGACAAGGAAACACCTGCACATGTAGCAGTGTACATAGTTTTTAGATGTCAAGAGGACAAAATTCAGTTGTACTTTCTGGTACATGATGTTTCTGTCACCTTTGCTTTAGTAAGAAATTGCCTGTCCCCAGTTACAGATTGGATGGCTGTTAATGCCTTAATTTTAAATATCTCTAAAACTGAAGCCCTCTGGTTTGCTCGCCCATCTTTTTTTGCTCGCCAATCTTTTTTTAATGGCAAGATCATTAGATTTTCAGAAACTGTATGTAATCGGGATTTTTACTTTGATTCTAAATTAACTTATTCATATCACCTGCAAACAGTCCTCGCAGCCGGATATTATAAGCTCAGAACACTCCACATCTGCGTCCTTTCCTAGGTGTTTCTGATTTCCGTATAACTTGTCCAGGCATTTATTTTTACTACTATAGACTAATGCAATATCTTTTTTATTGGTTTATCACAGGATCGTATGTGCTCTCTCCACCTTTTACAGACTTTGGCTGCACGATTGATTTTTAAAGCTCCTAAAATTGTGCATCTTACTCCTTTGCTTAAGGAGCTACTCTGTTGCCAGTTCAGAAAAGGATTAAATTTAAAATCCTCATATTAATTATTAAATCCCAACAACCTACAGCACCTTATTTAAATAACTTAGTTACTGCTTATGCATCTAGGTGAGCTTTACGATCCAGACATTTAAAGTTATTGAGCATTCCCGGGGGTTAAAGAAGTCCATTTACAAGCAACTCATAATCGGGCCTTGTCTATTGTTAGCCCTGGGCTGTGCTGCCAGATGAGCTTTGGCTTCTAACTGATATTAAGAGTTTTAGAAAGAAACTAAGGGAGTCATTTATCAAATTGCTTTGTGGCGTTTTTGCATGCAAAAACCACCATAACACACAGAGCACGGTTTTAATGTGGGAAATAACAATACCTTTGTCACACTTTGCAAATAGCATTTTAAGGAGAGAGAGAGAGAGACTGACGAGCTATACTTAGGTATTTTTACCTCTATATGAGGCCCACCTAGTAACTCGAGGTGAGGTTTAAGTAGTAGTGTAGGGGTTAGGGGCCCCTTTGTCATTCAGAGTGAGACGTACGAACAGAACAGTGCACTCTAGTGAAGATTTGATGACCTTCGCAGCATCAAGCTAGGTTGAGAGAACATTGTACAAATCTCATCTTTGTGTGAGTTTCCTCACTCTGAAGGACATCAAATCTTCACAAGAGTGCACTGTTCTGTTTGTACATCTCACTCTGAATGTCAAAGGGGCCCCTAACCCCTACACTACTTACTACTTAAACCTCACTTCGAGTTACTAAGTGGGCCTCTTATAGAGTTATAAATACCTAAGTACTATAGCTAGTCAGTCTCTCTCTCATAGGAATTGCAACAATTGTGGTACTTAGTGCAAAAAAGCTATCACACTCTGCGTAATACCTATGCAAAGCACTGAGATAGTACACTTTGTGATAAACAGGCTATTACCATAAAACACACCCCTTTTACTATCGCATGCGATATTTACTGCATTTTGATAAATCTAGGCCTAAATCGCTTATTATTTACTGAAGCTTTCCATGAATAATCTGTATGATGTTTTAATTATTTTTACTGTCATGTTTTGTATTTGGTTGTCATTAATGTTTTTTAATGTTCTTTTGTTACCCTCTGAGCATAACAATCTTACTATCAGCAGGCTAGAAATATTGTAAATAAATAAATAAGACTCTCTTACTGAATGTTAAATGTTCAATGCAGGAAATGGAATCTTATTCAGGAAAACAGGTAAATCAAGGCAAATTACTGCATTTCATTCAACATTTATTCAGGAACATATACTAAGACTGTTCTCCTCTTTTCTTTATGCAGGTTCTGTAAAAACAGAAAAATGTTTCTTCTCTCTGCACTCCTTTCACCTTATTTTTATTTAAGCCTCTATAAACTAACTCCTAGTATTTTTTTCTTACAGGTTCAAACACTCTTACAGGTAAATCACACAAACGAATAACTTAGTTATGGCACTCAGTCACACTTTCTATATTTAACTCCAGTTCTCTGTTACCCAGGTTTGCCAGAAGCAAGCATCAACATGAGATAAGTACGCAAAACTCACAACTGCTTTTGTAGATTCTAGTTTGACTGCATGTGGAGCACAATTCTTCCTGAAAACTCTTTCACTGTATGTTCCAAGTCTTTTGTTTCCCTTCACCAGAGCTCTGTTTTGCTATTTATTCAGATCAGAACAATTCTGTAACCTTGTGTGTGTGATGTAAATGTGGGTGCAGCACACGAGCTCACCATTAATCCCATGGTGGCCCTTTAGCAGGTGGTCTCCCGGTTCTGTGCGGGCTGCTCACAATGAGGTGCATTGCTCCCAAGGTTCAGGCAATCTAAGCTCCTCTTGACCTTGTCTCCCAGTGGTTGCTTCTGTGCTCTGTATGCTTAAAAAACTCAAAGAGAGAAACTATCTCCCTTCCACCATTAATCTTCTGTAGCCTGGTGTGTGTTGCTCACTGGTTAGAATACCTAATATGTGACAGAGAATCTTTGTATTCAAACATAAAATGTGTGTCCCTAGTGCTGATTTCTTGCTGCTTCAGCTCTCACTGTTAAGCACAGCGCTCTCTCTCACACTGGTCCGCAGAGTTTCTCTGCACTTTGAACTTTATTATCACATACACAATACAATTGCAGTATTTTAGGAAAATCTGGTTTCTCTGCACAGCAGTCAAATTCTTTAAGTAGTTAGACAGCCACAGTCTCACACAGAGGATTTATTTTCTCAGACACTGCACATTTTTCTGCTGCTTTTCAGGAGCAACACTTACTTAACACTTTTGGGTCTAAAGTTTTATTCCTTCCAGACCTCCTTTAGGCTACTCTATCTCAGGAAATGTATTTATGTTTCTGATGTAATCCACTTAGCACAACTGGTCTGCTATAGGCAGAATATAAACATTTAAAATAAATATTCTTCTGAAACACCTTCCTTTCCTGGAATTAGCCTGGTATAGTTTTAAAACTGTTTTTCCTTGTAATTTCTTTCTCCAAGAACAAGTCTCATACAGTTTCACAGGCTTGGCAGTTTCATTTATGCTTTGCTCTTTTTCAGTGTCTGCTTCTCTGATTAAGGGCACAGGTTCTCCAACAAGTACATTTTTCTCACACACTCACTTAGGGTTGAATTTTCAAAGGGTTACACACGTAAAAACTAGTAGGGGTGTGCAGGGATAAATTTGTTTTCGTTGTTTTGATTCATTTTTGGGGGGAATTTTTTTGCATGAATTTCAGTTTGTAGAATATTTGATTCATTTCATTCATGTGAAAAAAAAAAATCAAACATGAAAAAAACAAAAACCCAAAAATGAAGAAAAAAACGAAAACAGGACCTCCCAGCCCCACCAGCCATCCCTCCCACCCAATCGGAAAATTGCCAGGGCTAGGATCCCCCCTAGCCCCCACTTACTCGGTCTGGTGGGGATCTGCCAGCGAGGCCTAGGCCCAGGCAAAAGCCTTGTCCTTGGGTAGGCCGAGGCTGTGGCAGGTCACTATTTCCTCAGCCTTAGCCTACACTAGGCTGAGGCTTCTTAGGTCAGAGCCCGGGTCAGGCCCAGGCCTGGAGCCCAGACTCCTCTTTTGTGTCTTCTTTCTTTGGCTCTTCTTTTTTTATATACTGTTTATTAGCATAAAAGACTAAGGTGCAAATAACATAAAGCAGTGTAAGTAGTCCTGTCAAAAATATTAAATAATAATAATAATACAGATTGTCATCAAGTAATATACCATCCAGAAATAGGCCTGACTGTTTCATCATATGCTCAATACCTTTATAGCAGAAGCTTTCATCATGTATATTTTACAATTTTCCTCTTCCATACATCACATTCATCCTCAAACATATACCACATCACTCCGCCCACACCAACAAACACATTTATAAAATCTGTACTGTTTTCATTTTTTACATCAGTTATGCTTCCAACCTTGATTCCTATGAAGCCATCATAAAGATTCCTGTAACTCTTGTGCAATAATCTGAAAAACTGCTTGCCATTTAGTCATAAAATCCCCTTGAGAAGAGCTCCATAACTCATATTGTTCTATTTGAAAGATTTCTATTAATAATCTAATCCACATTTCCACATCAGGTGCTTCTGTACTGATCTATTTCAAAAAGATATGTTACTGGTGATAGCTAGACAATGTATCAAACATATTACAATGTCCAACTAGCAAATCATCCTCCATTTCTATAATCTCCAGAATTATCAATATTTTACTTAACATCAAATTTACATGAAAAAATTGATTCACCTTCTGTATCTGTAGTACCTCTATCCAGAATCCTAGAATTTTAGGAAAGTTATATAGATTATGTACCCTTATCAAGCCCGAATTTAACACAAATATCAGAATCAGTGAGTCCCATACAAAAAAAGTCGAATTTTATCAATATAGGCTGACTGCAGTATTTTGAATTGCATTTCACAAAGTCTTACATCTAAACTAATTTTATATAAATGTGAATAATAATTAGTCATATCAGCTACTTGTACTGGAGTTTATAACATATCAGACCAATATAAACTTTGGGGTATCAGAATAGCCTCCACCATGTGTTATGCCCGTCGGACACAGACGGCTGCGACCTCTCATGCTCACCTCTTTTTCCCCGCACCGTCAATCCTAGGATGAATGGCGGCCTCCGCCAACCACCACCGACCTCCCCGGCATTCCCGGGACGGCTTAGGCGCTGACGACCGCCATCTTGTTTCCGGAATCACCTAAGGCGCATGCAAGGACCTCCTTTGTACACGTCATGGCGGGAACCTCAGGGGCATCCCCTCCAAATGATGTCAACTTGCTGCTGTACTTAAGCTGGCCGGCCCTGTGCTTCTAAGAGTTAGCAAGGAGTTCTCTCCTTGCTGAATCCATTCCATTCTTGGATCTCCAGTTCCAGTGTCCTTTCCTGGTGTTCAGACGCTCTGGGTACCCTCTCCACAGTGGCCCTTCTGCATTCCTGGCTATCTGTCGCAATGAAAACACCTCAGACCGGTCTTCAGGGTGAAGCGTGCTCCCAGCATTTTGGGCAGCCCCCTTTTATTGTAAAATCATTACATAGCATTGCATCGGATACATACGTCACATATTTACTGCTACAATATTTCCACATAAATGTTTATGCTGACCTTTTACTACGTGGGTGCAGAGAGGTGCAAACGGTCAATCTTCAGGCAGGGAGGGGGGAGGTCATTAGCTGGTCATGAGGCAATGGTACTGAGCTATCTAGGTGTGAAAACCCACAGAAATGCAAGTAGGTCATAAACTAAGCTGGTGCTGCAAAGCTTCTGCTGCAAAGCTTTTGCCCTAGATATATTCCTTGCAGACTTCCTGTTAGCTATAGACAGGAAGTATGTTCGCTTGCTGAAACTTGCGGAAACTTGCTGCGGTCGGAGCAAAACAGTTTCTTTATGCTACGAGTAGGTTTTAGACATGGGACAGATGTTGACCTTCTGAGGTGGCGTGCCATCAGTCAGGGAAGCCAAACACCCAACCCCCACATCTGGTCTTTCTTTTTTTTTTTTGTTTAATTTTAAGTAGCATGAAGTACATCCCTGTATCCAGGCCGAGATTGGGGTTTTAGAATGGATATGAGATGGGGTATGCACCGAAGGCAGCAAGCCAAACAAAGAAGGAAACCTATTATCAAGAATACAACAGGAATAAGTCGTGTGATACCACCGATATTAGGAAACCAGGACCATAGCCAGTCCCAGGAGGATATCAGTGTGGTCTCCTTTGAGAGCGGTGCCTCAGCGATCATGGTCTCCATCTGCTCTATGGTATGTGTGAGATTTGCTTTATAATCTGATATGTATACACAGCAATGAGAGCCAATTAAGGCACAGACACCTCCTTTCGAGGCTAGTATCGTGTCCAAGGCATAGCGGTTCTGTAACGCTATCTCTCTAATTTGAGACACTTCTGTTGTGAGTAGTTTTAATGCTTGAACTGTTTGATTAAATAGAGCAGTTGTCCAATTAGCTAAGATGTGCAAGTCTCTATAATTCATAGCTGTTCCCATTGGGGGAAACAGGCTTCTAGCTACCTGAGTTTCTGCATATTTTTCTATGGGACTCTTGATCGTCTCCCTTTTGTTACGGAGCCTTGCTTTGGGTAAATGTTTGACTGCATAGTATGAGGGGAGGATGTAGCCTAGAGTGCATCTGCCTCTCCAATTCGGGGGAATGTGCATATATGCCCTACGCCCGCATAACATCCAAATGTTCCCTATCTGGTTAGTGAACCATTCACGGGGCTGTTTGACTTGTTGAACCATAGCAGATACATATTCACACAAGCCAAACTGCTCATCCGAGAATGTTTCTCCTCTTTCACATCTTTCTGCGTTTCCTACGGAACATCCTGAGATTAGCCAATTACACATATAATGGGTAAAACTATGCAAATATTCTGTGATATTTTGTGAGAAGTCTGGGTGTGTTGTTACATTAGAATACGATCTGAACATGATCTCTTTTAATACAATGGTTCGGTTACAATATGGATATTTCCCCACCTGTAGTCCTTCCCCATTTCCAGGATCATACTCCCAACAAAGAGCGGCAGTCTCTTGAATTCGGCTGCCGATGGGTATGATGGTGTTACCAACTGGAGAATTGAGGGGGTAACCTCCTGGCCATGGGAAATTCATCCATCCAGTAAGATTAAATGGTACGGCATGCATCATTAGTCCTCCACTGGTATGAGTTGGCATGTGTGTGCAGATCCAACAGTCTGTTTGATTCAACAGGAGTGAGAAGTTCTGTGCATTAAGGATGTACAGGTTATCCTGCCAAGGTCCTTGTTCAGCTACGGCCATGGCTGGGGAGATAAAGCAAAATATGAGGGTACAGAAAACAATTGTTATGGAGTTGGCAGTCAGGCAAGAGAAGACAGCCAGTAAGAAGTGCTCTGGAGTTTTCTCAGAGCCTTGCTGTTCCAGGAGTTGTTCCGATTGAGCAGTTAGTGCCTTGATCTGTCCCCAGGTCAGCCGGTGGTGCTTTCTGCGGGGTGTCCGGTCCCTGTCCTCCTGAGGGTTGTGGAGGCTCAGGGAGAAGTTGGGGATCGGATCCTGTAGACCCTGGTGCCATGCCATGTTTCCAAGGTTTCACGCAACGAGCCGGAATCCAAATAGGACCTGTTGGAGAAAGCACAGCAGCATGCCCGCGTCCCCATGTGAGTAGAGGAGCAGGACCATGCCAGACAGGGTTAGGCAGTACTCTATACAAAACTGACGGTTGGGGGTGACTGGTCCTTGCCCCATAATGATTATCCACAGCTGTGGTTTGATTTGAACTTGATATATTTAAATGATTTAACGTGAACAATACCTTGTTTAACCAGTCTTGTTTAGGGGGGAGACCAATGGCGTTCCCTGCTGTTTGCTTGTGTCTATTCAGAGCTGTTTTTAGGGTGAGGTTGGCTCTTTCCACAATTGCTTGTCCTGTGGAATTATATGGTATCCCAAATATGTGTTTAATGTTCCATTGTTGGCAAAATTCAGCAAAGGAATGACTACTATAAGCAGGGCCATTATCAGTTTTTAGAACAGAGGGTATGCCCATTATAGAGAAAGTTTTTATACAGTGATTAATGACATGTCTAGTAGTTTCCCCTTTCTGGGGCGTCGCCCAGAGAAAATGGGAAAAAGTATCAATGGTTACATGTAGAAATTTCCAGGGGGCAAATGAGGGGTATTGGGTGACATCCATCTGCCAGATTTCGTTGGCATGTAATCCCCGTGGGTTCACGCCCATGGAAGGGGCAGAGGTAATCTGTGAACATTGGGGGCATTGCTGTACTATTGCTCGGGCTTGTTCTAATGGAATATTAAATTGTTTTGCAATAGACTTTGCATTTTGATGGAACATACTATGGCTATTCCATGGTGTCACAGTAAGCACAGCCTGTTTTGTGGCTGCATCTGCAATGGCATTGCCTTCAGAAATCCAGCCAGGGAAAGGCTGATGGCTCCTAATATGAGCGATGTGAAGTTGGTGTGTGCGGTGTTGGAGGGTTGACTGCAGTGTCAGAAAGAGGGATAGCAGGTTCTCATCTAATGAAGGAGTGACATATGCTCCAGGAAGAGAAGAAGCAACATTACAAACATACTGGCTATCGGAAATAATGTTTAAATCAGCATTCATAAAGCATTGCAACGCGAGAATGACAGCAGCTAGTTCTGCCCTTTGCGCTGACTGTTGAGGTGGCGTAATTTTAGTGACCCAACGTCCCTGCACTTGCCAGGCAACTGCCCCCCATTTTGAGCCACCGTCAGTAAAAACAGTCTGCGCCTGTGGTAAAGGGGCGGGTGATAGGCCTGGATAAACGGTGAGTGGAACCTGATTGAATGCAAGGATACGGGGGTCTGCTGGAATGTGGTAGGACACCTTTCCCACATAGTCCGTGAGCGCACCTTGTAGTGCTGCAGATTGGCTTAACATCCGTTCCCAATCTCTTAAAGGTAAAGGGACAATTATATTGGTCACATCAAGTCCCAGTAAGACTCTGCTACGCTCTCGTCCTTTAAAGATTAATTCTGCATGCATATTTGATAATGTACTAATGGTATGTGAAGGGCTGTGTGGTAAATAGAACCATTCAATGATTAATGTTTTATTTCCTGTCTGCTTTTCGACTATCTGTGTTAAAATTGCTGTGGGCTGTTTTTCGGTTGGGATCAGAATTAGAGTGAAAGGAACATTTTCAGTACATCTGTCTACCCATATTAATTTTAATGCTTCATTGACCTGTTGAAAAATCTTTTTCTGTTGCGGTGTTAAGGTAATTAATTCTGCTGGACTCGTTCTGTTTCTTAACGCATCAAATAAGGGACTTAACATATATGTGGGCAAACCCACATAAGGACGTAGCCAATTGATTGAACCCAGTAATTGTTGTAATTGTACATATGTAAATGCGTCATTCACTTTTAGCTGTGGGATTTGAGGACTAGAGTACGTCTGTAACACTTTGTGACCTAAATACAGAAATGGTTCCTGTTTCTGAATCTTTTCGGGGGCAATTTTCAATCCATGTTTGGCTAGTTCAGAGGATAAATGGAATAACCAGTCATCTGGAATTCGTGGGGCAGCCACTAAAATATCATCCATATAATGATACACTAATGCTCGTGGATAGCGCTGTCGAAACCCTTGCAATGCTTTGTCTACGAAGTTTTGGCATAATGTGGGACTATTCAACATTCCTTGTGGTAAAACAGTCCATTGATAGCGCTTAGTTGGTCTCTGGTTGTTTAAAACAGGGACCGTAAAGGCAAAGAATTGTTTGTCTTTTTCACATAGTGGTATGGTGAAAAAGCAATCTTTCAAATCTACTATTAAAATTTGATAATCCCTAGGAATCATGTTCGGATTTGGAGTGCCACATTGAAGCGGACCCATAGGTTGCAGAATAGCATTAATGGCTCGGAGATCGTGGAGAAGTCTCCATTTCCCTGATTTCTTTTTTATCACAAAAACAGGTGTATTAAACGGACTGACTGTGGGTTCAATGTGACCAGCATCTAATTGATCATGGACCAATTCATGGAGGGCCTGAAGCTTATCATTAGTCAGGGGCCACTGCTCTACCCAAATGGGTGTGGTGGATTTCCAATTTAATGGAAGAGCAGTGGGTTTACTGTGAGACATACTTAATCTTCTAGTACAATTCGGGCTTGAAACTGACTCAGTAAATCACGTCCCCATAAATTGATATGAATGGGAAGGATTACTGGTTTTAAATGTGCAGTGCCTGAACCGGAGGAACTTGTTACAGTCAGCCAGCAAGCACTACGGCGGGCTACCTGTCTCCCTCCCACCCCCCACACCGAGGGGGAGTCTACTGTCGGCCAGTCAGTGGGCCAATTATCTCTGGTAATAACTGAGATATCAGCTCCTGAATCTAAAATGCCTTCAAAGGGCTTACCGTTTAGTAAGTAGGTTCTCTTTGGTTTCTCTTGTCTGATTGCCTGAGTCACTGCTAAAATGCTAGGATGCAGTGTTGGGGCTCGGATGGATCCGAAACCGCTGGAGCCTCTGACAGTCTGCTGTCCTCCTACGGGCAAGACACAGGGCACCATGACTAGCTGTGCCCAGGAGTCCCCTTTGTGCAGTGTAAGGGAGGATTTAGTTTCAAATTGGATCATAATAGTACCTTCATAATCAGAATCTACAACTCCTGGAATGACATAGATCCCTGCCTTGCCTGCAGTGGATCGGGGTAGAATCAGCCCGACAGTTTGTTCGGGCAGAGGGCCTGTGAGCTGAGAGGGCATCAGAATGACCTGCCCTGGGAATGCTACAAATTTTGTGTCTTGATTAATAAGATTTATGCCAGAACTGCCAATGACATCTGTAGGAATTGATTGCGCTTGGATCTTAGGGACTGCGACAATTGGACTGGGGCTTGTCGCTGGCCCGGAATCTAGTTTCCCTGATTAGTACTTCTGCATTGATTTGCCCAGTGGAACCCTTTCTTACATTTTGGGCACACAGTTTTTGGTCGTGACCTAGAGACCCCTGCAGAATCAGTTCCCTTATACGCCCCGCCACCTGGGGCACGACACTGTTGTTTAAAATGGCCGGGTTTTTTACAGTTAAAACATGTGCCTTTCGGAGTGTGAAATTGACCTTTCTGCAGGGCAACAGCGAGGGCATCCATTTGAAAAGCGTGGGTGCCCACATCTGCACAAGCTTTAAGCATGTCTGCTAGGTTGTAATCAGGTCTGGCAACTATGGACTGCAAAACTTTACGACAGTCAGCATTTGCGTTTTCAAAAGCTAGCTTTAATAGGAGTTCTACGCTCGCTTCTGAATTATCTACCTGTCGCCGAATGGCTTCCTGCAAGCGATCAATAAATTGTGTATAGAGCTCTGTTGCTGTTTGTCGAGTCATTATAAATGACTTTGTGACCTTTCCAGACTCGGGGACCCTTTTAAAGGCTTTATTTACACAGTGGACAATTGCTGAATAGGCGACTGCTGGTATGCCAAGTGCCTGTTGTTCTATGGTGGCAAATTGACCTGATCCAAATAACTGTTCTGGTAAGTAGGCACCACCTGAAGCGGTTCCTGCTATCAGTGCTTCTCTTTGATATTCAGATTCCCATACCACATACTGAGCTGGGGTGAGGAGCATACGGGACAAGTCTTTCCAATCTTGGGGAACTAATTTATAGCCGTTAGACATTGCTTCAAGTAGCCCTCGGGTATAAGATGAATGAAACCCTGTCTCCTTGATACTTGTGCGGAGTTCTCTGAGAACACTATAAGGAAGGGCAGACCAATTCATTTCTCTCCCGCCCATATCATTGATCCTTTCTGTGATGGGAAAGGCTTGAAGTCCTTCTAAAAGTTCTTCTCCTGTAAGGTTACCTTTTTTTTGTTCCTCTTGAAAACCCATACGGACCGCACCACAAGGGTCAAATTGTGCCTCATTTGTGTTTGAGGGCTGTTTTTCTGAATAAATTTGGGAAGTCTGACTGGTCTGTGTCACGGGTTCTGGCATGGGAAGCTGAGGATACAGGGAAGTTGTTGCTTCTGAAGTAGTTTGCAAGTATGGTGGGGGAAGAGTATACGGATCAGGGGTACTGATAGGTAGCCTGTCTATTTTTTCATCTTCTGTTTTTAAGGACTCATGAGCTGAAGATGGTGTTTTGAGATTTTTTTTGGTCCCTATGTGTTCCAGAGCCTCTGTACATTTTTGCCACAGTAACAACTGCCTTATGGGAGCTCTCGGAGACATATGAAGACTATTCCCTATGTTAATCCAGTCCTGAATATCCAGAGTTCCAGCCTCCGGATACCAAGGACAACGGGAAACTATTTCTCCTAGCAATTGTCCTACGTCTTTCAATTTAACTTGTACTACTTCTCCCTTGGTGACAAAATAATAATTCCTTATTAGTTTTGTCAGTTCTTCCGCATGACTTTGATGCTGAACTGAACTTTTCCCTCCCATACTCACGAATGTTTGAAAACAGACCCACTGAGAAAAACGTAAAAATACTTACACCTGTGGGAATAGGTCTGCTGATTTACGGTGCGCACCTAGGCTTTCTGTCCAGCCGGATGAGCAGGGAGTTGTCACGTCTCGGGTCCCTCCTTGGAACAAGACTTAGATCACGTCGGGGTCACCACATGTCGCAATGAAAACACCTCAGACCGGTCTTCAGGGTGAAGCGTGCTCCCAGCATTTTGGGCAGCCCCCTTTTATTGTAAAATCATTACATAGCATTGCATCGGATACATACGTCACATATTTACTGCTACAATATTTCCACATAAATGTTTATGCTGACCTTTTACTACGTGGGTGCAGAGAGGTGCAAACGGTCAATCTTCAGGCAGGGAGGGGGGAGGTCATTAGCTGGTCATGAGGCAATGGTACTGAGCTATCTAGGTGTGAAAACCCACAGAAATGCAAGTAGGTCATAAACTAAGCTGGTGCTGCAAAGCTTCTGCTGCAAAGCTTTTGCCCTAGATATATTCCTTGCAGACTTCCTGTTAGCTATAGACAGGAAGTATGTTCGCTTGCTGAAACTTGCGGAAACTTGCTGCGGTCGGAGCAAAACAGTTTCTTTATGCTACGAGTAGGTTTTAGACATGGGACAGATGTTGACCTTCTGAGGTGGCGTGCCATCAGTCAGGGAAGCCAAACACCCAACCCCCACAGCTATCCGCTCCTCGGAGGGCCTTACTGCCTTGGACTACTCCTGACCCACTTCTCGGGACTCTATCCTGGAACTTCCTCTTGTGAGTACCTTCTTCAAGTCTTCTACATTACCAGCCTTACTGAAGTTCCCTATGGTGTACCCCGAGCCTCAGGCCACTACCGTTCCTCTTCAGTGATTATTGTTCCAGCATATCTTGAGCTGCAGGGTATTGCCGCCTCTGCTACAAGATCCACTTCTGGGTTCCTGCACCTCAGACTATATCAACATCTACATATTCAGTACAGTGATCCTCGGCATACCCCGCGCTGCAGGCCTCTACCGGATCTACACTTCTGAAGTAATCTCCTGGTGTACCCCGCACTGTAAGCCACTACCGGATCTTCTCATCAGTGGTATCACCCTGGGTATACCCTATCGCTCAAGGACTGTGTTTATTTGCATTTTCTGCTCCGCGGGTTATGCCTTGTCTTTCTTCTTAATAAATTCTCTATCACAGCTGTGTCCTACGTCGCTGAGACCACGCCCACCGACAGTGAGGCTCACAGGGCTCCTCCCTGTGAGCGGAGACATCTCTCATCTTGGCCCAGGGTTCACATTCTTACAAAACCATAACACCATATTATCTCTGCAAAAATTATACCATCCTGTGATATTATTTTTACCTTTTAATACCCTCCTATAAGCTTGAATACAGCATTTTTCATTGAATCTCGGAATATGTATAAGATAATGTATAGTGTCTTGCTTGCAAATATGCATCCATAGATTTGAATAAATACCATATTTTCTTTTTAGATTCTCAGACAAATCCACCAAGAGATCATCATTCATAAGATCTACTAGAAAAGCAAGGCCAGACAATGCCCACTGGCGAAAAATCTTTTCTCTAGCAGCTTACAATGCTGGATTATGACTAAAGGTAATCAAAAAAAGAAAATTTTGTGGGTAATGACCATTTACTCTTCAAATATGCCCAAGCCTTACAAACTGGGACAATCAATGGATTCGCTTTTACATGTTTTAGTAAGGAGGAGGAGGAATAGCCTAGTGGTTAGAGCAGTGGGCTACAAACCAGAAGACCAGGGTTTGAGTCCTGCTGTCACTCCTTGTGACCTGGGGCAAGTCACTTTACTCTCCATTGCCTCAGATTGTAAACCCTCTGGGGATAGAAAAATACCTATAGTACCTGAATGTAAACCAATGTGATATCTCAGATTGAATGTTGGTGTATATAAAAAAAAAAAAAAATTATCTACTATGTTGATGGGATATTAAGGCAATATGAATTAGGGATGTGAATCATGCAATCAATCATCTTAACAATTGATTTTGGCTGGGGGGGGAAATCTGATCATCTTAATTTTTTTGGTTAAAAAATCGTTTTATCGGGGGAAGGGGGAGGGCGGGAAAACCAGCACACCAAAACAACCCTAAAACCCACCCCGACCCTTTAAAATAAATCCTCCACCTTCCCGAACCCCCCCAAAATGTTTTAAATTACCTGGGGTCCAGTGGGGGAGGGGTCCCGGCACGATCTCCCGCTCTCTGGCCACGGCTGCGTTAATAGAAATGGCGCCAGTGGCCCTTTGCCCTTATCATATGACAGGGCAAAGGTAGCGCCGGCGCCATTTTGCCCTCACTATGTCGACATAGTGAGGGAAAGGTAGCGCCAGCGCCATTTTGCCCTCACTATGTCGACATAGTGAAGGAAAGGTAGCGCCGGCGCCATTTTGCCCTCACTATGTCGACATAGTGAGGGCAAAGGTAGCGCCGGCACCATTTTGAATATTGGCAAATCGGCCCGAGTGCAGAAAGTCACTCCCGGACCCCCACTGGACTTTTGGCAAGTCTTGTGGGGGTCAGGAGGCCCCCCCAAGCTGGCCAAAAGTCCCTGGGGGTCCAGCGGGGGTCCGGGAGCGATCTCCTGCACTCGTGACGTTGGGTCACAGGAACCAAAATGGCGCCGGCGCTACCTTTGCCCTGTCATATGATAAGGGCAAAGGGCCACCGGCGCCATTTCTCTTAACGCAGCCGTGGCCCGAGAGTGGGAGATCGCGCCGGGACCCCCCCCCCCCCACTGGACCCCAGGTAATTTAAAACATTTGGGGGGGGTTCGGGAGGGTGGGGGATTTCTTTTAAAGGGTCGGGGTGGGTTTTAGGGTTGTTTTGGTGTGCCGGTTTTCCCGCCCTCCCCCCTCCCCCAATTTACGATTTTTGATGATAAATCGGGGGAATTGTTATTGTATCGTGGCTCTAACAATTTTTGATGATTTAAAATATATCTGACGATTGTTTTAAATCATCAAAAAACGATTCACATCCCTAATATGAATTCAGGTTCTCAACTATGAGTTATATATCTTCCAATAACCAATCTCCCATAAATCTTAATTGACACACAGCATTATACAAGTAAATATCAGGTAGAGTCACACCAACCAAGTCCTTCTTCTGAAATAATTTCTGTAACTGTATTCTCAGTTTCTTTTTACTCCATATAAAAGATGTCAGATTTTTGTGTAAAAGAATATCCTTTCTACATAACCAACACAGCAACATCTGTAAAACATGCAGCAGCTTTGAAATAACACCATTTTATATAATGCAAACCTACCTATCAATGTTAAATATGTGTTGCCAATTTTTCCAATGCAGGGCTAATAATATATTCCTTTCATAAGATAAACCCCCAAATATTTAATCTCTTTGGTTGCCTGTGAAAATGGAACATTCTCATCTATATCCACAATTTCCTGTGAGGTTACAGCCATAATTTCAGATTTTTGATAGTCGAAAGCCATATCAGCAAATGCTTCTCCAAATTGTTGAAAAATTCTAAAAATCACTGGTATAGAATTTTTAGTTTCTTTAACTAGCAACAAAATGTCATCAGCAAACAAGTTTAATTTATACTCTAATTCACCAACTCTAATCCCTTGAAACATATTACATTGTCTTAATTTAATGGCCAAAGGTTCAAGTGATAAAACAAACAGACGAGGGGACAGAGGGCAACCCTGTCTGCTTCCACTTTGTAAAATGAAATGAGTTGTGGGCTCCCCATTAACCAATATACTTGCTATAGGATGATCATAAAGTCATTGTATATATTGCAGAAAAGGCCCCTGTAATCCAAAGTTTTGCAATATCCAAATAAATAGTCCCAACTAACTTTATCAAATGCCTTTTCAGATCTATACTCACGATATACACTTGCTCTGCAGAACAGTGTACTGTATGCATAGCTGCCAACAGTTTGCGAAAATTTGCAGTGGACTGTCGTCCCATCACAAAGTTTAGGGAGATAAACTTTCAATCTTTCTGCTAATAAATAGCTAATAATTTACTATCTTGATTTATCAATAAAATGGGGCGATATGAAGCAGATTCTGATGGATCTTTATCAGGTTTTAACAAAATTGTTATTAAGGCCAAATTCAATGTATCATTCAGATTCCCTTTCTGTAAGATTGTTGAGAAGTGATCCAACAATGCAGAAGATATTTCCTGTTTTAAGCATGTATAAAATTCACTCTCATACCCATCAGGACCAGGCGTCTTATAAGTAGAAAAGGATGCATTTACTTTTTTAATTTCTCTAGTAGTAAGTGTTGCTTTTAACCTTTCAGATTCCATAGTTCCTGGCATAGTTAATTCTGAGAAAACCTTTCAGATTCCATAGTTCCTGGCATAGTTAATTCTGAGAAAAAAGTTGTCCTATCCATTTGGGAACTAGAAAAGGAAGAATATAAATTTTCATTAAAGTTTTAAAAATATTTTTCACTTGTTTTTTTTCTTTAGGACTCTTATCATTAACATCTTTCATATCCAAAATATATATGCGCTGTTTAGTCTTTTGTACTAACCTTGCCAATAGACATCCAGCTCTATTGCCATATTTATATAGTTTGGCTTAATAAAAGAGATTATTGTATCTTTTCTTGCAATAAAATGTTCATATTTACTCGACCCTTCTCCAGCATTTTCTGTGTCTCTGGTGTTCTCTGTTTAACATGTGCAGCTTTAGCCTCTATCAGTGCCTAGGTAACTACTTGCCATTTTGCTTTATACAAAGTTTTCTTCCTAGCAGTATAAGATATTATATCACCTCTGAGTACAACCTTAATGGTTTCCCGAAAAACTCTGGCATCAATTGTGGCATTCCAATTATGAGCCTTATAAAGCTGCCACCTAGCCTTCGAATGCTCCCTAAATTCAGGATCTTTAAACCACACTGGACTTAATTTCCATGAAAATGGCTGTTTCATGCTATCCCCCATTTGTATGGTAATATCAATTGAGGAATGATCAGATAGCAGATTAGCTCCAATCTCGGAAGTCTGTATGCCCGCATATAATATCTTGGATATCAAGAAATAATCTATTTTGGAGTAAGATTTTATACATTAGAAAAAAAATGTATAGTACAAATCATCTAGGGTTTGATTTTTTTTAAATACACTAAAATTTTCTTCCGCTTCACAGGAGAATGTATCCCATTAACATTCCAAGAGTGAAAGAAAAATAGCTTGTGAAGTCATGTTAAAAGTATCAAGGGGATTTATAGAGAATAAAAGTATTAGATATGGCTCTCTCACCCCCCAGCCTGAGTGAGCCTCACCAAACATAGCAGCCTGATAAAAATCTTGTTGTGTTTGGCCAGCTAAGGCTTTTCACCATGGGTGGCCCTCCTTAGTTCGAGCCGGAAACAGAGGGGGTTCCCGTGATGCCTACTGCAGCAAAAACGTGGCAGGCTGTTGCACAGGCCAAGCCATGCAGTGAATGCTGCTCTGCTGAGCAAGTGTCCCCTAGGCGCACACGCAGGTGCCTCGATAGGATTTAAAGGGCCTGCGGCGGGAAAGCCACCGTAGCACCCCCGGATGACGTCTCCTGGACCGCCCTATTTAAGGACAGCCCGGACCAGCCTTGAGTGCATCAGCAATGGGTTGACTCCTGTAAGTAGTAAGTTGTTAGTGTTCTTGCTCTTGAGTTCCTGGTTCCGGTCCTGTTTTTGTGCTGCCATTCCTGCCCCGTCGCCTCTTCAGCTCCTTTCTTCTGGATTGACTCTTTGGTTTGGACCTCGGTTGGCCTTGACTCTGTCTTTTTCTTGGCTTGTCCCCCAGCTGATCTCGGACCTCGTCTTGACCTTGCTTGTTCTGCCATCTACCCCAACCACGGTTTGTCTTCAGTTCTGCTGTTTTCCTGCCTGCCCCGACCTCGTCCCATATGGACTTGTCCTTCTTGCCCGATCCCTTCTTTGGATACCTTGCAATCCAGAGGCCTGTGCCTAAGTCCATCCTGCCACTGCACCCAAAGGATCAACCTGCGGGGAACTTGGGCTGGTAGTGGTGAAGTCCCTGTTAAGCCTCTGCATCAGCCAATTTCCGCCCGACGACAGCAGCAACCTCGCTTCGGTTCAGGAGTCCACCGATGTAACAGATCTTCCATAACATTATACCATATGCTAGAAGCATATTAACTAAGAAAATAAGAAACAACATGCATACCTGCCTCTCATTAATACCATTCCAACTAAACAAATCACATGTACAACCTATACACTTATCACTTGCAACACCTGCTTCATGCATCTTCCCCATATTGATTTCCAAAGCTCCATATTGAATACCCATCCTTGATGTAGTAAAAGAGGACAGGATATTGCCTCCCCATCCCACTCTTCTCAAATAAATCAAAATCCACCATCTATTCAACAGTATCCATATCAATTTACAAACCTCATATGTTAAAGGAAAAAAAAAAGACAAGAGAATCATTAATAAGAATCAAACCCAAAATAAAGTTATTTTTTCTTTTCTTTTTTACATCTCTCCCTTCCTCCTCACAAATATTTTGAATAGTTTACATCAAGATGTCTCCCAATATTAAAAAAAAAAAAAGAAAGAGAAATGAGACTCCTTCTCCAGATCTGTCTTCAAACTTGCAAGTGATGATTATAAGAATAAATCTTCAGAAGGGCCAACCATTCCTTCCAGGTTGCAGTTCAAACAAAAAGAAAAACCAAATTTACCAAGTGTAAAGAATCATTGGAGGAACTTGAAAGCAAGGATTATTCCTCTACATAAATCGCATTACACGATTCTCCAGCTTCTTTTCTCCTACAGTCTTCAAGTCAAAAAATTATAAACTAGTCAACCTTTGTCAAATAAAGTCAACAACTTTAGGAAAATGGATAGTCCCATTCATCTTCTGTGCGCAATTGAACACAAAATGCCATATTAGCAATTTCATGCTGCATCTCACAGCACAACAGACTTAGAGAAACAAAAAAGATGGGGAATATAAATCAGGCAACTCCCAGGACCGTATCCATATAATATTTTACTTCTTTTGCTGTTGTAAATAACTTACTTTCTCCATTGTGAAAAATACACAATCGAGCTGGGTATTGCAAGTGTAACCTGAGCACCTTTTGAGGGTTACTATTAAGCCCTAGAAATAGACTTGCAGTGCAGTTAGAGAAAGGAATTAGGGGGAGGACCCATTCTGTGACACCCGTCCCAGCGGCGGGGCTGAAATGATATCCCCTGTAGGAAGCTTTTTAGCAGAGCTCCACAAAGGACTCTGTGGCTAAGTTGAAAGTTAGAGACAAAGGTTGGATTTTTTTCCTAAGTTACATTTTGGCCTAACTAGAGCCTTGGAAATGCTTTCAGACACTCCTGGATGGGTTTGGACTACACTGCTATGCTCTCCAACCGAGGTACAGAGTGTTTTGTCTAGGAACTGAGTTGGATTCTGGACATTTGAGTAAAGGAGACCTGCTGAAGGCCTGGGTCTTTCCGAGGCTCAGGGAGTGGGGAATCCTGAGTCAAAGTGTCCCAAATTTAAGGAAGACTTGCCCCTGAAGTAGGGGTGACCTATTGTAGAGGACCTCCAAAGTTATCTATTTTGGGGAACAAAGAAGTATTTTTTTTAAGATCTAGGAGGAAGTGATTTTTCTGCCCCTCTTCCTACCCATTGGTGGACCTAAGGTTCCATCCAGGATCCCTTCCACCAGGGGATCCACCTCCAGAGAAGATACAACTAACTGAGTAACTATCAGTTTAATAGGAGAGGACGCTGACTCTGAGTCTTCAGTAAACCCTAGGGATAGAGACATTAACTCTCTGTACCGGGATAAGATGTTTTCTAATTGGGAGGGGATCCTGCCCATGAAAGGGGCCCTAACCTGAGGTGTCTACTGCTCCACCTAACCCAGGACAGCAGCTGGATTCCTTGGCCCAGATATAAGACTCTTGCACAGATAGAGGATACAAAATTTGTAACAGAGAAAGAGAAAAAAAAAAACTGTGGAGCTGGAAACATTTTTATTTGTGCCATTGAACCGCACTGTTTGCAGTAAAGTTATTTTTGGACACTAAATCTGTTGTGCCTGTGTCTCATTTGGCATCTAGCACACAGCACAAAGTGAAAAAATTCACCTAACACAGGGAATTCAGCGCAGGAAGTTTGCAACCCCACACTGGAACCTGAGAGAGCTCCTTTCTACCCCTAGTCAAAAGGACCTGCACCTTGGGAACAGAAGAGTCATATCAGCTAGCCAGGGTTCCCACTTTGTAGAGCAGATAAATAACTTTATGACCCCACCCGTGCTTGACTTGCACACTGGGGTAGAATTACCTAAGGTAAAATGAATACCTTTTTGGTACAGTGCAATAGGGTGTTATATCTTTCCTCTTTGCCACTACTTGTGAAAAAATCTTTCCAAGATTTTTGGTACAAATAGTGCCTTCCGCTGGGGTGAATACGCTAGTTATTTATTTATTTAAAATCTTTTCTATACCGTCGCTAAGTTAAATACCATCGCAACGGTTTACATGTAGGCACATATTTAATGTAGGTAAACGTGTACTATAGTACATTCTAACAGGTGCCGTCAAAGGTTCGGTTACAATATATCATTAGACATAGTCATTTAGCGAAGTAGTTCATGACCAATTGTACCAAGGTACTTACACGGGTAGTTTTATCACACATAGTATTATAGTTATGCTTATTGTGGTGTAAAGTTCATAGATTAATCTACTGTACAGTCCTAAGTACTGTGTGTCGTTGCGACTGCAATTTGGTGCGACTGCAGTGGATGGCGTCAGTTGGCAATAGAAAAGCTGAAGAAAGAAGATGCAGAAGAGGAGCTCTGAGTCTGAGGCCAACCCTGGGCCAAGGCCCCAGCATCAGGACACAGTCTCTGGACTGGGCCATGGTGTCCTGCCTGGGCCCAAGCACTGGCCAAGGCCAAAGCATCAACCTTGAGTAGTCCTCGGCTGAGGTCACAGCAGCCTACGGAAGGCAGAGGCTTTGGTCTGGGCCTAGGCTGAGGCCCAAGCATTGGAACCTGGCCTCAGGGCCAGGCCCCAGGGTTGGGCCTGGATCCGGGTCCAGGACCAGACCTTGGGACCTAGCCTTTGTCGGATATTTTATTTATTTTTTTATTTATTTAGATTTATATTCTGCTTTTTGCACTGTTTTCAGCACTTCAAAGTGGATTACATTCAGCTACTGTAGGTATTTCCCTATCCCCAAAGGGCTTACAATCTAAGTTTGTACCTGAGGCAATGGAGGGTAAAGTGACTTGCCCAAGGTCACAAGGAGCAACAGTTGCATCCAATGGATCAGGTAAGTTCATTTTAATTTTTTTTGTCATGGTCAAGGCCCCAGGGTCAGCTCCGGGCCTAGGCCGAGACTCTGCTTTGGGCCCCAGCGGGTGCCCTAGGTGAAGCCCTGGCCTTGGGCTTAGGCCTAGCCTGGATGCATTCAATTACAATGAATGGAACGAATAAAGTTTGTTTTATTCAGGGGCACCAAATTTGATTTAGGGCCACTCAATGAAATGTTTGACCTTATTTGTCGCTTTTTGTGCATTCGTTTTAAACAAATGCACATCCCTAAAAACTGAAAATAAATACATGTCATGTATTGATGAAAGTAGAGTTTACCTTCATACGATAGGACCCCCGAGGGGTTCTGCTATCGTGTCTATGAGCCAGCAATTGGCTTCTAATGATTAGGTAACTCTACGAAATGGTTTAAATTTTGTTATAGTCCACGAATATTGCACTTATCTCCTGTTGACTCAGTCTGTCTCGAGCTGCCCGACACCACGGTGTTTCGGAGCGGAGGCTCCTTCTTCAAGGGCGGGACGTTGTAGCGAGAGACTGCTAAGGCTCTGTGGAATACTGTATAACATAAAAAACATGCCATTACATCCATCCTGAATATTAGTGACTTCTGAATGTCACTGAATGCGGTCACTATGCATCCGGGCTGATACATACTTGCTATCGCGGCAATATCAATGAAGTGGACTGGACGTTAGTTGTGCGGTCAAGAATGCTCCGCTGAAAAGAATGTATACAAAGAATACTTAATAGTCCTTTTCATTATTGAAAGCGGTGCTTCCTCCGGTTTAAAGTAAACGATTCTTACTGAGTTTTTGACGGCTGGTTCTTGAGCGACTCCTTTTACTAACGCGGGAAACGGCTCTATAATCGCCATTTTTAAAGGGATTCTGCCGAGGCTACTTCGTGACGTGGGAGGGCTGTCCTAATGACGTAGGGGTGATGCGAGCGCGGTTGAAAGGCTATACTGATGACGTATCGGTGGTGTGGGTTTCTTTACTATCAAATTTCAGATCATCGTGTACCACTCTATTTTGTCATTCAGTCCGTCTGGTTCCAAGGAGTTGAGACGATAGATCCATTCATTTCCTTTCTATAAAGGATATTGTCTCTATCACCACCTCTCCACGCGGATCGAACATGCTCCAGTACTGTCCATGTTAAATCTACAAATGTATGTCCTAGATCGATGCAATGCTGCACCGTGGGAGCTTTGACGTCCTTATTGTTATACAGTATTCCACAGAGCCTTAGCAGTCTCTCGCTACAACGTCCCGCCCTTGAAGAAGGAGCCTCCGCTCCGAAACACCGTGGTGTCGGGCAGCTCGAGACAGACTGAGTCAACAGGAGATAAGTGCAATATTCGTGGACTATAACAAAATTTAAACCATTTCGTAGAGTTACCTAATGATTAGAAGCCATTTGCTGGCTCATAGACACGATAGCAGAACCCCTCGGGGGTCCTATCGTTTGAAGGTAAACTCTACTTTCATCAATACATGACATGTATTTATTTTCTGTATATATTATCATGTTATGAGATATTGGGTCTATATTTTAGTGCATCCCTAAAAACTAGCATATATGTGTGCAAGTAGCATGTACTTGTGTATATGCAATTATAAACATTAAACATAAGAACATAAGATATGCCATATTGGGTCAGATCAAGGATCCATTAAGCCCAGCATCCTGTTTCCAACAGTGGCCAATCCAAGTCACAAGTACCTGGCAAGAACCCAAACATTAAATAGGTCTCAAGCTTAAATTGCTTATTAATTAATAGTGGTTTATGGACTTTTCCTCTAGGAACTTATCCAAACTTTTTCTAAACCTAGTTACACTAACTGCCATAACCACATCCTCTGGCAATGAATTCCAGAGTTTAACAATGCTGTGCATATTTTCATTTTCGTGCACACATCTACAAACATCTAAACATATATAAAAAAAAGGCATTCTAGGGGCGTTCCAGGCAGGGCCAATATTTATGTGCATAAGTTGCTGTTTTATAAGAGATTTACATGAGTACATCTGGTCTATCCAGTCTTCCCAGTCACACCAATTTATCATATCTGTAATCCCTACTACTCTTTCAGAGATCTCCTGTGTTTGTTCCAGGCTTTCCTTGAACACAGATACTGTCCTTGTTTCTACCACCCTTTCTGTAAAAAAAAAAAAAAAAAAAAGTCCTCAGATTATTATTATTAGTCCTTTTACTCTCATCTCCTGAAAAAAAACAACAAAAAAAAACTGCTGAATCACAGCCTGGGAACTGCTATGACTTTCAGTATGTTCTTAAAGGGACAGTAAATAATCACTTCCTTCCATATCAAAGTATAAGCAAACTTTTTTCTTTTTATATTTCAGCAGTTTATAATATCCTTAGGGGTTGATTTTAAAAGTGTTGCTCATGCAAAAATGCCCATGCATGCAAGTACATGGGACGCACATGAGCAGTGCAGATTTTAAAGGTTGTGATGTGTGTGTGTGTGTGTGTATGTATGTATATGTGTGTGTGTGTGTGTGTGTGTGTGTGTGTGTACGTGCATTCACAAAAAACAAGGGGATGAAAAAGAGGCAGAGCTTGGGCTTCCCAGGGTGGGGCCAACTTTTGTGTGCAAAACTCTATATTGTAAAACAGAGGGCTGCAGTGTCCAGCGGCTTGTTAGCCAAGTAACTTTACTGCTTCATCTGCTGAGGAGCAAATCTACAGATCTTGTGTTCTAGCGCTTACAACAGGGCGAGGGGTCCGAGTCAACTGGGGTGCATGCAGGGTGAAGAATCAGAGGGTCTGTATGACCTCAAGATTGACTGGGCAAACTGGTGGACTAATTGTAAAAACTGAGAATGTCCCTCGCGTGAGCTGTTCTAAAATCTGCTTACATATACGCATTAAAACCGGCAAAATTCTATGGGAGATATGAGAAATAGGTTTGCTTGAGTAACCTCTTAAAATTAGGAGCATATTCTCGCTCAGTATACGTGCATGGTTTAACATTCTATTGTTTCTCTGTTCCTGCACCAAGACGCATGTGTATGGGCGCACTCACGCTCATTTTAAAATTTGCCTGCATGGTCAGAGAGTGACAATAAGAGGGTAAAGGTAAAGAAGATAATGGCAAAGCTATAGCAATGTAGATGATCAAATTTGTATGGAAGAAGCTAAGAGATACAACAAAAAATACCACTGAACCATAAACAATCCTAAATAAGTGGTACATGACAAGTGTTTATTATGTTCTTTTTATAAATAAAATCCCCTTTTAAATTACCAACATGGTCAACTTCAGACCTATTAAAGAAAGTGGGAAATCAGTGTGCTCAAAGAAAGGAAGCCCTGGAGGAAAAAATAGCAAAGTCCCTTTAGCTCATCACCACAGATCAATTCTCCCATTTAGCCAATGCTGGTCTCGCTAAGGCTAAGAGATAGTTTTAGTTAGGACAGTATAGGCTGGGGCAAACTGGCTGGCAAAATGGCCTTTATGTATGGTTGCAATGAAGTCAATTTATTAACAAGCAAAATTTTTTGTGAATGGTGTTTCATTACCAAAATCCTTAAATTTTGTGCAATATCTATATAAATAAAAATGTAAATGTTTGTTTGTTCAAAATCTTAAATCTCCGAAGGTTCTTCACCGATTGCTTTGAAATTTTGACACAACATTGCATTCGAATACGTGCGTGTTTTTATATACCTATATTATATAGATATCACACCAGTGACAGGTAAAAATATGCTTTTTTGGAAAAACAGCGCCATCTGTTGGACGTAAAAGCAACACACGCTATCTACAATATAAATGGGCTCTGACCACGGACCGCAAATGCGCAGTAGAGAGCAGCTCTACCGAGCATGTGCAGACCATAGAGCTCTGCGCTACGTGCTGGGTGTCACAGAGGGGAGGAGGAAAGGGCAGACGAGTCGCCGCTCTGAGAAATGGCTCAGCCCGTTCCTCCGCCGCTGGGGAAGGGGGGAGGGAGTAGGGACTGCTGGACAGTTACACAGTTACAGGAGGAGGAAAGGGTAGAAGAGTCGCCGAGCCAGTCCGTCCACCGCCAGGGAAGGGGGGGGGGAGGGAGTTGGGACGGCCGGAGCAGAGCAAATGCGCATTGTGAAATTAAACCAGACTGAGCCATGACAACTCGAGGTCGGGTACAGCTAGTTGTAAATAATACACACTATTTAGGGATTTTTCATATGATGTGTCATTTATATTTCACGTTGCTATGCACAAAATTTTATTTAAATTCAAAATGTATGAGCTTCTATGATACAATTGTAGCAGGGATTAGAATCCGCATAAATATTCTTTACCAGTGGTCATATTGGGATTTTTCAGAAAGGCTTTTTCAATATCCTGCTCCTCTCCAGCTTTTAGGACCTCCTCTTTTTTGGGACCGGGCTCAGTGGAATAAATTGAGCATGTGCAGTAGTCAGTAGGGATGTGCAGGAGAAAAAAATTTGTTTTTGTTTTCAGTTCATTTTTGTGAGGGTTTCCCATGATTTTCTGTTCATGAACTGTTTGATTCATGAGAAAAAAAATGAATCAAACAATTAAAAAAAAATGCCAAAAACTGAAAACGAGGCCTCCCGAGGCTGCCCGCCTGCCCGCCTAAACAAATGCCCCCACTTAGCTAGTCCAGTGAAGATCCGCCAGCTTTAGTTTTGCGAGGGCCGAGAGCGTAATAGGTCAACGTGACCTTGGCCTACTCAAGGCTGAGGCTTCAGCCCAACATGGAAGCTAGGTCCCAATGCCAGGGTCTTAGCCCGGACCCAGGTCCAGCGCCACGACCTGACCCAGAAGCTGGGTCCTGAAGCTGGGGGCAGGGCCTGGATCCAGGACTGACACCGTGACCGCGACTCAACCCAGATGCCAGCTCCCAATGCCGGGAGCCCAGACCCAGGCCTGATGCTGTGACCTGACCTGGAGTCTGGGACCTAGGCCAAGACCCGGGCCCAATGCCAGGTCCTCAACCCAAGCCCAGGCCCAGATCTTGGCGCCCAGGCCTCGGAGCCTTTTCTTGGTCCTCTTCATTCTTAGGCACTTGCAAGTCAAATGACGTCATCCACTAGGGTCACGCCAGAGTTAATTAACTCTGACACATTCACCCCAGAACACGGTGCCATTTTGATGTATGGCATTGCCGTACACATTGCCATATATCAAAATGACATCATCTACTTGGGTGAATGTGACAGAGTTAATTAAGTCCCTTATGTATAAAAGATTAGTTTTTGAAATGAAGAGGACCAAGAAGAGGATCTGAGGCCTGGGCCTGACCCTGGGCCGAGGCCCAAACATTGGGACCCTGTCTCTTGGCCAAGGCCTTGGCATCAGGCCTGGGTCTGGGCTAGGCTCCAGAATGGGGACCTGGCCTTCGTTGGATAACTGACAGATAAGATATCTTTTTGGAATGAAGAGGACAAAGAAGAGGGTCTGAGGCCTGGGCCTGATCCTGGGCCAAGGTCTAGGCATCAGGACCCGGCCTCCTGGCCAAGGCTCTGGCATCAGGCCTAGATCCAGGCTTAGGCCCCAGTGTCAGGAACCAGCCTCTGAGTTGGAATGTGGCATTAGACCTGGGTCTGGGCCGAGGCTCCAGTGTTGGGCTTAGGGCAGGGACCCGGCCTCTGGGTCGGGTCATAGTGTCAGGCCTGAGCCCAGGCCCTGGCCTATGCCAAGGCTATGGCATCGGGACCCTGCATTGGGCCTGGGTCTGGGCTGAGGCCCCGGCATTGGGGCCCGGCTTCCGGGTTGGGTCTCGACATTGTGCCTGGGTCTGGGCTTAGGCCCTGGCATCAGGACTTGGCCTTCATCAGATACCTGATGGATAAGGTAAGGTTTTTTTTTTGTTAGTCTCAGCCAAGGCCCCAGCATTGGCTCATGTCTCTGCCGAGACCTTAGCATTAAGCTCGGGCTTAGACCATGGCCTTGCTTTGGGCCTTGGCCTATGCCCTAGGTGAGGCTCTGGCTTTGGGCCTAGACCTAGGCCTGAATCATTAGTTTAAAACAAAATGAACAAGATTAATTTCATTTGAGGGAGCCCCCAATTCATTTCGGGGCTCCCCCAAATGAAACAAATTAGCCATATTCATTGCATTTTTCAGTTTCATTTTAAATGAATGCACATCCCTAGTAGTCAGAGGGAAGATGAGACTGCAGATAGAAGAGGGGTTGGTGGTAGAAGATTAAAGAAGAGGGTTAGGAGATCATCCCAGGATCCCAGTGTAGAGGAGTGTTTTCATAGGAGAAGACTCTGAGTAGGTCCACAAAAACTATTCAAGTGAAGAAGTTTTTAGAAATAAGAGTTTTCTGAAGATTTTTGAAGAGTGATTTTGATATTTTGGATCAGCTCCTGACTGAGAGGGAGGATTCCCTGGAAGGAAAAGCTGTGTCCTTGATTTTACCTCTTGCACCCAGTTAACAGCAAGGTGGAAGACAGATTGGAATTTTTGAGAGATTGGAGTTTTTTGAGAGTTATGAGAAGTACTTTGGAAATACATCTTTTTTTTTTTTTTAAGCTGGGGAAAGGTTTTCAATTATCCCTGGTATTTGTTGGAACTAAAGAATTTACCTACCCTTATTGGGGAAGGCATTGTAGACTAAGACACAGTTGAGTAAGAGGGTCATCAAAAGAGGTATTATGGACAGAGAAGCCTATTTTTTTCTTATTTGTATTTTCATTTTATTCATGATTTTTGGAATCATTGCCTGGATATTATTTTTCAAGCTTAAGTAAACATTTTTATTATTTGAACACCAACCTTGGACTCTGAGCCTTTTACTGAAGTGTGTCCTTTTGGATTGACTGACCCCCTTCACTGCGAGTATTGATAAAAGAGTGAGACTGATGAGAGTGACTGTGCAGCCTGGTTACCTCACCACAGCAAGAATACCCCTGGAAGCTTAGGACCCCTCCCTGCCGGTGAACCCCCAGAGCTGAAGTTTGGTGTTTGAGAGTGAAAGAGGTCCAGGAAGGTAAAGACAGCCCTGTGACATTGGCCCCACCCTGAGAAGCCCAAGCCCCGCCTCTTTTTCATCCCCTTGTTTTTTGCATCAGGAAACCCTCTGCCAGAGAGGGCTTTACACAATATTATGCAAAACAGCTTATTAATTCTGAATTCCACAACAAAAGGTTTGCAAAGATATCTTCGTGGGTTATTTTTAACAAAAAAGTCTATCAATGAGGTGAGTTATCTTTTTTGCAAAGATTTTCACAGAAACGTTTGCGTGCAGTTTTTCTGCCCAGCTCATTTTCATTGGTAGAAAAAATTGTGCACAACAAAATAGGCAACCTCCCATGACAAATTGCACAAGTTAATATAAGATTCTCAAGAATGTTGCAATGCTTAGAATAGGCTGTTGGGTTCTTCTGCTTTTCATCATTTACAGCTGTTTCCTAAAACTCCCTATTCTCCCCGAGCCTGAAGATCCTTTGGGAATCCCTTGCTCCTCTTATTCTTTTCAACAGATGGAATTCAGTTATCTCAGTGACAAGGTAGCATTACTTCAAAGTAACAAAATATGTAAATTAGAAGCAAGAAATGAGTATACACTGCATTAACACTCAAAAATGATTTCTACTGCCGTGTATGCATCAGCATGTTCTGTGCTGCTGCCAGTATTTGTACCATAGAAAAACAGTTTTTCTCATAATCCAGATGTAAAGTAGAAACATTGATCACTGCTCAAAGATACTGTAAGTGTTTGGTTTTGATGTTCACTTTGTTGTTTTGACTTGTTAGGGATAGAATGTCTTTGAGTTATTTTCCTTTATCCACAGGGTTATTGAGACAGATGTTTATTGAAATGGAGAGCTAGTAGCAGCAAATATTTGGTGTATAATGTCATGAAGCAGCCCTCTGGCCAGTTATTCGACCCTTTTGGACCACCTCTGGATACTGAATTCAGCAGTGTTTCTTTCTATCTTCTCTGTGCTCTTACCCTTAGCCTTGAGAAGGTCTGTAGTGAGAGACCCGGTAGGCAGTGTTGACTTTCCACTCTCTGGGTTTCCTTAGTAGGATTGCCAACCAACCAATATTTGGCTGGCCTAGCCAGTTTTCTGCTACCAGCCTCCACACCAGCAAAGGTTCTCTCCTCTGTCCCACAGATCGTTCTTTTTCATAGCGCAAGCCAGTCCCAAGTGGTAGCGTATCCTGTTTTTATGTTTTTATGAGTATTAGAAAACCACATTGTGGGAGAAAGTAAGAGGTCCCTATTGAAAAGCATTTAGCCGGATAACTCAGAAGATATCTGACTAAATGAAGATTTGGGCATTTATCGGGCAAACTTCTAGCTGGCTAATAATATCTGACTGCCGAATTGAAGGAAAATCCAGAAAATGTTAACACTGTGCTTTCCAGGTCACATGTTAGGAAGAATGGTCTCCAGATACCCCAAAACTCTTCTAACACTTGGTTAGCAACATCAAGAAGCTTTTTATCCTAGATATTTCCATGAGGAAAACAATACTTCAGTTTATATTTACTGTACATTTATTGTTGGCAGATTCCTGACACATTTTTGTCTTCTCCATGACCTTCTGCTGTTTTCATTATGAAATATATAGATGCTTTTGTCTTCTCTCTCTCTTCATGTCTCATGATGGGGTTTTTTTTCAGTCTACTGAGTCCTGTTCACTTGGCTGCTTCAAAGGTTCAAATGAGATAACTGGGAAATCGATCTACTGAGAAGTTTCCCTGGAGGGCAACAATGATAAATTCTTATACATACATTTTCAAAGACTTTTAGGCCTTTAGTCACTTCTACATGGTGAAAATAGAGTTAAAACGCCCATTCAGCCATATGTGATAAGCAGAGTTTCAGTCGCCTGCAAGCATGCCTGCACATTCATAAACGGGCAGATTTTTAAAAAGTGTACGCCCGCGCGTACTTTTGTTCGCACAACCGGCGCGAACAAAAGTTCACCGGATTTTAAAAGATACGCGCGCAGCCGTGCGTATCTTTTAAAATCCGGGGTCGGCGCACGCAAGGCTGCGCAAAATCGGCAGCTTGCACGCGCCGAGCCGCGCAGCCTGCCTCCGTTCCCTCAGAGGCCGCTCCGAAATCGGAGCGGCCTCGGAGGGAACTTTTTTTTCTTGTCCCCCCCACACCTTTCCCTCCCTTCCCCTAACCCACCCCCCAGCCCTAACTAAATCCCCCTCCCCTACCTTTTTTCTTTGAGTTACTCCTGCCTCTGGCAGGCGTAACTTGCGCGCGTCGCCGGCCCCCTGCCCCCGACACGCCCCCCCGACATGCCCCCCCAAGCAAAGCCTCAGGACTTACGTGCGTCCCAGGGCTTTGCGCACGCCGGCGGCCTATGCAAAATAGGCCGCCGGCGTGCAGGTGCCCTGCGCACGTAAATCCAGCAAGATTTACGCGTGCAAGGCTTTTAAAATCTATCCCAATGTGTGCAAACTTGGAGGCCGATGTAATACGGTGCGCTCAACAGAAGACACAGTTTAACCCACAGTTGCGCCCATATTTTTTTGTGCGCACACTTTATTGCTAATGCATCAAGGAGTTTTGTGCACAAAAATGTGTGTTCAATTAGCGCCCTCGCATGAGAATTCCATCCTATGATGACATTAGCTATTACTCTACAATGTAGAGAGGTGGCCTACCTCACATTTTCTTAGCACTGGTAATTTAACTCCCAGTCCGAGGTGGAATAAGGTTTCCAGGACTAACGTTAGTGTTGTGCGTCCCGGCCACGTGGGTGCCGTGATCGGGCCTGCTCACCTGGCATTACCTACCACAAGCACAGGCCTGCCTGCTGCAGCGAACCCCAGGCGTCCCCGTCGCTCACTGCTGCCTTCCTCGGTGTCTCCGTCCCTGCAGGCCTCACAGCGGAGCTCCCATCGGGCTCCGCGTCCTCGACCGTCTTGGCCCCACCCCTAGGCGCGCGCGTGGCCGACCTCTCCACACTTAAAGGGAGCAGCGTGGGAAAACCCCGGGAGGCACATGCTGATAACATCATTAAGGCTCCATATATAAGGCAGGGCTCAAACCCCTGATCCCTGCCTTGGCATTCGGGTTGACACCGTTGGTATAGTGAGTTTGCCTCCTGTTCCAGTGTCTCCCTGTTCCAGTGTCTCCCTGTTCCTGTGTCCTTCCCAGGTAGTACCCATCTGGACTGACTTCTTGGTACTGACCTCTGCCTGCCTGACCATTCTTCCTCCTGCCGCCTGGAACTGACCTCTACCTGCCTGACCATTCTTCTGCCTGCCGCCTGGAACTGACCACTGCCTGCCTGACCTCTGTTTGCCGCCTGGAACCGATCCTCACTTGACACTACTACGCACGGACTTTCTCTGGTATTGACCCCCGCTTTGGCTGACCTCTCGTGGACTGATACTCTGGCTTTGACCCCTTGCGCTACACACGGACACTCTCTTCTGGCCCCCGGTGACCAACGGGCCTACATACTTGGATAACAACCGCGGCTTCCACATGGCTAGACCTGCAGGTGCTGCCTGTCCCATCCGGAGGACCTCTCTGAACTGTTGCCTTCCCGAGGTCTCCGGAACTTCTGGTTCTGGCCTAGCCCATTCACTTTGCATCAGCTGCACACCCTTACTTGTGGTGGGCACACCTCTCCAATACCTCTCCGGGAGACCACTGGAGGGCCATCTAAGTCCAGGCGGTCCGGGTACCCAAGGGCTCAACCTGCAGAAACCCCAGACTGTTATTGGTGAAGCTCCAGCTAGCCTCTGTTTCCTTGTGTGCGCCGCCTCCTGGTGGCAAGTGCTCTCTGGGTCCGACCAGAGGGCCATACCAATCCTGCACCAGGCCAAGGGTCCACCTCCAGCACAACAGATAGTCTATGGGTGGAAGTTGGAATATCAGTCCTGGGACTTGTAGTTGAGATGCTATGTGCAGAAAACATGCTTTGTGTACAAAAAAATATATTTTCAATGCATAAAATACGATTTATGCACACAAAAATGCTTTCTTCTGTGAAAATAGTTTTGTATGCATAACTCATTTTATGCATGGAAAATAAGATTTGTGCATATAAACCATGTTTTCTGCACACAAAATATTATTTGTGTGCATAATTAATATTTTGCTTGGCGAGAAGCCTTTTTTTGGCACATTTTCTGGTTTGTGTGCATTTTTAAATCCTGTGTGCATTTTTAACTCCTGATGCATTAGCATACTATTAGCATACTGCATCCGGAGTTTTAAAAAAAAAAAGTACCTGTGCTTTCAACAGACACTTTTAAAGCTCAGGTTTTTGCACTAGCCTCTAAGTAGTATTAACAAAGGAGGTGCTCTGGAAAAGGGGAGGGGAGCTTTATCTTAATTTTCCAAAAGGTACGTGCGTGGACCGCAGCCTCGTTCAATCCTGGGGCGTTTCTCTATTCAGCCCCTTTAGAAACATTAAAGCAGTTGCCTGTTTGGGTTTAGGGCAGTACATTTCTGGAGGCCGGTATGGGCTAAGCCTGGGGCAGGGAGAAGAAGCAATGCTGCTGTTTTTGCTATCCAAAGAAAGATGCATAAGCTCCTGTACAAGAAGACGGGTCTTGTTCGAGATTGCATACCGTAGGACTCTTGATAGCATGAGGTTTAAAATTATATCCCTTGATTTCTCCTGACTCGTAGTTCAAAATCCTCTCTTAGATCCCTTCATTTTCACGTCTCAGTTCACCGCTTCTATCACAGTGCAGTGGAAGATATGCTGCTAAACACAGGATGACAAGAAACAGAGCGAATTAGGATAAGGGTGAGAAAAAAAAGCACTGGAGGAAAATGTAACCATGATAAAGGACTAGGTTGGCCACAACAGTTTGGCTTCTATCCCAAACAGTCTGACTAGAAAAGTGTTTTAAAAGCATTCTGTTCAGGCATGAAGATTGCCTCTCTGCTGGCATTCTTCCATCCAATTCCTGGCCCCAAAGCCCACACAATACTTATCTGGCACCATTATCCTTCTTCATCTTCTCTCAGTGGGAGTCGTACTGTTAGGTTAAAGCACTCCAGAAACCATATTTTCAGTTCTTGGGCTGCTAGGCAGGGGGAAGAGCTACTACCGAAGAATAATTTATCCACTGAGAATTTAATCTGTTGCTTTCCATCCTTCTCCCTGCAGAACGCTTGGGAGCCAGATGCATAAAGCATTTGCAGTGGTGCAAGTCGCAGCAGCACAATTTACACAGCCACAAAAAACATGTGGGAAGGTGTTACATCCTTTGGAGTGGAAGTTCATGAAAGAGTGACAGCCCAAATGGGGATATGTCTTTGGTAGGTCTAGCGTTGTTCTCCATCCCTCCCCCCGTTTCTGTTTCTTATGTAGAAATAAAGACAAGTGAAAGCTGCAGCTGAACAGACAGAAACATGATGGCAGAAAAAGAGCACACAGCCCATCTAGTCTGCCCATGCAGCGTTACAATCTCTATCCAGTTCCTGTGCCTAGGAACCTTGGAGGCATTTACATTTCTCTATCATCTCTCCTCTTTCCCAACTTTCCTCTGGGGTACGCTTGTTTAGATCGGAATCCATATACTATTGAACAAAGGCTACTGACTATTTTAGAAACTACTCATTTGCCCAACTCCAGCCAGTTTATATCATTTTGAAGATGCAGTCTCCAAAACTGTACCCAGTATTCCAAAGGAGATCTCACCAGTGCTTATAAAAGGGTAATATTGCCTCATTTTTTTCTTCTGACTATTCCTTCTCCTAGTCAGCCAAGCATCTCTCTGGCTTTTGTCATTGCCTTTTCCACCTGTTTGGCCACCTTAAGATCATCAGATACAATCCCCCCGACCCCACTCTTCTTTCATGCTTAGAAGAATTTTACCTATACTTTCCCTCGAGTTTAATTAGAAATTATTAGAAAACCCCAATTTGGGAGCCCAAGATAGGCTGCATTGCTTCCTCCATTTACTGTATTTATTTGATTAATTGATTGATTGGTTTTATATACCGTCGTTCAGTATTCTATCACAATGGTTCACAAAATATAAAACATAAAACAAAAGACACGATACAAATGAAATAAAATTTTAAATATCATAAACATAAATCAATACATTTTAAATAGTGCTAAAATTCTGTATTTAATTCAATAAAAACAAACTAATAGAATAAGGTAACTAAAATAAAACTAAAAAATAGAAACTAAAATAAGAATACAAGAATTAGACAGGTAGAAGCCTCACTGGTATTAATGCTTTCTTCGTCAAAGTTTGCTTCCGATAGTTGTTGAACCTTCTCAATGCCAATAATTTGAATTTTATCAATTTTATCTTATTCTTACTCCTTATCCTGATACGCTTTCGTAAACAGCCTTGTTTTTAAATCTTTTTTAAACATTCTTAAATTGCTTTGTAATTGTAGTTCAACAGGTAGTGTATTCCATACTTTAGGGCCTGTTATCGATATTGCCTTGGCTCTAACCTCGTTTAAATGTGCGGTACATATTGACGGAATTAATAATAATCCCTTTATTATCAATCTAAGGTTACATTGAGGAGTATGTAAGTGGGTTGCCACATTTAACCATTCTGTTTGTTCTCCATATATTGTTTTGTATAAGAGACAAAGTACTTTGTAGTTGATACGATATTTTACAGGTAAGCAATGTAATGATATTAATATAGGAGTTATATGGTCAAACCTTTTTGCTCCTGTTAATATTCTTGCAGCCATATTCTGAAGTATTTGTAATAGTCATAGTGTATTATTTGGAAGTATGAGCAATAAGGAATTACAGTAGTCAATATTTGAAAATATTAAAAGTTGGAGCACTGTATGAAAATCATCTTGAGTTAAAAGAGGTTTCAATCGTTAGTAATTTATTATATCCCTCCCTTAGTTTTGTATTAATATGTTTTTTCATGTTCAGCTCGCTGTCAATAAGAATACCTAAGTCTCAGTCAATCTAATATTTGTGTCTGGATCATTTGTTTTAAAATAGGGAGTTTGTTGCTTGCAAACTTTCTATTTTGTAGAACGATTTCTGTTTCTCCGATGTTAAAAACCAGTTTCATCTGTTTTAAAAGCTATTTAATAATTAAATATACATGGCTGCCTCTTTTAGTGTATCTTCAATTGTTTTTTTGATGGGAAATAATAATTGAATATCAACTGCATAGATATAATGTACGATACCCAAACCTGCTAAAAGGTGACAAAGGGAAAGCATATAGATGTTAAATAGCGTGGTGGATAAGGAAGAGCCTTGAGGAACTCCTGAATCCAAGTTTATTTTTTTCTGATAATTTAACATTGATGTTAACCTGAAAAAAAAAAAATGTTTATTCAAGTATGATGTAAAGCATTGTAATGTTACACCAGATAAGCCAATTTCATTAAGTCTATCAAGTAGAATCATAAGATTCTACTTGATAGACTTGTATGAAAGGCCGCGGATAAATCTAAAAGAACCAATAAATACGAAACAAAAACTAATCTTTTTTCATTTGAAATGAGACAAATGGATGAATGTGACTTACAAAATGAATAAATGAACCAAAACATTTTTCCCTCTGTGCATCCCTAATCCAAGCTTATTTTTACTAGCATCATTCTGTATCACCACAGGCTTTGTGATATTGCAAAACTTCAGCATAGGCGCATCTACAGCCAGAGCTCCTGATTTTCTGTGGCAAGAGTTAGCATATTTGGTAACAGATTTTTCAAAATTCTGCAGCAATTATGTGGCAAATTTGAGTAATTTTGCATATATTTGCAATTTAAATTTCTTTTTTATTTTATATAAATAGGGAGGGCCATATTCAAAAGCCATTTAGATGGATAACTCAAAAGTTATCCATCTAAAATGACAAATTTGGCATATTCAGCCACTTATCCAGCTAAATAATATCTGGATAAGTAAATTGGGGCATTCCAGGGACATAACTGAGAAAAGCTAAGTAACTCTGAGTAACTCTGATATTCAGAATTAGCTAGATAACTTGTCTGATTAATTCTGGTCAGCCCATAGTTAACTGGACATATTCAGTGGCATGGCTGCACCAGATAAGTTTATCAGGTTAATTAGCCAAGCTGCACAGTGGCTGAATATGGACCTCGGTGTTTTCTGACATTTCTATGTCAAATTAATTTATTTGGTTCCTTATTAGAGGAAACAGAATCTTAGTGACTGGGGCTGGGAAAGAAGGAAAGGAAGAGAGTTGGGAATGGGAAAATGGGAGATCTCAGAAAGGGGAGTTTAGAGGTGGGAATGGAAAGAAGAATCCTAGGCAGGCAGGGTAGAGGGATAAGGTATGGAGGAGGAATTGGGCACAGAGGAAGAGGTAGCAGAAGATGAGGGATTCAAGGAGGATAAGAAAAAGAAATGAGAGAAGGACAGGGAAGAGGTTTCAGGGATGGGGAGGAGGAGGCGGGAGGATCAGAGATGGGAAGCTGGAAAAAAGGAAGTATTGGGGTGGAGATGGAAGAGAAGGTAGGAAGATTGGGGTGAAGAAGGGGAGGAAAGAGGAAGGATATAGGATTGGAGTGGGAGGAGGAGGAGAAGGAGGGAAGATTGGGGTGAAGAAGGGGAGGAAAGAGGAAGGATATAGGATTGGAGTGGGAGGAGGAGGAGAAGGAGGGAAGATTGGGGTGGAGAAGGGGAGGAAAGAGGAAGGATATAGGATTGGAGAGGGAGGAGGAGGAGAAGGAGGGAAGATTGGAATGGCGATGAAGAAGGAAGAAGCCACAGCCCCTTCCTCTCCAATCACTCCCCGTCTTCTCTTTCCCTTATCCCCCCTTCCAAAGCCCCTTTGATCTCCTCACACCCCAATATTCCCTCCAATCCTTTCACTCACATCCTATACACCTTCCCAGAAAGAGAGCAGGAGCTGTGATGGGGGCCAGAAGGACAGCAAGATGCTGTGTTCATGTCTTGCAGCTCCAGTGCAGGGACTGGGAAACTTCAACTGTCTTGGCCATTTCTGCAAACCTTGTGAGTAATCGGGGAATTTACAAGAGAGACTCTATTGCTTTGCTATTGGGATTACAGAAGGCCTGGAAAATAAGGAACAGTGTAACTCGCAGTGTACAAGATCTGAAGTTTGGAGGCTAAAGAATCTGGACTATGAAGTTTTGTATCTGAATTGTTTTTCCTGCTGTTTCTACCTATTTTTGTTATGTTTTGGCATTTTTTGGCCCTCCCCTGTGAACTGCCGCACTCACCTCTTCAGCAGGACCATCCAGAGGGGTCCCCGTCATGGCCCAACACCACCGATCCTTCCTGCTGCCAGTCACCGCACTCCCACGCAGTGAGTTGCCACCAGCCCTGCTCATGGTAGGATGCGCCGGGCCCAACCAGCTGCGGTCCCTCCTAAGCACGCATGCGATTTCTCTCTTCTTAAAGGGGCACCCACCGATGACAGACACTGAGCCCTATAAAAGGTCCACGTACTCCACAGTATAGCATGTAGCTTCCAGCATCCTCATCTTCAGTTTCTTCATTCCAGTGCAGAAACTGGAATGAAGAACTAGAATGAAGAACTAAAGAACTTGTCTTTAGTTCTTCAGTCCAGTCTTGCCTTCTATCGTTGTCTGTTAGTCTCCAGGCTAGTTCCTACTGTGCTTGCCCTTGCCTTCCTGCCCTTGCCTCTCTGTCCCTTGTCTTCTCCCTCAGATGGATACCTGGTACTGACCTCGGCCTGAGCTCTGAGACGCCTGACTGCTGACTGCCTTTGAGCATCACCCGGACCTTAGACTCATCTAATTTCCACCTGCCCTCGACCCAAGCTATCCAAGAACCACCATTTCTGCTATCAGCAGAGATCCCACCCGAGACCTGCTGGTCCCAGCACCCAAAAACTCAACCCAAGGGAAACGAAGGCTGGTGTAGGTGAAGCTCCCGCTGGGTCTCTGCTTCATTCGGGTCCACCTGCCAAAGGTGGGAACCTGCAGGGCTCCTCCCTGCAGGTTGTGCCAATCCTGCCTCGGCCCAATGGTCCTCTGACAACAGTTTTGCTGTGGATTTTGAATTTTCTTATTACTGCAATGGTTATTTTTTTTATTCCCCATAAATCTCTTTATGTTTGGAGCACCACCTATCGTAACTTCTGCCCACCTAGCCTTGCAGGAAAGCCTGCCCTCAATCCACGGGACCCAGAGACAGTATTCCCCACCCCAGTTGAGTGAATCCAGTGCTCTCTAGGGATTGGGAAGGTGACCCCTGACCAAAGGGAGGGGGATTTACATTTTCACACTGGCTCTCTCTCCCATCCCATGATCCCTCAACCACATTCTTCTTTCACTGTCCCACCCCAGCCTCAAGATCTCCTCACTCACTGTCCCTCGTTTACTTTCTCTCTCCCATTCCCCCCCCCTCCCCCAATTCGTTTATTCCAATTATATGGCAAGGGTCAAATTTTGTAGCCCTTACCACAGCCACAGAATTGCAGGAGACGGGGGAGCCCTGTCT
The DNA here is from genome assembly GCF_901001135.1 of Rhinatrema bivittatum. Classification (NCBI taxonomy): domain Eukaryota; kingdom Metazoa; phylum Chordata; class Amphibia; order Gymnophiona; family Rhinatrematidae; genus Rhinatrema; species Rhinatrema bivittatum. The sequence goes on from NC_042616.1 coordinate 715,914,063, forward strand.
ACAACCAAGCATTTTTGTTTTGTTTTGAGAGGCTGGGGGAAATTAGGTGCTATGCCCTGACTGTTTTTTTAAGTATTTGGGGGGCAAAGGGAGGCTATGACCTGAATAAAACCAGTTAAGGTTAAACCTTAGGACAGCTCTATACCACAACCAGATTTATTTGGATAATTTTTCTTGATAAATTAGCTCTGCTCCAGAATGCCCCTGATTTATCCAGGGACTTACTCAGACAAAATACCTGGACAAACAACTTTGAAAATGGACCTCCTTTCTTCTTAAAGGGGTAATTTTCAAAAGAACTTATGAGGATAAAATGGCTTTATGAAAATTATCTGGGGGGTTGTATGCATAAAAGTACTTTTGTGTGCATTGCAGAGAAGCATTCTCAGGGAAGGAGTTGGGGCAGGAAAATAATTTCTGTGTACATTTTCGAAAGTATGCACATAAACGTATCTACTGTATAGTCAGCCAGATCCTATCGGAATACTACATTGTTTATTGTAATTTCTTGTTCTTTTAACCCCCAGTTACTTAATCCAAGTTTATCCTCCTGTTCGATGTAATTGCACTCTGTCGAGCTTGTTTAATGTTACAATGTAAACCGAATTGATATGTAGCATTTGCTACATGAATTTCGGTATATAAAAATGTTAAATAAATAAATAAATAAATAAATAAATGTTTGCACGGACATTTCTACCTGCTCTCTAGCAATTGGAAACTTTAGCATGCCTGTGTCACGGTAAGTATGTGCAATCCTGCTAATTTTCAAAGAGGAGTAATGCGCATAAATCTGCTTTGAAAATTAGGGCTGAAGTCCACGTGTGCTTTGTACACACAGCCTTCAGCCCTATTCAGGCTGTTGTAAAATTACCCTCTATAAATGCAACATATTTCCACTACTTACATTTTAAATCAGGGAAATATGCTCTGGAAAAAGTTCAGCTCTTTTCCCTCCAGTAGCACCATCCACTCAGATGAGGACCACAGAAGATTCCAATATGAAATAATGAGAAGACTATTTCTGGTTCAGATACAATCTGGGGTTTTGTCCATTCTATTGTTAGTTTAATAGGTTTAACTTTGGCTACTTATCATAAAATATTAATCATATCTAATGACAGGAATTCTGTGAAGCAACAATGTTAAGCTGATGCAACTGTTGAGTGATGGCACAGATGGCACAACAGTTTCCTTGAGACAGGTTGGCCCACAGGCTCGTGGACAATGAACTCTCTGGCCCATGGCAATTTCCAAACTAGCTTCTAGACTTGCAGATTTCACTGTAAGCAACTTAAAACAAACAGAAATGGTTTTCAAGCTAACAAGTCTTTATGACAATCCTCCATGGCTCCCTGTCATTTTGTCCATACAGTCCAGGCCCTTTCTATCCTACACAAAATGTGTCTCCAAAATCAGGGCTGCTGCAAGCTTTTTTGCTGCCCTGTGCAAACAATTACTGTGCTTCCCTTTTCTTGTTCTATTTTTTAACACTTACCGGTAATTTTTATTCCAACATACAACAGAAACAGTCTCTGTCGGGCTCTGTCTCTTTTTCTCACACTCTCTCACTTTCACTGAATATTACACTCTCTCTCATGCTCTCAGTCAGTCTCAGTCTCTCTCAGCCTCTGTCTCAGGCTCCTTTTTCCTGCCGAAAAAAGCCCTGCTCCCTCAGGTGATCCAAACTTTAAAAACTAACACTGCACAACAGAATACCAGAAACATCACCATTCCTCATAAAACATTAAAAAATAAAATTATGAAACATAAAACATCAATTAAAATAGTAAACCATTTAGTAAAAATAAAAAATATTTCAAAATAGCTGACAGAGTGTACAATAATTAAAAATGCATTAAAATTTATTTTTAATTTCCCAAACTTCAAAATATTTCAAAACAGCAGATACATCAAATAGCACCCAATAATTAAAAATGAATAAGAATAAAACACAACTGGAAATTTTGGATTTCTAATCACCCTGAGATTCTCATTAATTAGCGGGGGAGGGGAAGCGCACAAACTTTTCACTTTCTCTCTCATATAAGCACACTAACACACACATGTTTATTTTCTCACTCACATGCTTACACACACACTCTCTCACTTAACACACACTCTCTCACTCACTCACAAGGGGTCTCTTTCTTTGGCTGTCAGTATGATAGGCTCCACTGATGACCCACTAGACCTCTCTCTTTCTCCTTTGGGCCTCTCTTTTTCCTTTTTTCAGCCACCAGCAGGATGGGCTCCACCAGTGGCTTGCCAGGGTCTCTCTCTTCTTTTTCTTGAACCGCCATTGATATGGCCTCCATCACCAGTGAACTGTGCCTCTCTTTCTCCTTTCTTCAGTCACTGGCGGGATGGGGTTGCAGGAAGCTCTACCATGGCCTCTCCTTTTCCATCGCTCCCCTAGCTGGGTGTGCCATCCCATGCAATTGCACAGTTTGCAAACTGGTAACACCAGACTTAATTTTATGCCCATTGCATGCATGGAGATATAATTCTGATTGTGGCAGAGAAAGCAGGACTGTTTTGAAGCAAGGAACATAGCATCTTTAAGTGAATTTAGCTGTGTTAATTTATTTAATGATAATGCAACTTGATCTGCTTTTGCTGATTTATTTCTTAAACATGGTGCTATTGGGAGGGATTACGTGTGACTTGTCATTTCTAGATTATCATATTTTTTATGCTTACTTGTTCCTAGAAGAGCTCTTGTATGCTTCTTTATATTGGTTCTTTTTTTTTTTTTTCTTCTTTCCTTGGAATAAGATCCACTGGGAAATAAACGAAAGAGAGCAATAAAAACTCCTACAGAATCAACATTTGTACAAAACCTGCAAGACAATTAGAAAATATTTGGACAATTCGCATTTACCTGACAGCTATCATTGCTTATGAGAAAAGAGTTAGGGTAATAACAAAAAGAGCAATAATGATAGTGAAGGAACAGTTTCCCTTTGGAAAGGAGGGGCAGAGTGCACAGCGCAGGGAGGTTCTTTGCTCTGCCACTTACATGGGAGCAGATGCAAAGCATGTGCCATAAGGTGCATGCAGCGATTTTAAAATCTGCAATCTCTGTGTGTACTTTGCCTCTCCTGACCTGACCCTTTTGTAGGCAGGTAAAAGCACGAGCACTGTTCAAAGCATTTGAATGTTTGCCTGCACTGAGATAGTAGGAAGGGCAATGATCAAAATGCTCTTTCACTTAGGTAAATCGGTGCGGTCCCTCATAAAATGCTTTGACTGTTGCTCTCCATTATTCCTTATCACAGCGGAGGTGAATGCGCTTGGCATGCAGAAGTGCCTTCCAAATTGCAGGAGGAGAGGCAGAGAATAAGTAGATATGCAGACTAGGGATATTTCATATGTTGTTTTGTTTCTGAAACAAAATGATACAAAGACCTCCCTGAAATTTCGGAGAGGGAAAGGGTTGTTTCGTTTTGTTTGCTGAAATAGCACGCACAGGGACTATGACTTTGAAACAGGCGCTTGGGTGCACATGTGCGCGCATTTGGCGGCTCGCACCAAGGGACACGGCCATTTTATAACATACATGGTATAAAATAGGCCGAACGCGTGCAATTGTGGGCACAAATGTAAGCAGAGGGAACCATAGTTTGAAGCACTGTTCAGCATTTAGGGAAAAATACAGCTGTCCAAATCAATGTTCTCTCCAATTTTTTATGGGCGTGTTTGCAAAACATTTCTCATGTGCAACATGGTATACAAATTTGTGCACAATGTTCTTTCAAATACCTTTCTATTTTTCCCTTGTCTTGTGCATGCTACATTTTCCCGTGTGTACTTGTTTCATGACCTGGATGCATGCACAGGGAACATTGGTCCCAGTTATTTTGCACAGAGGCTCAAGCAAGCAAAGCAGTCATCTTTAAACTCAATACAAGACCACAAGTTAATAAATAGCCTGAAGTGGAACTACTGCAATTTAAGAAGAAACAGAGTATTTATCAAGGAAATTAAACTGAAAACATGCTATACATTGGGGAACCCCAGAGATGCTACAAGGATGTGCAGACCTAACAGCACTAGAAGAGAAGTTGTGCTGAAGGGTGTACTGGTGCCAAAATGAAAGGCTCCTGTTTTGGGTCTGAAAACATGTCAAGCTCCGGAGAATATAGAGAATATAGGCAGTGGAGGTTTCAAAAATGAATACAGAGACTGAAAAAAATAGAAGAGCTGTACTAAAATGTTTTTTTCTCTGGGATGGGTAGATTGTCCACAGCAGACAAACCAGAACTTAGAAACCAAACAATCCTGGAGGCCATGCTGCCAGAAAGGCAGCAGCAGCACCAAATGGTAAAGCTAAAATAAAAGCGAGAGATGGATTAGTTAGTAAATCTGGAAATCAGGCAGGAGGAAGAGGAGTCTATCCACCAAGCTTTTTCGTTAGTCATCGTGCAGCAAAGTGCTAGAATATTCCACCTGTGCATGCACCCTCAAAAGGGGCATTGCTGGGCATTGGCACATGGGGCTTGTGCCAGTACCCCAATGTCACTGCTTCCTCACTGCCCCTGCCAGAACAGCTGATGCCTCCTGGCACCATGCAGCTCTCTGTTAATTTGAATCACACCGTGCCTGAACAATACAGAACTTTGGATACCACGTGGATCAAACTCTCAAAGAGGTGCAACATGCCAGAAGGCATAAGCTGTTTCAGGCTGGCCGTGAACATTGCAGCATATTGAGAGAGGAGATCGAGGGCTTGTCCTAAGAGAGAAAATAACTTGCATGTTTTGGTCACTTCTACATCCAGATGTGTTTAAGGTCCAGGGGGGCCAGATCCAAGAAGCTGTTATTATATATCTCCTGTAGAAATGTTGCATGTTCTGTTAATCTCTTGACGCTCAGTAAAAATTCTAGTCCGTTGTTCCTTTTTGTCAAAAGTTCAACAAAATACTCAGACTGACCAAAAAAAAGAACTATTTATATATATAGTTGGGGCCTATATTGTACATTGAATTCATATTTGCAGGTTATTTTCAAAAGCCAGCCAACAATGAATTTGCAACTAGATCACCTTTCTAATGGAGCAGGTTACATGAAGGCATCCTGGTGAAATGAACCATTGTGGGGCCGACTGCACAATACACATTGGGTTGGGTTTAAAGTAGTGAAATTCCTGCTGGCCACAGCAGATGAAAACACCAATGCAGAGTATCACTAGCAATTCATCTTAATTGTCTCCGGCTCAACATTCCTGATTAGAAAGATCAATTAGCATTAAACACAGGCTTTGCAGAATTCCTTGAGCACCAGAAATGTCCTGTTTGCCAATTTGTTTAATTGCAAGGCACTGTTGTACACAAGCAGATTATTTCCGTTTAAGAAAGAATGCAAGTGACTAACAAGCAGCTGCCGTTGACAGATCTGCGGATTCCCAGAAGCTCCCAGGAAGGATGAACCATGAGACGGGAAAATCTAAGCCTTAAAAGGTATGGCGGTGCAGGTTGCATGGCCACTTAGGATAATGACAGTTTAGGTTTTGGTGTACAAGTGGCAGAAAGGTGTGCAGCATAGTTTGTCATTAGATAGCATTCAAGCGTGAGAATCCTGCTGGGTCGCGCGAGGCAAAGCAAAGGGCTGTGGTCTACTTCAGCACAGCAAAATCATTTGTGCTGATGCCCTCTATTATTCATGTGGCTATATCCCTCATGAAAGGCAGAGAACAAAAGAAAAAGGGGTTTTTTTGTTTTGTTTTGTTTTTTTTCCAGAAAGAGATTTCCTATCTGTTTATTCTACTACAAATAAACTGAAACTCTCCCCAGAGCATTCGTGTACATACGCATCAGTCTCTGGGCTCCTTCGGCTGCTTTTAATAAAGTCCTGAATTTCCATTGCATTGTTTTCCCGGTATAAAAGCTCCGATTTGTTTCTCTGTACTGCTGCCCGTATTGTTTGTTTATCCTCCTCTGTTTTTGCAACGGTTGAATGGCTGAAGAGAACGTGATGCTATCTGATGTGACTGATCGAAAACTGCTGAGGTGGAAATTTAAAGTAGAAGTCATACCCAACAGATAAACTATCCACCTGGCTGAGGCATCTGTGGTAATTAAGATGATGCGATCCAGCACGGTGAGCAGCGATTACACCGGGAGTACACAGTAAGTATATCTGGTCTGTTCTGAGATTTATATTGCAAACTCAAAGGCAAACAATCAAACTAAGCATGGTAGAAGAAGCAGACTAGAGCAGAGGGCTGTAGTTTAGCACATTGAAATGACATACTGTCTAGCTTCCTTGCCCCTCCAAGTAGGCAGAGAAATATTTATTTCCTTAGGAATTTCAAAATAGGTCATGGTAGAAGCCATGCAATACTATTGCACGCTTGTGCTATCAGTTCCATCCCGGAGTTGGTGCTAATGCTTCCTTACAGGTTCTGTATGATTATTTCTTTGTGCATGCACCATAGGGATAAGGGGCCTGGGTGTTGGGTAAGGAAGGTCTGTAATGGCCTACCGGCAGAGGTGGAAGAGGCAGTCACTTTTGGTGGATTTCCGGCATGCGTGGGATGAATATGGAGGGCGCTGGTAGTTCCGTGGATACCTGTGCTCCAGTTCTGATATTCTGAAAAGCAAAACTAAATAAATTAGTGTCTGACGGGGAGGGGAGAAAGTGGGATTTATGACATGTTATTGGCTTTATTAAAGAGCAGTGTAAATGCTGGTTAATGAAAAACACACCAGCTCTTTCTTTATTTCAGTGCTGTTTATAAACCACATGCTGACTTTTTCAGGTTGCTACAGTACATGCAGAAGGTGTTAAATGCATTTGGTCCCCTTTTCATGTGCTATTCTGTAGGCGCAGAATAGGAGCCCCAAACTGTATGTTAGCCTGCAGCTCTGTAAGGCAGGGATGGGAGCTTTTCAGAGTCCTCCCTTTCACAAAGGACCACACTGCAGATGCTGCAGAGCACGTTCAACTCGATGCAGCTCTGGAAATCCAGATTCCATTGTGTGGGGCAGCAATCATAGCTGGGCAATTCTGCACCATGGCTAAGTGGAAAAATGCACCCTCACCCTATCCACAACATCCATGTAACATGACAAATCTATCAAAACTGAGAAACTAGAGGTCTGCACGGTGGCAGCACGCAAGTGTGGGAGGAGGTGGAGCCCCAAGCTGTTCGGCACAGGCATCCTCCGCGCACACAGTCTTCCCACCTGGGCAGGACAGACTCTCTCAGGGGCAGAGGCAGCTGTTCTTCTCGCCCCACCCTAAATTAACAACAACAACAAAAAAGATATCACTGCCACATTCATATGTTGCTTGTTTCACAAGGTCGGTTCTTGGACACGGGTTCACATGGGGCGGGTCACTGACCAGGTACTGCCCCATGACCCCCAGGGATCTCTTACACAGGGGAAAGAAGCAGACTTGCTAGGCCCTGAGGGATTTTTCGTCATGCAAGGCTCTTCTTGTACTCCAGTTCAGTAGAATTAGAAAACCATCGTGCAGACTCCAAGGCTCAAAAAATAAAGGCTTTACTGCCACTGATGGCCGGGGAAAAGCAAAACCCAAAACAATATACAAAAGCAATAAACTTGGTCTCTTTTTTTTCACAAAAAGGTCAAGCACCATTCCAGACCGTCAGCTCACTTCCTCCCTGGGAGCTCCCCAGTATTTGCCTGGAATGACAGCTACCACTTCCTTCAAATACATTTCTCCTCTTAGATGAACTTCTGGTTGAAGACTCCTCCTCCTCCTGGTCCTTCAGTTTTCTCTGCCCCAGCTGTTCATGTCCCCCTAACCAATCCCCAGCTATTTGGCTCCCTTGTCCTTACCTCCCACCTGCTGCCTCATTTCTGGTTGTGATCACCTCTCACCATCCCCAAGCTGAGGCTTTCTCACTCTCTCCAACCATTCACTCACACGTTGCCATCTATCCCTCTTCAAGCTCTCCCATCCCTTCTCTATACTGCTCCCTCCTTGCCATTTCTCCACATCTTTCGACTTGCTCCTTTCCTCACCCTTTCCCATCCTGCTAGAGGGGCATCTCTACCCCTCTTATAATCCATTGTTCCTCCCAGTCCTCAGTCTCCCTATTTTCATCTCTCACCTACAATCAATTTTCTATCTTCCCCCTTCCCAACTCATTTTTGCCCTCTCTCTCAGCCCCTTCCACAGGTTCCCTCATACACACACACAACCTTTCTCTCATACACAAATAGGTTCTCACTCCTACAGGCTCACACTCTCCCATTCCCCTTCTGTTTTCACACTTTCTCTACCTCCTGTTTCTCCCTCTGTGTTTCACCCATTTTCTAGTTCTCTGTTTTCACCCTCTGCACTCACCCCCTCTCCAGCCTTCATCTACTTTCTTCTGCCTCTCCGCCCCTCATCAGTTCAAGCTACTTCCCAATTACTCATCCTGTTCTCTGGCTCCAGTCCCTTTCTTCTCTTGTACCCCCTTCCCAGCTTCCCATTTCTTTCCTCTTTCACCATGTCCCCAGTCCCCCATTTCCATCCTCTCTCACTTCATCCCTTTTATCTGCCTCAAACCCCCCCCCCCCCCCAATCCTCCAGGTCCTCCACATCATCTCTTGCCCTTTCTTCACCCGGCAGACCCCTTCTCACACTCCATGACTAATACCTCCTAGCCGAATATCATATCCCCCACTCATACTATCAGCTCCTTGTCCCACTCATCTTTACTTATAATTCAAGTTCCCAGTCACACAACCCTCAGCCTCACATCCCAGTCTCACCCAATTTCTCAGTCACCATTGACCTCCCAATTCCTGCTCTTCCTACATATTCACCCCAGTCTTCCAGTTCATGCAAACACTCATCCACCCAATCTCTTGGTCCCCACTCTCTCTTTCAATGCTCAAGGTACTGCTCTACCAACCAAATCCTCCAGTCCCCACCCATACCCCAGTCTACACTCATCATCCTCCAATTTCCACTTCCAATCCCCAATCACTACTCACCCCTCATCCGGACCCATATGAGCTTCTCTCCTCACAAACCTACCCACTCCAATTCATGCTTTCCACACCCATCCCCAATCTTCCACTCCCTGTTTATTCCCTCCCACTTCTAATCTCCCAGTCCCTTAGCTCTCCCCCACCCATATCGCCAGTTGCTTGTCTTCCCCCTCCCCAATCTCCAGTTCCTTCTCTGCCCCCCAATTGGTTTATATTACCTCTGAACTGGACTAACCCTTTAGGGGTAGGACCTTCACTTTCACTCATGAAAGCTTTCAGATAGGTTACAGTAGGGAGCATTCTACCATTGGGAGGGTCTAGGCATCTGTGTTTTTTAAAATGGATTTTCCTGGAATGGCCAAAAAAAGGTTGATCTCTATCTAAAATGTATGTAGTGCCTCCATGAGGCACCAGAGCATGGGTGGCCAACTTCAGTCCTCGAAAGTCACAAACAGCCAGGTTTTCAGGATATCTACAATGAATATGCATGAGATAGATTTGCATGCACTGCCTCCATTGTATGCAAATCTATCTCATGCATGAGAAACTGACTTCTTGAAATTGGATTTTTTTTTTCTCTTCTGATTGATTGAGACTATCTACCACTTGAATACTAGGAAAAGAACTGTTTTCCTGAACTCTTCATTTTTTGTACTGCTTTACTCGATTTTTACTACAGTAACGTACCATTTTGTTTTAGAATACAACACATGATGTATGGGCTTCTTGCAGTTGAATCCTGATATGGAGCTGCAGCTAGATTTTCCTCAACTTCTGCAGCTAGATTTTCCTCAACTTCTTTTATTCAGGTTCAACCAGAAATAGGAAAGGGCAACCTGCAGGTTGCCCTTTCCTATTTCTGGTTGAACCTGAATAAAAGAGGCCCAAACAGGGACCCAAAGGGGATCGAAGATTTTGATCCAACACTTGGATTTTTTTAAATGGATTTTACTGAATACTTTTGCATTTTGTGCTTCAGAGACTGATTTGGTGAACATTCCCATTTTGGTCTCCTACTGCCTTGAATGGGCCAAGATGACCGCTGGGTGTGTCCTAGGGAGGGGGGAGGGGGCATACCTAAAGAGGAAAAGCACATGCACACTTAACAGGGGGGTATGAGAGAGGGCTTGCTGGTTTCCGCCTGAGGAGGAGAATCAGCATGCCAGCGTCTCTGAAGATGATGCAGCTTGCAGATGGGGTATAGACTTTTTTATTTTTTTAACCAGACCATGAGGCAGAAGAAGTGGGGAAGCAGCTCAGACCTGCAGTCATGCCAACTGGATTCTGTCCAAAGCCCGAGCCATGGCGGGCAGCATGCCTATGGACAGTGCAGAGAAAGAGAAGGCCATGACTGCTAGGAGCCTCAACGAGAACAAGGAACCCCCAAGCTCTACTGCCCCCAGATGAGCAACCGATTCCAGCCTATCTCTGGTGCAGCACAAACGGAGCAGAGAGCCAGCAAAGCACAGCCAGTGAAGCAGAGGAAGACGGTAAGCTGAGCCTAGGGAGCACAAATCCCAGGGAGCTCAAATCCTAGGGAGCACAAATGCCACCTCTATTGGTGGCAGTAGCTTCTCTAGATAGAAGTATGGGGAGGGGGGGGGGGGCAAGCTAAATATAGAGGGAATAAATGAAAGTGGCATTTCCACACATTACATCCACCTCCACAGCTCACTTTTAAATTAGCTATAAAAGACACAATAAGAAAAAGTCCCAAGGGCCTTCTGCACAATTTAAAAAAAAAAAAAAGCTGACACTTTCAACCTTCTAGTAAAAGTACTAGTGAAATTATTTGATAGCCTCATTCAACTAATTCTTCTATATAAATATGAGAGAGAAATCTGGAATTTATATAGGAGGAGACAGAATCTCAATATAAAATCCTATACCTCCAGTTCTCTAATGCATGCTGCATCCACAGAAATTCCCCCAACAAAGGAGCTTGGATGTCTTCCCTAACAACTCACCATACAAAAAAATATATTTTAATTTTGGTGTCACCTCAGTTAGAGCAACACAAACACCTTCCACTGCCAGACACACCATGAATTAATACAAAACCCTGCAAAAAAAGCATTCTGAATTTACATAGCAAATCTATCATAACATAACAGCAGTTATCCTAAGGACTCAAACAGTGACAACCCTACCTAAGAAAAAGTTGCACTGTAAATATTACACTGGGCTCCAGAATACCGATACACTACCTGCTAGGGAAACAAAACAAACCCTGCACAGGCACATGCTAGCAAAATCTTTCACCTTGGTCACCCATGCAGAACATAGACAGACCCTCAACAAATACAGAATAAAGGAGCATAAATTATAAACCACAAACGTAGACAAAAACTGAAATGGAAACTCCAAGAAGCCAGACTCTGTCTCCAGTGTAACAATGGAAAAACAGAAACATCACCATTTTTCATAAAGCATCAAACAAAATCAAGAAGTATAAAACAGCAATCAGAATAGTAAAACCATATAAAAAGTAATAAAGAATAAATACAAAAAAAATAGTAAAACCATATTAATATAAAGAATAAATATAGATGATAAATAGACACATCAATAACACTCAATAATTAAACTATTAAGGATACAAAAATCTCTGGCTCTCCATACCTGGGAACTTTTGATTTTCAATCAGATTGTCAAGGATTAGGGGACTGCAGGGGGAATTGGGAGGGCACACAAGCTTTATCCTCTCTCTCACACACATACTTACCGTATACATCTTCATTCTCTCTTTCATACACCTATATACACACACACACACCCATTCCTCTCACAGACAGACATGGGATCTCGCACATACAGGCTTTCAGACACTCTCTCTCTCTCTATCATGCATACACAAGTTCTTACTCCCACAGGTTCCTTCATACACACACACACAACCTTTCTCTCATACATGAAAAGGTTCTCACTCCTACAGGCTCACACTCTCACATGCACTCACTTCCACAGCATCCCTTATATACACACACATATACAGGCTCTCACTCTCATATGCTCTCCCACTCAAATAAGCTCTCATGCCCACAGGCTTCCTTAACACACACACACACACACAGGCACTCATTCCCATATACTCCCTCACACACTCACACACAGAGGCTTCCTTACTCCCACATGCTCTGTCTCACAAATGGGCTCTCACTTCCACAGTCTTCTACACACACACACACAAGTAGGCTTTCTCTCTCACAGGCTCCTCATTCACACACACACACATGCTTTCTTTCTTATAGGCTCTCTCACACAACACACCCAAGCTCTCACTCTCTCATGTGCTCATTCCCACAGGATCTCATACACAGGCTCTCACTCTTACATACTCCTTCTCACAATCAGGCTCTGACTCCCACAGGCTCCCTCACACTCAACACGCTCACTCACATGTTCTCTCTTTCTTACAGGCTCCCACAGGCAACACACCCAGGTTTTCACTTTCATATGCTCTCATTCCTACAAGCTCTCACTCTCACATGCTTTATTTCACAAACAGGTTTTCAGTCCCACAGGCTCTATCACACATATACATACACAATGCTCGCACTCTTACATGCTCTTTCACAGGCTTCCTCACTCCCATATGTTCTCACACAAACACACATACTCTGTTTTTCTCTCTCAGGGCCTTTCTTTCTCTCTCTTCTGAGCCTCTTCTTTGGCCACTGCCAGCCATCTTCTTCATTTGCCACATGATAGGGTCCATGGCAGCTCTGCTACAGGGGATCTTCATGCACCTCCATGGGATGGTGACCATGGTGACAAATGCATTTGGGGGGAGGGCAATGCCACTCCCCCAAGAGCAGTGAGCTGGCAACAGGAGCTATGTTTAAGCAAGTGTCAACACCTGCTGCCAAAGGGCCTGTCTTGTGCTAGGAGCAGCATAATCTCACAGCCCCTACTGTGATAAAGACCCTGCAGCATGAGAAGATGACATAGGTTTAAATTTGGCTCCTGCTGCTGGCTCATGAGGGTGGGAGGAGGAAGTGAAGGATTCGAGGATGAAGATTGGTGGCTCCAACTGTAGCACATTGCATTCCTTCGCATCCCATCAGATTAGGCTGAGGTTTGCATTACTCTGGACCTGAGCCAATGTTGTTTGAAACTGGGGTGACAAATCATTTTTATGGGGTAGTACTTGCCATTCCTTGCCACCCTGAGGTGATGCCTATGATTGGTCAAAACTGGTGCTAGTGGTAGTGCACTCCTAGAAACCACAGAGAGCCAGCCTTTGGAAAGTACTTGTGGAACTACTGCTGTGAAAGGTTTTACCCTCGGGAGTGTGGGGGCAGATGGAGCCTTTACAGGGCTATATTAGAGTGGATACATGCTGCTGAGCATGGAGAAGGGAGTTCATTTAACATGATGGGGCTGCAGAGGATGCAGGAATCACTCTGAGCAAGTTGAATTGGAGCCCTGCTGCATATATTGCCATCAATGGTTTCCTGCCACATATGATCTTGAAATGGCTGGCCATTATGAGGTCAGTCTGTTTACCTGACCTGAGACAGCCTCAGTGGAATTTGTAGAGCTGTTTCAAGCAAGCCACTTGCAGAGAAATGACACTACAGTATTACATCATATACAATCTCCATTCATGCTATGAGTTCCCAGCCCTTGGTAGAAAGAGCTGGGGATGGGAGTTCTGAAGAGGAGGTGCTGCCCCCTGTTGAAAAATGACTTTCTACATAATCTGCTCAAAAAAAAAAGACTTCAGCCGTTCTGGACTGCCGTGTTAACAGTTAGAAACAGAGAAAATGATGGCAGAAAAGCACATAATTGCCCATCTTGTCTGCCCAGTAAGCTTACATCCTATTTGGTTCACAGACTGTCAGGGTCTGGGCTTTGTAGGTTACTTGCTTGAGATCAATTTCCTGTTGTCTTCTGCTGTTCTGGAAGAAGGAAGAGGCCACTATCTATTCTCTTTTTTTTTTATGTCTGTGAGTCTGTTTTCTTGTCAGGTTTCCAGTGGCCTGAAGTTCTGAAACCGTTTGACCTGTTGAACTGTTGTTGCTAGGGAAACCAGATCCCTTAAGGTGATGGCCTGCTCTTTGAAGTGCAAAAAAAGCAAGAGAGATTTCATTTTTTTAAAGACTTTTCTTTAAGGACTCTTGTGATAGTTCCAAAAATAGTAAAATGAACAGTGTTGATCTATGTTTTTGTGCTTTGAAGAAATGCAATAAGAAAATAATACAAAAGGCAAAATATTCCAAAACTTTGTCTTTTTTCTTTATTTCTAATCTGATAATTTCATCTATGTGAATTCTATACATTTTGGTGCCTTTTATATTCTTAACCATTTTATCTTTCAGGAGGGGAGATCCCAAGTAAAAAGATACCATCTTTATTAATTCAATTTTCTTTTCTAAGGTAGAGAGATTCTGTCCTAAGAAGCATTTTCATTTTTGGTAAAAAAAAAAAAAAAAAAAATATATATATATATATATATATATATATATATATATATTTATAATAAAATATGATATTTATATATGAGTGGTAGTCGTCATGATATGTGTTCTGGGTCTCTAAATCAGAAAGCCAATGAAGGTATTAAAGGAGTGTATTTTCTGTAACTCAGAGATTTTACAGGTTTATGAAGAGAGTGTGTATTATTTCAACTCAGGAGATTCGACAGGGAAAATGATACCTTCAGCCTATCCTTGCTAGGATGGCAATGTATTGTGCCAACATCTTTTTAAGTTCAGTGAACTCATGGCCCCTAGCTTTTTTTGGCAGAAGCTGTCTTTCTTTCCTACCGCATTTTTCCATGCTTTCCGAAAATCCTTTCTTTGGCAACGAGAAAGTATTGCTATGAAGAGTGTTATACTTATATATTTTAATGTTCCTGTATTTATATATACTTACTGGGTAATTTTCAAAGAGTTCCGGGCATAAAAATTTGCATATATGCATGTAAGTAGCCTGTACTCACAAAATTGCTATTTTATAAAAGTTAAACAGACACGCATACTTTACATTTTGTGCGCACATGTTCACGCATAAAGAGAGGAGGTCTAAGGGCATTTCAAGGTGGGGGCCAATAATTATGTGCATAAGTTGGTATTATTCTTTTTTTTTAATGAAATTTTTATTGAATAAAAATTCTAGATGTGGGGAAAAAAGGGACAAATAAGACAATATTATCGATACAAAATGCAAAGTCTCACATCTGACTTAAAAAACCAACATAAAAGAGAAAATGCTACACTATTCATTTGCAATCTGAATAGCAATGCAGATATGAGCTCTAGAAAACACATTATCTATATGACAGAGTGCTCCTCTAATATCCCAAACTAAATTATACCACTCCTCGTGGTAGAGATGTAATTTTGGAATGGAAAGGCTCCTATATTTTGGGTACATTAAGGGAGAAAAAATCCCACAATTGAAAGGTAATGCTTTCCATTGGATATACTTGCCAAAGAAGTCACAACCATTCAGTCAAGGAGGGGATGGAGGTCAATCTCCAGTGGCCTGAAACATTTCTCCTGGCTGTGACTAAGAAATGATTAGCCAGACTAATACCCTCCTTCTTAATCAGTGGAAACACCCCTAGATTTGTCTAAGAGCACAACTAATAGTGCCCTTTTTTTCTGCAATTACACCCACATTTATCGTGACTCGTAAGACACTATTTTTTTAACTTATCTGGACTATACTGCCATTGATACTGAATTTTGTATTCCTTTTCCTGTGTATTAATACAAATGGCATTACCTTTTTTTAATATGATGAAAATGTATTCCAACTCAAATCAAATATTTCCCTTCCTAAAATATCTTTCCACTCCTTCTTTTTACTTTCCTAATCCCATGCTCTTCCTTGGATTGTAGAAGACAATATAATTTAGAAATGAGACCTTTACTTTGATAAAGACCAAATGCTAAATATTCAAAGCAGACAAATCCCTACCACAGGAATTTCTAATGGTCACTTTAGACAGAAAACCTTAAAGTTACAGATACTGAAACAAAGGCAACATCAACATTTCCTAACCTCTACAATTGATGAATTGAAAGAACTTCAATGAGCTGTACTGCAGTACATTTTAGATGCATTCCCTGTAGGCAAGAAAAAGGTCAACAACCCTAGCCACAGGGGAAAATCATTACCATGTATAATCACACAGATATTTACTTCATATTAGAATTGGGCAAGCCTTAGCAGGCTCGAGCCTTGTTTAAGCCTAGCACCTGACTCAGACTCTGCTGCAAATACCTCTCATGTCACTGTGCTGGACTGTAGTGAGTTAGCTAGTACTGAACCAGTTTGAGCTACTAGGGCTTCTGTACTTTGTATGTGAATGTGTATTTACCTGCTTCCTATTTTTGTATCTGTTGAATTGCTGACTGCTTACTGCTCCATTTTACATGATTAATAAAAGCAGTGCTGTTTTACTGCTCTTGCAAAGAAGAAACCTCACTGATGTTTGCTTTTCTTTAGAAGTCATTCTTTTATTTAAACAAACTTTGTTGTGCCACAAATCTCTAACAGATTCAGATTGTCATCTTGGCAAACAAGTCAAAAGCAAGTTGTACCAAAGTAATTTTCCCTTCTTGCACCTTGTTCACTTAATCAGGAGGGAGAATAGTTGCAATCCATTTGCTGAAACACAGAGAACTGAGGGCCAGTGGATCACATTCAGTCACTTCAAAAAGATAATTCAAACCCAATGGTTAAGCAATCTGTCAGAATCCAGGCCATGAACAACAGGAGTAATAAATAACATTAATACTGCAATATAATCCAGTGGAGCCCAGGTCCCAGGTTGTAGAGAATGGGGCAGGAGCAGTAGATGATGCTGTCTGGAAAGATGGCTTTCATTTACTAGAATAAAAAATAGAATACTGGCTGAAGTCCAGTAGAGGTGTGATCCTTGGACACTATTCCAAAATGGTTGTCAAAAACAGAACTGGTCTCTAAGGGTGATGCAAGTGGAAACTGCATGATTGGCAGTATGCAGTTAAACTGTAAGCCTATCAGACCAAGACAAATCCAGATTCTGACAAACTAGACTGATTGATGCTTGGCAACCCAAAATAAAAGACCAAATGGTAAGCCAAAAAAGCTTGCAGTAGACACATTTTCAATGGCATGACATTCCAAAATCTCATGATTTTATAGCAACGGTTCTCTGGAAAGCAACATTTCCAAAGTGAGGTTCTAAGAATAAGAAAAGTAGTCCAAGTGCCTGTAACTAAAAACTCACCTGAGCTAAAAAATTCTAAGTTATCCCTATCAATTAAAAAGCAGAATGAAAATACAAACCAAAAACAAACTTTGAAATGTTTGTATGCTAATGCCAGAAGTCTAAAAAGTAAGATGGGAGAATTAGAATGTATAGCAGTGAATGATGACACAGACTTAACTGGCATCTAGAGACATGGTGGAAGGAGGATAACCAATGGGACAGTGCTATACCGGGGTACAAATTATATCGCAATGACAGAGAGGAACACCCGGGAGGTGGTGTAGCGCATTATGTCCGGGATGGCATAGAGTCCAACAGGATAAACATCCTGCATGAGACTAAATGCACAATCGAATCTTTATGGGTAGAAATCCCTTGTTTGTTGGGGAAGACTATAGTGATAGGAGTATACTATTGTCCACCTGGTCAAGATGGTGAGACAGACAGTGAAATACTAAGAGAAATTAGGGAAGCTAACCAAATTGGTAGTGTTGTAATAATGGGAGATTTCAATTACCCCGATATTGACTGGGTAAATGTATCATCGGGACTTGCGAGAGAGATTAAGTTCCTGGATGGAGTAAATGACAGTTTTATGGAGCAATTGGTTCAGGAACTGACGAGAGAGGGAACAATTTTAGATCTAATTCTCAGTGGAACACAGGATTTGGTGAGAGAGGTAATGGTGGTGGGGCCACTTGGCAATAGTGATCATAATATGATCAAATTTGAATTAATGACTGGAAGGGGGCAGTAAGAACATAAGAAATTGCCATGCTGGGTCAGACCAAGGGTCCATCTAGCCCAGCATCCTGTTTCCAACAGAGGCCAAACTAGGCCACAAAAATCTGGCAATTACTCAAACACTAAGAAGATCCCATGCTACTGATGCAATTAATAGCAATGGCTATTCCCTAAGTAAACTTGATTAATAGCAGTTAATGGACGTCTCCTCCAAGAACATATCCAAACCTTTTTTGAACCCAGGTACACTAACCGCACTAAACACATCCTCTGGCAATGAATTCCAGAGCTTTATTGTGCGTTGAGTGAAAAAGAATTTTCTCCAATTAGCCTTAAATGTGCTACTTGCTAACTTCATGGAATGCCCCCTAGTTCTTCTATTATTCGAAAGTGTAAATAACCGATTCACATCTACTCTTCAAGACCTCTCATGATCTTAAAGACCTCTATCATATCCCACCTCAGCCGTCTCTTCTCCAAGCTGAACAGCCCTAACCTCTTCAGCCTTTCCTCAGAGGGGAGCTGTTAAATCCCCTTTATCATTTTGGTTGCCCTTCTCTGTACCTTCCCCATCTCAACTATATCTTTTTTGAGATGCGGCGACCAGAACTGTACACAATATTCAATGTGCGGTCTCACCATGGAGCGATACAGAGGCATTATGACATCTTCTGTTTTATTAACCATTCCCTTCCTAATAATTCCTAACACTCTGTTTGCTTTTTTGACTGCTGCAGCACATTGAGCCGACGATTTTAAAGTATTATCCACTATGATGCTTAGATCTTTTTCCTGAGTGGTAGCTCCTAATATGGAACCTAACATCGTGTAACTACAGCAAGGGTTATTTTTCCCTATATGCAACACCTTGCACTTCTCCACATTAAATTTCATCTGCCATTTGGATGCCCATGATGCTCGTGCTAAACTTTCAAAAGGGAAACTCTGATAAAATGAGAAAAATAGTTCGAAAATAACTGAAAGGAACAGCTACAAAGGTAAAAAGTGTGCAAGAGGTGTGGTCATTGTTAAAAAAATACCATCCTAGAAGCACAGTCCAGATGTATTCCACACATTAAGGAAGGCAAAACGATTACCAGCATGGTTAAAAAGGGAGGTGAAAGAAGTTATTTTAGCTAAAAGATCTTCATTCAAAAATTGGAAGAAGGATCCAACAGAAGAAAATAGGATAATGCATAAGCATGGGCAAGTTAAATGTAAGACATTGATAAGACAGGCTAAGAGAGAATTTCAAAAGAAGTTGGCTATAGAGGCAAAAACTCACAGTAAAAACTTTTAGAAATCTATCCGAAGCAGAAGCCTGTGAGGGTGTCAGTTGGACCGTTAGATGATTGAGGGGTTAAAGGGGCACTTATAGAAGATAATGCAATCGCGGAAAGATTAAATGGTTTCTTTGCTTCAGTGTTTACTGAAGAGGATGTTGGGGAGGTATCCGTACCGGAGAAGGTTTTCATGGATAATGATTCAGATGGACTGAACCAAATCACTGTGAACCTAGAAGATGTAGTAAGCCTGACTGACAAACTGAAGAGTAGTAAATCACCTGGAATGGATGGTATACACCCAGGGTTCTGAAGGAACTAAAAAATGAAATTTCAGACCTATTAGTAAAAATTTGTAACCTATCATTAAAATCATCCATTGTACCTGAAGACTAGAGGGTGGCTAATGTAACCCCAATATTTAAAAAGGGCTCCAGGAGCGATCCAGGAAACTACAGACCAGTTAGCCTGACTTTAGTGCCAGGAAAAATAGTGGAAAGTGTTCTAAATATCAAAATCACCCAAGGCAAGTCTTGCCTCACAAATCTGCTTCACTTTTTTGAAGGAGTTAATAAACATGTAGATAAAGGTGAACCGGTAGATGTAGTGTATTTGGATTTTCAGAACCAGAGGCAATCCAGCGATCCTCTAAAGTGCTTCTCCTGCTGCTTTTGCTTCTCCTACCTGTAAGCTTGATATATCTGCATGTTGGCTAAGCTGTGCACTGCACAAGCAGGGGAAGTGATTGTGGTTGGAGGTGCATGAGGTCAGCAATGGCTCCACTTCCGTGCCACTGGGGTCAGGTTGCTACTTGGGTGTGTGGGGAATAGGAACATGAATCTGTGTGTCAGGTGAAAAAGATGTGCTAGCACTGGGAAGCTTAAGGACCACAGGAGAATCATGACAGGGGTGCTGGGAGGCTTAGTCAGCAGAAAGAGGAAGAGGGCAACAAGAAAAGGGAAACTCGGGGGCAGGGCATGGCTCTTATGCTGGAGGTTTTCAATTTTGCCTCTCTTCCCCCTCCAAATTTTTGTACCCTAGGGCAAATTGTATTAAACATGAGACTCACACATTCATGCTATGTCTCCCTCCTCTCACACATTTGGCCACCAGGAGCAGGATTGGCAACATCATTAAGGTGAACTCCTGCCTCCCAGCGACCAAAAAAAGGAGAGAGGCCAGATGGGGCCATGATGGACCCCATCCTGACACGGCTTGAAGAAAGGCCCGGTGAGGCTGCGATGGGTCCCATCTCGCTGCAGATCAAAGAGAGGGAGAGGCTCTGAGAGTTGAGAGTATGTATGACAAGTGAGAGACTGTGTGAACTGTGTGTGTATGAGAAAGGGTGAGAGCCTTTGTGTGTGTGAGAAGGAATGAGAGTCTATGCGTGTGTGGAGAGTGGCCAATGTGATGCCGATCTTTAAAAGGGCTCATGAGGTGATCTGGGAAACAATAGACCAGTGAGCCTGACTTCCGTGCCAGGAAAAATCATAGAAACTATTCTAAAGAACAAAATTATAGAATATATAGAAAGACATGATTTAAAGGACACAGCTAGCATGGATTTACACAAAGGAAATCTTGCCTCACCAAACTGCTACATCTTTTTGAAGGGGTTAATAAGCATGTAGATAATGGTGGACTGGTGTATGTAGAGCATTTGGATTATCAGAAGGTGTCTGACAAAGTGCCCCATGAGAGACTCCTGAGAAAAATAAAAGTCATGGGGTAGAAGGCAATGTACCATTGTGGATTGCAAACTGATTAAAGATAGGAAACAGAGAGTAAGACTCAATGGTCAGTTTTTCTCAGTAGAGAAATGTAAAGAGTGTAATGCCTCAGGGATCTGTACAGGGACCTGTGCTTTCTGATATATTTATAAATGTTCTGGAAAAGAGTATGATGAGCAAGGTGATCAGATTTGCAGATGATACAAAATTATTCTGAATTGTTAAATCAAAAGAGGATTGTGAGAAATTGAGGAGGACCTTGCGAAACTTGTAGACTAGGCATCCAAATGGCAGATGAATTTTAAGGTGATACATATGGGGAAAAGTAGCGCAGACTGTAGTTATACAATGTTAGGTTCCATATTAGGAGTTACCATCCAAGAAAAGGATCTGAACATCATCATGGACAATACTTTGAAATCCTCAGTTCAGTGTGTGATGTTGGTCAAAAAAGCAAACAGAATGTTAGGAATTATTAGAAAAAGAAAGGGAGAATAAAATGGAAAATATTATAATACCTCTGTATTACCCCATGGTGAGTCCACACCTAAACAACTGTGTGCAATTCGAATCACTGAATCTCAAAAAAGATATAGTTGAAATGGAAAAGGGCATAAATAGAGAGGAGGCAGCAAACACTGCACGGAGCGGCAGTAGCCACTGAGGCATTCACGGAGCGGGATGCCAGTGGCCAGTAGTTGGTGTTCCACTTTCATGCAACAAAACACTGCACGGAGCGGCAGTAGCCACAGAAGCATTCACGGAGCGGGATGCCGGTGGCCAGTGGTTGGTGTTCCACCTTCATGGAGCGGAAGGATGGAGGGCTGCCATCTCAAAAAACAAAACAAAAAAAAAAAACAAACAAGCAAACAAAACAGGGGTGGGTAAGGGGCAGGGGTGTGGCCTGCTGGTTGCGGTGGTTGCTACCCCTGATTGAGCTGGATGTTCACTAGGATGGCGCTGCTCTCTGCATTGGTGGAGGGGTGGAAGGGAATTGGGGCCAGAGGGTGCTGGAAGCCAATAGAGACGGGTGGGAGGGAGACAAAAGGGGGGGGGGGGGGAAATGGATAAACTGCGTAGCTTGCTGGGCAGACTGGATGGGCCGTTGGTCTTCTTCTGCCGTCACTTCTATGTTTCTATGTTTCTAAATGATAAAGGGGATGGAATGGCTCCTCTAAGAGGAAAGGCTAAAGAAGTTAGGGCTGTTCAGCTTGGAGAAGAGATGGTTGAGGGGAGATATGATAGAGATCTATAAAGTTATGAGTGGAATAGAACAGGTAAATATGAATAGTTTATTTACTCGTTCAAAAAATTAAAAAACTAGGGGACACTGTGATTGCTAGTAAGTAGCACATTTAAAACAAACTGAAGAAAATTCTTTTTCACTCAATGCACAATGAAGCTCTGAAATTCATTGCTAGAAGATTTGATAAAGGCAGTTAGTGTAGCTGGGTTTAAAACAGGTTTGGATGACTTCCAGTGATATCATCAGGCTAAGAAGTCGTGGGAGAGAAGGGATCCATATAGGCTTATATTGATTTTGCATTAAAAGCTTGAATTGGTAACCAGAGTTTCACTACATATATCATCCGCATAGAGAGATCCCACACTATTAAAGAGAAAAACGTGTTACTTTGGTTGATATGACTACGAAGACACCAAGAGTGTGCAGAGAAAAAACAAGTTGGTGGACTCACAAATGGCAACTGAACCAGAAAAGGCCATGCTAGAAATGAAACCGAGCTGATACATGAGATTTCAAGGAACGGATCTGCCACTCTTGAAGATAAATTAAATAAGCTTCAATCCTCAATTGATGAGCTTGGAAATGCAAAACAACAGAGTAGATGGTTTAGAAAATCAGGTGATATCTCAGGAGATGGCAACCAACAGATTGGAATCAGAATTGACTGCCATAAAAAAAAGAACATGCAGAAGATCAGGAGAATCAAACTAGGAGGAATAACCTTTGAGTAATTGGGGTTCCCATGAAAGTAAAGGATGCAGAACTACCTCACTTACTTCTAGTATGGCTTCCTGAAATGCTTGGTCTTTCCTTAGACACAGAACTGATTGTTGTAGAAATGTGCTTTAAATTGGTCTTTATGCTTCAAATAATACTAGACCGAGATCAGTTTTGGCACAAATCTTAAATTTTGTGGATAAAGTAAAAATTCTTATAGCTTATTTAAAAAGTTTCATAATGTTCCTTCACAGTATGAAGAATTGAATATTTTACTATTTAAAGACTATTCTGTGAAGTTTTCTGAAAGCAGGAGAACCTTTTCTGCCATTTGTACTGAATTATATCGGAGTGGCATTACATTTAATCTTCAGTATCCAGCTTGACTGAAAATGTTTTATGAGGGTAAATCCTCTATTCTACAATCCAAGGAACAGGCACTCAAGTTCCTGGAAAAACTATCATCTACAGCGGGAACTTGAATGTGAACTGCAAATGAGACATCTGTTCATTTTTGGCAGGACAGAAAATGTGTAGAATACCTAATGTTCGACCTTTGCGAGTATTCTCTGGACATAAGTTTTTTCTTTGTTTTTCTCTCTTATGTTGGGATCAGTTTATTTTGACTTACTTGAAATATGGGGGAAATTTCAGATGTTTCTGGCCTTTTTCTCCAAGATCAATGTCATTATTTGCTATAGAACGAAAGGCCCCTGGACTCCATCTTGGCTTAAATGATGCAGATGTAATTTGGCTCTCATTTCTCTGGGAAGGAGAGCAATGTTGGATATCTCAGTCCTGGGCCTTGATATTCAGAAGTTATATCAGAATTTAGTAATGATGCATTGATGAAATACTGCCTATGAAACGACTATTTTGTATTATGTTGAAAGTCAATGTTTTTTCGACCATGATGCAGCACAGTTTTTTTTTTTAGTTCTTGTTCTTTCCCCCAATGACTGTTAACCAGTAACTGAATCAAGGACAGTATACCTTTCACACTATATATCAGCCTGGATCGAGGTGCATCTTCGTTTGGATACAAAAAGAAGAAGATGCTTTCTCTTGGAGAAACTGTTTTTGTTTTCTATGTTTCTGGTTAGGGGGTAAACCTCTGGTACAAAGTATTGAATGTGTGTGGCTGAATGAGGAATGCATGGGTGTGTAAGCAATCACCTATGGGTTTTAAGGCTATGGGGAAGATCTTAGGCAAGAAATATATACTTTTCTCCAAGTTGAGACTGGGCAACGTCTCAGTTTTTCCAAAGGAATTTGAAACAACAGGTTCATATCAGGATATCTCCAAAGAATATGGCTGAAGTGGGGTTTCTTTCTTTTAATGTAAATGGTATACATTCTCCAATAAAAATGAAGGAAAATCTTCTTAAATGTCTTAAAGAAATCCAGAGCTCAGATTGTGTTTTGCAAGAAACCCATCTTATCGATAGAAACATAAAAAATGAAGACAAGACTGGGTTGGTCAATGTCATTATGTGTCCTGTTCTCCAAACAGAGGGGTATTGCTGGATTGCTACATAAAAATTGTCCTTTAGTCTTGGAAAAAAAAGATTGCAGATAAAGAGAATCGTTACCTTATGTTAGTGTAATCCTTGGCTAAAGCATGCATCTTATTCCACAGGATTAAAACAGATTGTCCTAATGCTCGGATGTGGCATCAAACACTTGCAGACTGGATGCAAATTGATCATCTAGATGTTTTATTCGCCAAACGGAAGGTATCGGATGATTATGTAGAGTTACGGGAAAGAGCTTATTTTTTGCTTCCACAGTACTTACAACGGAATTTGATGTCTATTGGTTATTCAACTCAATGGAAATAAGAATCTGGGGAAGATCCCTTTGCCCTTCTTCGCTGACCTGTAACTAAATAGCTTTAATGTGACTGAGGGGATTGCTGTTTATACTTAGGCTGTGTGATTGTTGTGATTGTAGGGGTGCATGGAGTTATGTAAGTGAAGGACAAAATGGAAAATACTGTATTGCAGGAGGGATTACAAAGTTATTTCAAGATATAACAGTAATCAAATTACAAGTACAGATTGGGCACAAGGATTTATTTGATTTTGTGCATAATTTCAATTATACACAAGCTGTATAATCCCTTTTAGGGAAGTGACTATTGTATATGAGGATACTGTTATTTGTATAAGGGCGTTATTTTATATTGTACCCATGTGCATAAATAAAAGATTAAAAAAAAATAAATTTAAAAAACTGGTTTGGACAAGTTCCTGGAGAAGTCCATAAACTGTTATTAATCAGATAGACATAAGGAAAACCACTACTTATCCCTGGATGTTAGCAGCATGGAATCTATCTACTATTTGGGATCATGCCAGATACTTATGACCTGGATTGGTCACTGTTTGGAAACAAGATACTGGGCTTGATGGACCCTCAGTCTGACCCAGTATAGTAATGCTTATGTTCTTATGGGTGTGTGGGTGTGGGTGTGTGTGTGTGTGTGTGTGTATGTTTGTGTGCCCTTTACCCCACCCCACTAATCCACAGCAATTGCAGCATATGGAGAGTGGAGGATTTTGTTCCTTATTGGTTTTAATTCATGCATATTATTTGATGTGTCTATTAATTTGAAATACTTTATTGATATTTTGTTAATTTTAAAAATTGTTATGAGGTTTTAACAATTGGATATTATTCCATTAATTGAAATACTTATTCTTTTGATTGGTATAGTTTAACCATTAGGATTGATGTTTTATATTTCTTGATTTTATTGTTTGATGCTTTATGAGGAACATTGCTGTTTATTTTTTCCATTGTTGCACCTCATACAGAAACCTGGCTTGTGGTTTCTAGTTTAGGTTTTGTCTGCAGGTATCTGTTCATAGTTTATGATCACTTTATTATGTATTTGTTGAGTGTAGGAGCAGCCTACTGGTTAGAGCAGTGGTCTATTAATCAGGCATCCCCGACATCCTGGGTTCTATCTGGCCCTCGCCCAGCCACGCCATCCGCCCCGCAATTACACACAGACACAAGAAGAGCCTTAGTCATCACTGGGGTGCAAATTGGCCGCAACCAATAATTAGATAACCCTAACTGGGGAATCTAAACTTGGCGCGGAGTCCAGTAACTATCTGCAGGGGCGATGACTCTGCCCTAGCAGAACCTGAAAGGGGACGTGAAGTGGGGATGCTCTTGCAATGAGCCCCCTCCTTGACAAGCGGTGGAGTGCTGCTGCCGGAGGGACCCCATCAAGCCCCTCGGAGATGTTCCATGCTGTCAAAATTCCTCAAAGCCCACTCACCATGCCCAACATGCTTCCATGACAGCTAATCATCAAGAGATGGCCCTTAGGCCACTCTCATCTTCATCGGCACCTCCCTGCCTCATATGCAGCAATCATCACTACATTAATCTTCAGGACGGTCCTGTCATGTGTGGGCCAAGAAAACCCTCGGCACCACAGGATTGGGTCCCCCCCACACCAAACTGCTATGGCCCCTGCACTACGCCTGTGAAAACTCTCTGCAAAGCTTGCAGAAACCGATCATTTCCTATGTCAGATAAATGCACTCTGTCTTGAGCACACAGTTCTGCGCAGTACACATCTACCCACACGTGCCTCAGATGATGACCGTCATGGCACTGCATAGCCTTAGCTATCGGCCTGTTGAATTTGGCGAAGTATCTCCCCCACCATCCCAAGCCCAACAGTTTCTGCCGGGGTATGATTTCTGACCAGCATATCCTGGAAGTTGGCCATACTTTGGTGATGCAGCTCAAGTTTTCCCTGATTGTGTTCAGCAGTGATATGCCGGTGCCACTCCTCAGGTCATTTCTGCCGAGATGTATGATGACGAAGTCCAGCATGGCACAATGAGTTCTCTCTTACAGCAGCATGGGCCAGAGCTGATGCCAACGCATGCCCCTCTGTTTCAGCCGTTTGATAGTCCAACCTTGTTCGGTCATCCCCAGTTTGAGGCCGAATTTCCCTCTCGGAGCCCTTCTATGTGCGTGGTTGATGAATGAGTGGCCCACAATCCATTCAGAACAATGACGGATGGCAGCTGCAAGTGAAATGAAACTTAAGTCTCGGGACGTGCCTTGGCTGCCACAAGCGCAGGAGAGCCGTCATCACTCCTGATGTGAATGCCCTGGACCTCCATAGGCCCATCTGCTGTATGGCCACCTGCAGCAGGCCAGCGGTTGCTATGCTAGATGCTGCTCCAATGCAGAAAGAGTGTGTGCCGAAACATTCACTCTGGAGCCCAGCTTTTTGCAATGCTTTCTTGAAGACTGCAGAGAACTGGTATCTGCTTAGGGGGGATTTGTTGTGATGCAGTAAGAATAGGCCATTCATCCTTGGGCACAAAGCCAAGTATGACATCACAGTCGCCACTGGACATGTTAATAGACCCTTGACTGCCGCTAGAGTGATGACTTGACCATGAGCTCCTTGTTCAGTCTTCAACTGCCTAAAAGTCAAGCGCAGCATGACGTTTGAGATGCTAATGTTCTCCTGCAGCAGGCCACGTATCTGAGGTGCCTTCTGCGATGGTGCAGTGAATTCACTGACACGCATGGCACCGAAGAATGTGAGCGCGAACGCAGCTTGAAAAAGTGCAGTCTCAAACTCATTTAACGCTACTGAGGGCATGACTCTCCATAGCAACATCTGCAGAAATAGCCCCTGCAATAAAAAAGGGGTGTGACTAGGCTAATTCCCCTGCTCCTGCATTGCACAGGTAATTTCCGCAAGGTGTGATAAATTTATCACACCTGCGCTAATCTAAGAGAGAGAGAAACATGTCACTCTACTATTTATACCACTGTATAAATAGTAACTCGAAGTAGGGTTTGGGGGTGGAGTAGGTTTGGGGGGCAGTTTTACATACACAGTAGGAGGTACGAACAGCATAGTGGACCATCACTGAAGAATTTCTGCTGTTTGAATTGATGAAAAGTACAAAAGGAGTTGATTTGTACAAGCTAGGTAGAGAGTGCACCTCTGTCCTTTGTGCCTTTGTGAAAAGCATGTGCTGTTTCTGTGCTAGAACAAATGGCATACGTAAAGTGGCAAACTGTCCTATGTTTAAAAATTCACGCTTTAATGGTTCGATAATTGATAATTCCTATATTTCCCCTTATATTTTCCTCTTGTTT
Organism: Rhinatrema bivittatum; assembly: GCF_901001135.1. NCBI lineage: Eukaryota > Metazoa > Chordata > Amphibia > Gymnophiona > Rhinatrematidae > Rhinatrema > Rhinatrema bivittatum. The sequence continues at coordinate 715,942,100 of NC_042616.1, forward strand.
TGTGACATCTGTTGTAAAGATCAGAAGAAGCTTGCCGCTGGGCCTCTTTAAAGGATCTGAGTCCTTGAATCTTGGTTCTCCTTGAATATATACACTGGGGAATCCTCTGGAGTGAAACTGATGGTCCTTATCAACATGGAGTAGTATGTGCTGCCTACGACCTTTTTTACACTTTCTGGGTTCTGTTTAGTTCGTGGAGCATCCTTTCTTTTCTGACTTTCATCAGCAGGATGATCAGCCAAAGAAGGAATCAGAAACTTTGGAGGAGTGGAACAAAGTCCCCTATAATCCCAGGAGCCAATGAGAAGGACCTTTCTGCTCCCACTTGGAAATGACAGTCCAGGAAATAGAAACTAAAAAAAAGACAGTGTAACATATATTTTTGATGACTGAATTTTTTCATGGATAAAGAATTGTGCCTGATGTTCTAATTCACCTGAATGCACAGAAGTAAAGGTTAACAAAGAAAACAAAACAAATAAAGTGATTCCTTTTAATTGAATGGTACTAGACTTCAGACAATCGCTTAATCTGAAGCAAAAATAAGTAAAAAGCAAACTTCTACTAAAGCCTCAGAGAGAAGAAAATGGCACATATCCCTGCAATGTACCACACTGCAATCTATGCCAGCACATATCACAGCACCCCACAACCACCCACAGGGAAAAAATATTCAACTTAAGGGCATGCTACTCACGATCCTCTTCTAATTTGGCATATATTATTCCATGCAGAATATGCAAAGAAGCACACTACACTGATGAGACAGGCCAGACATTAAAAGCAAATCAAGCACCACAAGGAAGACCAAGGTGACACCTCCATGGGGGGACACTTTTTTCGAAACAGACCACTGCATCAATTATCTTATGACCCTGGTAAACAAAGTTTTTGTTTCCTTCAGGCTTTTTGGTGTTCCAAATAGATGTTTTGATGCTGATCACAGATATCACTTCTTAATTTGTACATCACATAAGGTTTTTGAGAAACGGACAATTTTGTGTTACAATAATTGTGAAATTTTAAAACATAATCTCGCATACATATATTTTCTTGCTGGAAAGTAGTTTTTATGATTTTTAAAATTCATATCGTATTTTTGTCGGCCATAAGCAACATAACATGTAACAGAGACTAACCTTTTTTTAAAATACACCAAGAAACGCTGCCTGATCATGCCAGAACTTGCTCAAGCAAGCCCCAGCTCGACTGCAAGATTCCAACTTGTTTTGATGATGACGTTGGTGCAAATATCCGAGCTGTGATGAAGGCCAGCCACTTTGATGGTCTTCTGCAAGGTACAGAACATATTGCGTGGACAGCCTTCAAGAATGTCATTTGTAACTTTCTAGGCCAGTGGTTCTCAATCTTTTTCCCATCGTGACACACCTGACAGACCACGCTGACATGTGTGACGCTGCTCATTACAATTCAAGCAGAAATAAAAAATAAAGGTCCAGTATTATTTTTATTGTTAAGAATGACACAAGGGAAAGATAAGTACTCTGAACAGAAATTGTATAAATAGTAAACAAACATCCCAAACCAAAACAGCACCAATTTGCAGCACTCAAACAGTAACCACCTTACAAGGCAAAACTGAAAATATTACACCAGGCCTTAAAGCTCCAATACTCCTCCTATTAGGAAAACAGATTAAATTAGGCTCCTATAGAGCCCTACACAGAAACTACACGCCAGCAGAAAACCTCACCTCGGTCACATGTGCAGACCCAACCTAACAAAGAATAAAGGGACAATAAAGCATAAATAGAAATATGCAGACAAAAACTGAACTGGAAACCGCAATAAGGCAGAGAGACTGTGGGGCAGATTTTAAAAGCCCTGCTCGCGTAAATCCGCCCGGATTTACGCGAGCAGGGCCTTGCACGCCGGCGCGCCTATTTTCCATAGGCCTGCCGGCGCTCACAGAGCCCCGGGACTCGCGTAAGTCCCGGGATTTTTCCAGGGGGGGCGTGTCGGGGGTGTGTTGGGGCGGGGCCAATCGGCGCGGCGTTTCGGGGGCGGGCCCGGGGGCGTGGCCGCGCCCTCCGGAACCACCCCCAGGTCGCGTCTCGGCGCGCTAGCGGCCCGCTGGCGCGCAGGGATTTACTTCTCCCTCCGGGAGGCGTAAATCCCCCGACAAAGGTAGGGGGGGGGTTTAAATAGGGCCGCTCCGATTTCGGAGCGGCCTTGGAGGGAACGGAGGCAGGCTGCGCGGCTTGGCGCGCGCCGGCTGCACAAAATCGGCAGCCTTGCGCGCGCCGATCCTGGATTTTAGCAGATACGCGCGGCTACGCGCGTATCTACTAAAATCCAGCGTACGTTGGTTTGCGACTGGTGCGCCAACAAAAGTACGCGAACGCACATTTTTTGTAAATCTACCCCTGTATGTAGTGTAACAAAAGAAAAAGAGAAACATCACCAGTCCTCATAAAACAAATCAACAAATATAAAATCAATAGCAGAAAAACCATAATAATAAAGAGAACAGACTATTTCAAAACAGCTGATGAATGGAATATCTAATAATTAAAAACTCATATAAAAAATTTCTAGAGACCAATAAAATATTTCAAAATAGCAGGCACAAAGGCCCAATAATGAAAAATTATAAGGATGAAAAAATGCTTTGCTCTGTATACCTGGGAATGTTTGATACCCAGGTGCCCTGAGATTGTTTTGAATTAGGAGGAGGAGGGATGGTTTGCTTGCAAGCTTCTCCTCTCAGTCACACACAAGCTCTCTCTCGCACACTGGCTCTCAATCACACACATCTACACATGCTCTCTGTTTCACTTACATAGGCTTTCGATCACACACATACACATGCTTTTTCTCTCTCGCTTATATAGGCTCTTATTCACACATTTACACACATGCTGTCTCTTTTTTCACACATACACACATACAAGCTTTCAATCACCCATTTACATGCTGTCTCTTTCACATACATAGACTCTCATTCACATTCTGACACACATGCTCTCAATCACATACTCACATGCTCACTCTCTCTCTTACTTATAAACACAGTCTCTTAATCATACATACATATGATCTCTCTCACTTATAGATTCTCAATCATACACTTACATTCATGCTATCTCTCTCACACACAAAGGATCTCAATCTCGCAGACATACTCTCTTTCATACAAACAGGTTTTCAATCTCTCTCTCTCTCATACACACACAGGATCTCAAACACATGCTTGCTCACTCACTCACTCACTCTCTCTCTCCCCCAGCTGAACTAACGGCATCAGCAGCCTTCTCAACTTCCAGCCCTCATAGCCTCGAGAAATGCGTCCCATCGGCCATGGGGGCTGACATTGTTCCTCTTGTGCTCCGCCCTGCACTGCTGATTTTTCAGACTGCGCTTCTCTTTTCTTCTTCAGGCTGATGCTGCCCACACCAGCGTAGTCTCTCTTCTTTCTGTATGCGCGGCCGCTGCATACCACTTCCTCTTCCAGGCAGCGGGGGAGGGGGGAGAAGAGATCATGTTAGTGCCGCTGACTCCAGCTCTCCTGCCACATTCCGCCCAGGCTATCAGCATTTTAAGCCTGGGCGGAAGATAAGTTATTTCACTGTGGCGGAGGACTTTTACTAGGAGAGACCTCTCGAAGGAGAGGAAAGGCGGAAGGGAACGCTGATAGCTCCTGTTTTACCAGCTGGGAGCTTGTGCCATCAGATCAGCGTTGCTGGACACGCCCCCTGTGACGTCATCACTCGGAGACGGACTGGTGAATAAATTCGGTGCAGGGCGGCACACAGCCACCGGTGCGCAGCCAAAGCCGCGCGCCAAAGGGGCGTGCCCCTTCTAAATTTTTATTTTTCCTTCTGTTTAATTTCTCTATCCTGTATGGGTAGAAAACGGAAAACCAAGGTTTGGACATCTTCCCCAGCACCACTTGAGACTAGAGGACCTATGGACTCCCACATTATCAGAAGGGTAAGTCAATCTGCCCGCAGTTCGATTCCTGACATTTCATTTTCATCAGGAACTTCTCAGAGCCCTAGCCAATTGCAGCCACCTCAGCAAACTTTTGAAGAACCAGACCTCTCCCATCAAAATTTACCTGAAACGGAGGAAACACCAAATATGGACTCTGTAATCCCCCTACCACTGGGGGAACAGAGGTAATTGGGACAATAGGAGATTCAGGATTACAGGCAGTAATCACTGAACACGTTGATCCCCAAAATGTTACCTTGGGAGACGTTTGGCGAGCTATCAATGAGTTGCAGAAAACTATGACTATGTCAATTGCCCAAAATAATAAAACCTGTAGTGAGATTAAGAATGTTGTAGAAAAATATAATGTTCGATTAGATAAATTGGAGGAAACTAGTAAGAATATTACATCACAAATAAATTCTCTGCAAATGGTTAATAATTCATTTATTAAGGATAGTTTGTCAACTCAGAGGCAGATAGAAAATCTGGAAAATACAATTAGGATGAAAAATTTACAATTTTTAAATTTTCCAGTAACCAGACTTATATCAGCCCAAGAATTATTAAAAAAATATTTTGCAGAAATTTTGGCAATTACTAATATAGATGATAAAAATATCTCAAAATTATATTATATTTCTAATACTAGTTTGAGATTACAGGAGGGTGAAGAGGGTATGGACCAGGTCCAACAAGACTCTCCTAATTTAACAGCTTTCTTAGAATCATCTATTGATGTTATTCCTAAAAGAGCAACTTTATTTGTTACTTTTTGTCGGGAAAGTGATAAAAACCTAATCTTACAGAAATATTTTAAGAATAAAGATTATTTGTTTTGTGGCCAAAAGATACAGGTTTTTCCGGATGTTTCACATAGTACACAATTAAGAAGGAAACAATTCCTAATGTTAAAACAAAGGGTTTTGTCATTAGGGGCAACCTTTTTCTTAAAATTCCCGTGCAAATGTTTAGTTGTACTACAAAGGAACAAATTTATTTTCCAGGATCCAACTCATTTGGAATCTTTCCTACAAGATGAGGGCTGAGGTAGAAAAAGCTGCAAATAAATAATGTTTATCTCCAATGTTTTGCAAATTTGAATTGCATATTTTCCTAAAAATGATTTGAATTGGTCCTCCCATAATGTGGACTAATATTTTTGATGTATTTGTTTTCCTAATAGATTGCCTTATGTTTATCCATACATGAAAAATGTTTTCTTTTTGATTTTTTACAATTGTAATTTGTTTAAAATCTAAATAAAGTATAAATTAAAAAAAAAAAAAAAAGTTATTTTGCTGTGGCAGGTGGAGCAGCTGGGTCAGCAGGGACCGGGAAGTGTGGCGACACACCGGTTGAAAACTGTTGTTCTAGCAACTATAAGGCAGCAGACTATGTCAAACAGGTTGAAAATCTGCTTCAGGCATACAAATTGATGAAGTGCAACATGTCATTGAAGATACATTTTCTTCATTCCCTCTTGGACTTCTTCCCAGACAACCTTGGCACTGTGAGTGACGAACATGGTGAAAGATTTCATCAAGACATTGTCAAAATGGAGAAACGGTATCAAGGCAAGTGGAACCCCTCCATGCTGGGTGACTATTGTTGGACTCTCATCTGCAAAGTGTCGGACAGTGATTACAAACGAAACTCTATGGTAAAACATTTTTAGTTTTATTTTCTGGTGCCAACATTGCCATTATAGCTTATGCCGCTACAGACACGTAACAATGCTTAATGTATATCACACTTTTCTGGCAAACAGTACGTGATACAGACATAATAAATGCATATTTGTGATCAGACAACAATGGAACTTTACCAATCCCTTCACCAAAATCTGCACACCTGAACATAGTAAGAGAAAGAGCACTGTCTATTGCTGGACCACGATTATGGAGCACTCTTCCACAAGATTTACGACTAGAAGCAAATACCAAAACCTTCAAAAAAGGACTCAAAGCTTTGTTATTCCAGCAAGCCTTTTCCTAAACATAGTCTCCTAATGCTCTTTTAGAATTTTTATTACTAAGTTTAGATATGTTCCAGAATTTTATAGATATTGTATGTATTATTGTGTTTTTTTTTAAGGATTTTATGTATTTTTACCTTGTTTTATTTTATTTCAAATGCTTTAATTGTACATTTACTAATGGGTTTGTACACCGATATGATGTTTTTATGAATGTCGGCATAAAAAAACAACCAATAAATAAATAAATAAATAAACAAACAAACAAACAAACAAATACATAAAATACATAAAATCTACTTGTTTCACCAAAGGTTGTGAAGGAAACAAAATGTTCCCAGAAATTTGTTTACCAGTGTGATCAGGATCATTAAAGGAATATTTCAAGCTCCCCAGAAACACAAGACTTTCGAAAGTAAAATGAACAGACACTTTGGAATTGACATGAATAGCCTCATCAGAGACTTAAGGGGGTCATTTATCAAAATGTGTTAGGGCATTATTGCAGACATTAGGGCCCTAACGCCTGAGATAATGCCATAATGCATGCGATAAATACCGCGTTGTGAAATGCGTATGCAAATTTGAAAATGTTATTCAAGTGGGAGGAGTTAATGAAAATGAGGGCTGATTAACATTGCGTGAGATAACATAACACACACTATCATGGGATTTAACGCTGGAAATAACTACACCTTTTTTTGGTGTTATAGCTGTGAGAGCTGTGCATTATGCCGAAATGGGATTTATTGCAAATCTTGTTTCAAGAGTGGAGTGGAGAGGAGAGGGGAGGGAAATAGAGAGAGAGCACCTATGTGGAGGCCCACTGAGTTTTGAACTTTTTATACCATTGTGAAAGAAGGCACTAGTAACTCGGGGTGAGTTGGGTTTGGGGAGGCAGTTTAACATGCACAGTCATACATACAAACAGCACAGTTACCATCAGTGCAGATTTAATGTAATTTGGGGGATGAAAGGTGAAAGAAGAGTAGATTTGTACCATGTTTTCTCTACCTAGCTTGATGCACTATCTACCTAGCCTCTACAGAAGTGCTCTCTCTCTCTCTCTCTCTCTCCAGCCCAAACAGGAACTTCTCAACTCACAATGTGAAAGTATCACAGGTGCAATACATTTTAAAAATAGCTATGTGAAGCAGTACCAGGAAAATTTCCTAACCACACCCCTTTTTTTTATCACAGGCGCTATTTTTGCTATATTTATCACAAAATGATGAATCTAGGCCAAAGTTTCTTATCGCATTATGAGCCATAAAATATACCGCCTGTCACCTTTAGATCATCCATTAAACCCCTTTTCCCTTTCCCCCTTCCTCTTTTATAATTCACCTATATTTCCTGGTATTGTCATCTTTTGCTTATTCTATCCTCACCAGTGGAAGAAAATATTAGTTCCAAATGTATTAACTTAGTCCAATAAAAAGGTTCCACTATATATATATATTTATTTATTTTTGTTTTTAGTTGTTAACCTTTATTTCTGTGAATTTTTCTATAAATACTTATCTTTCTGATAAACATTGTATGGTAAATTTTCTTTTAGGTATAGTTAATCGTGTGAGAGTATGAATACTGTATATATGCATGTATGTAAATATAGGCAGTGTTTGTATGTGTGAGAGAAGGTGAGAATGAGGTCAGATTGAAAAGCAGGAGAATGTGTGCCAAGTAAGAATGGTGGGCTGGTTGTGACAGAGTTAAGATTGTGGAAGAACTCTTAAAAAGAAGAAAGGTGTGATTTGTTGTGAAGAGAACGGCACTGTCTCTTTAAAAGCAGCTTTTGCCAGAAGAAAGTTCACTCAGTGATTTTTACAGAGCGGTGGGTTTTAACGCCTTTCCTGCTCATAGCATATGACAGAGTAAAATACTGTGGCTTGTTTGAGCTAGGTTTTCTATTTTTGCCATGAAAGGAAAAGAAAAGTGACAAAATCTCTTCCATAGACTGTATTGAGACGGGGCCCAGTGGTCTGTGGCAAGGTATGTTCCAAAGATACTTCTGCTCTAGGCTGCAATAAATGTTTAGAGGTTTTAGGGTTCAGGGCAGTGGATGAAAATAGTCTATCTGGTTGAATACCCCCTTGTGCATCAGTTTGTGGAGGAGCAGAGGGTACTGATGGCTTATTTATGTTGGCTCCACCTCCTGCATATCTTTTGGTTTTTTTTAGCCATGTGCAATATTTTTTGATCCCCACCCCAAGCCACAACCACATCCCCAACATACATACATACATACATACATATATCTCCCTAATAGAACCCATTACAACAGTTACTGTTTGATTTAACCCACATTTCCAGAAATATTCAGCCTCTAGAGCCTAAAAGCAGATAGAGAATTGACCCCTATATTTAACATTTTCTGCCATTCATTAAAATCAAATAAATACTCATTGACTTCCACGCTTAAAAACCATGCTCTCCCAAACCTTTTATATATAGATAACAATGAGTGTCAGTTTATATACACACTTAGCATCCCTTTCACAGTAATATAAATTGACAACCATTGTTTCATTGTAACTTGTCTTTTTTTAATCATGTCATAGAATAAATGAGGCAGGAAATCCGTGTTCCATTCTTGCCAGAATGCATGGCGTTCTCACTTTTCCTTAGCTCTCCTCAGACTTACACATCTTCTGATAATATGTTCTGCAGTGATATAAATAAGAACTCGGTTCATAACGTCAGCGGAGGAGTGGCACATGTACCCTAGGAGTTGTGATGTGAAGCTCCAGTGCCTTTTATTACTCTCCTTTTAATGTCTTTGCTGTTGCCTGGAGTTTTGATTGTGTTTCTGTAGTTTGTGCATGTGGTTATGCTGGCTAACAAGCAAGACAGGATATGACAGCTGCATTTGTCAACTTTAATCTTTAACTGTAATTTTTTTTTTCAAACATATCTTATCCAAAGCATGTGTATTTTATCTTTATACCGTAATATAGTTTATGTTAAGAAATGTAAAATATAATTTTTATAAGATAAAACTCATCATTGCCTATTTCTTCCTATAGACATATGCATTAGAAATTAGACGAGCATGATTTTATGTGAAGTACGGGCACCCATTCTTGGCTTTCTGTCATCTCTCAATGAGTATCTTTCAGCTAGACATTTTTCAATGCCACAAATTTAGATGGCTTGAGCCCTCGGAGAGTAATGGATGCATGATGGAGCTGCAGATTAGGTTTAAGACAAACCTTTCAAAGCAGCCTAATAAGGTTTGTGGAGCTCATTAGCAGAGAGATTTGACAAAGGTACTAAGTTAGGTATCATTTTATCTGAAATTTTTACAAGGCATATGATGCAATACTAACCCAAAGCTAATAAAATTGCATGGCAGAATAGGACAAAAGATAGGAATACATATTTGGTACTGTTTAGTTGGTAGTATGTAACTGGCATGGCAATAAATCAAACATGTTCTGAATGGAATGGAGTAGAAAATGATGCAGATACAAAAATACCATCTTAAAGTGAGAGACATCAAACTTCAATGGGATGTTGCATGAGAAAATTATTTTAAAAAATATAGAGCGAAATGATTATAAAAAAAACATATCTACTGCCCTATGAGATACAGTCTGTATGGGATATAAATGTGCAAACATATGAGCGCCCCCAGTACCCATGCCTTTAAGTTGATCGTCTTTTTTATATTTACATGATCAGCAACTGCTGATTCATTTGGTATTTTTGTTTGACTTTGATACAGAAATTAATGTGCCACATATATCTATACGGGACTCTGTATTCTTTATGTTTATCATTAGTTTATCATCTCAGTTTGAATCCTGAATTTGTTCTTAAAATGTGCGGATGCTTTGGAGTTGGTCAGAAGAGGATGCTACTTCTGGTGTGGCTCCAGGAGTCAAGGAACCTGCTCCTTCTTAAAACCAGGATTCCCATCTAGGCCCTTGAGTCCCGCTGGCCATGCCCATAATTGCATTCGTGGCCATGTCGTGTCCTGGTAATTACAATGCCAGCTACAAAGCTTAGGGAACATGAGGAGGAATGGACCTGTCAATCCTAGCACCACTCTTTCTTTTTCTCTTCACAGGCCCAATACCAAATCTTCTTTGTGAGTGGAGAAGATGACTAAGCTTGTCACTTCCCAGGAGCAGGGGGCACCAGGAGATAGCCTATCCTCTTTTCTCTCAGCCCTCTGCTGAAGGAGGGCATTATAGCAGCCACCATATCTAGGGTCACCAATTTGAGTTGAACCCATTTCTGGAGGTTTTATCACATAATGAAATGGCTTGCTGAAACTCATTTAAGCAAAACAATGTTGAAGTTGTAATTCTGTAAATCTTATTTTTAAAGGGTCGATTTCAAATAGCCTACAAAGTTCTAAAGAACTTCAATACTTTGATTATTTTTCAAAGAGAAACTGCCCGGTAGTTAATTAGCATAAAGCATGTACGCTAAAAGCATTTAATTCAGTTATTTAAAAAAAAAAAGAACAAGTAAGGGCAGATTTTCAAAGGGTTACGCTCATAACATACGCGTGTAACCCTTTAAAACCCCTCCTGCACACGCCGAGCCTATTTTGCATAGGCTCGGTGACACGCGCAAGCCCCAGGACGCGCGAATGTCCCAGGGCTTTGAAAAAGGGGCGGGAAGGGGGTGTGGGTGGGGCACCAATCCAGGGGCAGGACCGAGGTCTCTGGCATGGCGGCCGTGCCGGGGGAATCGCGCACCTGCAGCCGACCAGCGCGTGCAAATTACACCTGCCAGAGGCAGGCGTAAATAGGACAACAAAGGTAGGGGGGGATTTAGGTAGGACTGGGGGGGGCGGATTAGATAGGGGAAGGGAGAGGAAGGTGGGGAGGACGGAGGGAACGGGGAAAGCCATTGGGGCTCCCCTAGGGCTCGGCGCACGCAAGGTGCACAAGTGTGCGCCCCCTTGCACACGCCAACCCCGGATTTTATAACATGCACGCAGCTGTGCGCGTATGTTATAAAATCGGGTGTAGATTTATGCGCGCAAGGTTGCGCGCACAAATCTACGAGCTCGCGTAATTCTGTATATCCGGCCCTTATTGTATTTATCTCACAAAAATGTGGTCTTTTCTAATCTTGTTTGCTCATGTTGTCCTTCTCCATAAATCTTAACATTGCAAACACTAACAGAACTATAATCACCAGGCCTATATGAGAAAGCTGATTTGCCATTCCATATGCCAAATTCAAGGAGAGGTAGATGAGGGCATGGAATTAAGTGGGTGTCAGAGAGTGTATGAACAATATATAGTGGGAACTAGAAATGAAATTCCTATGGTTGGGGCCACTGAGGAAGGAGGGGATGTAAACCAGAAGTAGTGGGGCAGCTGTGGGAGGAGAGGAAGGGCAATTATGGAAAAGGAAGTGCAAGGAGGCAAAAAGAGTAAGGTAGGAGAAGGGAACCAAAGAATGGAAGAAAATGGGAACTAGAACATAGTATAAATGAGAACACCCAAGAAGAAAGTAGGGAAGAACATTGAGAAAGAAGGGATGAGGTGAATAAACGGATAAGCATAAGGTGGTGGAAAATAAGGGAGACAAAGGAAAAAGGGGTAGTGGAAAGGGAAATGTAAAGGAAGAGCTGGGGGCTGTAAGACGAATTCCCATCAAAATCTATTCTTTTTTATTACATTTGAATCCCATTGCTACGGAGCTATGTGGGTCCAGACAACAATGATGGCAATTTATTCCCACCTTGGTCAAGAATAAATGTATTTGGTCTGGAGGTACTTGGGTGACTGACTAGAAGGACCACAGTGTTTTACAGAATTGCTTTTTTAAATTACTGTGGTCTATGTATGGAGTTAAGGGTATACATGGAATTTTCCTACTTGCATAAATTGGAATGACCTCAAATGAACATCCACTGAAAAATATATTTTTGCTTCAAGCCAAAACTAGGTAGGCTAGTGAATATGTATTTTTTGCTCACCCTGATACATAGCTCCAGAATGTTGCTGAATTGCAACCTGCAATTATTGCATAATATTAGTGGGTTTATTGGTCATCTTTGTTTAAAGCCTTATGCATTCCATTATGCTACTACACCCTGAATAAATGGAAGACATGCTAAGTTGTTAACAATTCAACAGGTAAAATAGACAAAATAGTCTTTATACAAAATAATCTATGATGTACACTTTATTCCATCAGATTTCACAGAGTCTGGTAGTAGAAAGAATATACTGAAGGTCTGTGTATGCAGAGTTTCTTATTTCAAGTTTACCTGAATGCATTGATTATTATTCTAGAAATGAATACACTGCATAGATTTAGATATATAATTTGCAGGTACTAGCCTTTCTGATGAATACATATTTGCACATGTCAAAACAATTCCGTTTTCAGTGAAATCCTACTGAGCCTTGAAATGAATCTAATGTTAGTCACATCCATCACCAATAAACACAGGCTTCCAGGCACACAAAAAACCTTTACTGCCTCTATGAAAGGACACTTTATTTCTTTGAGGTAACAGCCCAAGGGGATTATGCCTATGCTCAGCTATTCTGATCAAAATCTGCTAAACTTGATTCTCTGTTCTTGGTGCTGAATCTCTTTGTTGCTCTCGAGATATCAAACTTCAGAATCAGTGCTACTGTGGCAAGAGAGCCCTTTGAAAAGTTAAACACTGATGTGCAATCCGTCCTCAGAATGCTGGAACATCTGTTGCCATGACGTTTGGAAAACATCTTATGTGAACTTCCAAAATGTTGTTTAATCTCTTGGTCTCTCACCCCTTCAGATGTTGTCATTATGGGGACAAATTTAAAATCCTGCAGGAAACCTACAAGCTCATTTTCGTAAGGAAACTCCCTGCAGAAATGTCCTTTGAGAATTCAACCCTAGATTCATCAAAACGTCTTAACCCCTGCACTAAAAGAGAGAGAGAGAGAAACTATTGACAAGGCCCTTGTCAATAGTTATTTATATTTATTTATTTATTTTTAGATTTTTATATACCGGTGTTCCTGTATTAAAATACAGATCACATCGGTTTACATTGAAACATAAAAATTATGCCAAGAGGCGTTACATATAACAAGGTTATAGAACTTGGAAAACATGGAAAACAGATTCGAATAATAACACTGATAAACTTGCAAAGTCTCTGAGAAATCAAATCATAAAATAAGGCGTAATTGTCTAAGATAAATGTGATCTGCAAAAGGGATTGCGATGGTGAGAAAATCTTGATAGCTGGAGGTAAAAATAATCAAAGTTCTGGAAAAGCTTGGCTAAAGAGCCAGGTTTTAATTTTCTTTTTGAAGGAAGCAAAGCAGATCTCAAGGCGGATGTCTGGTGGGAGCATGTTCCATTGGACAGGTCCTGCTAAAGAAATGGTACGTTTCTGATGTAAGGATATTGTTGAAGGAACATAGAGTGTGCCTTTATAAGCTCCTCTGATAGGTCTAGGTGAAGAGTGAAAACGTAGTTGGGTGCTTAAGTGGAGTGGGGATATATTGTAAATAGATTTATGAATTGCTGTGTATACTTTATAGAGAATCCTTTGCTTAATAGGCAGCCAGTGGAGGAGTTTTAGTATGGGGGTTATGTGGTCTCTTTTATTCGTATTGGTAAGGATTCTAGCTGCAGAGTTTTGAATCATCTGGAGGGGTTTGATGGATGAGGTTGGTAGGCCAAAAAGGAGCGAGTTGCAATAGTCAATTTTTGTTAGTATAATAGCTTGTAGAACCATCCGAAAATCATTGAAGTGGAGAAGTGGTTTCAATTTTCTCAGGACAAGAAGTTTATAGAAACAGTCTTTAGTGGTGGTGCTTATAAATTTTTTGAAGTTAAGCTGATTATCTATCATGACGCCTAAATCACGTACATATGGTGAATGATTAATTATAGGAGTGGTAGAATTGAGTGGGACAGCTGGGTATATTAGATTGTTATTAACGTCATGATTGATAATTAAGATCTCTGTTTTGTTGTTGTTGAGAATGAGGCTGAGACTGGATAGAAGATGATTGATTAGTTGCAAGCAATTATTCCAATGAATCAAGGTTTTGTGAAGGGATTCTGAGATTGGGATGATTATTTGGATGTCATCCGCATAAATGTAGTGTGTTAGGTTTAGATTTTTAAGAAGTCGACAGAGAGGGAGAAGGTAAATGTTGAAAAGGGTTGGAGAGAGGGAGGAACCTTGAGGGACTCCTTGATTTGCTGGGACCGGGTGTGATTCTTTGTTGTTTATCTTTACCTTGAATTGTCTATTAACCAGGAAGGACTTGAACCAGCTGAGTACTGTTCCCTTAATGCCTATGTCTATCAGACCTTGTAATAAGGATGAATGGTTGACAGTGTCAAAGGCCGCAGAGAGATCTAAAAGAATAAGGAGGTGAGGTTGTTTTTTATCCATATTAGTTAGAATATTGTCGGTGAGAGAGATAAGTAGGGATTCAGTGCTTAACGATTTACGAAAACCGTACTGGGAAGGTGCGAGAATGTAGTTTTCTTCAAGGTACTCTGATAGTTGTCTATTGACTATCTTTTCCATAATTTTGGCGATCATTGGCAAATTGGCTATTGGGCGGAAGTTAGCTGGATCTGTGGCCGGAAGATTAGGTTTTTTAAGAAGAGGTTTAAGAATTGCTAGTTTAAGTTGGTCAGGAACTAGACCTTGGGAAAGAGAGCAATTAATGATATTGGCAATTGGCTTTGAAATGGTATTCCTTATAGCGATGAGGAGGTTGTTTGGAATTGTGTCTAAGGGATGAGAGGATGGTTTCATTTTCTTGAGAATATTTTCAATCTCAAGAGCTGATGTGGTTTCGAAAGTTTCTAGAGTCGTATTTAGTTTGGGTGGAGTATTGGGTGGAGATGGAGGAGAAGAAGTAGATGAAGAGAAAGAGACAGTCAATTTATCAATTTTTTCCTTGAAGTAATCAGCTAGTTCGGAGGCTTTGTTGAGAGCTTGATCATCTGGAATGGTAGGTGGGGATGGTTTAGTGAGGGCAGAAACGTAGGAGAAGAGTGCTTTCGAATCAAAGATGAAATGATGTATTTTTTTAGAGAAAAAATCTCTCTTTGTTTTAAGAATGTTGATCCTGTAGGCATTGAGAGTGGTTTTGTATACAGCTAATGTTGTGGGGGATGGGTTTTTTCTCCATGTGTGTTCTTTATTTCTTAGTTCTTGTTTAAGCAGCTTCAGTTCAGTGGTGAACCAGGGTTTCCTGTTGTCAGGCGAAGGTTGTACTACTTTGGTGATTGAAGGACAGGTTAGATCAGCGATTTTATTGGTGATGTTGCACCATGAAGATATGGCTGTAGAAGCGTTGGAGAGATCAAGTTGAGATAATTCATTAGAGAGATGGTTGCTGAGAAGGTCTGTGGAACAGGGTTTCCTGAATTGAATAGTGGTTTTTGGGAATGAAGTGGGAGGATGTCCTGAGAGTTTGAGTGTCGTGTTAATAATTTGATGGTCCGTCCAAGGGACAGGAAAACAAGAGGGTGAATCCGGGGGCAAGATACACTGATTAATGAAAATAAGGTCCAACGTGTGGCCTGCTTTGTGGGTTGGGCTTTTTATTATTTGTGTGAAACCCATATAGCTGAGTGATGAGAGTAGGGTAACACAGTTTGTTGTTTGTGGTGAAGCGTCGACATGTATGTTAAAGTCTCCCAATAAAATGGCAGGTTTATCTGGGTTGAAATATTTGGCGGTAAGTTCAATGACCGGGGAGGGGTCAGAGTCTATAGTTCCAGGAGGAGCATAGAATAGTCCAATTTGTAGATGCTCGGATTTAAAAACTGCAAACTCTATGTTCGATGTGATATTTGAATATTGTAAAGTTAAACCTAGCTCTTTCTTGGATGCTAGGAAAAGACCTCCTCCCTTTCTTTTGAGTCTAGGGATGGAGAAAAAATTGTAAAGTTGAGTAGGTAGTTGGTTTAATAGAGCTATATCTGTGGGTTTAAGCCATGTTTCTGTGATTGCACAGATATCAGGGTTTACTTCTGTAAGGTAATCATTTAAGATGTGTGTTTTTTTCGAAAGCGATTGTGCGTTGAAAAGTGTTAGGGATAGAAGAGAAAGGCCCAGGAATTGTGTGATTGGTGAAATCATTATTGGAATTAGCCTTTGTTGACGGTTGTAATGTTGTGGTAGAGGTTTAGTTTGATGATTGCGTAATTTCCTGATGATTGGAATGGAGTATGAACCATGGCAAAAATGGTGATGTAAGGGGATTGGGAAACCAGTTAGCATGTTGATTGTTGATGTTAACTCAGCTGTCTTGAATCTTGTTGCCTATGTAAACCTACAATTTTGAGGATGAAAAATTGAGTTCTTTTCAAGATATGAAAGGAGAAAGACGTGGCCAATGAAGCAGGTTCTGTTCTCAGAGGCTGCACAAAGGGGGGGGTCCGAGTGATGGATGCTGGAGGTTGAGGTTGAGAGAGGACCAAGTGAAGTAAGCTGGAGATTGAGTGTAGTCCGAGTGATGGATGGTAGAGATTGAGTGTAGTCCGAGTGAAGGGAGCTGGAGGTTGAGTGTAGTCCGAGTGATGGATGGTAGAGATTGTGTAGTCCGAGTGAAGGGAGCTGGAGGTTGAGTGAAGTCCGAGAGATGGATGGTAGAGATTGAGTGTAGTCCGAGTGCAGGGAGCTGGAGGTTGAGTGTAGTCCGAGTGATGGATGGTAGAGATTGTGTAGTCCGAGTGAAGGGAGCTGGAGGTTGAGTGAAGTCCGAGAGATGGATGGTAGAGATTGAGTGTAGTCCGAGTGAAGGGAGCTGGAGGTTGAGTGAAGTCCGAGTGAAGGGAGCTGGAGGTTGAGTGTAGTCCGAGTGAAGGGAGCTGGAGGTTGAGTGAAGTCCGAGTGAAGGGAGCTGGAGGTTGAGTGTAGTCCGAGTGAAGGGAGCTGGAGGTTGAGTGTAGTCTTATATCTCTATAAGAGGCCCACCTAGTAATGCGAGATGAGGTTTAGATAGTGGTGTAGGGGTAGGGGCCACTTTTACTTGCAGAGTGAGACGTACAAACAGAACAGTACACTCTTGTGAAGATTTGATGTCCTTCGGAGTGAGTAAGCTCACACAATGATGAGATTTGTGCAATGTTTTCTCAACCTAGCTTGATAGCTGCTGCCTTGCCTCATCCTCATCGTGGCCATCCTCAAGAATCTTCTGACCAGAAACCATACCTCGACAGAGCATTAAGTGCACTGGGTGTGGGGAAGGTACCCCGCCAAGTGCAATTGGCAGGCAGTCAAAACCATACAACGACAGGGTGATTATCATTGGCAACATGGTGGTATCATTTGTGACATGAATGGGTGGACCGACATTGTGCAGAATTATATGCCCCTGACGGAGTACGCTTGTCGAACTCGGGAAAAGGTCTGTTCTTGCAAGATATGCAGAGGCTATTCACCCATATGATGCAGTAGCCATAGCCATTATTTGGGGGGTGCCCGTTATGCACCGATGGAACGTACTTCTGTCCGTGCGTGTCGGGCCCCTGTGGCGGCGGTGACCAAGTCCAGGAGAGCATTTGTAGACGGTGCCAATATGTACATGAGAGGCCTAAGAGCCTTCACTCATTGCCATGGATGATCAATGTTGGGCCCAGGCACGGCCTCAATGGATCCAGGGCTGATACAAGGGGAGGGGATCCAGCAAGGCTTGCTTTATGGCTGCCAGGCCAAGATCCCCTCTGTCAGATGGGCTCCAGCAGGGGGCTTGCTTTGTGGCTGCCCAAGCTGGGGAGCCCATCCGGTGCTTGGCGGCCATGATGCCTGTTCCGGGGGCATGCTAGGGGCGGGACCCCACGGCTCCGCGTGGGCGGAGATTAAAGTAAATGTTATGGGCCAGACTCTGTGCCTGATTAGACTCCCATGTTAGGGATTCTAATAAACAGCTGCGGTCTTTGCATCCTTGTGTTTTCCTTGTGTGTAACTGGTGGAGTCCAGCAGGGCTGGGGTGGGGGTGGATTAGAGCCCAAGGGTGTCCAGGCTGCCCGGTTACTTTCCCTTGTGCTGCTGAAGCAAGTCTCCAGGATCCCTGTCGTCTGCAGGAGGAATTCCATCCTGGGAGCAGTGGTCAGAGACGGGCCATGTGAGTAGAGAAACATTTGTGCTTTGAACTAAAGGAACTACTAACATGGTATTTTATATTGGAAAGTGTAATAACAGCCCTAGAGAATTGGATTAAATGCTAGACCGCAGTATTCATTCCAGCTGGGCGAGTCCCTGTATGGACTTTGCATTTAATCCAGGGTAGTAGCCCTGTATGCTGAGAGGCTTATAAAAACAGTCCTGAAGGAGTTAGTATCCCAATAAGATGGGCTGTAAGGAAGAGAGAAGAGTAAATAATGGACTGTACCAGTTACTAGACTTGTGCTTTTTCCCATGTTAAACAACATCTATTCATCTTCTTGATATATCTCTTTGGAGCAAATGCAAACAGACTGTAAATATTTTCCCTGTCACTTTCATCACATAAAAGAGGAAGAGCCTTTATTTTTGGGAAAAATATATCCTGTGTGCTGTGTCTTGATTGTGCAAGAGAACTGAAGTGGCAAAAGGAGCATGCCATTCACCAGAGTAGCTTGGAATTTAATCCACCTCCCCCCGATTAAGAAAAAGATGCTTCTGTGTAACAAGGAGCCAGGAGTTATACTGTATAAGCACAAGGAAAAATATCCTCCAAGGGATTTCCCAGGGAACTCTAATACTGGTTTGCATGGACCAGTAGGAAGGACAGGGGGTCATTCTGGCAATGAAGATTTACTTTTAAAGTCTAGAATGTGGGCAAGCACATGCCTTAAGAGAGGCAGGTCAAATATTATTTTTAAAGAACTCATTATATTAAGTCAAGCAACCTTGATCCTCATTATTGGGCTCTGGTAGCTAATTAAGACTATTCCAAATTAAAAATAGAGGGCACATGCTGACAGCTGTTTCACAGAGTTTATTAAGGCAATCATACAAAAATAAAAAAACCATACAAGGAAATATGTTTTTTTTTACTTTTCTTTCCCTTTGCCTCATGATTGCTATTTGGTCACAAGACCAACTCTCATCTTGGAAACAAGAAGACACAGAGTAGTGTGTACCAAGAAAGACTATGGGCCAGATATACTAAAGAGTTTTTCCATCTTGCGTCTATAGGGAAAATGTTGAGTACATAGCCCCCTATGTCTGGAAGAGCTTATCAAGGGAATGCCTGATTACACTTCAACTGACCAAGATTCCCATCTCAGCTCTGTGACCAAATGAAGCCTGCACAGACAACCCCTCCAGGGAGGAGGTAAAAGCCCCGGTCACCAAATCCCCATGTTATATCATCTACATACACAGTAGTTCTGAAAAAGGTTGCAAAATCTATTCTGAGACTTCAGAGTGAGTCTGAATATACTGAGTATGTACATAAGATGTCCTTATTGGAAGACTGTCTGTGTAAATTTGGATTAAAGAAATTAATACACTGTATACTCAGAGGTCCCCAAACTATGGCCCGAGGGCTGAATGTGGCCCTTGGCTGAATTTCATTTGCCCCCAGCAGCAATGACAGGAATTTGCTTTGACCCACAGCAGCAACAACAGAAGGAGCTTGATCTGGCCTTCGGGGGTGGTACTACCTCTACTACTGCCAGCTCAGATACTTGAGGTTGGAAGTGCAAATGGCAGCAAGTCAGAGCGGGGCATGGGCGGGGCATGCCAATACAAGGCCATCACCTACTGGCCCTGTTATACATTGCTAGGGTTAGTGCTGCTTGCGCGAGGGGTGAGCCACGTGGGCAGAAGACGGGGAGAGAGCCCAGCCATAAGGAGTTTTCGGCTGCTGTGGAGGGTGGTGCAGGCCATGGGGAGGAATGTGCTGGTGGTAGTGAGCTGTGGTTACTACGGGGCTGCCAGGAAACACCGGGGTAATGATTAGGACTCCTGGAGCTCCAAACCATAGCACCATCTCTTCGGAGCTGTGGGGGAGGGGGAATGGACATTGTCCCCTAAGGATGGCAGGCTTTGGAAGCGGAGGGTGCAGAAATCCTCATTATTATAATCCAGATAAAAAGACTGTGGGTCTTTCCCTGGATTAGGGACTCTGGAGGGTGAGGGGGTGTTTTGCTCATACCATGAATCTGGCATTTTGCAAGAGAAGGGAGTGAGAGGATGGGAAAAAGGAGAATAAGTGGGGGAAAGGGATAAGAAAGGGGAAGGAAGTAAAATGGCAGCAAGAGTGAATGGGGAATGTGAGTGAGAACGTGCAACCCAAACACCTCATCCTGCCATTCATCCACTCTCCACCCTCCCTACCCCCCGTTCTCTAGGTGGGAAGATACCGGGGAAGGCAGGGGGAAAGGTTGTTGGGGATGCGGTAAGGTGCCAACTTTGGAGAAATCTATAAATATTATTACTATCTGTCACCCTCTATCTGAAACCTGTCCCCTGCCTCCCCCTTTCCCCAGCATTTCAAATTATGGAACAGGCCAAGCTGGGTCCTCACTTGAGCCCTTCTCAACAAACAACTCCAAGGGGATCTCTCTCTCTCTCTCCCTCCCCACCGCCGACTCTATCAGTGATTTGAAATGTCCTATGTGGCCTTTCTCTTGAAAAGTTTGGGGAAGGCTTAGGCTCCCAAAGAAACAAAATGAGAGAACATCTTCAATACACAGGGCCCTAGTCAGGAATATACGTATGTAAAAAGGAGTTCTGCAAGTAGATTAATTGAATCTGCATAACTGGATTTGCAACTTCCTAAATGCATGTGTATATTTTCAAAACACACTCATAAAAATAAGATGATCCTGGGAGCATGCCACAGGAATGGTTGAAAGCTACATACATTCATTTAAAAATGTGTGCATGTAGCTTCCACTTGTACTGTATGTCTCCATGTGGAACGTCTTACAGTATACGTGTACTTTTTACTCCCATCATCACCCAATCTTCACACACAAACTGTGCGTATATGTTGCATTTGAAGGTTGGATTGGTTTGCACAGGCTGAAAAATAGGTACATGCTGGTATCATTAGGCACCTTCAATATAACTCATATTATCTCTGCTACAAACTGTGTCTTTGTGCATGTGGACATTACTTTCTTCTTGGAAGCTTATTCTGGTGCATAGAAATAGCTCAATAACCCCCCGTAGGGATAAGCATAGTTTGGAAGTGTTCTACTAAGAAACGCACAAGTGCTTGTATTCTGGTAAGAACCTACACCCAAATATGGATGGCATTTAGTGGAAATATTTCATAGAATTAGGACCTCAATTTTTTGGATAACTGGGACACAGGGATACTATTTTCCAATTGATTTGTATGACTCCTTTGTAACTTATAATGCAATTTAATAGCATATCATTTCTTGAAAGGCAGAAAGAAACTTCTGATTCCATATACAGAGCCCATATGCTCTAATGGTAATTTTCATTTGTAAAGCACAGGGCTCTTAAAATAACCATCACAGGGAAATGTGGTGATGATGTCATTCTGAGCAGTTGCTCCCTGGTCCTACTCCCTAGGAATCAGTGGCAATTTCTGCAATAAATGCTTTAAAAAGCAATAAATTCCCACAAATTTAACTAGTTGTATGAGCAGGAGTGGATAGCCAATATTTTCATTAAACAAATCTGGCAAGAGGGCAGGAAAATCTAAGAGATTAGGAGCAGATAAAATTCCCAGCATGGAGGACAAGATGGCGCAAGAGTCTGGCACAGCAATGGAAGGCCTGACTGACGAGCCATTAAAGACCTTATACAGGCAGTCTCAGCAGTGTTAACAGATCAACTTAAAAAATCCAGTCCTCAGTGGACAAACGCCAAGATAAAGTTGAGGCTTATATCGCGGCGATGATAGGGATTAAAACAAGCTGGCTGATCATGATGATTGACTGGATTCTTTAAGATTTGAGATGACCGCTAAAGGGGAAAAACAAACAACTCAAGGAAACATTGGCTGACCTCATGAATCGCAGCTGATGCAAAAACATAAGAATTTTGGGGGTTCCAGAGACAATATAAGGTGAGGAACTTTTAAAATATTAATGTAGCGGAATGAGCAATATTAGTTGAAAGGACGCATCGCCAGGGAGCTGGAGGCCTGGAACCTACTAGGCCATGCCAAGTTATAGTGAAATATCTGAATTACACTGATAAGGTGAAAATAGTGACTGCCTACCGCAAGAATAAACAAACAAATAATAAGCTGCTGATTTTTCGGTCAAGGTTATGGCAGCCCAGAAAAAGATCATGCTTCACCTTACACAGCTTTTCGATAAACGCACTAAATTCTTGCTGCAGTTTCCAGCTAAGTTCACAGTATTCTATGGTGGGGAAACTAAAGCACTCATCACCACCAAAGATGAAAAAGCCTTGGTGAACTCACTGGAGTGTTAGGACAGATTTTGGCAGGCTGCGAGAAGTGGTGGTGGTATTATGATGGAGATTACGCAATTCAAGGAATGTGCTGAGCTTCTCAACTGGCACTCATAGGACTGAGATCATTGATTTTTTTGACATGAAAATAAATTTGTTCTTCTGTGGATATGTGGGAAGCAGTTAAACTTAAACACCAGTTGCTGAGAATTGGACAAAGAAGGAGATCACTGGTTTATTCAATTTGGGTGCTTCATTGTGGTTTAAAAAGCACTATTTATCGCCTTATCCAGTTGAAAATTCTTTGTGGAAATTGGCGGTTCAAAAGTGTGAGTCGGAATGTTGTTAGCATAGATGTTTTGGCAAACTACTTCAGTGAGCTCACTATTTTTGACAAGTAAATACAAGGCGAGTGTTGAAGCTGCAGCAGTGCAATGTCGTTGCTGATTCTGGGAGATCTAGGGTTGAAGTGTTGAGGCATGCCTGGTGCCAAAAGCAGAAAGAACTCAGAGCTGTGGTGACATGAATGTGTTTGGTGACATGAACGTGTTTAAATCTGCAATTGTGGACAGACACTGGAATAAATAATAGGGGTGCATTGAGGGAGATATTGGAACATAAGGTAAAACTAAATCTATTATATTTTCAGTATAGATTGTTTCAATGGGGGAACAAATAGGGCAGATACTCACTAACCTACTGAGATGTTCCAGACCCAAACATTTCATTACAAGGTTGACATATCAAGTGACGAGGTACCAAGATACTGAAGAAATATTAAAGGTATTGGAAAACATTGTTCATAAATTGTACTTGAGTGAATCTCAATCCTTCAAAAACCAACAATTATTCATTAGAGAGGCAGAGTTGCTGCAACTCTCCCAAAAGGATAAAAAGAGCCTTGATGCACCTATTCAGGAGCTCAAAATAAAAGCAGTTATCAAAACTGGAGAAATCCCCTGGCCCAGATGGTCTGGGATCTGAGATCTATAGGATATTGGGAAATAATATCTTGCTCCCTTTGAAGGATATGTTCCTAGAAACAGGGACATCTGGAAGAGGGAAAAAAACCTGACCTCGGTAGTGTTGATTCCGAAACTGGGAAAGGGCCCTGAGTACCCAGAATCCTATAAACCCATATCTTCACTCAATCAGGATACAAAAATTCTGGTGGCTATCTTATCCCAGAGGATGAACAAAGTTATTCATTCCTTGGTATCAGTGGATTAAATTAGTTTTAATGCTGGTGAATACTCCTCATCTAATTTATTGAAAGCTTTATTGGCCATCCACTCTGTTAATAATTACCACAGTAATAATATGCTAATCAGTCTAGATGCAGAAAAGGCCTTCAAATGCATTGAATGGTCATTTATGTGGTGGATCTTGCAGCAATACTACATTGTAGATCACTGTATACAATGGGTACAGGTATTGTACAATAAACCACAACTCCAAATATTAGTTAATGGTGCAGTTTCTAACACCTGGAAAGAGGAACAATTCAGGGGTGCCCTTTGTCCCCACTGTTGTATGTATTTATAGATAAGACACTTCAGCCTACAGGTCATAAGATGTTGAGACTTTATTGGAGACCATCCCCAGATTTAATAAGATCCAAATTTGGAAACTAATATTTAAAAAACAATTAGATCAGCATTACGTGGCTAAGCTAGTGAATAAGTGGAAAGATGATTTGGGATCAGATTTAGAGGACATGGATATTATGTAAGGTTTTTGGCTATTTATGGCTATATCTTTCCTGCTAATCTAAGAGAGATCCAGGTATTACATTAGTACTATCTAACTAGAACTATAGGTGTTCAAATGTATTTGTGGGAATCCGATGAATGTTTGAAATTTAATCACCTCAGTGGGAGTTTTAGTCAAATGTTCATGAATTGTCACAATATACAAAACTTCTAGCAACAAATCTATGCATTTATGGAGAGGACTGTAGCAGGACAAATAACATGGAATACCAAAATCTTGTATTTA
This sequence comes from Rhinatrema bivittatum, assembly GCF_901001135.1. Lineage (NCBI taxonomy): Eukaryota > Metazoa > Chordata > Amphibia > Gymnophiona > Rhinatrematidae > Rhinatrema > Rhinatrema bivittatum. The sequence continues at coordinate 715,966,378 of NC_042616.1, forward strand.
CATTTATTTGAAAATCCATAATATATCGGGCTTGGTAGTGTGTCCGTCAGTGCTCGCGCATGTTCCCCAGCCCGCTGATAGATGGTGCAGGCGGCTCCCTGGCCACCTTGGAGGCTCAAACATGCCGTACAGCACCCATTTCACAACACCAGCTGCGGGAAGGAGGGAATTCCTCCTTCCCGCAGATTTCCTCCTTCACCTCACCGATTTCCTCCCTCGCCGGAAGACTATTCAAAACCGGAAGGACAGCGGCCATCATGGGACAGGCAGAAAATAGCAGAGAAGACCCTGGCATGCCGTGAATGGAGCATGTCCTGCGGCACACGCTCCATTCGTGGCGAAGATGAAGGCCCGGCACGCCATTCACGGCAAAAAGGGAAGGCGCCTGTGTGCCGTGATCAGCGTGCCCAGGCCTTCATCTTCACTGCGAATGGAGCGTGTGACACGGGACGTGCTCCATTCGTGTCATGCCGGGGTCTCCGTCGCTACTTTCTGCTCAAGGCGAAAATGGAAGGCCCCCCCCCCCCCGTGCCGCGAACGGCGCACTGGGCCTTCATCTTCGCCGCGAATGGCACGGGTCCCGCAGCATGCCAATGAGAGACAATGTGTGTCGGGGAGGGGAGGGTGGGAGAGAGCAGGAGGGTGTGAGAGAGAGCATGGGGGGGATGCTGGTGAGAGAGAATGTGTGTGTGAGAGAGGGGGGGTGACAGAGAGCATGGTTGGTAAGATGGGGGTGGGGAGGGTGTGAGAGAGAGCATGGGAGGTAAGAGAGGGTGGGTGGGGGTTTCAGAGAGAGGGAGCCTATTTGAGAGGAGGGGGATGCCGGTGAGAGAGAATGTGTGTATGAGAGGAGAGGGGGTATGAGAGAGTGCGAGAGATAGCTTGGTTGGTAAGAGGGGGAGTGCGGGGGATGCTTGAGTGTGGGTTTCAGAGAGGGAGCCTATATGAGGGGATGTGTGTGTGTGCGAGAGAGTGAGGAAGCCTGTATGAGAGGGTGTGTATGTGGAAGGGACACTCTTAAGGTGAATTTCTAGGGAAATTCTGCCCAAAATATTTACAATTCTGTAACTTTAATAACTTTTTTCTTTAATAATTTAAAATGTAATTACTTAAGAGCATATGTGCCAATAAAAAGGCTCGCCGCCTGGGCGTAGAACGGGTTCAGTTGCTGCTAGTAATGTTATATTACTGAAAGAAGGAAGGAGGTTCATAGCAGTTTCTCTCACACTAGTAAAGGAAAATATTCTTGCTAAGTGGCACAATGAGGAGCTCCCAGTCTTTAATGATCGGAAGATGCTCATGAAGCAATTTGCATCATTAGAATTGGTACATCAGTGAGAACTGCAGGGCAATCAAGAGAGATTATTTTGGTTTATGGATGCTGTGTTAAATGTGAATTAAGGGGTATTCCTCTTTATATCAAGATTTGTTCTTTAAATAGCAATTAACTCTTGCATGGCTTTCGGAAGCGGGAGGAAGAATGGCATGGATGAAGTATTTGTGAGTAATGAGGAATTGGGAATATCGGGGGTAGGGAAATGTAACATAGGAAAAATGATAGTGAGACATGGATACCCATGATTGGGGTATTATCACTTTATGCCATTTTGTTAGTTGTGCCACATATTATGAGTTTGTATCATGGGTTATTCTCACTTGCTAACAAAAATTATTACTTAAAAAAAAAAAAAGACCATTACTCACATAATTATTAGTCTCAGAAAACCTCCTCTGTAAGGAAAGTTCTAATACCCAGTACAGCGTTTACAGAAAAAAATCACACTTACCTATGCTTCAAATAAAGAGCTCAGCTTAAATAACCTTGTGCACTTTCCCTGACTGACATGGAAATTGAGGTCTCAGCAGGTCTTCCTGCCAGCAGTGTGAGTCAGAGGTCTCAACAGAGCCTTCCCCTGTAGTGTGAAGTCGGGGCGTACTGTAGGCATGTACCACTTCCCACTGGGAGGGAGGGGGGTGGGGGTCTGTGTGTTAACAAAACTCCAGTGCCCATGAGAAGTCCATTACCTGCTATTAATTAAGTTGACTTAGAGCAGTGGTTCTCAACCTTTTTTCTGTCGGGACACACCTGACAGATGGTTCTCACATATATGACACACTGACCCATGATCGTCACGGGGCTAGATGTAAAAGAACAGTTTGCATCCACGGGAACCCCCCTGACCCACAATAATGCATGTAAAGCAGAATTACGACATTCCCCATACAACTCACCCTACAAAAAAGATATTCTGGTTCTGGTGTCATCTCAGTAACAGGAACTCAAACTCCTTCTACTTCCAGGCTCAATAGCCCTACTTATGAAAAGACAGCAGTTTACCACCAATGCATGTCCTCTTGAGAAAACACAACAAATAAGACTGATACAAATGCTTACATGCTAGTAAAATATCTCATCTAAGTAACAGACACAGAACCGACCTAACATACTCCCAGGATCTGTAGTAATGCACATAAACTAATCTGCACACAGTTACACCTATATTATGGAATACACTCAAACAGGAGCAACCCTATCTATGAATCAGGCCCTAAAAACCAATACACCTCCTATTAGGAAAACAGAACAAGCCAAGCTGCTATAGATCCCCACACAGAAATAATTGGAAAACTATACTAATAAGCAGAATAAATGTTTCAAAACAATTATGAACAGAATAACATCCAACAATTAAAAACTCGTAAAAACTATTGAAAATTCTCCAAACACCAATACAATATTTCAAAAAAGTAGACACATCACATAATATTAAATAAAATGGCAGTCAATCAAGAAAAATAAACTTAAAAAGCCACCTTTACTTACCCCCTCCAGCAGCTCTCCTACTCCTCTTCCATGCAGGCCATAGCACACACCAGAAGCAGCAGTAGTGGCTATGCTCTATACTCATGGTCCTCTTCCTTAGGGCCCATGTCTCTCACACACACACACCATACCAGTCCTGCCCCCATGACCAGTTTCTGTCTCTCACACACCAATCATTTCCCAGTCTTTGACACACACACACCAGTCACCTTCCTGAACAGTTTTTCTCATGCCATACACACACACAGGCTTCCCACTCCCGTGTTCTACTTACATATACGGGCTTCTCACTCTCATAATCACTTTCTTTCTCTCACACACACACACACAAACACACACCAGTCACCTGATTTCTCTCTCATGCATATACACACACACACACATACACTCACACACAGGCTTCCCACTCCCATGTTTTCTTTCAGATATACAGGCTTCTCACTCCCATTCTGTGTCTCACACACACCCAGGTTTCTCACTCCCATGCTCACTCTTCACATGCACAGGCTTCTCATTCCCATAATCACTTTCTTTCTCTCTCACACACACACATACACACAAACACACACCAGTCACCTGATCTCTCTCATGCATACATGCACACACACACACACACACACACACACACAGGCTTCTCACTCCCATGTTTTCTTTCAGATATGCAGGCTTCTCACTCCCATGCTGTGTCTCACACACACCAAGGTTTCTCACTCCCATGCTCACTCTCTTCACATGCACAGGCTTCTTATTCCCATAATCACTTTCTCTCTGTTACACACACACACACCCCAGTCTCTCTCTAATTTCCATGCTCGCTCTCCACACACACCAGTCTCTTTCTCTCATACACACCATCACCTTACCAACCAGTCTCTCTCTCATGCACGCACATACACACAGGCTTCCCACTTCCATGCTCTCTCTCACATAATCAGGCTTCTTACTCCCATGCTTTCTCACATAACCAGATTTCTCACTTCCATGCTTTTTCTCTCTCTCACACTCACATACACATCAGTCATCTCTCTGAGCAGTCACTTTCATTGTCTCTCACATATACACACACATTAGCTCTCTGACCAGTTTCTCTCAATCACACACATGCTCTCAATCAAATACATTCTCTCACTTACACACAGGCTGGCTGGCTGCTTCTCTCTCTTTCTCTCACTCACTTCCTCTCCCCCCCCCCCCCCCCGAACACAAATGTTAGCTGCAGCAGCCTCCTCCTCCAGCCCCCGCAGGCCAAGAAAGAAGAATCCCATTGGCCGCGGGAGGCTCATGCTGCTGTCTCCTTTCCCGATTACCGTCTGCTTTGATTGCTCGGGGGCCGATGCTGCTGCCGCCACTGATACTTTTCCACGCGGCACGGCTTTCTCCTTCCCGCGCACCACATATCACTTCCTGTTCCGGGTCACGGGGGGGGGGGGGGCACGGGAAGAAGAAAAGGCCAGCCGCGGGTGCCACAGCTTCTTCTAGCACCGCTGCCGTTCCCACTGGGCTTGAACTTGCTGATAGCCCGGTGGCAACGGCAGCAGGGAAGGAAGAGCAGCGGGAGAGACCGGGAGCACGTGACACACCTGCCGGTGCTTGGCGACACACTGGTTGAGAAGCGCTGACTTAGAGAATAGCCACTGCTATTAATTGCATCAGTAGCATGGGATAGTTTTGGGTACTTGCCAGGTTCTTATGGCCTGGATTGGCCACTGTTGGAAACAGGATGCTGAGCTTGATGGACCCTTGGTCTGACCCAGTATGGCATGTTCTTATGTTCATGTGTTGAGAACCAACCTTAGTCCAGAGCTAAGGGAGCAGGTGTCTCTGCTTGTAGAGGTCACTTGAGTGGATCTTTTCCCCCGCAGAGGGACAGGGCCTGAGGAAGAGGTTCAAGGTTCCAGGAAGGGGAATTCCTGGGAGTCCATAGAAAGTGCAGAAGAGAAATGTTGTGTGAAAAAAACTGCACCTGAGGATGTCCCCAGAAAGAAAGCATCTCTTCAGAGACAGAGGGCGGAAGAGAGGATTGACATGGGATGTTCCAGAGAGCAGCAACCTGCCCCAGGAGTGCTGACTAAATCCATCCACTAAGACAAAAGAGAGAGAGAGGAACTGAGAGGTTCTACAGACCCAAAAGATACTTGGAGGGCCCAGGGAGGAAGGGTATCTGTCCCAAGAGCTAACCTGTTTGGGGGAGGGGGGTAGAGAAGAAGTGAAAGAAACTGAGATTTGTTTGGGTTTTTTTTCATTTTTGGACTTTGCATATGATGTGGTGCACTATTCTCAAGTGTACTGTTGGACTTTGATTTGTTTTCAAGTCAATGACTTTGTTTTGAACAACACCTTTTTGGAAGGAAGAGTGATAGAGAGACAAAGTACTAAGGGCCTTAAAAAGACTGTCTTTCCTCCCTAGGCCGGATCCCCGAGAAGTCATGGGGCCTTGTGTGGTTTGTGATTCTCCCTGTGTGCCCCTGGCCCCAAGAGCTGACCGGGAGGAGGGCACATACGAATTCTTCACTTCTAATTTATTGTTATATTTTGATTCTTTCTATCCTTTTGTTTCTATCCCTTCCATATTTGCTAAGCAGCAACAACAGAAGCAGTTTGGAATGAATCATTCCAACATCATTTCACCAAAAAATAATAACGTCTAAGTGTCTGAAACAGGAGGGCTTGGAAGCCCCCTGAAGGGAGCTGGCGGTTCTCTTTGTCCTGCATGTGCCATTGTCCAGCTTTTCTCTCCCTTCTCCTGCTGTTTCTCATTTCCTTTCTTGGTTGTGCTGCTGGAAGTGTTAGGTGGTGATGCTTTATCCTGCCCAGCACCTCTGCACCTGCCAAGCTGTCTGAGTATGTTTTTAATCCAGCCAGCTCTATTCTGTTCCTTTGCTACCTGTTTTATGCTAATTCCCCTTTCCCTCTTTTGTTTCTATATGTACGCCTATCCCCTTCTCCTCCCCCTCCTCATCTCTCCTTCCTTCTGTCTTTATATAGCCATCCATCTTTTTTTTTTTAAGTTCAACCAGAGGGCTCTTTGTAATTTTTTTTTCCAGGAATTTATCAAGGTTTATTACAACAGCAACAGCAAAACCCAGAGAAGACGGGGGCAAAAATGATTCCTCACTTTTCTGGGTAAGAATCAAGGTTTAGTTTGGGTGGAAAGGAGCCGGGGCAGTCTCTCTCCCACCCCACCACCCAGCCCGGTGCTCTATGCATCCTGCAGTATTCTCCCGGGACGTGCTGCAGCTGGCACGGCGCCGTTTGCAGCACCACGACCAGGACCCCTGGAGAGGCGCCAGTACGAAGCCCTGCTCAGGGAGCCGGATGGGCGGGGCTGAGAGGGGATCATACTGGAGTCTGGCGGACGGATGGACGCGTTTCAGACTTCAGAGTGAACGTCAGTGAATAGGTTTGGGAAAACCCAGGAGTCTGGAAGACAAACTTAGTTTCATCCGAAATTAAAGGAGCCTAGCTGTGCGGTAGGGAGGCAGTTTTGAATTGCCCGAATTGTTTTCAGAGGAGACCCACTTGCCATGTTCCCCCTTACAGGCCAATGGAATATAGGCTCGTAGACCCCGGGCACTCAATGCCGAGCGCCTGCTTTCCTAATGTGCACCCAACCACCTCACCTGGGCACCCGATGTCATATTTAAATGACCTGCCGCTCTAAAAAGGATGCACTAAGGAAAATTGTGTGTCCCTAATGCATCCTTGGCATTGGGTGTGTGGGAGACATGGCTGAACGCCCAGCGGCTGACCTGACTTAAGCTCCCTCCCCCAAGGTCTGCTCCAATGAGCCAAGCAGTCCCGGTCGGACCCGGCGGTCCTGTATCTGAACTCGGGAATCTGAAGTCCTTACTATAAAACCGCCCTTGCCAGACTGCAAATCTTCTCCTTCCCGGCCAGGAACTCTAGAGACTCAGGCCGGTTCCCGATTGGTCCTTAATTTATTCACTCCTTCACTTATTGCCCAGGAGAGGTGGCTGGGTGCACATTAGGAAAGTAGGCGCTCGGCATGTCGCATGTCAGTGAAAAGGACCAATCAGGAACAGGAGGACTCCGGCAGGGCTGTTCCTTGCTGGAGGGAGAAGATTTGCAGTCTGGCAAGGGCGGTTTTATAGTAAGGACCTCAGATTCCCGAATTCAGATACTGGACTCCTGGGTCTGACCCGGACCACTTGGTCCATCAGGCCAGGCCTTGGAGGTGGTCAGACCATTTTTTAAAAAAATGTTTTTTTACCTTTCTCATTTTTCTGTTCCTCTGCCTTAATATTGCCATGATATTAATTCAGAGGAAGTACAGAAAAGCACTTCTGCTTTTCTGTACACTTTTTGGGCTCCTCCAAAATGAACGCCTGCTCAGGGCAGGCGTTCATTTTGGAGATTTAAAATGTGTGTGTTGGGCAAACATTTTTTTTTGCATCCGGGAAATACCTAATAGCACTCATCAACATGATTTTACATGTGATGAGTGCCATTAGCTATGTGTGCGATTGGACACACGTTTTGGATGCGCTAACCCCCGTTTTACCTCGGAGGTTATGGACAGGTGTCCAAAACACGTGTCCAATTGAGCGTTGAGCCGTGCAATGTGGCCAGCACATGGTTCTGCACTGGCCTGTTTGAGAATTAGGAAGTGGAAAGGATGCGCGTTAAAAGCACTGACATACGGGCCAATACAGTAAAAGTCGTGGAAGAGCGGGCGAGTACCCGCTCTCCCGATGCGCGCACAGGCCACTCTCCTTTGCGCGTGATTTAGTATTGGCCGCGGTAAAAAGAAGCGCTAGGGACACTAGCGCTTCCCTAGTGCCTCTTTTTTGACAGGAGCGGCGGCTGTCAGCAAATTTGACAGCCGACGCTCAATTTTGCTGGCATCGGTTCTCAAACCCGCTGACAGCCACGGGTTTGGAAACTGGAAGCCGGCAAAATTGAGCGTCCAGTTTTCAACCCGTGAACCGCGGGCCGATTTTAAATTTTTTATTTTTTTATTTTTAATTATTTTTAACTTTTGGGACCTCCGACTTAATATCGCCATGCTTTTCTGTGCACTTTCCCGGTGCCGGCAGAAATTAATGCCTACCTTTGGGTAGGCGCTAATTTCTGAAAGTAAAATGTGCGGCTTGGCTGCACATTTTACTTACTGAATCGCGTAGGAATAACTAATAGGGCCATCAACATGCATTTGCATGTTACGGGTGCTATTAGGTTCGGGGGGGTTGGACGCGCATTTTCGACACGCTATTACCCCTTACTGAATAAAGGGTAAAACTAGCACATCGAAAACGAGCATCCAAACGCGGGTTAACAGTGCGCTCCACCGGAGCGCACTGTACTGTATCGGCCTGATACTTTGCACCTCCCGTTTTTGCAAGCTCTCGAGAAGCGGTAAAATAATACCTGGACACTTGAAAATCTATTGCATGCTCACATCATTTGTCCCCTGATCTGAACGCACCCACAGAATGCCTCATTTTAACCCACTACTCCCTGGGGGCCATTTGCCTGCATTGCCTATAAGTTAGCTGGCTGCGGTGCGCAGAGGTTACATCATTTGCACACAAAAGTCTGCTGTGAAAATTATCTTGGCCAAATTATGCACACAAAATTACAGCTGTTGATTGGTGCGTGTGGTTTTGCCAAGAAAGCATCTGGCCATACCTTTCAAAACCAGAAGGTCTGCGTGCAATTGTATTCACGTATGGGCTGTGCACTTTTTATAAAGGGACGTGTACGCAGATAAAGCACCACCTTTGAAAAGATCCCTCCCCGTGGGTGAGTTTGTATCTCCTTGTCCTCCTGGCCTCTTTCTCTTATCTTTCCGTATTTCCTTTTTACCCCCCGCCACTACCACTCTGTGCATCCCCTGGTTTTCCTGTTACTTTTCCTATTTTGCTACAATTCCTCTTTTTCTCTCCTGTCCCTTTGTCTCTTGCTATGCAGTTCACCTCCCTGCGTGCGCGGGTGTGTGTTTCTCTTGCTTTGGATGTCTTTCGCTCTCTCTCCCCTCTTCCTCCCTCCTCATTTTGCTGCTCATTTCTCTGCAAAGCTGACGGAATCCCAGCTCACTGCATTTTGTATTCAGCGGAGCCCTGCCCGAACCTGGACTGAATTATTCACATCCGCCTACGCTGACATTCAGATGAAATGCAGTTTGCTTTTATTTATTCATTCTCTTTTCCCCTAATTCCTCCTCGTCAGCCCTGCATGACAGGCAGGAGCACAGATAGCAAGCAGTTAGGCCTGAGTTCATTTGTCCACCGGTGCCCTGCAGCCAGGAATCTTGCATTACTGCAGAGGAAGCAGTGGGGGAAGACGTGCGAGGAAAGAGCAACTTACGAAGACTTAAGGGGTCGCTGCAATAAATGTGAGCGTCCAGCCACCTCTCCTGGGCCACCCGATCCAATATTTAAAGGAGTGGTCGCGCTAGAAAGGAGGTGCTAGGGGCAAATGTGCGTCTCCGGCGCCTCCTCGGAATCGAGCGCACAGGAGCAGTGGCTGTCAGGCCGGTTGGGAAAATGGATGCTCAATCTACGCGCGTCTGTTTCTTCCTGCTACCGTGCATCTTGTATGTGTATTGGATGTCCCAAATTTTTTGTTTTTTAAATAAATACTGCTTTATTTGGTTCCTCCTATATAGTAGTGCTACGATACTATTAGGAGGGCTCGAGGCGTTTCCTCTCTCCCTCGGCAGCATGCTTACTGAGACTGCCATACTGCTTTTGTCCAGGGCCAGGAACTGCTTCTGGTGGACATGGCATGCTTCAAATGCATTTGCGGCGCCGGACAGCAGGCGCTTTGGCTGCTTGGGGGTGAGACCTGAAACATGGCATGGGCGGCACTGGAGGGTGAGCACTTTCCCTGGTGGGGGCAGTGGGTCTTGAAACACATTGGCTCACTCTGGCTTCCAGCAGTGGTTGGAGGTCTTGAAATGCTGGCTCTGCAGCTCTGGAGCAGCTTTTTAATCATCCTAAAATTAGGGTGATTATCGGTTTAAACCAATTCTCACTTTGGAAAAATCTGGAAATTTATGGGTAAAAATCTGTTTAAATTGAAAATGAAGGACCCTCACCTGTACAGCATTCCCACCTTCTCTATTATCCTAATCATAAGCCACTTTTTCCTTACATTCACAACTTTATGCCCTCTCTCACAATAGTCTTTAAATCACAACTCACACTCTCATAGTTACACTCTACAATACTTTATATATGCATGCAAACCATCAATTCTTTCTTAAAATAGGTAATATACACATATATAACTCACAACCCTCCCTCAGATTACACCCATACAAGCCTTGTTCTTACAGCTCAGGACTCATCTTTCTGCTATATACACTGGTATACTAAACACGTTACACAAGAACTGACAACACACCTTACATATAACAAATGATACAGAACTGCAGTGGAATATTATCATTCTAAGCTGAGAGAGATGATGGGATAAAGGATTGTAACAAAGGGCTATTAAGATTAAAAAGCCTAGACGGTATGTTCTGACATCTTACCCAATTATCCTGTCACAGATTAATTTGTATTTGATGCACATGTGTGAAGCTGAGTGAGTGACCCTCCTGTTTTATGACCATTTTTGCTGGTATTTAGCTGTATAACTCCAAATTGTATCACAAAATTTCTTTGTATTGTTATAACCATTCAATGACTCAAAAAGAATTCAAAAAAACTCTCCAACCAAAAATGTTTTTAAGAGAATGGTGGTAGTTTCACCCATTCTTTATTGTAATCACGAACAAACCACCATCCCCCTTACTGATTTTTTTTTTTTTTTTCAAAAATTCAAAAACTTCATCCTTATAAATTGAAATATTATTTCATCAAAACTGGGAATAATCCACCACTATCATGGCCAAAAATGGCTTAAAAATCCTTCTCTTGGCTCCCAGACCAACTGCTCCATGAGGCAGTCATTTAATTCATCTAGAAATGTTACCTTCCTAGTATGTCCTGATGTGTCATTAGCCCAGTCAATATTTGGGTAATTGAAATCTCCCATGATTACAGTACTGCCAAACATGTTACCTTCCTTAATTTCTGTTAGTATTTCTTCATCCTTCTATTCATTGTGGCCAGGTGGATTATAGTTTACCTCACTACTAAACTCTTCCCCAACACACATGCAATTTCCACCCATAAGGATTCTACTGTGCATTTAGTCTCCTGCAAGATCTTTTTCCTGTTGGACTGTGTGCCATCCCTAACATAAGGTGCCACCAAACATCAAGTTGATTCACCCTATCATTGAGATATAATTTGTACCCTGATATAGCACTGTCTGATTGGTTATCCTCCTTCTACTAGGTCTCTGAGATGTCAATTATGTCTATCCCTTCATTCAGTGCTGTTGCATTCGTGGATCCTTGGCCTGTGGTGGTGTTGGCGCCACAGGTCCCCACTGTCGGGTGGTGAGGCCGAAGGGGAAGCAGAGGCCAGTTGGAGCTTCGCCACTACCAGCCCATGTTCCCCGCAGGTTGAGCCCTTGGGTACCGGGGCTGGCTGGTCTTAGGTGGGCCTCTGCGTGGATGATCCCAGGGAGTTGGCGAGAGAGCATGGTGGCAGCCCAGAGAGAGGCCTGAGGTCACAACCAAGAGCGTAGTCAGATCCAGTCCAGAGGTCAGAGGCAGGCAGCAGAATGCGTGGTCAAGTCCGGGCCTGAGGTCAGGCAGGAGGAGGTCCATCCAAGGAAGCAAGGGGCAAGCGGAAACTGGAGCGAGGAGATCCGGAGCAGAAGCAGGATCCGGAGACAGGTGCAGAGACACAGACAGGAACACAGGACCTGGAACAGCAACTCAGGAACTCGAGAAAACAAGAGCGAGGAGACCCATTGCAAGGCAAGCTCTGACTGTCAAAGCTTGCCTTATATACTCAAGGCTGGCAAGATCATCACTAGGGGCCGCGGGAACTTTTCCTGCCACTGCCCCTTTAAATTCTGACCAGCAGCATGCGCACGCACCTAGGAGCAGGGGCCAATCAAGGCGGTTACGACAGTGAGGGCGGCATGGTGTTGTTCCTTCGCCGTGGCTGGGAGGCAACCTCTGCAGAGGTCAAGATGGCAGCACCCCTCCGCCGCAGAGGGGGGAGCGAGGAGCAATCCTGAGCCAAGCTGAAGAGCCAAGAAGTGGCAGGACTGCGGCGGCAGCCGGCAGATGTGGCCAGAGCAAGAAGGGCCACGGCCAAGGCCTTGTGCTGGGAGGTAGGGACAGGCTTCCTGAGACCGGGAATTGTAACAGTACCCCCCCCCCCCCCCCCCCAGAGGTATGGGCTTACTGGCATGGAACTGTCTCAAAACTTCTTTGTCCAGAATGTTAAAAGCTGGCTCCCACAAATTCTCTTCAGGGCCGTATCCCTCCTAGGAGAGAAGGTACTCCCACCTTCGCCCTCTCTTCCGGACATTGAGGACCTCTTACACCTGGTAGGTAGGGTCCGGGTCTGAGGACTGCGAAGGCAGTTCGGGAGGTTTGCGAGATGACCAAGAAAGGAGCAGCAGCTTAATTAAGGAAACATAGAATGTGTTGTGGATGCGTAAGAAGTGCGGGAGATGGAGCTGGTAGGAGACTGGTCTTATGCGTCCAGCCACTGAAAATGGGCCAATATACTTTGGTGTAAACCATTGCAAAGGCAGTTTCAGGCATATGTGGCGTGTAGTCAACCACACTTTATCTCCTGGGTGGAAGACAGGTGCTGGTCTGCAGTGAGCATCCGTGATTCTTTTGGTGCAGTTGGCGGCCTCCTGGAGCATCTTGGTCATACTAATCCATTCCACATATAAGGCTTGAGTGGGCCGCAGGAGAAGAGACGGATAGTTGTACTGGCAGCTGAGGCTGTGGATGTTGGCCGTAGACAATAGAGAACGGTGAGGCCCCATGGATTCACAGGCGTGGGAATTAGGTGAAAATTCCGCCCAGGGTAGCAGTTGCGCCCAATTGTCCTGACACTCATTGGAATTGGCCCTCAGGAAGGTTTTCAGGGAGTGATTGGTGCGCTCTGCCTGCCCATTCGCTTGAGGATGGTATGCAGTGGTGAGGCATCACTTTACCTCAAACCTTTGGCAGATGGCTCGCCAGTACCGGGCTACAAACTGGGGCCTGTGATCAGAGGTGATATACTTGGCCAGACCATGTAACTGGCAGATATGGACAAAGAAGATGTGGGCCAGTTCAAGAGCAGATAGCAGGGTAGGAAGAGGGACGAAATGGGCCATTTTAGAGAAGCAGTCCATGATTACCCAGATCGTGGTACGGCCGTCGGACTTAGGGAGGTACACCACGAAGTCCTTGGATACATGAACCATGGAGCCTTTGGAATGGGTATGGGTTGGAGGAGCCCCCATGACAGACCCACAGGCACCTTCTGTTGGGCATACGTGGCACAGCAATCCACGTAGGCTCGTGTGTCCTGGATCATGTTGGGCCACCAGGAGTACCGCTGAAGTAGACTTAAGGTGCGAGCCCGGCCGGGGTGCCCAGCGAGCCAGAAGTAGTGGCCCATTGCAGGACCTTTTCGCGGAGTCTGCAGGGGACTACTGTCTTCCCTACAGGCACTGGAGTGGAGGCAAGCAGAAGGATACAAGCAAGGTTGATAATGTGTTGAGGAGCATCGGGTGCGTCTTCTGGTTCAAATGAGCTCGACAGTGTGTCCGCTTGTAGGTTCTTCGCTCCCGGGTGGTATCTGAGGTCAAAATCAAATCAAGAAAAGATGAGCGAACAACGAGCTTGCCTGGCGTTGAGACACTGGGCTTGTTTCAGGTGCTCGAGATTCTTGTGGTCGTTGTAGACAATGAACCCCCTCGAGCCAGGGACACCTTTCTTCCAGAGCCAGCTTGATGGTGAGCAACTCGCAATCACCAACTCCGTAGTTGCTTTCGGTGGGTGAGAACTTGTGGGAATAAAACAAGCACGGATGGAGCTCACCCTTGGGAGAGCATTGGCTGAGGACAGCCCCAACTCCCACAGAGGAGGCATCCACCTCGACGAAGAATTTCCAGCTGGGGTCTGGGTGCTGCAGGCACGGTCTTTTAAGAAAAGCCTCCTTGCAGGTCTGAAACACCGAGATGGCTTCTGGTGTCCAATATTTTTGTCTGCACCTTTCTTGGTGAGGGCTGTGAGGGGTGTTGCAATGACGGAATAGTTGGCGATGAATTGGCAGTAGTAGTAGGTGAATCCTAGAAAGGGCCGGAGCGTGCGCAGGCTGGATGGCTAGGGCCAATCTAGGATTGACTGAAGCTTTCTGGGGTCCATGGCAAAGCCATTCCTGGATACAATGTAGCCGAGGAAGGAAAGGCTCAGCTTTTCGAAGACACACCTGTCCAGTTTGGTGTATAAATGATGATCCTAGAGGTGCTGAAGGACTTGGCATACATTCTGGCGGTGTGTCTGCAAGTACCGGGAGTAAATCAGCATGTCATCCAGATAGACAAGTACTTTGGAGTAGAGCAGGTCCCGGAATATTTCATTCATCATTTGTTGGAAGACCACCGGGGTGTTGCAAAGGCCGAAGGGCATTATAAGATACTTGTAATGCCCATCTCGAGTGTTGAAGGCGGTCTTCCAGACATCCGCAGGTGAAATCCGGACCCGGTTGTCAGTGCCCCTTAAGTCGAGCTTGGAAAAGATGGTGGTGCCTTGCAAGCGGTCGAAGAGCTTATTGATTAGGGGTAGCGGATATTTATTTTTGCTGGTGATGGCATTGAGGCCCCTGTAATCAATACAGAGGCACAGGGACCTGTCCTTCTTGGTTACAAAGAAGAAGCCATCCCCTGCAGGTGATGAAGAGGACCTAATAAAACCTTCTGCAGGTTTTCCTTGGAATGGAAAGTGGATAGACCCAACCCCGAGGGGGAGAGGTCCCGGGCAAGAGTTCAATGGCACAGTCAAATTTTCGGAGAGGTGGTAGGATATCAGCCTTCTGTTTGGAGAAAATGTTGGCATAGTTGGAGTAAGGTGCTGGTATCCCAGGGGATGCAGTGGCAAGGGAGAGAGGCCTGGAAACTTCCACCGGTTCAACAAGTTTCAGACAGGATTCCCAGCAGCAAGGACCCCACTCGGAGAGCTTCAGGGTGGCCCAGTCGAACTGGAGGAGTGGCATTGGAGCCACAGCAGGCCCAAAACCACCAGGTGGATGGTCTCCACTGTTGGGTGGCAAGGCCAGATGGGAAGCAGAAGCCAGCTGGAGCTTCGCCACTACCAGCCCACGTTCCCTGTAGGTTGAGCCCTTGGGTACCGGGGCCGGCTGGTCTTAGGTGGGCCTCTGCATGGATGATCCCAGGGAGTTGGTGAGAGAGTATGGTGGCAGTCAGGAGAGAGAGGCCCAAGGACTAAGCCAAGAGCAGAGTCAGATCTAGTCCAGAGGTCAGAGGCAGGCAGCAGAATGTGTGGTCAAGTCCAGTCCAGAGGTCAGAGGCAGGCAGCAGAATGTGTGGTCAGGTCCGGTCCAGAGGTCAGGCAGGAGGAGGTCCGTCCAAGGAAGCAAGGGACAAGCGGGAACTGGAACAAGGAGATAAGGAGCAGAAGCAGGAGCCGGAAACGGGTGCAGGGACAGGAACGCAGGAACGCAGGAACGCAGGAACTGGAACAGCAACTCAGGAACTCAGGAACTTGAGCAAACAAGAGCGAGGAGACTCATTGTTAAGGCAAACTCTGACTGACAGAGCTTGCCTTATATACTCAAGGCTGGCAATGTCATCACTAGGGGCCGCAGGAACTTTTCCCACAGCGGCTCCTTTAAATTCTGACCTCCCGGCGCACACGCGTGCCTAGGAGCAGAGGCTGAGCAAGGCGGCTGCGACGGTGAGGGCGGCATGGCATCATTCTTTCACCATGGCTGGGAGGCGGCCCGTGTGGAGGTCAAGGCAGCGGCACCCCTCCACCGTGGAGGGGGGAGAGAGGAGCAGACCTGAGCCGAGCTGAAGAGCCGGGAAGCGGTAGGACCGCAGTGGCAGCCAGCAGGTGTGGCTGGAGCGAGAAGGGCCGCGGCACGGGCCAGGTGCTGGGAGATAGGGACAGGCTTCTTGAGACCGGGAATTGTAACAAATGCTATACATTCTAACTCTCCCATGTTATTTTTTGGACCTCTGGCATTAGTATAAAGAAATTTCAAAGTACATTTTTTATGAATATATATAACTTTCCTAGCAGTTAACAGGGATAATTTGGAATCTTTTAAATCATCTAATCTTCACTTACTGGCATATGGGCTACTTTTGTTATAAATGGGACTTCTCTATTGGGATGTTCTAACTCCCTTGCTTCTAGAGTATCCTTCACAGATACCTCCCTCCAAACCATGCGCTGCTGAGTGACTGCAGGCTTTCCCCCTTGTTCTAGTTTAAAAGCTGTTCTCTCTCCTTTTTAATGGATAATGCCACCAGTCTGCTCCACTTTGGTTAAAGTGGACCCCATCCTTTCAGAATAGGAACCCCTTACCCAAAATGTTGTCCAGTTCCTAACAAAACTAAAGCCCTCTTCCCTGCACCATCATCTCATCCATGCTTTGAGAATGGAGCTCTGTCTGCATCTAGGGTCCTGCGCGTGGAACAGGGAGCATTTCAGAGAATGCCACCCTGGATATTCTGGATTTAAACTTTCTACATAAGAGCCTACATTAGGTTTCCAAAACCTCCCTCCCACACCTTCCTATGTTGTTGGGGTCCATATGTACCACTACAGCCAGAACCTCCCCAGCACTATCTAAAATCCTATCTAGGTGACATGTGAGGTACATCAGGCAGGCAAGTTACCAAGTGATCCTTATTTCCACCAGCTGCCCAGCTATCTACATTCCTAATAATTTAATCACCAACTATGACAACTGACTTAACCCTTCCTTCCTGGGCTCAAGCACTTGGAGACGCATCCTCAGTATGAGAAGATATGGAGAGCAGATCCTTGCTACTGGATCACTTCCTGCCACACCAAGGTGATGCTCTCAGTCCAGGTGACCTTGGCAGCACAGAGGCTACCAGACTGGAGCTTGAACATGGCTACTGGGTCCCTTAAGGTCTCCTCCATATACCACTCTGTCTGTCACTCTAGCCTCCAGAGATCAGACTTGTTCTCACTCTGAGAGCCAGTAGCTCTTTGCACTGGGTGCACACGTGCAACCTCTCACAACTGGTGAGAGCTTGTATGTGTGAACTCAGACTGGAAGGCCCCCATTTCACTTCTGGACTGCTGTCTGCATCATAATATTATTGAGTACTTTGTTATTTATTTATTTATTTATTTTAAGTTTTTCTATACCGGCATTCGCGATGGGTATCGCATCATGTCGGTTTACAATTAACAAGTGAAGAGGTAACAAGAGGTCATAAATAACAATAAATAACAAAAATTTAAAAAGGTAGTAGTAATAGTAACAATATACAAGTGAAAGTTAAGGGTTGCAGTTACAATAAAACAGGGTAGTAATAACTTGGAACAGAGAAAAGAAGCTGGGGTTTTTAACTAGATACATATGATACATATATGCATATCAATGCATTTGAGGTAATAACGAATTGCCCTAATGCTGTGGAGTTAATTTCTATGTTAAGGTAAAGTCAGAGTGATTAGTCAAAGACTGATTAAGGTTCAGTTTAGGTCAGGAAATGCTTTCATGAAAAGCCATGTTTTGAGTCTTTTCCTGAAAGTGGGGAGGCAGGGTTCCTGTCGCAAATCTGGTGGGATGGAGTTCCACAGTGATGGTCCTGCGGTGGAGAAAGCCCTGTCTCTGGCTGTTATGTGTCGCATAGTTTTGGAATGTGGTATTTGTAAGGATTCTTTGTAGGACTCTCTGATTGGTCTATTTGAAGTAAATATTTTGAGAGGAATTTGAAGGTTGAGCTGAGAGTGTTGATGTATGGTTTTGTAAATAATGGTAATGGACTTATAAATAATTCTGTAGTGAATTGGCAGCCAATGTAAGTCTTTGAGAATTGGTGATATGTGATCTCTTCTCCGGGAGTTTGTTAATATTCTTGCAGCCGTGTTTTGAACCATCTGAAGGGGTTTAGTGTGAGAAGAGGGAAGACCTAATAGTAAGGAGTTGCAGTAATCTAGTTTCGCGAATATTATTGATTGAAGAATTGATCTATAGTCTTGAAAGTGAAACAGTGGTCTTATTCTTTTTAAGACTTGGAGTTTATAGAAACAGTCCTTAGTGGTTTGATTTATGAATGATTTAAGGTTTAGCTTATTATCAAAGATAGCTCCTAGGTTTCTTACTTGTGGGGTTTGTAAATTCGGTGGAGGATTTGCGTCTGTATTACTGTTTTCGGTGGAAATTAGGAGGAGTTCGCTTTTTTAAGAGTTTAGTATTAGATTTAGGTTGGAGAGGAGTCCATCAATTTTTTGAAGACAAGATTCCCAGAATTCAAGAGTTTTAGTATAGGATTCTTTGATGGGGATGACTATCTGGACGTCATCTGCATATAGATAGTGTTTAAGGTTTAATTTGTTTAGAAGTTGGCAAAGAGGGAGCAGGTAGATATTAAAGAGCGTTGGTGAGAGGGAGGAGCCCTGCGGAACTCCTGAAGAGGAAGCGTAGTGCTGAGATTCTTTGTTGTGTAGTTTAACTTTGTATTTTCTGTTTCCTAAGTACGATTTGAACCACGATAGAGCTGTTCCTGTTATTCCAATATTTGCTAGTTGAATTAGTAAGATGGAGTGGTTAACCGTATCAAAGGCAGCTGAGAGGTCCAGGAGGATTAGCAAGTATGCTTGACCTTTATCCAGGCCCATGATAAGGTAGTCAGTCAGGGAGATTAGTAGTGATTCTGTACTTAAGGATTTCCTGAAACCATATTGGGTCGGGAACAGAATTTTATGTTCTTCGAGGTAGTCTGATAGTCTGGAGTTAACCAATTTTTCCATTACCTTGGCTATGAACGGGAGATTTGATATAGGACGGAAATTGGTGGGATCATTGGAGTTTAAGTTAGGTTTTTTTAAGAGCGGTTTGATGGATGCAATTTTCAGGTCGTCAGGATAGATTCCTTGTGCTAGTGAACAGTTAATGATGTCTGTCAGAGCGGTAGAGATGGTGTCTGGTATTAGCAGGAGAAGTTTGGATGGGATGTAGTCTGATGGGTGTGATGAGGGTTTCATTTTCTTCAATGCAGCGAGTATCTCTGATATTGAGAATAGTTCGAAGGATTGTAGAGAAGTGTCTTTGTTGTGATGTAAGTATAGGTTTGATGGATCTGAAGTATTGGGTCTCAGCTGTGTTATCAGGTTGGAGATTTTATTGCTAAAGTAGAGGGCCAGTTCCTCAGCTTTTTCTTGTGCTAGGTTTGCTGGGATGTCAGGAGTAATGGTTTGTGTTAAGTTAGATACATAAGCAAATAGGGCTTTGGAATCGAAAATAATGTGGTGGATCTTCTGTGCAAAGAAGTCCCTTTTAGTTTTTAATGTGGCGTTTTTGTATTGGTGTAGAGCGAGTTTGTAAGCGGAGAGGGAGGTTGGTGTTGGTGATTTCCGCCATTTGCTTTCCTTCTGTCTGAGTGTGTGTTTGCGTTTTTGAAGTTCTTCGTTAAACCAAGGTTGTTTTTTGGAAGTGTTCTGTTTGAGTTTTTTTGTTGCCAGTGGACAGAGTTTGTTTGCTGCTGTTTCTGTTATCTTGTTCCAAGAGTGAAGGGCTGCGTTGGCTGAGGTGATGTCTATTAGTGGGAGTCTATTAGTGGGAGTTCTGGGACCAGATGATTGTGTAATTCCTCTGATGTGCAGGATTTCCTGTATATAAATTCTGGAGGTGGGACGCATTTTTTGCTTGTTTGTTCCAACGAAAAGGCAGAAGATATTAAAGTATGGTCTGACCAGGGGACTGGTTGGCATGTAGGTGGCGTTGAGTGTGATATGTTTGAGTTAACAAATATAAGGTCCAGGGTGTGGCCTGCTCTATGGGTAGGTTTGTTTATGATTTGTTTGAAGCCTAATGCCGACATGGCGGTTAGGAAAGCTTCGCAATTGGTAGAGCGAATGGGGTCGTCGACATGTAAGTTAAAATCGCCCAGTATTATGGTTGGACGATCCAGATTTAAGTGAGTTGCTATTAATTCTAGTATGGGTGATGCATTGGATTCCAGCAGGCCTGGGGGGGCGTAGATTAGAAGAATTTGCAGATGGTCTGATTTGAATAGTCCTGTTTCGATTTTTGAGGGTGAACTAATTGGGAATTGGGTAATTTTTAGATTTTTTTTGGCTGCTAGGAGGATACCTCCTCCCCTTTTTTTCTTTCTGGGAATGGAGAAAATATCGTAGCTTTGAATTGGAAGTTGGTTTATTAGTGCTGTATCCGTTTGTTTAAGCCATGTTTCCGTGATAGCGCAGAGGTCAGGATTATTGTCCAGGAGAATGTCATTAAGTATTAGTGTTTTCTTGGAGAGAGATTGAGCGTTGAATAGTATCAGAGAGAAAAGAGCTAAGCCTAGAGTTTGGGTAAATGGGGAAATCATGATGGGGATAAGAGATTTGTAAGTGGGTGGGCGTGAGATCAAGGAATGTTTTCCTGTGAGATAGGTCCTGTGATGGAGGATAGGAATTGGGAGGCCCATGTGAATAGTGTTCAGATTGTAGCTGGTGAGGTTTTTTTTTTTTTTTTTTTTAATGAAGCGTAATAAGACTTGCTTTCTGGAGAGATGTGTGGGGTTTGATGATGGTTTGAGAGCTATTAGAGTAGTAGAATTGGTTTAATAGTAGAGAGGGATTTGATGAGTGGCTGCTGGATGAGTGGCTGCTGGAAGAAGAATTGGATGAGTGGCTGCTGGATGAGTGGCTGCTGGATGAGTGGCTGCTGGAAGAAGAATTGGATGAGTGGCTGCTGGATGAAGAATTGGATGAGTGGCTGCTGGATGAGTGGCTGCTGGATGAAAGGATGCTGGAAGAAGAATTGGATGAGTGGCTGCTGGATGAGAGGATGCTGGATGAAGAATTGGATGAGTGGCTGCTGGATGAGTGGCTGCTGGATGAAAGGATGCTGGAAGAAGAATTGGATGAGTGGTTGCTAGATGCTGAAAGGATGCGTGCGTGCTGGAGGCTGCAGTGCAGATTGCTAGATAAGGAAATCCGAGATAGCTAAGGTTAAGAGTGCAAAATGCTTGGTATTCTAATACGTAGGCTGTAGTGTGTCCGTTGCCTTTGGAGGTGTTTTCTTGACTTTATAGTATTCTAAAGGGATCCAGAGGTGGAGGTGTAAATAGTCCCCGTTTGGAAGGGAAACGGGTAAAGGGTCCTGGCTCTGGGACGCTCCAAGGGGCGCGCTAAGGGGCAGGCCCCTTAGAACGCGCTCCTTCGGACGCGCGACGCCCGACGCGCGACGCCGGAGGTAGTCGCCGCAATTTAAAGTCCTGTTTGCCGCCCTCTGATTGGCCTAGTGCCTCTCAGGGGGCGCGGCTGACTCACCGTGTGCGCGCTGCTCTACAGTCGGAGCGGGTTCCTTTCGGTTTTGTTTTTCTTTTTCTATTAGTCTATTGTTAATTCAAGTTGCTAACTGAGGAGGGATGCATAAATTAAAGTCCTTTAAATTTATGTGGTGTATTTAATGTTCATCTGTCAATGACCTGCAAGGGCACAATAATTAATCTATTGATAAGGGCTGGGTCACTTTCTTGTTTTAGATAAATCCCTGATCGATTTTTGGTGTGAAAATGTCTCTTGTCCTTTTAAATGGGATAAGTGTCTGTAAATCAAAGAATGTGCTTAGGGATGGGTGGGTAGGAGGGAAAGAAAGGCACCTTAAAATAGCATCTATCTTTCCTTTCTCTTAATCAGGCACACACACACAAAAAAGTATCTACCATTTCTTTCTTGTATTAAAGCACCCATACTAAAACATTACTTAGCTTTCCTTTTTAATTAACACCCAAACTAAAGATGAATTTACCTACAATTTCACCTCTCCTCCAAACTTTTAAGTCCCAGAATTACCCAGCAAAGCAACACTCAGCCATCCTCTTCACAGCCACCAGCAACTTCTTCTTCTCTCATTATTCCCTCAGGATTTGCACATGCTTTTCATACGGGCATATTTTATTCAAAGAAGACCATGTATAGACTCAGAAATGCAATCTGTGCATGTTATCTTCTGATCCTGGCCAAAACATCTCCCCTTAATGCAGTGGGCAGTGCATCTGCCGTGGAAAACCTCGTGTGCTTGTAGCCACCTTGAGGGAGGGTCGGCCTATTTAGGCCCATAAATTGCTATGAATGGCTTTGAGAACTGTCCCCATAAAAGGGATTTGCACAACTTTTGGAAGATACATATGGCCCCCTGAATCGTTAATGAGGCCAATATTCAGGTGACCGCTTAGGGGTAGATTTTAAAAGAAGCGCGATCAGCCTACTTTTGCTTGCGCATCAGACTCAAGCAAAAGTACGCTGGATTTTAGTAGATACGCGCGGAGCCGCGCGTATCCACTAAAATCCTGGATCGGCGCACGCAAGGCTATCGATTTTGTATAGCCTGCGCGCGCCGAGCCGCGCTGCCTCCCCCCGTTCCCTCCAAGGCCGCTCCGAAATCGGAGCGGCCTTGGAGGGAACTTTCCTTTGCCCTCCCCTCACCTTCCCCTCCCTTCCCCTACCTAACCCACCCGCCCGGCCCTGTCTACACCCCCCCCTTACCTTTGTCGGGGGATTTACGCCTCCCGGAGGGAGACGTAAATCCCCGCGCGCCAGCGGGCCTGCTGCGCGCCGGGCCGCGACCTGGGGGCGGGTACGGAGGGCGCGGCCACGCCCCCGGGCCGTAGCCACGCCCCGTACCCGCCCCCAAAACGCTGCCGACACGCCCCCGGAACGCTGCGACGACCGGGCCCGCCCCCCGACACGCCCCCGACACGCCCCCCTCCGAGAACCCCGGGACTTACGCGAGTCCCGGGGCTCTGCGCGCGCCGGGAGGCCTATGTAAAATAGGCCTCCCGGCGCGCAGGGCCCTGCTCGCCTAAATCCGCCCGGTTTTGGGCGGATTTAGGCGAGCAGGGCTCTGAAAATCTACCCCTTAGTGTACAAGTTATCCGGCTAACATTAGACCGGGTAACTTGTCCTGGATATTCAGTGAGAGAAATGTCCCACTGAATAATATTCCCAGTTAAAGTTATCAGACTAGCCATAGCCGGATAACTTTAAACATAACTGGATAGTTTTTTGAATATAGCCAGTTAGGTATAAAGTTATTCAGCTACGGTTAGCCATATAACTTTAGACGTAACCGGATATATGCGAACAAGAATGTATCCGATTAAATTACATCCCATTAAAAAAATAAAAAAAAATTGCAATTTGTCCTTCGCCTCCCTCCCACCCAATTTCAAAGGCCCTATGGGGCCGGACTCGCCCTCCCACCAAAACAGACCTTTTAATGCAAAAATAAAATGTTTTGGTGTCGGGAGTCCCCTCTCCCCCTCCTCCCGCTCCGACTTCCCTTTTTGCTTCAAAAATGTAAATATCGCGGCATCCAGATTCGTCCCCCCAGTGGCCACCCCAACCCTTTCTCTCCTCCCCTCCCACCTCGTACCTTTAGTTCACTTTGGTCTCCAGGATTGCGGTAGCCTCCTACCATGATCTGGGAGCAGTGCTTCTGGGGACACCCCTCCCGTTGCTAGGCTACTGCAATGGAAGCGAGTTATCCGTCTAAATGGCTTTTGAATATCTACCCCAATATTATTTTTATTGATCTTTATTTGATTTGATTGATCACCATTCAGTTTATAAACTGTCATAGCAGTTAACAATAAAAGAAAACATAGACAATATATTTCCAGCAACAGTAAATAAAATTAATAAAATAAATCACATTTTATTGACAGAGTATAATGATTTTATTCACCAAAGTTGGTAGTAAACATTATAAGGCTGGAGTTTGATTGAATCAAGCTCCTGTTACATCACTGCATGGGGGATTCCTGGTTTGTTGTAAATGACATTTCTTATCGTATAGGAGATGTCATCTTGTGGTACTCTGCCTATCCTATCAAGCAAAACGTGGCAACTATTGCTAAGTGCCTTGCTTTTCACCTGTAGAAAAGCACATTGCACAGTTGCACTATTTCAGTGCTTCTCAATCTTGCTCTATTTTGTGGCACAATTTTGGAGTTCACTCTATCTTCATGACACTCCAAAACAAATTTTGCATGATCCTCCCCCTCCTCCTAGCAGGCACAGCTGACTTTAGTGTCAGTGGCGCCTTATGCAGGAACCAGGAATAGCGCTCTCCATGGACAAAGGGGGCAAGTTGACCCAAGGTGCTGCATTTATTTTGCAGTATCCTCCATAGAGGTTGGGGGGGAGGGGGGTTGTCTCCCTATGAGGACTGCAGTTAGCATTGCAGCCACTGTGGTGCCCTCCACAGCTGATGGAGTCACCCTCCCCTGTGGGCAGCACCACTCCTGAAGCATCAGCACCTCTTGCGATCACATAGGTTTCACAGCTCTAAAGCTAGCCCTGCTGGCAGAAAGAGAGCAGCACATTTTACTAGGGATATGCATTCACTTTAATTTGTTTTCATGGTTTGTGTGTATACGTTTTTGCATGCTAAAATTGTATTTAACACGTAATTAAAACTTGCACATAGAATTCAATTTTATGTGTGCAAACCAGCATTTATGGACATCAGCTACCGAAATGAATGAAACAAAACAAAAAAAGCAAAAAAGAGTAAATGAACCAAATCCAAAATGTTTTGGGCCAGAATGAATAAACAAAACAAACTGAAAATGTTTTGTTAGCACACCCCTTCTTTTTACCTGTGTACGTCTCATTATGATGTCTGGTCATATGTGGCCAACAGGATCTGCATAATTACAGGTCCTCGCACATTCCGATATTCGATTGAAGCTGGCAGAGGAGGCACACACAGGTAAGAAGTGCTGCTCCCTGCTGCCAATGGGAAGGTGGGAGGGAGAGTAAAATTACCATATTTTATTTTACAGTAATAACTTAGAGGGACTGATTGGGGGGGGGGGGGAGAGGAACCCTAGGCTCTGTTTTTGCAGGGCTTAGAAATGGAGATGTTTGGGATTAAAATTTTAATTGTACCCCACTTCAAGATTTGTTTATCAAATGGTGAGTGGGTGGTCAAAACACAGAAACATAGAAATGACGGCAGAAGAAGACCAAACGGCCCATCCAGTCTGCCCAGCAAGCTTTCACACTTTTTTTTTTCTCATACTTATCTGTTACTCTTGGCCCTTATTAGTAACTTTTTTGTTCTATTTACCTTCCACCCCCGCCATTGATGTAGAGAGCAGTGCTGGAGTCGCATCTAAGTGAAGTATCTAGCTTAATTGGTTAGGGGTAGTAACCGCCCCAATAAGCAAGCTACTCCCATGCTTATTTGTTTAACCAGCCTGTGCAATTCAGTCCTTGTTGGTTGTTGTCTGAATATAAAACCTCTTTTCTTCATTCCCCCTGCCGTTGAAGCAGTGAGCTGTGCTGGATATGTATTCCAAGTGAAGTATCAGGCTTAATTGAATCGGGGTAGTAGCCACTGTAACAAGCAAGCTACACCCACGCTTATTTGTTTACCCAAAGGAAGATAGATATTTCTGATAGGGATGTGAATCGTTTTTTGACGATTTAAAATATCGTCCGATATATTTTAAATCGTCAAAAATCGTTAGGGCCACGATACAATACCAATTCCCCCGATTTATCGTCAAAAAATCGTAAATCGGGGGAAGGGGGAGGGCAGGAAAACCGGCACACTAAAACACCCTAAAACCCACCCCCGACCCTTTAAATTAAATCCCCCACCCTCCCGAACCCCCCCAAATGCCTTAAATTACCTGGGGGTCCAGCGGCACACTAAAACACAGCAACTAAAACCCCCTAAAACCCACCCCGACCCTTTAAATTAAATCCCCCCCCCCAAATGCCTTAAATTACCTGGGGGTCCGTAGCGGCGGTCCATAGCTTAAATTACCTCCGTAGCGGTGGTCCGTAGCTAAATCGGGGGAAGGGGGAGAGCAGGAAAACCGGCACACTAAATCGTGTAGTCTTCAGCCGGCGCCATTTTGCAAAATGGCCGCCGCAAAATGGCGGCGGCCATAGACCAAAACAATTCGACGCAGGAGGTCGTTCCGGACCCCTGCTGGACTTTTGGCAAGTCTTGTGGGGGTCAGGAGGCCCCCCCCAAGCTGGCCAAAAGTTCCTGGGGGTCCAGCGGGGGTCAAGGAGCGATTTCCTGCCGCGAATCGTTTTCCATACGGAAAATGGCGCCGGCAGGAGATCGACTGCAGGAGGTCGTTCAGCGGGGGTCCGGAACGAACTCCTGCGTCGAATCGTTTTGGTCTATGGCCGCCGCCATTTTGCGGCGGCCATTTTGCAAAATGGCGCCGGCTGAAGACAACACGATTTAGTGTGCCGGTTTTCCTGCTCTCCCCCTTCCCCCGATTTAGCTACGGACCGCCGCTACGGAGGTAATTTAAGCTATGGACCGCCGCTACGGACCCCCAGGTAATTTAAGGCATTTGGGGGGGGATTTAATTTAAAGGGTCGGGGTGGGTTTTAGGGGGTTTTAGTGTGCCGTGTTTTAGTGTGCCGCTGGACCCCCAGGTAAGTTAAGGCATTTGGGGGGGTTCGGGAGGGTGGGGGATTTAATTTAAAGGGTCGGGGGTGGGTTTTAGGGGGTTTTAGTGTGCCGGCTCACGATTTTAACGATTTTCACGATACTTTACACACCCAAACGGCAACAATATGATTCCCTCCCCCTCCCAGCCGAAATCGATCGTTAAGACGATCGAGGACACGATTCACATCTCTAATTTCTGATACATGAATATGGAACATATTTTACCAGTTCACCCATTCTAACACCAGCCCTCTCAGCCCTTCCTCTTCCCATCACTGGGTTGCTCCCCCATCCATCTTCTGTTGTCTGGCTCCCTTCTCCCCCAAAAGGCACCCCCTTTCTAGTTCTCTTGCCATGCCCATTATCCTCGAACTCTCATTCCTCAACCATCTCCCTCTTATTATCACCCCCCTTCAACCATTTAATGTCACTTACCCCTCTCACATTTTCCATCCCTATTAGTCTCTCTCTTCCCCAATAACTCTCTTATGTTCCCCCAATCATCTTGTCTCTGATTCATTTACACCCCCAGTCATCCCCTTGCACAATCTCTCCTTCCCTTCAGTATCTTCTCTCTCTCTCTCATACACATTTCCCCATTACCCTTTCTGGCTCTCACACAGGCATCCCACCTCAATCACCTCTGTATATATGTGTGTGTGTGTGTGTGTGTCTCTCTCTCTCTCTCAAGCTTTTGCCCCTCCCAATCAACCTTTTGTCTCTCTCACTCCCTCTAACATCCATCATCATCTCTGGCATGCTGTCAATCTCCCCACCTTCATCACCTCTGTCACGCACTCTCTCCATCAGCACCTCTGCCCCACCCCAACCCCATCTCTGACACCCCCATCAACATGTCTGGCTTTTTTTGGTACACACCCACTCTGCAGTGCGCTCTCTCTCTCCCCTTGGCTCTCTCACATGCTTCTACCCCCTTTCCACTAGTTTTTTCAAACCTCCTTTTCAGCTCTTGTGCCCCTGCATTTCCCTGCCACATTCTTTCACACATAACCTTCCCTCCCACTTGCTTCTCATGCACCACCTGCACAGGGTCTCTCTCACCCCCTCTACTTCCCTCCACCCCCTCCCTCCCTCTGGCCCTTGTCCGCTCACTCCTACTGCAAAGGAAGCAGCAGCATGGATCTCACAAAGGAAAAAGTTGTCAAAGAGCCAAAATTTGAATTGCTGAATTCAAGAGATGGGAAGAAGAAAGAATTAATTCCTCTTTGTGCTCCCTCCAGCATTTTTATTTTGTATTTATTTCTTACATTTATTAAAACACCCAATTCCTAAACTCCAGGCAATGTACATGTAACCCCGAAGAGGTGTGTGCATGGGGGGGGGGAATTCCCTATTATTTAAGGGTCTTCCCTTCCATATTTTGAGTGGGTTCTTCTAAGTTGGTCATGAAGATGGTGAAGTCGATCTGATGGAGACAGCCTGCCTCAAGCACAACTCTCCTTCTCACCTTACTGTCAGGTCAGTGAAGATGTCCCCTCACTCCCCTCCATGATCTCAGAGTACGTCTATGAAACAGTGACACCTTAGAGACACTATGGCATCTAAGCGGTCTTCTTCAAATTTACTATGGCCATAAAGGTGGCTGGAATTGTTTCACTAAAGTGACAGTCGGTGGATTGTTTCACTAAAGTAACAGTGGGCAGATACCTTTAGTTTTGCAGTGGATTTATCAACCCCTAAAGAAGAAAATGTGTGTTTCGAAATGTTGGAACGTTGGGTTACACTCCAATTGATCAAAGTGAGGATACTGTGATTTTGTATCAAACTGTATCGGAAAAACCCAACATCAATTTTCAAACCAATACCAGTTTGCCTTCACCTTACAAATTTCGACGCAGTACTGTAATAGATATTCATATTCTTATGACCTTCATAGTAGGCAACTTACTTCATAGTAATGCAACTTACTAAATTAGCATTGTGTGAAAACTTCTTTATATTTCAGCATAAATGGTACAAGCAAATACATGGAACAGCTATGGGGGCCACTATGGCCCCCAGCCTGGCCAATCTTTATGTAACAAATTTTGAAAACAAGTTTCTGTATAATGCTGTGGAGTTTCAAAAAATTTCTCAGTATACACGGTATATTGACGATATTTTCTTTTTGTGGCATGGAAGTTTAGAAGATCTACTACAATTCCATAGTTGGATTAACACAATTGATCAACATTTAAAGTTTACGATTGAATTTCATCATTCTCAAATCAATTTTCTTGACATACTTATCATAAAAAATGGGAACAAAATGGCCACTTCTCTGTATCGTAAATCATGTGAAAAAAATACGCTACTCCATTTTTCCAGCTTTTATCCGTATCATCTAAAGAAAAACTTGCCTATTGGACAATTCTTGCGGCTTAAACGTCTGTGCAGTGACAATCAAGATTTTCATATACAAGCAGGTAAATTAGCACAAAGGCTGCTTCAACGAGGATATCCCAGCCATTATATCAAAAAAGCTTGGAAACGAGCCACCAATGTAGCGCGATGTTGGCTACTACTAGATAAACAAGATGACATTAAGTCTTTATTAGTTTGTTCTATTCCGTTTTCAAACAAAGCTGGAGCTATCGCATCATCTATCTTCCAACATTGGACAGTATTAAGACCACATGCACCGTTATTCGAATCTCGTCCGATTGTTGCTTACAGCCGGGGCCGGAACATAGGAGATAACATCTCCCATTCGTATTTACAAGATTCTTTGGTTGAAAATCCTGATTTACCCTATGGTAGTTGGCCATGCACAGGCTGTTCAGTATGTAAGCAGGTGATTGCTGGAGAAACATGGGTAGATGTGAATGGACGTAATCTCACATTAAAGTATTACACAGATTGTAAATCTACACATGTCATTTATCTGATCGAATGTCCGTGCAAATTACAGTACGTGGGAAGAACTAAAAGAATGATTCGCACACGACTAATCGAACACAGAAGCTGTATTACTACTGAAAAAATCACAGCTCCCCTAGTATTACATTGTAAAGACCACAATCATATTTTCAATGAGTTACGTTGGAGGATTTTAGAAAAAGTGCATATACATCCTCGAGGGGGAAACATCAATAAAACTTTGAATTTGAAAGAGCAACAGTGGATATTTAAGCTCAATACAGTTGCCCCAAATGGCTTAAATGCTTCGATAGAGTGGTATTCACTGATATAATTGAATGGAGACTAGTATGACGTCAGAAAAGGAGGTGGAACGCGAGTGCAGTGGAGAATTTAAGAGAGTTCCGGTAGGGTTCCGGATGTGAACCACAAGAAAAACGCCGAGACGCCATTGTGAGCGTGGAGTTTAATATGGAACAAATGAAAGGAAAAATGTGAGTACACAAAATTACGGTGCCAGCTTGAGGAATAACTATAGTCCAAGTGTATCTTTTTGATTATTTTTAAATTGTAGTGACTGATTGACTGAAAATATGGTGTGTTTAGACGCAGATTTAACCACCCTTGATAAAGGACTGAAGATTGTTTACAGCAGTCCGAAACACGGTCCAGTGTTGGGTCATCTGTTTCTTGTGGATTACAGCAAGAGCACAATCAACACTAATGGAGAACAAAGAGTGTGAAGATAAGTGCAGAATTTAAGCACTATATATATATTTTTTTAAAGAATCTTTTAAGTGCAAACACAAAATATTTTTGAAAAATAATAATGATCTGATTCAGTTAAAAAATCGGGACTGAAATGACCAAATGATTATATATAAGGCAGAGTTGATATACGCGAAAGCAATTACAATGATGCCTATTATGAAGGTCATAAGAATATGAATATCTATTACAGTACTGCGTCGAAATTTGTAAGGTGAAGGCAAACTGGTATTGGTTTGAAAATTGATGGAACGTTGGGTTAGCCAGAGATAAGAGAAAGTTGGCCAAACTCAAGAGATTGTCTGCTCTCCGTGTTAGTTCTTGCAAATATCTCACCTCTCAGGTATCTCTAAAACTTCTGCATGGACACATGAAAGTATCCAGGCAACACTGCAATTCCTCTGGGTTTAAGATAAGTAGACTTCTTTTGGTAAATTTTATTTGCAACAAAAAATGACTTAAAAAAATATATTATCAGCCTAAAGTGTGATGTTTATACACCTAGTGGCATGATTTCTTAAGACACAACACCGAGACACATTGTGCAGTTGTTGTGTCATCTTATGAGGTCTTTCAATTTCAAATAAGGAATTTTGAATTATTGCATGATTGATCTGATGCTAGAGTGGCAGGAAAGCATGTGTCAGCAAGTTCCCCATGGTGGTATAAAGGGCATGGCAGATAGGTGTGTGCCAGCAAGTACCCTATAGTGGAATTAGGGATATGGCAGATAGGCATCAGGCAGCAAGTCTCTCCTGGTTTTATAAGAGGTATGACAAGTAGGCCTGTGCCAGCAAGTTCCCCATGGTGGTATTAGGAGTATGGCAGGTAGGCGTGTGCTTCAACTTAGATGGACTACTTCTTTGGTTGTTGCTGGTATTGCCAACTTTGCCAATTTTGGAAACATTTCCTTTACCTGCTCTGCCTTTTTTCTTTCCCTGACAAGATTGATTTTTTTCACTGGGGGTTTTGAATATTAAAATGATTTTATATTTCTCAGTGATACTGTAACTGACTATATGCCCATTGACTGCCATCCTAATGTGTCTATATGGAGAACACAGAGACAATGCCGCACAGTCACACTGTGTGTATTAGCTCTGAGATTGTAGAACTTAGGGACAGGGTCCACAAAACTGCCTGGTATTCTTTAGTCTCTGCACTTCACTCAGTGCTCACCTAGTGCCAATTACCCAGTGCTTACATTGTCCACTGCCCAGGCAGACAGAGACAAAATCAGTAGCTGCAAGCAACTGCCCACATTCTCTTCCATCCTCCCCCAAGTGAGAGAAAAAACTCCAACACAGAGCTACTGCAGTGCCTGCTTGTCTTGCTCTACTGACTGGTACAGTGACAGACTAAAATGCGCAGCAGCCAGAAGGTTGTTTGGAAAAAGTTAATTAAAAACTCTGAGAGAGTTCAAACAGCAGCCATCCAAGTCATTGTCTACAGAAGTAGTGAACACTTTGCATAGTATATCTCAGACAGGCTCATTCTTCAAGATCAGCATCATAGGTTCCGGTGTACAGTGATAGGCTGGATTAAAGTAATGGTTCTGTTACAATTCATGGACCCACGTGATAGTATAACAGCCTTACCTGAGTTAAGTCCGTACTGAGGTTCGGCCGAGGTGGCCAAGACACAGAATCCGATATATAGTCCGGGTCAGAGGCAGACAGCAGACAAACAATCCGAAGAACAGTCCAGGTCAGAGGCAAACAGAAGGCAAACAATCCAAAAGAACAGTCTAGGTCTCAAGAAAAATACAGAAAGGCACCAGCACAAGCAAGCCTGTAGCCGAGGCATTGCTGGTGCTGAAACGCCGGGTTAAATACCCATTTTCCCGCGCTGGCGCAGGGCACGTCGGGAGACATCAGCATGAGGCGAGGAGCCTTGCCGAGCTGATTCGCGCACCACACTGCAGCGCACAGCCATGCTGCCAACAGGGAGTGAGAGCATCGTGTCGGGAGGGATCTCTCGACTGCCAGGTATGGATCTGCGCCGCAACAGGTTCACTGCGATACATCATCTCTGTTATCTCCTTCACAACATGTCCTACCCTTGTTTGACAACTGGCATTGATATCATACATGACTCACTAGGAAGGGCTGGATGGCATACTTAGTATCAATCCCTAACAATACACCTGTTGCTCTCCTGTTGAGTTTTATTACTTTAATGGCCCATAGAGAAATAAATGTGCCAAAACAAATTAAACAAATAGGATTCATTTCATTCAAGGGACCCTCTCCATTTGTTTCAGAGGCCCCCAAAAGTAACCAATTGTGACCGAATTCATTTCAGGATGCTCATTCATTTTAAATGAATGCACATCCCTAATATTCAGCCAGCATCAAGAACTATGTACATGGATGAGATGTTATACAAACTGAAATACTGAATATGTCAGAAAAGTCATGGACTTCACAACAGTGAATAATTGCAATTACTGCTGACCATAAGGGTCACCATGTTATCATCTTCACTGCCTTTTCTTACAGCCGTATGGGAGAGCTGTTGATTCCAACATACCCACATATCAAAATGCTCATCCACCGGGTACAGAAATACATAAACGCAGAATGCCATGACAGTACAATAAACCATCAATTCTCCTGGGACACAGGTCACACCCCACAACAGTCACGGACCTCTTTGTACAAAATCTCCCTGTTACTATCCTTCCATGCTGGTTTCCACAGTCACAGTACTAGCAAGGCCTTCTTCAGACAATACCTGAGTATGACTACCCTCCTTTTACCTCTTGGAGCATCCTACTCTACACTTTTTGGGTAATTCCTTGGGAGGAGGACATCATCATTCCACACTCCAGCCACTGGCTTCTCAGCTTCACTACTATGGTAGACTTCTCTGGGGGAGGAGGAAACTTCTCCTTTCAATCTGTGCTAGCTTCCCCGGACCCCACACGTAAGGAATACTACAGGGCAGTTCCCCACTGGGTTAACTCACCCTACTGCTTCACTTTCTCCCCTGGGAGAAACACCCCCCCCCACACACACACACACTCCTTGCCACTCTGGTACTCATTAGCTCCAGCCCAACTCCAAAAGTGAGCAGACTCTGCTTCACCTCTTCTCAGCCTTGGGCCTTTCCTCTTGAGGGGGAGAGCCCCTGCAGGGATCCACTCCATTTGGGGGATCTCTGGGCCTTCCAGCCCATAGTCTGGGTACTCCAGTGTAGTCACATCTCTGGAGATCCCTAATCCCCACCCTATACTGGGAAGGGCAAGGGAAAGAAAGGGCAAAAACCTGCCAAAATCTTTCCTGTTTATTCTGTCCGCTGTCTGGAATCTATCAATAAGGCAGTCTCGAGCTGTTAAGGGAGCAAAAACTCTTTTCCCAAAAAGCACCTTAAACAACATGCATCGTGACTCATTCCCCTAAAATGACATCCAGTGGTCATTTTGTGGTTCTGACAGAGCAGGATGAAGAAAAGAATCCCCTGTTCTCTGCTCCAGTCCCTCCCCCCGTGCACTTCACCTGTATCATGGAGGAAGCAGAAGGGGTGAAGCACAAGAGTAGAGGCTTTTCTTTGCTCTGCAGCATCTGCTCCAGCCTTGCCTGCTGTACCCTATTATCCCTATATGAAAGGACAGGATGGAAAGCAATAGGAGGGACAAGTCTGGATTAGGGACCAGAGCGGCTTTGCTCTGTCTGCTTTAGGCTCCCCCCTCCCCCTCCCTAATATTTACCATAGAACAGGAGGAGAGAGGAAATGGCAGGAGAGGAGGAACCCGATTAGAGAGCAGAGCACTTCTTCTTTGTTTTGCTCTGTTCCTTCCAGTTCCGTGCCCTTCCCTCCTGTTCCCTGCATGCTGTCCAGGAAAGGAGGGGCCGGAGCAGGAAGCAGATTGCTGTTCTCTGCTGCCTGGAATTGAAGATACTGACCAATAGAATCAGGGCTTCCACTGGGGCAGTGAAAGTCATTTCCCACTGCACACAATAGCATCTTCATTTCCAACATTATAATTCTGTCTGTCCTGCAATCAAATTCCACCCAGCTGAAAGAAAACACTTCCTCTAATCCGTTGGAGAATGGGTCATTTATGGAGAAAAGATTTGTTTTCCTATCTGTGGCTGATTATCAGGCTCGTTGCCAGGCTACCTAGTGCCTTGGGCAGTTCAGGGATAGGGCTGGCCACTGATGGGGATGGGGGAGTGAGCAAAGCCCCCTCCAATGAGACACCTGTGTAGGAGATCAGGAAAGCTGCTGCCGCTACAGTATAGAGCACTGGCACCCTATCCCTTGACCAGAAGCATTGGCACTTCTAGACTTGTCACTTCATCATCCAATAGTTCTCCCGTCCACAGATATGCTTTGAAGCTTTCCCTTTATTGGATGCACAAAGAAATCCATGCAGGAACCAGACCTAGGACAAACATAACAGTTGGTAGAACATATTATTATGTAAATAAACATCAACAAAGATTGTACTATACTGAAATAAAGGAAGAGGAATAACAGATGTAAAAGGTATCTCACTTCTCACTAAAATGCAGGGACTAGTTCAGGAAAGAAAGCTGAAATAAATACACACAAGACTGAGAAACAAATCTACTTTAATAGTAACTGGACTCTCACTCTCTGGGCACATTTATCTCAGGATGAAGTAATGACCATCTTGAGTCTTATAAAACATATTTAAAAGCACTTAGGATTGAATTTTTGACTTCAGGAAGAACCATCTGTCAAAAAAAAGCATCAATACTTTTAGCCTCACCAACCTGAGCAAAGAGCTTGTCCAATTCCATCATCTCTGTTCATGGTGGAGGGTTTATTTTACACTGGGAGGAATAAAAGATGGTCCTTTGTTATGGCTGACCTCTGCTTGAGATGTGCGGCAGGCTGACCCTAGTATTTCTGTGGCTCCAGCATTGCTGGTGGGGGCTTTCCTTTCACCTCCCTTAGGGATGACAGATGCGAGTCTTCCGTGCCCCCTCCCCCCCCATCCCTCCTTCTGCCACTTGCCCTCCCTTACCCGGGACACGATTTCCATTATGCAGCCAGAGCCCATTGATCCTGAAGAACAGGGACTCTCACCTGGACCCGCTGCATGGCACAGCAACTTTCAATGCTAACTCCAGACCACCAGGCTGGCACCATAGAACTTCCTGTGATGCAAAAGCAAAGGAATTGGCAGGGTCTGATGGAGGCAGAGACAGGTGAGGCCACGCTGATGGCAGCTCATCATTCAGATGTTGTAAATGATGGGGTAAAAATGTGTAGATAGCTCAGCTGAGAATGTCAGAGGTTATTACAATTTTTTACCTTCAGCATCTGTGAACTCACTAATTTGATTGTAAGATATTTTGATATAGAAGTAAGAGTCTTGTAAGAAAGTTAGTACAGCAGTCATCTCATTGGATTATTGTTTTTCACCATGGCCATGAGTGAAAAAAAAGAGACCAATGAAGGTAAAGCTGGAGAGGAAGTAGTGTGTGCAATATTGTAGAGTGACAATGGGCTGACGTGCTGCTGGGCCTTGCATTCATTGTCTGCTGCTGTGTTCTACGCTTCTGTGAATGTCTGGCCACCTCAGGAGCTGTCTACCTTAAGAGAAAAAAAAAACGATAACTGTAAAACTTCATCTCAGCTAAGACTAAATTGCACAGGTTATCTGGGAGACCCCCAGGATGTCTGTTCATCCTACCCGCTCCCAATTTTCATGTTATGGCTCCTGGACCTGCAGCAACTACAGGAATTGAAGTGCCCGCTGCTGTGTTCTTTGCTCTGCCTTCGGACCCCAACACCTGTCATGAGTGAGGACAGTACAGGGAGGGACTGAAGGATGCAGATTAAACCCTGAGCTCTTGGACTGCAGACATAGACGAGGAGGCCTAAGCAGCCAGCAAATGGGAAGACTGTGAATATTTGGAGGCAGGCAGAAGAAGGGAAATGCTTGTGCAGGTGAGAAGAGGAGGGAAGAGAAGATATGGACATGCTTGGATGAGCATTAGAGGAGGAGGGGATGCTAGGGCTGGTGGCTGGGGTGGGGTGGGGGAGGTGAGAAATAGAGTGCATGCTGGCAGGGAGAGGAGGGAGCAGTGTGCAAGGGGGAGATGAGTCAGATGGGAGAGCGGGCTAGTGGGAGATAAGAGTCTGATCTAAGGATAGGAACAGAGGACTAAAGGGACCTGAGAGATGGGGAGGAGTGTTAGAAAGAGGGGGATTAGAGTGTGAATGTGCAAGAGATGGAGGGATATACAAGGATGGGGAAGGCAGAGGAATACAAAATAAGGAGAAGGGAGAAGCAGGAGAGAAGAGGTGGTGATGAAAGAAAGGCATCAGAGAGAGGAGGAGGAAAGGAAAACCAGAAGAAGACATGAAGCACAGAAAGATGATTAAAGACCACCAATAGCAGTGCGCTGGAGAAAAAATACTTCCAGCTACAATGGTAACAACAACACTACAGTTGATTTACAATTTAAGTATTGTAATTTGACTTTAAATTATACAGTGTATATGCAATTTATTTTTTCTATTATATATTTGTAGTAATTGAGAAATGATACTGCTGTTTTGTTAGCTCAGCCCCCTGCATTTTTATTATCTACAACTAATATGTACCAAATGCTATATTTAGCCAGCCGTTTCTTTTCTTAGAGGCCTGATGGGAGGCCTCTTCCTCACTTTGCTCTCCCCCCTGCTGTTGTTTGCTCCTTGAAGTTAGCAATGCTAACTTGGGCTGTCTGTCAACTGCATGAGACAATGCTGCTTTATCACTTCATCATCTTGACAGCAAAAGCAAGTCAATTTTTATTACTTTTCTTATGCATATGACTATAGAGAACATGCATTTTAAAAAGACCAAGTTGAAAAATGGAAATGAATGATGTTTGTTTACAGCCATGGTGAAACTATGCAAACTGAAGCACAGAGAATCAGCTAAATCTCATCAGGAGGGTCAGAATGAGCCAGGCCTGTTGTGAGATGTATATTTTAAGTTGCTGCTTCACAAAAGGAAAACGGAGGACTGAAGCAGAGGCACGCGCTGCAAAGTTCCTTTTTTTTCTCAGAGCTTGCACAGTTTAAATTAGTTTATTCAGAAGTTTAAATAAACGCTATTTTCATTTTAAAGCTTTTCCAATGAATGTGTCACTTTTGCTAGCATTTCTGCTTTCGTCTTCCCAAGTGGTGCTGAAGCAAATGCAAATTGAAGTGACAGGACTGGGCCTGTTCCACTAAGCTTCACAAACTGCAACTCTGAAGAAATGGCAGCCATAGCAGGGTGCACCGTATCAAGACTCTGACTTCACTTTGGTAGCTTCTAGCGACAAGGAAAGTATTTCTCTGCGTGATCTCAGGAAAACTAGCTAATTGGACACGCTGACGAGGTAACACCTATTAATTTAACCTGAGCTGCTTCCACTCAGAATGATTAGACTCCTCGGAACTAATTAGGCATTAGCATTTACTATAAATGTATTTATTTATTTATTTATTTATTTATTTATTTATTTAAAAGCACTTATTACCTGCCCTTCCTACGTTCAGAGCGGGGTACAAAATGAAACATTATACAGACAATAGAGAGGAAGGAAAGGCAATGCAAATCATGGGGAGGGAGGAGGGAAGGAGAAGCAGCAAGGGAGTGGGATCAACAGTGCCAAGGTCATAGGAGAGGGGAGTAGAAGACTAAATAGTTTCCCCTGCAGGGGGGCAAGTGGCAGGTAGTCCATTGGAAAATGTTCCCAGGTATAGAGATTTTTTAATCTTTATTTTAATAATTGGATGTTATTTGATGTGTTTACTGTTTCGAATATTTTATTGGTTTTTGGAAAAGTTTTAAAAATATTATGAGCTTTTAATCATTGGATGTTGTTCTGTTCATTAGCTGTTTTGAAATATTCATTCTTTTTATTAGTATGATTTTATTGTTAATGATTTATATTTCTTGATTTTATTTGATGTATTATGAGGAATGGTGATTTATCTGTTTTTCCATTGATACTCTGCATAAATAGTCTGGCTTGTTGAAATTTCCAGTTCAGTCTTTGCATGTTTCTGTTTCTGTTTTATCATCTCTTTATTCTGTATTTGGTTAGTGTCTTTCTGTTCTGCATGTATGACTGAGATGAGGTATTCTGTTAATGTGTAGTTTCTGTGTAGGGATCTATAGCAGCCTGGCTAGTTCTGTTTTCCTAATGGCAAGAGTATTGATGTTTTAGGGCCTGGTGTAATTGTAGCATGTAACACATGTTACAATAGGCCTAATCACAAATAGGGATTGTATAGCGCTAAATGTTCACGGATCCTTATATTGGATTAATCAATAAATGAAATGAAGAGAACGGAAAAATTAAGCCTTCCCACCTTTTATTCATGAGTATTTGGAAGGAGGTTTCGGTCCCCCGACACGGACCGTGTTTCGCCACATGGGCTGAGTCGGGAGGGACATAGGCCCAGAAAATCAACTGTCAACAAAACCAAAACATAGGTCAGAGAAATAATTATTTGTATTCTCTGCAGGTGTAAGCAGCACTGTCTGCTGTTTGGTGTCTTTTTGCTTTGTTTTGTTTCTTGTGGATCCTTGATTATATTTCTCTGATTGTGATTGTAACACATGTTGGGTGTTTACTGGACCCTCAGAAAGTCATGAGCAAATGGAATAACAATTACAATACAGTAAACCTCCCATATCAAAACAGTGCTCACAGCACTCAAACGGAATAACAGAATACCTCATCTCAGTCACACATGCAGAGCAGAGAGACCCTAACCAAATACAGAATAAAAAGACGATAAAACAGAAACAGAAACATGCAGACAAAAACTGAACTGGACACTTCAACAAGCCAGACTATGTATGCAGCGTAATAATGGAAAAACAGAAATTTCACCATTCCTCATAATACATCAAGTAAAATCAAGAAATATAAATCATTAACAATAAAATCATACTAATGAAAAGAATGAATATTTCAAAACAGCTAATAAATAGAACAATATCCAATGATTAAAAGCTCATAATATTTTTTTAAACTTGTCTAAAAACCAATAAAATATTTGAAACAGTAAACACATTAAATAACATCCAATTATTAAAATAAAGATTAAAAAATTCAATGGACCACCTGCATTTATTGATTAATCCAATATAAGGATCCGTGAACATTTAACGCTATACCATCCCTATTTGTGGTTTTTCACCGACTGAGTATACAGCTCACCATCTCCACTTTTATTTGCTGTCACAATGGGCCTAATACCATATGGGTTCCAAGTAGCTTTTTTGTAGGTTTTTCTAGTTGGCACTACAGCAGGGCATGTAAAATAACGTGCATGTTATTGTATGTGATATTTTTACCTTGTACTGTATTTTCATTTAAAATGTGTTATTGTAAATGCATAATTTTTAATTGTGTGGGGAAGGGAACTAGGCTGTAAGGTTCACCTAGGGTGTCTAATACCCTTACGCCAGCCCTGGGAGAGCCATGAGCTCACCAGGCATCCTCTGCTTGGCTTTGAGTGGCAGCAGTTTTATGTGTCTGCGAGATGATCATTGAGGATTTTACCAATCATTCGACTCCTGTTCCTGAATCCCTGAGTCCTGAGTGTGGCACTCCAGATCTGCTTTTTGGGGAGAGGGGAGTATCTGTAGAGATTTTCTTCAGTGTTTGCACCCAAATGAAGGTTTATGCAGCTCTAGCAAATGCTGTGGAGTTTATTCTGAGGCCGGTGTGTGGTGATCGCTTTAGCCAGCTGCTGGTGCCCTGGGGTTGAGGGCTGTGGACAAAGTGAGGAGGCTGGGGCTGACAGAAGGGTCGGTATTCTAGGCTGGGTAAGGCAGCTCTAGATATAGCAGACATTTTTCTGGTTCCCCAGGGTTCTATAGTGTTTGCATTTTATGGGCCTTGTGCTCTCTCCCATTTAATAATTGGAATCTTTGTAGCTTGCGATAGTTTGTATTTTAAAGATCTAAATGTTGTAAAATACCAATGATTTAACAAGATGTCATGTATTTTATATTCTTAAAGTTTCAAAGTGTATTAAACAATGTTTAAAGATTCCATCCAGACTGAAGAATAATTTTAATTAGCTTAGTATGCAATGAAAATTTATGCAACACTGATAAATAACAAGTATTTATGATTCTGCCTCAAATCAAATGCATATTTCCTAAGTGTGGGTGAGAATATCAATTGTGTGTGGATATGTGGAAGGACACTGTCAGCAAAAGGTTTACTCTGCTTCTCCAAGTGTTGGAATTTCACAGTTGAAAGTTGATAATCCTACTCGGGCGCCTATGTTGTGAAAAGAGTCTAATGATGGACCCTTGGGCTGGCTAGATGGAGGATGGGCTCCAGAGGGATGGTAAGGAAGCCGGGAGGCGGAGCAGAGCCGGAGCGGATGACGTAGTCTTCGCCCTGGAAACCCGAGACCCCCCCAGGTGGAGCCTGTAGAGGTCCAGGTCACTGGGACTTAGGAGATCCGGCAGTCGAGGCAAGCTGAAGAAGAGGAGAGTCGAGATGCAGTCAGGTGGTCGAGGCTGGCTGAAGACGAGGAGAGTCGAGATGCGGTCCGGTGGTCGAGGCTGGCTGAAGGCAAAGCAAGGAACTGGAGTAGCGAGGACGAGAGCGGGTCCGGGACAGTGGAGACAGGAGCAAGGCAGGAACAGCTGGAACCGGAGTGAAGCAGGAACAGCTGGAACCGGAGCGAAGCAGGAACAAGCAGGAACCAGAGCAAGGCAGAAACCGGAGCAAGGCAGGAACAGCTGGAACCGGAACGAAGCAGGAACAGCTGGAACCGGAGTAAAGCAGGAACAAGCAGGAACCGGAGCAAGGCGGGAACAGCAACTAATACTCACTGGGAGCGACCTCGTTGCAAGGCAAGGTAGGAGAGGCAGACGCCGGCTTAAATACTCTGCCGGCGTCTGATGTCAGAAAGAGGGCGGTTCAGCACTTCCGGGTGCTGGACCTACAAAGAGTGCGCCCTCGCGCGTGCGTTCCCCAACAGGGGGAGGAGTCGGTTTCGGGCCTCGGCGGCGTCTCCCTCGTGGAGACGCCGCCGCCATGCGGCCAGGCAGGCCTTCCCCTTCGCGGCTCGCGGCGTGGCTGGAGGGACCGGGAAAAAGGTAAGGACCCGGTCGCTAGCCTAGCGACCGGGACCGCAACAGCCTAATACTATCGGGCATTGCTGTATAAACATTTCCAATTGAGCTGGAAGTGAAAAGAAGCCGAGGAAAATTGCCCCTTTCCCACCTCCACTCCTCATAAAATAAAACACAAATGAAAACGTCAGTCTGAAGACTGGCTAGATGATAACGTGTGGCCAGTGCACACTCTGTCCTCTCTGCTATTGAAACCTCTCAAAAGTGATATCTCCTCTTACAATCTGGATGTGTTGGTGGAGGTCAAAATAAGACCCTGTCAAAGTCTCCTATGACTTTCTGCTTTTTATTCAAACAAAATATCCCAGAGGTCCATATTCAGCTGCTCTCCAGCTGAACTGGTTAGCCAGATAAATCTATCCAGATGACTTAGCCAGAGTATTCAGCGGCTCAGCTGTACCACTGATTATATCTGGATGTGGAAGGACAGTGTCCTTCCACACCCACACACAACTGTTATTCTCACCCACACTTAGGAAATATGCATTTGAGCATCGAGACATCATAATCCCACTTGACTTGTAGGTTATGAAAATTCGTATAAACACTCGTAAAATAGGCGAGAAAACATCGTGTTTGCACATAGAAATATATATTTTCACAGTGAGTGAACCCGTTGGTTTCCTTTTTGGATATATTGTTGATTGCATATCACTGGGTAAGTGGCCAGATTTTTTTTGGTTTATCTACAAGTTAGCCAGATAAATGTATCCGGCTAACTTTGAAATAGATCTCCGGCACAACGAGAGTTAACTAGATAAATTATCTGGCTAATTCTGAATATCGCAGTTAGCCAGATAATGTATCCAGCTAACTCAACTCCTCCCAGTTATGCCCCCATCCTGCCCACCACTTAGTAGATATCCAGCTAAGTTGTGGCTGCTGGTCTCAAGCAGATATTCAGTCACTGCCACTTAGCTGAATAAGTCAAAACTCATCTGGCTAAATGACACTGAATATGTACCTGCTTGTTGCTTTCAACCATCGATACAAGTATCCCCTGGTGGTACATGGAAGCCTGTCGGGTCGGGGGGGGGGGGTGTACAGCTAGACCACAACTGCTGCATAGAAAAAAGGTGCCTGTACTGCAAGAGACAATCATCTGCCACTGATGTAGGAAGCGCCAGCCTTGTCGCCTTCAATAATCCATTGCCGGCACTGATCTGCAGCCCCTCTCATCTCCTAGATTACCCATGCTGTCTCCCAATTTTGCGACAGCTGGGGAGCAAGCAAAGCCATCACCATTAGCATGAGAGGAACAGGAAAGGCACCTGGTCATGGAACTAAAGCAGAGGAGGCAAGCATTGCACAGGGCAGGGTAAACGTGCTGCACCTCCTTTCCCCGCTGCTGCTGCCTCCCCCTCCTCATGTCTTCCTAGTTCAGAGGCTTCCTGATTAGAAATGCAGCAAGCATATGAGGAGGAGGAAGAGAAGGCAGCTACAAGAACAGGAAGCACAGAGCTTTCACTGTTACTTCAGGTGCCCGCCGCCTCTCTGGAGTTCCTATGCTTGTGGTGGCTGCTTTGCTGTTACTCCCCAATTGCCATGGGAGAGAGAGAACAAGACTGAGGATTCAGAGCAAGATCGAGGACATGGGGGATGAGGGAAAAGGCAGAGAAAGAATGAAAGGCTGGGGGGTGGGGTGTTGGGAGGTAGAGAAAGGGAAATGATCGGCTGGAAGGTGGAGGTGAGACAAAGAAAGGGAGATGAGTGCTAGCCAGAGAGAGAGGGAACTGGAGGGCTGGAAAGTAGATGGGGGAGTCAGGGAGAATGAGATGGGAAAAAAGATGGGGCGTAACCAGTTACTACCCTTAAGAGAAACATGGGAGTAACCTGCACAGAATGGCAGTTTCTACCTTAAGAAGCTTGCTGGGCAGACCGGATGGACCATTTGGACCTTTTCTGCCATCGTTTCTATGATGAAGGGCTGAAAGCCAGTGAAGAAAAGAAGAAAGGCTCAGAGGCCTCACTAGAGGAAAAGGCAGGGAAGTAGAAAAGTAGGGTGACAGATGGTACAGTGTTGATCATGAAGGGAAGAAATAGCTGAAGAAGAGTGATGGAAAGAGAGGAGATAAAAGAAAAATATCTGAGTGAGAAATGAGAAAGAGATGTATGAAGAAAGGAGACAAGCAAAGAAGAAGAGAGGAAATTAAAAGGAAAACCTATAAACAATGTTAGAAAGGGGAAATCCTTAAACATGTCACACGTGTAAGGGGCTTATGGATCCTTACCAGGTACTATGCTCCTCCCCACAGAGGACATATTGAAGTTGGCAGAGTGTGGAGAGTGAGTTGAACTATTTGTTAAAGCTTCCTCCATAAGAGGGGCCTCAATGGTTTAACATTGGGTTTCTTGTAGTGATCTGGGAGGAGATGATTCCAGGAGAGTTTGCTGGATCTTGGAGAAGGGGGGGAACTCCACCTCCTGTCTCCTTGTCTGTATTGGCTCGCAGGATGATACACTTGGTAGCCATTGTAACTGATTGCTCCTGTTGTAATATCTGGAATGGAGCATTTCCCTAAGTTGATGGAATAAATCTCCTCACTCTGGGGCTTGTTTTCAAGAAAAGAGAACCCCTGGTAAAGTACCAGTCCAAACTAACACATCAAGCAGTGACTAGAAGTTGGCAGTACTTGTTCTACTACACAGAGAAGAGAAGAATGTCAGCTAATCAACTGAAGAACCAAAGTGCCATCCAGGTTATTGAAAATTAGGAACATAATCCTTTCCTCCATAGGAAAAACCCACTGTTGGCTAAAGGACTGACTAATGACTCAGCCCCATTATCAAGTGGCTTGCCTCACAATCAGGCTGGTGCAATATAAACGCACTAAAAACGGGCGCTCATCCACCTCTCCTGAGCGCATTATGAAATATGCTAATGAACTGCTGCGTTAAAAAGGACGCACTAGAGAAAATTGTGCGTCCCTAGTTCATCCTTGGCATTCGGCACCCAGGAAACGTGGTTGTGCGCGGGTAAGGAAAATAGATGCTCAATAAGAACGTCTGTTTTATCCCGTGGCAGCTAATTGACCGGCACAATATAGACGCACAATATACACGGCTTGAAGTATGTATACTGTGCGTGTGTATTGTGTGCCCAGAAATGTTTTTTTTCAGGCAAGCTTTTTTAATTTTGCATGGTGCTGTTTTCTGCGATTCCTCCTACTTAGTTCTGCCATGATACTAACTAGGAGTAACCACAGAAAAGCAGTATTTTTTGTTTTTAAGTGGAGCCCTTGATGTGTGGCAAGATTTTATGCC
The DNA here is from genome assembly GCF_901001135.1 of Rhinatrema bivittatum. Taxonomy (NCBI): domain Eukaryota; kingdom Metazoa; phylum Chordata; class Amphibia; order Gymnophiona; family Rhinatrematidae; genus Rhinatrema; species Rhinatrema bivittatum. The sequence goes on from NC_042616.1 coordinate 716,010,770, forward strand.
TGCGTGTTTTGGAATCACTGATCCCCTTATTGCATCAGAGGTTAGTCTAGCACGTCCAAAACATGCATCCAACAATTCGTTAACTTGTGCGCTAGGCTGAGCACACTTTATTACATCGGCCCCATAGGAGGGGATTACACAATCAAAGCAGAGAAAAAACATTTTATATCCAATTTATGCAATGGAATAGGACTTTGTGAAGTATTAAATTATTTTATATTCCATGTGCCAATTATTTTTTTTAATTATGGGGACAATAATTAGAAGTTTGGCAATGTGTCTGTTGTTGCTGATTTATAGTTTATTTTATTATTTTTTTATTATTTGTTATTTATTGTGTGGTTTTTATCATGCTGTTTACATAAGCTGTACACCACTTAGAACAGAGAATGTAATTAGCGGTTAATAACTGTTTTAAATAAATAAATAGAAATTTATATACAGGTAAACCTGAGTTTACCTGCATAAATATGCGATCTGTATGCCTCCCCACCCATGCGGCTAAAAATACTCATGTGTTCACAGCATGTCAGCATGTCAGGGACAGATTGGGGAATGGAAATAATGCATGGAGCGTCAATGGTCAGATTTCTGATTATTCAGTTTTGGTGCATACTTTTCACTTGCTTCAATGGAGGCATGCAGTATTCAGGAACTTTGAAACTCCTTATGGAGTTTCCCTTTGAAAATGATCTTGCAGTCCCACAGGTATTTTGTACCCTTGTGGAGGCTCATTATCCCCCTCCCTATGTGTAATACTGGCAAATAGCACTGCTGTACTGCTATATTTTTTTACATGTAGAATATCAGGGTAATTTTAAAAGTAAAGCTCATGCATCCATAAACGCGCATATGGGCGCACAAGCGGAGATACGCTGCAATTTTAAATCGTGCATGCAAGTACGCATGTATCATTTAAAAACCCTCCCATGCGTGTATGTGTGCGTGGTCTTAAGAGTTGGCTCATGTATCTGTCCCGTGTGTATTTCCACTAGGGCTTTAACGGTTTTAACGTGCGAATGCAGGCGACTTTTAAAACATGCTCATGTGAAGGAAAAAACAGTTTTTCCAAGTAGTCCACCAGTTTATATCAAGGTGTTCAAGATCCCTCTGGTTCTTGATCCTGCAAGCCCCCCACTTGACTCCGAATCCTCACACTGTGCTAAGAGCCCTAAAACTCGAGATCTCCAGACTATCTCCTCATCAGGACCAGCAATAAAGTTATGCAGATAGGCAGCATCTTGGTCAGCTTTCTTTAAAATACAGACTAAACATGTAAGTCTTGGTCCTAACCAGGAATGCCAATGCCCCGCCCCTTTTCCACCCACTTATTCTTGACACACGCGCGGGAACGTATGCGTGTACTTCACGGCTTCTTAAAATCCGCATTACTCACACATGGCCCGCGTACAAGCGTATGTGTGCATTTTTGCACTCGCATCGCTTTTAAAATCTACCTGTATATGTCTAACATATACCATATTTATTTATTTATTTGTATTTGTGTTTTTTCTTGACCGACCATCATCAGAGATATCATGCCGGTTTACATGTAATGGGGGTAAGAACAAAGCAGGAAGAGAGCAGTTACAAAAAACAGGTTAACAGATAACTGGGAAGTGCAGAGTCAGTTGCACGTGGGAGCGATAGCTTAAGGCTTGAAATCGGAATAGCAAACTTATGTACATAATATGAGTTCCAACGTTAAGATGTGATAAGAGCGTGCAAATATCCAATGTCTCGTACAAAGTGTGGACAGGTTAACAGAGCTATAAAATTTCCCAGAAATTGGATGCTGGGAGGCAGCACCGGAGGTATAGACAAAGTTGTACATACAGGCAAACCTATCATGGTTGAAAGGAGGAACAGGAGGGGGGAGAAGACTACAGGGCACTCTAGAGGAATAAGGAAAGGTCGAAAGAAGGATTTTGATTGAGTGGATATCGAGAAGAGGATTTAAGGGTAGGCTTGTTTAAAGAGCCATGTTTTGAGTTTTGATTTAAATTTATGTGCACACTGCTCTAGTCTGAGTTCAGGTGGCATGGTGTTATGTTACAAATAGATAGGGCACTATCTATTTGTAATATTTCCCTTGCCACAGTTCCCTCCATTCCTCCCTTGAGCTTACAACTGCTGCCAATTGGTCAGGAAGAGACAAGATAAAAGCATTGCAAGAAAATGTGCCCTCAGGCTACCCCTAGCACTGTCTGCTCTGTCATGCCGATCTTACTTCCTGTTAGACTCGATTTGAATTGATCAATATTGGCATCTGTTTTGTGTGTGTACGCACTTATTATTTGGTACTTACATGCTAATTGAAAAAAAAGCCCAAATCTTCCAATGAAGTGTAATTGTAGTATTTACTGTGAATTTTTAATTTTTGCAGCCTTGAAAGGGTGCAGTAGTCCTGAGACGTTGAGCACTGTAAATGCCAGCAAAACCTACAATAACAGAGAAAAAAAACACAGATAATCAAAATCAGGTTGCACTGGGTGCAGTCTTCAAACCACGAGCCCAATATTCAGCACTTTTTCTCCAGCTAAGTTCGGACTTAGCCAGACAAATGGTGACGTCTAAATATCCGGCCACACGCAGTGCCGGCACCTATCCGGCTAACTTTTTATCCAGCCAAAAAGTTAGCCAGATAAGTTGAGGGCAGAGCAGAAGGTTTTCCGAAAGCAGAGTCAGCTATCCGGCTAACTTAAAACCTGATCTTTGAAGGCTTTTCTCTCATTCTGTGTCTATGGGAAAAATGAGGCCCTTAGCCAGATGTATGCTGATAATCAGTGTTCTCCATCGATGTTATCCAGGTAACTTTAGGACTGCATGAAAGCAGTTCAATGGATATATTTATCCAGCTAACTCTGGAATAGCTGTGGGTATATAGCAGCGAAGCTGCGTCGCTAAAGATACAAGCAAACTTAGCCAGATAAGTTTATCCAGCTAACTTTGCAAGCCAGCCAGTGGTTGAATATTGGGCCCTGTGTGTTTTGGTATAAAAGAACAGATGCACCTACTTTTACTTTGAAACTTGCCGTAGGTACAAAATACCCACCGACATTTGCACCTGCTTTTGTCTGCAGAGATGTTTTTTTCTCCTCTTCCCTGAGCAGGCTTTGAAAACTGTCCTCACAAGGCATGGAAACCACTTTGAAGTAGGATACAAGAAATGTGAAGCCTTTGCAAGTCACATTGAAGGAGTTATTGTGCCCCAGTAAAAACTGGACCTGTTGTGCATGGAACGCTCCGAGGACTCTAAAATACCTAACAGGCTACTCAAGACACCAGTGCGCCTCTCTTTGCTTTTGACCTCCCGATGCCTCCCTAAAAGTGATTTCTCCAAAGTCGGTTACAGCCAGCCTCAGTACAAACCTCTTTATTGCCTTTTCCCAGTGGATGAACAATGTGAACTTACAGCAAGAAATTCCTCACCTCATTTGTTCTGGATCTTGTTTTACCTACTGGTTCTCATCACACATTTCTGAGGTGGGAGTGAATCCTAGCAATCTTTAGAATTATAAATAATAAATTATTAAGTGCCATTAATAAACCATAGACCTGATTCAGAGTATTGATGCAGATAATTGGCCAACGTGCAGAATGTCCCAGTGGTCGCCCCAGCAACTGTGAAAGAGCCTTGCATTAATAAAAGAAAATGAATATTATTGATTTTTTTTAACCAAAGCACTAAAAACTACAAAGTAATGGCACATGTTCAAAATCTCACAAAAATAGCAAATATTTCTTATGCTTTTTTACAGTGAACTTGTGAACCCCAAGACAGACAGCATTACGAAAAGTAGCAGAAGGGTTCTTTTCAATATAAGGCTTCAGGGGCCTCCAGAAGGCATAGACAGTTTGTCTAGAACAGTGACATAATTTGAGGCCAGAATAATTTATTCTATATTCTATATATTATATATATATATAATATATATATATATATATTATATATATAAATATATTTATATAAAATAAGGATTTCACCCTGAGCCTCAGAGTATTTGCATCAATTGCAGGATCTCAGGGGAAACACTAGAAATCTCAGGGCGCCTCTGTATACAGCACAGCCACTCCCCTTCCTCTGGAAGCCTGCAGAGAACAGAAGTGGGGTGACTCTGGAGCAGACACTGCAAGCAGCATGTGGGGAGAAACTGGAGAAGGGCTGAACACATTCAAAACTCAGTCTGCAGCTGTGACTCCAGGACTTGGGTAGATTGAGGATGCATAAATCATGAAGCTGTAGCTTATCGGGGGTGGGAACAAGGAGAATGCTGGAAGAGGAAGGGGAAGTATGATGGGATCATCTCTGGAAGGGGGACAGATGATGCTGGTGGGTGGAAGAAAGAGAGAGAGAAACTGTGGGGTTAGAGGTGGAAGAGAGAAATGTAGGGCATGGGAGAGCATGGAAGAGAGAAAGCTGATACGTATTATTCCATTGCTTCCCCCCTCCACACACACCCCCGGCCATCTGCTAACCAACAGCAATCTCAGAGTGACCACAACTCAAACGTGCCCGGGTATGGGTATAGGGGAAAGCTGAGCAAATAAAAAGGATGCTATTAAAACTTTGATCAGAGGCTGCATGGCAGGCTGAGCAATAACAACTGTATACTGAGCATGCATTACCAGCCTTGCTACAATATGCACCACCCTCATTATCCCTTTTCTGATATGCAAAGTTGTTACTGTTACAGTGACATTAGTCTTCTATAGAGGAAACACGGGGAAATTACAATGAGCATGCAGGGACTATAACATCAGCACAAACTATATGCAAAAAGCCAAAATGGGGAAAACTCAAGCATTTACACACGCACACTTAGAAAATGAGTATTATAGGGTAAACATTACCATCAGTGATTTTGGAAGGTACAACGTGATTTGGGGTTTTATTACTCATCTTTCCAAACCAATGATCAAAGCAAGTTATAATTCCTAGAGGTAGGACTGCATTAAGGGGCGGGCCAAATGAGCAATTGCCCAGGGTGCCAAACAATATGGTGTTGGTTGCCTCTTTCCAGCTCCACCACTGTGGAAGATCCGGTAGCTGAAGACCAGAGGAGGCCAGCAGCCGAAGTTTAGAGGAGACCATGGGGCTGCCTGGTGGACCCCCAACCGGCCAGCAGCCAAGATAAGGAAAAGGCATGGCCATCTGCCAGAGTCCAACTTGCCAGCAGCCAAAGTTCGGAGAAGGCTTCAAGGCAACCTGGCAGATTAACCCACCAGCAGCCAGGATAAGGAAGAGGCTACAGGCCACTCAGCAGTTCCCAAACTCACCCACATGGGGGAGCCAAGCACTCACAGCACAACTCTGTTCTTCCCCTATAACCATGGACTTTCCATGATCTCTACAGTGCTTTGCTGGGAGGGATGTCTCAAGAGGAAGGAGGGTTGTGTGTGATGGGTGGCTGACAGAAATGTCTCAGGGGAATAGTCCTTGAGAGCAGACCCTTCTCCACCCCCAGCTTCCTCTTCTGCCTTCACAGCTACCTCCTCCAGCCAGGGAAAACAGTAATGGACACAAATGTTGTGTAACATGCAAGACGCAACAAACACCTTGCTGACATTCTCTGGAGCCAGGGCAATGTGATCTAGTGTAGTTTTTTCCAACAATTTTCTTCTCAGCACCCAGTGGGAAAAAATGAAATATATTCTTGCCCTACCCCCTACCATTCCCAGTCCCTACTGCCCAATTTCATCACTTGCCAAGCAGTCTGAGTGGAGGAGTAGCCTAGCGGTTAGAAAGGTGGACGATGAACCAGAGAAGCCAGGGTTCAAATTCTGCCTCTTTCACTGATACTTCCTTTGAACCTGGGCAAGTTACTTCACCCTCCATTGCCTCAGGTATCAACTTAGATTGTAAGTCCTTGAGGGGAAGTAAAATGCCTACTGAACCTAAACATAACTTGTCTTGAGCTCAGGTTTGGAAAGGTAATTAAATCGAAAAGAAAAAAGTTCACTGCTCACTTTCACTACTCCCCACTAGCATCCACTGTTCACTTTCACCACCATCCCAACTTCTTATTCATGCAACTCTCTCCTTCTCCCAGCCCCTGTTACTCATTGTCTTGATGCTCCCATGGCTCAGTGAGGCTCAGTCACATTGAACCGTGCAGTACCTGTACTCTCAAACATTCAAAGTGAGTGAGCTGCATGGAGCTGCACTTTAGTCAGGAGTGGAACCACGACCTACTCGCTGGTGTGCCACAACCCAGTACTAGGTCATGACCCCAAGTTTGAAAAACCACTGGTCTACTGAGTGAAAGTGGCTTTACAGGAGCCTAAAGATGCACTTGATCAGGGACCTGGCAGAATGATAGTCATGATTGTACCATTCTTCAAAGAAAGATGAGGGATAGAGGAAGGAAGTTAACAACCAGGTCAACAGGGGATAACAATTATTTATTTAATAGCACAGAAAGAAATTGAAATACCAAGAAATGCTAGAAGCTATGAACCATAGCTCTAGGACCACTGAAGGCTACAACAGTTCCAGCTCTTACCCTGTAGATCTCTGTCTACCTCCTACTCATCATGGCAGGATTTACATCTCACACAATGGGTGGCAATCATAGGAAGCTAAGTCAGTTAACTAGCACTGCAGTGGGGATTACAGGCAAGGCCCCTGAAAGGAAATGAAGAGACAGAAGAGAACAGAGTAATGATTTTCAGTTTCCTACAAGGCCTTTTGGTACAAGTAGACCCAGACCTCAACTATGGTTTTCTGAGATGTGCTGCTACAAAGAGGTGACCTTGGATTCCAGTAAGTAAAGAACACTAATCCTCTGAGAAAACAGTTTTGTGGGAGAACCAAAGAACTTAAGCCAGCCAGTCAGGAAGGTACAGAATCTTCCCTGCCAGGTTCCAAACTGCTGTTAGTAATATCTTTATGCTCAAGTTGATTGAAAAGGTATCATGAGCATGGCCTTCTACTGGTGAACCGGTAGATGTAGTGTATTTGGATTTTCAGAAGGCGTTTGACAAAGTCCCTCATGAGAGGCTTCTAAGAAAACTAAAAGGTCATGGGATAGGAGGCGATGTCCTTTTGTGGATTACAAGCTGGTTAAAAGACAGGAAACAGAGAGTAGGATTAAATGGTCAATTTTCTCAGTGGAAAAGGGTAAACAGTGGAGTGCCTCAGGGATCTGTACTTGGACCGGTGCTTTTCAATCTACCTTATAAATGGGCCATGACCGACGGCCCGCAAATGCGCAGTAGAGCACAGCTCTACTGCGCATGTGCGGGCAAGGACGTCGGTCTTAGCCAGCGTAAAAAAAAACAAAACATGGCGGCGTCGGGTGGCAGCGGCAGCAGCGATGGCGGCGTCGGGTGGCAGCAGCGGCAATGGCGGCGTCGGGTGGCAGCGGTGGCGATGGCGGCGTCGGGTGGCAGCAGCGGCGGCGTCGGTGGCAGCAGCGGCGGTGTCGAGCGGCGGCGGCAGCGACGGCAGCGAACGACGACGAGGAGCAGCGGCGGCCAGTAGCGAGGGAGGGAGGAGAGAGAGAGAGAGAGGGAGGGAGGGACTGAGTGAGAGGGAGGGAGGGACTGAGTGAGAGGGAGGGAGGGAGGGGAGGGACTGAGTGGGAGGGAGGGAGGGAGGGACTGAGTGAGGGGGAGGGACTGAGTGGGAGGGAGGGACTGAGTGAGGGGGAGGGGACTGAGTGAGAGGGAGGGAGGGAGGGGGAGGGACAGTGGGAGGGAGGGACTGAGTGGGAGGGACTGAGTGAGGGGGAGGGAGGGATTGAGTGAGGGGGAGGGACTGAGTGGGAGGGAGGGACTGAGGGAGGGTGAGGGAGGGTGACTAAGTGAGAGGGAGGGACTGAGTGAGAGGGAGGGAGGGGGAGGGACTGAGGGAGGGAGGGACTGAGTGAGGGAGGGGGAGGGACTGAGAGGGGGAGGGAGGGGGTGGGGAAGAGTGAGGGGAGAGGGAGAATGAGGGAGAGGTGAGAGACAGGGATGTGAGTAAGTGGAAGGGTAAGAAGTTGTGGAGCAGAGAAAAAGGGAGTGGAGGAGGGCTGAGGGAGAGGGGATGGGATTGAGACAGGGTGGGGAGTGACTGAGGGAAGGGGAGAGAGGTGGGAGTGACTGAGGGAAGGGGAGGGAGGTGAGAGTGAGGGGAAGGAGGCAGTGGGAGACAGAGAGTGAGTAAGACTGAGGGGTGGGAAGGGGGTGAGTGACTGAGGGGAAGGGGGAATGAGGGAGAAAAAGTGTAGGAGGGTGCTGTTTTCGAAAATGGACCGAAAACAAAAATGTAATGTAGCCCGTTGTGACGGGCTTAACGGCTTGTATATTCATAAATGATCTGGAAAGGAATATGACAAGTGAGGTTATCAAATTTGCGGATGATACAAAATTATTCAGAGTAGTTAAATCACAAGAGGATTGTGATACATTACAGGAGGACCTTGCAAGACTGGAAGATTGGGCATCCAAATGGCAGATGAAATTTAATGTGGGCAAGTGCAAGGTGTTGCATATAGGGAAAAATAACCCTTGCTGTAGTTACATGATGTTAGGTTCCATATTAGGAGCTGCCACCCAGGAAAAAGATCTAGGCATCATAGTGGATAATACTTTGAAATCATCGGCTCAGTGTGCTGCAGCAGTCAAAAAAGCAAGAATGTTAGGAATTATTAGGAAGGGAATGGTTAATAAAATGCAAAATGTCATAATGCCTCTGTATCGCTCCATGGTGAGACCGCACCTTGAATACTGTGTACAATTCTGGTCGCCGCATCTCAAAAAAGATATAGTTGCTATGGAGAAGGTACAGAGAAGGGCAACCAAATGATAAAGGGGATGGAACAGCTCCCCTATGAGGAAAGGCTGAAGACGTTAGGGCTGTTCATCTTGGAGAAGAGATGGCTGAGGGGGATATATGAAAGAGGTGTTTAAAATCATGAGAGGTCTTGAACGAGTAGATGTAAATCGGTTATTTACACTTTCAGATAACAGAAGGACAAGGAGCATTCCATGAAATCAGCAAGTAGCACATTTAAGACTAATCACAGAAAATTCTTTTTCACTCAACGCACAGTTAAGCTCTGGAATTTGTTGCCAGAGGATGTGGTTAGTGTAGCTGGGTTCAGAAAAGGTTTGGATAAGTTCTTGCAGGAGAAGTCCATTAACTGCTATTAATCAAGTTTACTTAGGGAATAGCCACTGCTGTTAATTGCATCAGTAGCATGGGATCTTCTTAGTTTTTGGGTACTTGCCAGGTTCTTAAGGCCTGGATTGGCCACTGTTGGAAACAGGATGCTGGGCTTGATGGACCCTTGGTCTGACCCAGCATGGCAATTTCTTATGTTCTTATGTAGCACTAGCATTTTGATCTATAAGGGGCATTTTCTGCAAGCACTTTGGGTTCCTCTTCAGACTGTTGGCTTTCTTCTCAGACATGGTACAAAGAAAAGACAATTCTTGAAGAGAATGTCATGAGATAGACAATAACTCAGCCAAGTTACCAATGCTGAACATGTCAGCAGTGACAAAGCTGCGACTTGTTCGTCAAGCAGCATGACGCAGCAATGAGAAACAAAAAAAACCAAAATGCACATTTGCCAAAATGTCTATGAAGACTCAGACAGGGAAAATAGCAAGCCTCAAACTGTAAAGAAGTACAATGGTGAGCAAAAGAGGAGAAAAATAAAACAGTCAGAGACAGAAGTTGGCCTAGAACAGCAGCAGACATTGTCGGGATGATGCATATCACATCTGATGGTGGATGGGGAAAACATGGTGCAGGCTCAGAGTTTTTCTAAAGTTCTTAAAGAAACCTCTGGTGGTTTCCATCTGTGCAGCTCACAGCTCCTGCTTGTCATCAGAGAATGAAACGTCTGCACTTTCAAGTATTATAACTGTTTGGCGGGGCCAGGAGTGGCTCAAGGCAATCTGCTGCTTGAGGTAAGGAAAAGAAATGCCCCCCCAAGGTGTGGTGCAGGTAAAATCACAGAGAGAGTGATTTGAAATGCTGGGGAAGGGGGAATGCGAGGGTCAGGGGTTCCCAGAGAAGTGGCAGAGAGAGAGAGAGAACTAGAGATATTCCAGGAAAAATCCCACAAAAAAAAAACAACCAAGATACTTGCAACTCATTTGGTATTAGGCCTATTGTAAAGTGCGTTAGGTGTAAGCTTGGCCCTCAGAAAGCTATGATTAAACTGAATTACAAATTACAATACAGTAAACCTCCCATACCAAAACAGCACTAACTGCCAGAGCTCAAACAGTATCAATCCTACCCATGAAAAGCAACATCGCAAATATTACATCAGGCCCTAAAACACCAATACACCTCCTATTAGGAAAGCAGAACAAGCCAGGAATATAAGAACATAAGAAGTTGCCATATTGGGTGAGACCGAGGGTCCATCAAGTCCAGCAGTGGCCAATCCAGGATACAAGTACCTGTCAAGTACCCAAACATTAAATAGATCCCATGCTACTAATACTGGTAAAAAGCAGTGGTCATTCCCTAAGTCAACTTAACTAATAGCAGTTTATGGACTTCTCCAGGAGCTTGTCCAAACCTTTTTTTAAACCCAGCTATGCTAACTGCCTTAATCCCTTCCTCTGGCAACGAATTCCAGAGCTTAATTGTGAGTTGTGTGAAAAAAAATTTTTTCTCCAATTTGTTTTAATTATGCTCAGTCAAAAACACACATTCGTTGACTCAGGTGCTTTCTTTCTCTCTCTTCTCCCCTTTGAATAAATAAAAATTAGTTTTTACTTACATTGGTGATCAGGGGGACCCAGGCATAAGAACATAAGAACATAAGAACATGCCATTCTGGGTCAGACCAAGGGTCCATCAAGCCCAGCATCCTGTTTCCAACAGTGGCCAATCCAAGTCACAAGTACCCGGCAAGTACCCAAACATTAGGTAGATCACAAGCTACTATTGCTTATTAATTACCGTCATAGCAATTTATAGATTTATTCTCTAGGAACTTCTCCAGCATTAGGATTTGGATGGGCTGCCTGTTGCTGCTTCGTTTCCCCTCTTGCTTTGGGAAGGGGCGGGTTGGAAGTCCGGATTAAAATGTTTGTTTTTTTGTTTTTCAGTTACTTTTATGTCAAGGCCCAGCAGCTGAGAGCAGGGTTGGCCTGCTCACTGCCTCCCGTCGGTTGCTAGCAGAAGCATGTGAGGGAAGGAGCCAGGGGTGCGGCAACGGTGGAAAAGAGGTGCCTGAGCAGCGGCAATGGCAACTGGCACATGAAGATGCTGCTGCTGTTACTGCTGCCATCACTGCTGTGCCAGCGGAAAAAAAAAAAAAAAAAGAAAAACAGCAGAGTGAGTGCAGAGCCTCCAGGGATCTCCCGCTCTGTGTGGGGCCTGGTGCTGGTCGTAGCGGCTCCATGGGCGCACGGGTCCACAAACCCCATGATCCTCCCACCTGGCTTTCTGTGCGGCCGCTCTTTTTTTCTTGCTTCCCGCAGGGACTGAGGACCCTGCGGACTTGTCGGCAGAGCTGCGCTTTGATGAGCCTGAAGGCAGGGTGAGGCAACCATGGATGGAGAGCTTTGAAGGGCTATTTTTGACGTCTCAAAATGTTGCTGCCTGAAGCAGCTGCCTCACCCTGCCTCATGTAGCGCCGCCCCTGGGCGGGGCAGTTTTCAGTAGCTCACCTATGTGCAAAATCCACATGTAGGTTTCTACTTGCGGACCTGGAAGGCAATTTTCATAGAAGACCTAGTTTTTCTTTTGAAAATTTGCATAGATGGGTAACCTGGAAACAAAAGCATCCCCAGATTTTCCACTTCCTCTTTCTCAAGCTGGAGGAAACGCATGTGGGGGGAGGGGGGGAGGGGGAGGCGTGCCCAGGTGCAGATTTGGGGAGAATGCCATTCCATGCGTTTACGCTACTCTCCCGACCTAACCAAGCCGCCAGGGCCTGAACCTTTTCTAGTACAGCCGAATGCACGCATGCGGTGAATCCCACATGCTCAGCCATTCGGAGGGCAGTTTCAGACAGGTCAAATAATTCTTTACCCAGGGAAACGACTTTGGAAATTGTCCTCTTTGATGTGCTCTTTAGTTTTAGCTTTTTTTTTTTTTTTTTTTTTTACCTTCTCTGCTAAAATAATTCAGAGGACGAATTTACAACACAATGTACGTGGGTATAAAGTGTTTTATCCTGGCTAATCGGCCGTCTGTGTGGCTAAAAATATCTGCAATGTTCCTGGGGTGGTGATGGGGGTGGGTTGCTGATGTGGTAGGGAAGGAAAATAGCACACAGACTGCATTTTCAGCTCTACGCACATTATTTTCAGGAAACCAGCACTTGCACAAAAAAAAAGCAGCTGCGGCTGTCTCTGGTACTTTGTATCCATGCCAAGTTTCAAACCAAGCTTACCCGCCAACTTTGTCCCACAAGCCATAGTTTGAAAATTGCTTCTTCTGATAGGATATTGATTTCCTTCTTCCTGAGGAAGCGAACGTGAAATACTAATTTCCTACACAGACAGCGGGAGCCCTGTCTGAAGACTGAGTAATAATTCACTTGCCGTCTCTATATTGTTGGACCCATATACTGTGTCGTCCTGTGCATCTGAAAGCCTTGGTGTGGGAAGCCCAGTTCCTGTCTTCTGGTCTGAGGATCTCTCTTGCTGTGCAGTCACTGAACTTGAGGGGGGCAATAGAAAAGAGGGAGCAATGAGAAGCTGAGGATGGGGAGGGAGACATCTCATACCTGGAGGAGGAAGGAGCTGATCCTGGGAATGCTGCACAGGGAGGGGACACGCGAGAAGGCAAACGTCCCAGACCGGAGGGTGGGGCGAGCACGGAATGAATGACGGCTGGAGAATGTTCTGGGGAGAGTTAAAGAGTGCGGGGCTGGGGGACTGTTCTGGCTCCTCTGAATATGAGACTTACTGGATTAGCTCTTGGGGGAGCTAAGCCTTTCCTTTTATGTATTATAATGCCTGTCGGCAAAGGTGGCAATGCCCACCAAGTAGACAAGATAGGAAAGCTGGAAAGGGGAATGGAAACCGAGAATCCTGCAGCTTAAAATGCTCGGCGAGCGCCAGGGGCTTTTGAGAGCAGCCCAGAGTCAGATTTGTACTTTCTCTGTACAAACCAAAAACATTGGTTGCAATGTAACGTGCTCTCTGTTTACACTAGACAATCAAACAAGCCTAAAAATGTGATCTAATTGCTTATACAGAATAGCTATATCCTCATTTGCCATAGACTGAGGCTTCATCTCACTTCTCTTGCTGTCAAATTATAGACACATCTGCAAGAACTAAGAAATTATTTAATCACCTGAGCATGTACAGCTGAACTTCTCCACATTTTAAACATAAGATAAACTCAGATGCTGGCTGGAAGGGGAATGCAAGAAAAGAAAGTCAACCCTTTGATTCCTGGATTCGATTTTTGATTAGGCAAAATGCATTAGAAATATTGATAGGCATTAGGGGAGCATTTGTCCATGTCATCCTTCAAATGCTTAAAGGTAAAATGTTCAACCAGGTCATACTAGCAGCAGCAGCAGCAATAATTGTAGTACTGATATTAATTTTATTACTAAGGCATTGCAGTGCTGGATTTTGAAGTTATACAGCTATAGTCTAGCGCATCAGTTGAAGCTCTAAACAAACAGATGAATCTAAACGTGAGACTTAAGATATTGCATCGCCCCTTATCTCCAGACACTCCTGGCATGGCTTCCTACAGCATGCTGCATCCTAGGGCCTGGTTGAAACCACCTGCACCTCCTCCTGAACCCTTTTCATAAGCCATGCAGCCAGCATTTCCTGTGGGCGCTGACTGATGATGTCATCCCAGCTCTGATATATCAGGAAGCTCAGTTCCACCTCCCAGCGCCTCAGCAACAGGTCCCCTGCCATACTTTCTGCCTGAAGTGCTGGTTGCTTCATGGTCTGCTTTTGCCTTGTCTATTCCAGGCCTTGCCCTGCCTAGTCTTAGTCCTTGGCTCCTTCCTCCTTCCTCTCTGCCTGGATTCTGACTTCAAGTGACTGCTGCCTCCCTTGAGCCCTGCCCAGATACTGTCACTGTCTGTTTGCCACCCATCTTGATCCCTGCTCAGGTGTGGACTCTCTTTTGTTTGTGCTGCCTGCCCTGATCTTGGCTCTGTCCACATGCTGTTTGACCGCTCTCTTGCTGACCTCTGAAACTAAGGGCTCAATCAGCGGTGGAAGAGGCTGGTAAAGGTGAAGCCTAGTTCCAGTCCCAGCTTGGGCGTGTCTGCCTGCTGCTGATGAGGGCCTGGCAGGTTCACCTACTGGGCTGCAGCACCCATCACACCACAGCCAAGGGACTCACACTTTGTGACAAATATATCAACTGCTAAGAGCACTTAGATCAGCACGTAGATGTTCCCTCAGCCTTCTTTTTATGCCTGGATGAAACAAGAGAGAGGACTTTTTATGTAGCAGGCCCAGTTCTTTGGAATAGCCTACCAGATGAAATTCAGTTAATTCCATGCTACTCTACCTTTAGGAAACAGCTAAAAGCATTATATTTTTCACAGGCATTTAGCTCCATAACATCTTAACAGCTGGAGTAATTTTCTTTTTTTTTTTTTTTGTTATTTCTTCCTTTTATATTATTTATGTATAATTTTTAAGGCTGTTTTAATTAAGTTCTAATTTCTTTTTAATTTCTTTATAATTTCTTTTAAATGTGTTTTTAATTATGTATGTTCTTTGTAATCCACTGAGTACTTTGGATCATGTGGGCTATAAGTCCTTTAAATAAATAAATAAACAAATAAATAAATAAATAAAGAGCATGCTAGTTGTGATAATTACTTAATTGTCACCAGATAAATGAAGATAAATTGAAATGTTGAAGACCAAGATGACATAGTTAGTACAAAAAAATTGAATATTTTATCATAAAGCTTTTAACTCACTTCCAAACTGGCAAGTAATGTACATAGTGGAGTCAAGCAAATAATAAATAGGACAGCTGATAAGGCTGAACCTTGAGGAATACCAGAAGAAATTAACTGCCATGAGGAAACTGGATTCTCTTCTAATCTGTTTGCCTGCGATAGGAAAGATAAGAACTAAATCAGGCCAATACAGAACCTGCTATTCCCATATCTGGTGGTTTAAAGTCTCAGATGCAGCAGAGATATCTAAAAGTACCATGACAAAGCTAATTCTGCTGTAGAAACCATTTCTGAAAGTATCTACACTAGATAATGTTTCAGTACTGAAAAACTTAAGACAACCAACCTGTTGTTGGTCTAGAATTGAATGATCATCCACAATATCAATTAACTGCTTTAGTGCAACCATTTCAATGATTGTAGAGAGAAATGGGAAGGGTGAGATGGACTGATAATTAGTAAGATCAGAAGGGCCCGCAGACTTGTTTTAAAATGGGATAACAGATGTTTATTTAAAAAAAAAACTCAGGAGGGCCCCCTTAGCCAGTAAAAGATTGGCAATGTTTGTAATATGAAGCTATCTTCATTGATAGTTTTTAGCAATACTGTGGCACATGGATTTAAGTGACAAGATGAGGAGTTCATTTTCTCTAAGATTTGAGGATTAAATCTTTTGTCACTGACTAAAATTGCTCCCACTTCATCCCATCCATTCTACTTTTGTTAGTAGGTTCAACAGGATTAGGAGTCCATTTCTTACAAATGTCAGACATGCATTTTGAAAATAAAATTGCAAGATCGTTGCATCAGTTTGGAACTAAGGCAGAGATCTGGTTGCTCTCCATAAGTGAACCAACTTTAGCAATATACTTAACTGAGAAAGAACTCATGAACATTATTCCTTGATGATTGAATTTTTAGAGTATAATAGGTTCTTTTAGATCATGTGGCTTATAGTGCGATATTTTCACCGGCGGCATTCAAGCCAATGTAGAATATATTTTGCATTTTGCAATGCTGTTATGTACCATGATGCAGTCTTTGAAAAGATCTGACATTTGTAATGCACTATCCCAACCATCAACTACTGAAGATAAATCATAGTGTTATGCCAGCAAGATGGGAATGCAGATGATCCCTTACTGATCAGGTTCAATAGCCCATGTTTAAAAACTGTAGGGCACACAGAATTAGCTTTTTTATTTTTTTATCATAAAGAGGTAAAAAAGACACAACATTTAATGACAATAAACAATGGTCATGCCAAGGTTTATTCTCAATTGAAATGTCATGGAAACTATATGGGGAAAAAACGAAGGGTTAATAAAAATCAAATCCAAAGTGTGATCATGTTTGCGAGCAAGAGAATAAATAATCTCTGCCCAGCAAAGAGTGGCCGTTGAATCTAAAAATGCTTCATAGGATGCTGGCATCGCTCAATATGCAAACTAAAGTCACTTAACACAATGGTAGCAACCACTAACAGTTCAGGGGAGAAGAACTGTATGAAAACAGAACAGGTGGTGGTGAGTAGGTATCTAACAGTATGCACCTGAGGCTATGCAAGATGAAGAGACTTGCCTCAGGTTACAAGAAATGCCAGCTAGAGAGGTGGGCATTGGGTTTTCAGCCCATTGTTCTAACTGAAGACCTTGCTTCCTCCTATGTAATAATGGTGTTGAGCATACTTCTGAGACCACATATGTGGTCCACAGTTGTGACTAAATAACAAAGTCCATAATCTCTTTGTCTCTAAATTTTCCTTAATCTTTAATTTCTCACTCGTCATTATGGTTCGGGTACACTTATTTATTTAATTGCTTTATATTCCACCTTTCAGACACTTCAAAGCAGATTGCATTCAGGTACTGTAGAGGTCTAGGACTTGTTCAGCCTTCCTTCCACATTCTAAATGAGACTATTGTGTCTACATTTGTAAAGCTCTTTGATATACACATTTATGTGGAAGATGAAATAGAAAATAAAGTACATTACTATAAATTGGAATTAAATCTGAATGCCTGGAACTGTAACCTATTTCTTTACAGTCTGTAGTGTCAAACAATTAAAGTCTAAAACTGTTTTATGAGATTGTGTTTTCTGATATTAGATTGCAGACTGATATATTTTAACAGTGGCAATGACAATTTAATTAGATTTGCTTAAGTTCATTTATTTACCCCAGGTATTGATGACTCATTGGCTTTGTTTGTAGCCAAGGCATGGTGATAAACTGAAAATGTGTTTTTCACTAAACATTCAGAGTTCATTTGCTTTGATCATAATATTAATTCTAAATTATACATAACAAGAGCTGCGAGCTCTGCAGAAAATGAGGCTCACCTAATTGATTCCCCTAGTGACCCTCCGCATCTCACAGATCATGAGTTCCTGGTCAGATGAGGCAGAGGAAGGAAGGCATGCCAAGCTGCCTTGTCAAGTGCAGATCAACAGCAGTCAGGGGCAGATCAAGGCAATCTGCTGCCTGAGGCCAGGGATGAGACTGTGCCCTCTGCCCCCAAGACACAGCACCCTTTCAGTCATTTCAAATGCTGTGGAAGAGGGACAGCAGGGGTCAGAGTTCCCAGAGGAGTGGCAGATAGTGTCAGTGATAATATTTCTAGGAAGCCGGCAACCCTGCCACACTCCCAGGAACCCTAAAACCTGCCTCCCACCTTTCCCCCAGCATTCTCCCCTGCAGCAGTGGGAGATGAGTGAATGGTGGAGGTCCATGTGCGGCAGACTCTCTCTGAGCCACTGCAAGGGCATTTGGCACCATAGGTGAACTTCACAGCCTTGTGCCCGCACCCACCCTCACCACACTCAATTAAAAATTTGGCATTTAAAATAACCAATTTTACAAGCAAAAGGACATTGAAAATATAGTCTTCTGAGATTAAAAAAAAAAATAAAAAATCACAACCCTGCAATAAACACATTTGAAGTACATATGGTATTAGGCCTATTGTAATGCAGATGTGGGTTTTGCCCACAGAAAGCCCAGCGTAAACTGAATTACAATTACATTACAGTAAACCTCCCATACTAAAAAGAGAACTAACTGCTGGCACTCAAACAGTAAAAATCGTAAATATGAAAAAGTAATGATGCAAATATTACACCAGGCCCTAAATAGCAGTACACCTCCTATTAGGAAAGCAGAACAAGCCAGGATGCTAGAGATCCCTACACAGGAGCTACATGCCAGCAGAATACCTCACCTTGGTCACACACGCAGAACACAGGCAGATCCTTACCAAATACAGAATAAAGAGACCATAAAGTAGAAACAGAAACATGGAAACCCCAACAAGCCAAACTCGATGCAGTGCAAAAATGGAAAAATAGAAATTCTATTCCTCGAAATAATAAAATCAAAGAATATAAAATATCAAAATAGTAAAAATGTACTACTAATAATAAATATTTCAAAAAACAGATAATAAATAGAATAATAGCTATTAAAAACTTATACAAAAATTATACAAAATTTCCCAAACATCAATAAAATATTTACAAATAGCAAATACATCAAATAACACCCAATAATTAAAACTAAGAAAGATTTTAAAAATCCCCACTTTCCATACTTGGGAAATTTTGATTTCTAATTATCCTGAAATTGCCCTGGATTAGTGCAGGGGGAGGCAAGAAGAGGGATTTTCCTCCTCTTATAAACACATGTTCATTCTCTCTCTCTTACACACACACAAATGGTCTCACACATGCTCTTTCACACACTCACAGATGCTCTCATACTTTCACTCACAGATGCTTTCACACACACACACACATTCATGCTCTCACACATAGATGCTTTCATATGCTCTTCCACACACATGCATGCTTTTATATGCTTTTGCACAAATATACATGCTCACACTCTCACACACATACATAGATGCTGTCATATATGTATGCTCTCACACACAGATGCTCTCACCTAATGCTTTTTCACACACATGCTCACACGTTCTTTCACACACATGCTCTTTCACACACACACACATGCTGTCTCACCCATATGCACATGCTCTCACACATATACATATGCTCTCTCATAAAATCACACACACACACACACTCCCTCTACTTCACTCACATGTTACCTTTCGGCTGTGGGCTGATGAGCTCAGCAGGCAGCTGGCGGCCTCCTTGTCTTCTGCTGCAGGTAGCCGCTGGGTCGCCTCCATTTTTCACTGGCGGCAGGTTGGACACTGCTGGCAGCCTGCCAGCATACTTGGGTACTTTTGATTTGTAGCCGCCCTGAGATTGTTGTGGATTGAAGGGGGGGGGGCAAAGGAACTGGGGAGGATAGGGCACACACTAACACACTCACATATAAGTGCTCATTCTGGCACACTCACACATACATGCTCTCATGCACATACTTCTCTCTTCCACACACACAAACCCACTTAACTCACTTTTAAACAGTTCCACATAACACATGCCCATTCACGCACTTACTCCTTCGTACAAATAAGTCCAAACACACACAATAACTTTCACTCCTCTATGCAGCCGCTTCCAGCTCAGCGTGCCTCAACACGCTCCCTGCTCCTGCTTTAGGTGAGGGCCCACTGATGCATTGCTCTGATCCTTCGCACGCCTGACACTCTCCTTGCTCCTGGTGTAGGCCCAAACCTCCACCTTCGTTCCATCTGCGCCGGCACAGTTGACTTCCTCATCTGGGCCCACCCAAGAGCTTTGAGCAGCAGCAGCAACACTCAAACCCGGAGTTTTGAGCTGGAGACCCAGCAATTCCTTTAGAATTCTGGAGTCTCCGGACCAAATACGGAGAATTTCCACGTATTGCCAGCTGCGGGCAGGTTGGGCTCCTCCAGCGGCCCGCTAGCATTCCTTCCTTTTTCACCGTTGGCAGGTCTGGCCCTGCCGGCATCCAACCTGGCCTTCTCCAGCCTTTGGCTGCTGCTGGCCCACTGGGCCTTTTCCGTTCTTTGCTTCTGGCGGGTTGGACTCCGTCGGCGGTGCTCTGGCAGCCCGTGGGAACTTTTCTCCTTTTTTTTTGTCCTCGTGGGAACATCATTTCCCTGCGCCACTGCAAAGCTCTTTTTCTGGCCTACCAGGAGTTGGGAGTCCCATGAGCATATCGGTAAATTTGATGGTAAGGTGAGGCGGCCACCGGAGTGATTGGGTGGCCACCTCATTATAGAACCGCCCCTGACAGCAGTGTGTGCAATGCTTTGCCTCCTGGTATAAGTAACGGCAGCTGCCCCACCCAAAGAATTTCCTTAATGCAGGAGAGTAATTGGCATTCTGGCTCCTGACTTTGAGATTAGTCAGTGCTTTCAAGAAATATTGTTATTATTGTTATTATTTTGTATTTCTAGACAGACTTTCCAATTTCAGACGAATATGGTTCACAACATTTTTCTCAAATATGATTAAAAGTGAAAGTTATAATAGGATCTAGAGCAAAGGTTGTGCTTTTTAATCACATCAAGATAAATGTCATAGCACAGCGACTGATACATCGAGAAGTGAAACTTGGAAACCCAGGCTCGGTCCTGTCTCTCTCTCTCCTTATATCCTTGTCACAAATCAATGATTAGGTCTGCAGCAGAATTCGCAGATTCATAGTAATCTGACAGAGGCCATGATTTGAATGTTTCTACTATGGCTTCTGAATCTGGACCTCCATTTCAAGGCCACCTGAGCTGGATTTGAATCTGAGCCCTGGGCCAGTGATTCTGGGCAAAATAAAAAAAATCACGTAACGGCCCTGTGCTCCAGCTTGGACTGGAAGAACTTGAGGGGAGGGGTCTCCAATTGTCCTAAACTAAAATACAGTGACCAGTGATACAAAAGGAAACACTGAAAAAGAAACCAGACAGCTCTACATAACTTAACTGTCCTGTCCTGCAAAATCTCAACTTACCCTAGAAATGTTCTGCTAGTAATCCTACAGTGTTAATAAATAGGCAGCAAAAATATATCTATATTTTCTGAATTGGCTTGTAACAGGCAAAGAAGACTCTTCCTTCTGTTGAATCTTCGTGCACCTAAAAAAGCTTGGTGGGGGGGAGGGGAAAGCATTTAAAAGAACTTAATTACTTGTTGGAAACCTTGGCATGCCTTGTGCCATTTCCTGTTTGTTTCTGGATAAACAGATGCAATGCAGAAGCCCTACCTACCGAGGGACCAGCACAGAAAACCAAAGGCATTGTCCCCCATAGGATTTCCCGTTCCTTCCTCTAATGGGGCTTGCGAGACTTCCTGTGCCCCGGGGACCATAACACAAGCTCCATCAGGAACAACAGAACAGATGTAAGCTTATCCTAATCCACCAACAATCAGGAAGAGAGATGGTTAAACCAAAATCGGACGTCTTTTCATCTTAAGGCTCTGGCACGTTTCACCAGAAATATAAGAACCTTCCCAACCCCCATGTCATTTCCTGCTTACACAATCCACCTACAGTATTGTTATTACCTCCAGCACTGTTTTCATTTGGTAGCAAAAAGTGCAAAACCAATTAATGCAGCATCCCCCCTTCACCATATCTGTGCTTTTCACATGTGCTCTGACAAGCACTAGGACAAGGTGCTTTGTTCCGAAGAGGAAGTCGGGATTAGTAGTTTAACTGCATTATCCTCCCATATGCTTATCTGTGCAGAAGAACATACCTGTGAGGTACTTTTAGAAAATTAAAGCCTCTAATTCTCAAACAAAGCTTAACTGTGTAATTATTATATTTCTTTGTTCAGAGACAGACATAATTTCATGGAGCCAATTTGCCAAAATCTATTTACAGAGCTTTAATGTTATGATAACAACTTCTCTTCTTTTGAATGGCTGGGTCAAGCGATGGAAGAAAAAGAGTGCATTAATTAAAGCTGCATGTTGAGGTCTGCTAGTCTGCGGGTAAGCTAGGTGGATTGCTGCTTTCGCTCCGTGATAGGTAAGTTCAGAGCAGAAGCTTACATTGTAATGGAGCTCATTCATGGAACCTTGCTGCGCATAAAGTTCATCAAATCCTCAATGCCCTATAAGAACATAAAAACATAAAAATTGCCAAACTGAATCAGACCAAGGGTCACAATTACCTGGCAAGATCCCAAACAGTAAACAGATCCTATGCTGCTATCGCGCAGCGGTAAATTTATTTATTTTAATTAATTAATTTATTTATTTATTTGCTTTTATATATCTACATTCGTGGGTACATCATGCCAGTTTACAATATAACTGAAGGAGGAAATTACAAAAAACCAGGGTGGGGGGAGAGGGAGCAGATAGGAAGAGAGAAGGGGTGAGAGAATAGAGGGAAAAACAGGAAGAGGAGAAAAGGAACATTATCTGATGGAAAACAACAGAAGAACATAATAAGTATCATTGCAAAATTATACACTCAATAATGGGCTGTATATGACCTTATACACTGTGGATAACCTTATATAAATTATACACTCCAAAAAGTATTATATACAATAATAACAAAAAGTATTATATACAGTAATATACATTATCTTTAACTAGTACATACAGGAGACACTATATATGACATTACAAATTATACATTCAGAAAGGCAACTATGTATAGACTAGCAGGGTTTTTATAGGGAAAAGTAAGGGTTAAAGGATAGCGGAGGGGGTAAAATAAAAGGGTTACTATAGGGAAAAAGGTAGGGTATAAGGACAGGGGAAGGGGGAATGGGGTATAAATGGGGGTATATAAGGAGGTGCAGAGAAATGGGAGACAAAACAGAGTATAATTAAAGGAATAAAGGAGAAGGCTATGAGTACTTTAATGACAAGGGCTCTTTCTCTGAAGGAGTAGAGGGAGCAGGGGGACTACGTAGGATCCGGATCAGGATAGGCCATTTTAAAGAGCCATGTTTTAACCCCTGTTTTGAATTTCTGAATGCATGGTTCTAGTGGGAGCTCAAGTGGCATAATGTTCCAGAGGGAGGGCCTCCAGTGGATGGGGCTCTTTCTCTGGTGGAAGTGTGGTGAGCACATTTAAGGGAAGGGGTGTAGAGGGTTCCTGAAAGTGCGGTTCTAGTAGAACGATTGGAGGAGCGGAATCGAAGAGCATCCTCAAGCCAGGAGTGATTGTGGTTGTGCAAGGAGTTGTGAATAATGGTCAGGGTTTTGTATCTGATGCTGGAGGAGATGGGAAGTCAATGGAGATCCTTAAGAATAGGGGTGATGTGGTCAGCTTTGCGTGTATTTGTAAGGATTCTTGCCATAGTATTCTGTAACATTTGCAGGGGTCTAATAGTAGAGTAGGGAAGGCCTAGAAGCAAGGAATTGCAGTAATCCATTTTTTTATAACATTGTCGCTTGTAGGACTGTGGAAGTCTTGCGCATGGAGTAGGGGTTTAAGTTTTTTGAGGATATGGAGCTTGAAAAATCCTCCCTTTATGATTGTGTTAATGTGGGTTTTGAAGTTTAGTTGGTGGTCTAGGGAGACACCGAGATCTCGCACGAAGTAGGGAAAAGCATTTGAGGGAAGGGTGAGGTCACAAGCAGATGGTGGCGTCCGGTCAGGGTGATTTGAAATGATGAGGAGTTCAGTTTTGGAGGAGTTTAAAGCAAGGTGGAGGTTAGAGAGTAGGGAGTTAATGGAGACTATTCCCCTAAGTCTACTTAGGTAATAACAGTTTATGGACTTCTCCAGGATCTTGTCCAAATTTTTTCTAAACCCAGCTATGCTAACTGTCTTAATCCTCCAGCAATTAATTCCAGATTTTAATTGTGCAATGAGTGAAAAAGAATGTTCTCTGATTTGTTTTGAATGTGCTACTTAACTAACTTCATGGAGTGTCTCTTAGTCTTTGTATTTTTGAAAGTTAAATAACTGATTTACATTTACCCATTCTATTCCACTCAGGATTTTATAGACCTCTCTCATATCCCCCCTCAGCTGTCTGCTCTCTAAGTTGAACAGCCCTAGCCGCTTTAGCCTCTCCTTTATCATTTTGGTCACTATTCTCTGTACCTTTTCCAATGCAACTATCTTTTTTGAAATGTGATGACCAGAACTGAACACAATACTCCAGGTGTGGCATAGAAGCATTATAATAGTCTCCATTTTATTCTCTATTCCTTTCCTAATAATTCCAAACATACTGTTTGCTTTTTATGACTGCTGCAGCACACCGAGCAAAGGATTTCAATTTATTGTCCACTCTAATGGCCAAATCCTTTTCCTGGGTGGTAACTCCTAATATGGAGCCTAACATTGTGTAATTACAGTGTGGGTTACTTCTCCCCATGTGCATCACTTTGCACTTGTCCACATTAAATTTCATCTGCCATTTGGATGTCCAGTCTTCCAGTCTCACAAGGTCCTCCTGCAATTTTTCACAATCTGCTTGTGATTTAACAACTTGGAATAATTATGTGTTGTCTGTAAATTTGATCACCTCATATCTTGAGTAAAATAAATAAATGACAACTGCTGGAATGTATTAGAATGACTATAACCCATTTTGGATAAGAAGGTGTTTGTGTGCTAGCCATTAAAGTGTCCGAGAAGAGACTCTAAGATTTGCATGTGTACAGACACAGGAAAGCAGCAGATCTTGAGAAGAAATTGAAATATGATGGGCAGGAGCTGGACAGATTCAACAGACTTATACAGCTACTGTCACACAGGGCAGAGGTGATCAGAGAAACATACCATCCAGGAAAATGTCACCATTACCTTCTTAAAAGTTCACTCTCTCTAAACCAGGATGCTGTTGAATAATTTTGTAATGGAAACATTTAAATATTTTAACTTACAATGGAATCTTATAATAATTTACAATCCTTGTTATCAAAACATCACTTTGCATATTAATCCCATCTATGCAGATGCCTTACTGAAGTTTATACAGTTGTCTTCCCATTAGTATCACTTTGCCCCAAATGTATTTAAATATATACATATACGCATGGTGGATTCATATGTACACAGATGGGATTTTGAAAAAGTGTGTATATATGCAAAACTGCGTACATCCAAAATGTATTTAGCATATATCATAGCTCTAACATAACAGAACACTGTAAGCCATGTAAGTCATTATTACTCATACCTCTTAAGAGGAGCAGACCTGAAGGTTAGTTAATTTATTTATTTATTTATTTATTTATTTATTTAGTTTTATATACAGACAACCGTTTGCACATCGTGCCGGTTTACAGATAACTTACAACCAGATTATATGTAGGCAAAGCCTTTACATGGCTTCTTAAACCAATAAATTAAGTATGTCAATGCCACATAGAAAAAAACACTGTACATTTTGCTATTTAATATCAGTTACATGGTATAAATTGAATATTACAGATCATATTCTTGTTGCAAATTTTAAACATGGTGCAACTGCAAGACCAGTGCAACAAATATAAATAAAATGGATTATATGGGCATCATAGTATCACAGTGAGTTCAGTCTTGGAAAACTGTTTACAAATGAAGCAAAGAGCTTGCTATAAGATACAACTGTACTCATATATTATTATTCTGGCATTTATTAAGTTCAAATGGCATACAGATACAATGAGTCCCCTTCCCAAAATAATTTACAATCTAAATGGGTCCCTGAGGCAATGGGAAATAAAATGAATTGCCCAAGGTCATAATGAGCATCAGTGGCAGAAGCAAGATTTGACCTGGAACTGATTCCCAGTTCATTATTCTAACTACTGGACCAACCACTCTTCAATGAGCACCACAGTCCAGTTCCATCATGCAGAACTGAAATATTGGTATTATTATGTATCTGATGCAGGACTAGATCTCCAAACAGATAGTTAAACTGAGAAGCTGTGATTAATCAGCTATTTATAAGTTACTGCCAATGTTACCTCCAAGGAGTGATTAGGTGTGTGCAAATTTTTTTGTGTGAGCAACAACTTTTTTAAACCAACAGTTTTTGAGCGCCAGTATTAGAGTTGCATTTCTGTATATAGCACAAAAGAAAATGTACGTGAGCGATCATGTAAAACCTGTGAGTGACACTCCAATATGTATGAGCAATCGCTCACGTGCTCAGCTTAGAGGGAACTATGGTTACTGCTTCTATTTCTTTTTTCCCAATTTAGTCAGTTTTACTCCCCAGCCCTTGGTAGGGCCAGTTTTAGATTAGGGGAGGGAGAAGGAGCAAAGCAGAGCAATTGGTCAGAACCACAGTGCCAGAAGGGAACCCCTTGGCAAAGCTGAGTGATGTGGTTGAGGCAGAGATTCAGGCCACCTGGCACTGGCTAGGCCCACGTCTTAGTTTTTGCCCTGGGCCACAATATATCTAATGCTGGCCCGGTCCCTAGAATATTTAACAGCCAGCAGAGATTAATTCATTCATTTTATTTAGCTCTTTATTTTCACTTATTACCTTATTTACATTGGTGTTGTCTTTTCTCAATTTTTCAGGTCTTCACTGGCAAATATAATGCACTGTTTCAGTAGCACCTATCGTCTCCATGTCACCTTGGGCAGAATTCATTGAAAACAACGGAAGACATTGTGGGTGTCCCACAGCTGCCCACAGATCACTTATGGCAATCCGCAACTATTTGGTGGTCAACAACACACTTCTGGCTGTTAAGAATCTATGACTAATTTGGCCTAGCATATTATTTCTGTTCTTGGACATGCAGTGAAAGAACCTTGCAAATCTTAACCTCTACCAAACAAGAGGAGGGCATGATTTGTGGATAACATCCTAGAGAAATGATTGATGACTGCATAGAATTCTGGAATAACTACATGAGAGTAAATCAGTGAAAAACTGTTACATCACCAGATGCCTCTCTAAAATTAAATGCTATCTTTTGCCATTTTTGCTCTGCTTTCTGAAAAAGAAGAAAGTCACATAAAGTTGTCTGAAATTTAGTTGAGCTTAATGCTAGATAAGCAAATGACTGTATGGGGCTTAAATAGAATTGATGGGCTCAGGTGCTATATATGCCATGCTGCAACATCCAGGAAACAGAGCAAGTATCCATCCACTCTGTTATCGATACTGAGGCCATACCCACAGCCCTCCCTAAATTAAAGAAGTTAATTACAAAATTATCAAATCAAGCCACTCAAAGGGTTGGTATCTTTCAAACAGGTGCACATATACACGTGTCAGCATGTGCCCAGAGACACAGAAATTTTATAACATGCACACACATACACGTGCATATTATGAAAGAGCCTACACATGCATATCTGTGCATCTAATTTTAAGCTTGTGTGCTCCCAGCAGCATAAGTTTGCTTATGGATGCACAACTGTCTGTATATTGTGACAGACCCATGCCCAGTTGAGGACCAGTTTCACCAGTTTGTCCATCAGTGATGTTCTAATGCAATGTTGGCAAACTCCAGTCCTCGAGTGCCACAAACAGGCCAGGGTTTCAGGATATCCACAATGAATATGCATGAGATAGATTTGCATACAATGGAGGCAGTGCTTGCAAATTTTTCTCATGCATATTCATTTTAGATATCCTGGCCTTTCTGTGGCACTCGAGGACTGGAGTTCGCCATATCTGTTTTAATGACTCATGGTATCATAATTACTATAGAGAGGGACATGTTCAGGAGCCTGCCCTAATTTTCAAAGGAATTTCTGCCCATAAATCTTTTTTGAAAATTTGCATGTGGCTCCAATACATGAGCACACATGTGCACCGAAAAATAATCTTCCACATACACATTTCTGTGCATATTTTTAATTTATTTTTTATTTTTCAAACTTGTTTATTAATTTACTATCTAAAACTGAAAATATATGCCTAAATCCATTC
This sequence comes from Rhinatrema bivittatum, assembly GCF_901001135.1. Taxonomy (NCBI): domain Eukaryota; kingdom Metazoa; phylum Chordata; class Amphibia; order Gymnophiona; family Rhinatrematidae; genus Rhinatrema; species Rhinatrema bivittatum. The sequence goes on from NC_042616.1 coordinate 716,038,389, forward strand.
TCTGTCCTGACTCCTTCCCCTGCAACCCCTACCTCCAGTGTTCAGGGTGGGAGAACACGTGCACTTTTCCCTGCACACTCAGCCCTCCTCCCCCAATAATTTTTCAAAAGCCAATTTACACACATAAATTGGAGTTTATGTGCAGAAATCCTTTAACCTCTTAATGAATATTATGAATTACAATGATTCTGGTCTTGTTATAGAGCTTCTGGCAGCCAGGATTATAAATAAATTAGAACCACTACAAATAGCACTGATGGCACTTCAAACTACTTCAGTCTCAGGTTACAAGGAATCTCTGGATGTGATGTTATTTATATTATTACCTTATATTGCTCATTTGTCCAGAAGTCTCTCTCTCTCTCTATATATATACACACACACACACACACCCCTATCATGTATAGCAGGGGTAGTGCATACAAACCTATCTTGTGCATATTCATTGGGCATATCCTGAAAACCAAGCCTGTTTGTGGCTCTCAAGGACGGGAGTTGGCCACCCCTGATGTATAATATGGGCAGCACAATGGTTTAACACAGCCTATGAGTTCATTTAAAGACAACAATAAGCAGTTACGTGTAATTCATAAAGTCATGAGTACAGGAAGGTTAAGCAGATTTAATACAGAGAGGGAAGAAGGGCATCAAACTGGGATTACCATCTTTCTATGGACTGCAATACATATACAAGGGCAAGTATCAAAACTCTTTAAAACGTAAAACATTCCCCTCTTTAACCCTGAAAGTCAATATAAGGTAAAATATAATGCATTCTGTTAGAATTTAAAAAAAAAAAACCAACTCGTTTCCGTCATGATTATTGGACGCCATGACCTGGTGAAAACTGGAAGGGAAGAGAAGCATCACATAAGAGCTTGCATCTGTTAGGTCAAACCTCAGACATTTCCTTCTCTCAGCTTCTGTTTAGTCTTCCCCTGCCTTCCTAGAAATTGTATTTCACACCTCTGTCTTTGTATATCTTCCCTCCTAGCCGACGTGGGGATTTCGCGTGATCTACTGCATCTGGATTTAACTTTTCCTCACAGACACTTTTACTCCAGGACCCTGGTGAAATGCAACCTGAACAGCTCTGACACTGACAGCAGGCAGCACCTGGGCATCCATCCAGGCGGAGCTTCTGCGTGCTCCACGAGCTGGAAGAAAAACAAGCCGAGCTAGCAAGGGAATTCCCGCCGTGGAAGAAAGAGGGCGAGGAGGACCCAGGAGTTGGCTGGGGCTGCGGTATACAGACCTGGCGTGGCTCTGGGAGATGTTGCAGGAAGGTGGGCTCAGCCTCGGGGCTTGGGCGGCACGGAGCTGTCCGTTCAGCACCACGGCGCCGGCAGCCAGCCAGCAAGGCTAACTCGGTCCCTCCTAACACCATGGGTGCCTTCCTGCTCCTTCCCACCCCACTTCACTGACTGACTCGCTGCTCCGCCGAAAGAAGCACTCGCAAGTACTCTAGTCAAAGGGGCTGCAATTAAAAACATCGTTAACAAAAAAAAAAACAGAAAGCTTTCATGGATCTGAAAGCTGAAGCCAGCTGAGGTAGGAACATGTCGCTGGTAGGTACTGTGCATAGCATCCTCTCTAGAGAGAATGGGACGAGCAGAAAGGCAAAGGAGAAAGTGCCGGGGGAAGTTTCTCGGGTGGATGCCCTCCAGGGCTGTAGATTGGTTCCAGCAGCTATTTCATGAAATAATAGGCTAGAAATGTTTCTATATTAAGGTGGCGATGTTGTGTATATGCATTTGTTGGAGGTAAGGGGAAGGCAAGATGGTTGGAAAAAAAAAATCTTCCTCCTGAAATTATCATGCTTTGCACTATATAATGTAAAAAAAAGCTATGGTCCTAGAAACTGACCTTGTTTACAAACGTGCGCATTTATACGGGTGAACAAGACAGATACAGGTGAGCTCATACAAACTCATAGTGAGCGATTCATTTCAGATCTGTATGAAATCATGCTCTATACTTTAAATGAAGCGATCCACTTATTCCAGATACCGATGGTGACTATTGGAGACATACAGAGCTGTTATTCAAGGACTAGTGTTCACAGTGTTCACAGAAGTAACAGGAATAAAGGGCAGAACAGTATCTGCTCCAGAATATCATATAATGTTTGCCTTACCATACAGCACGAGTATAAGAATCCCCCTTATTCTATTTAAATATTTTGAATATTACGGTACTTTTTATGTTGTCCAAGAAACTTTACTTTGCTACAAAGAACGACAAGGAAATAGCGAAAAAGTAAAACCTCTATTTGTAGTTTGAAAATTGTTAAGGTTCTAATAAAATATGAACAATTAGTCAATTATTATATCTATAAAATTGGATTGTACTCATGATACTTGCTTTAATTTTCTTGGCCATGAGAATGCTGCAGAATTATCGACTGTCAATTACTACTATGTAAGGTGACATTTTATTCTACAATAAAAGTCACTAACTATAGATGTCCTAATATTAATGTTTTTCTATTTACTTCTACATTTTAGGCAAATTGCTGGTCTACATTTGGAAGATCACTATGACAGGTCAAAGGTTAAATCAATTGTCCGACGTCGAATTTGAAGACAGTGAGATTAGCATCAACGTTGGGGGTTTTAAGAAAAAGCTGAGATCCAACACTCTCCTGAGATTTCCAGAAACTAGACTGGGCAGGCTACTGCGCTGCCATTCCAGAGAGGCCATTCTAGAACTCTGCGATGATTATGACGACACCAAAAACGAGTTTTACTTCGACAGAAACCCCGAACTTCTCCCTTATGTATTACATTTTTACAATACCGGCAAGCTTCACGTCATGGGAGAGCTCTGCGTTTTTTCCTTCAGCCAAGAGATTGAATACTGGGGAATAAATGAATTCTTCATCGACTCATGTTGCAGTTACAGCTACCATGGAAGAAAAGTGGAACCGGAGCAAGACCAGTGGGAGGAAAAAAGCGAACAGGAGAGCACCACCTCCTCCTTTGATGAGATTCTGGCATTTTACCACGATGCCTCTAAGTTCGATAAACAACCATTTGGAAATTTCAGGAGACAACTTTGGTTAGCCTTAGACAATCCTGGTTACTCAGTTATGAGCAGGATATTCAGCGTCCTTTCGATATTAGTAGTTCTAGGATCTATTGTAACTATGTGCCTCAATAGCTTGCCAGATTTTCAGATTGTCCACAGCAATGGTAGCACAGAAGAAGATCCGCGGTTTGAAATTGTAGAACATTTTGGTATAGCCTGGTTTACTTTTGAATTAGTGGTAAGATTTGCAGTAGCACCTGAATTCTCCACATTTTTCAAACTTCCATTAAATTTTATTGACCTTATGTCTATTCTTCCATTTTACATCACTCTAATTGTCAACTTGGTTGTGGACAGTAGTCCAGCTTTAGCAAATTTAGGGAGAGTAGCCCAAGTCCTGAAATTAATGAGAATTTTCCGCATTTTAAAACTTGCTAGGCATTCAACTGGACTTAGGTCTCTTGGGGCAACCTTAAAATACAGCTACAAAGAGGTAGGACTCCTGTTACTTTACCTCTCTGTGGGGATCTCTATTTTCTCAGTAGTGGCTTATACCATTGAAAAAGAAGAAAATGATGGGTTAGCTACCATTCCTGCTTGCTGGTGGTGGGCTACTGTTAGTATGACCACAGTAGGATATGGGGATGTTGTCCCAGGGACCATTGCTGGTAAATTGACTGCATCTGCTTGCATTCTTGCCGGTATTCTGGTTGTAGTGCTTCCCATAACTCTGATATTCAATAAGTTTTCTCATTTTTATAGGCGCCAAAGGTATTTAGAAAATGCCATGAGAAGCTGTGATTTTGGTGATGGGATTAAAGAGGTTCCATTAGTCAATTTAAGGGACTACTATGCCCACAAAGTCAAATCACTAATGGCAAGTCTTACAAATATAAGCAGGAGTAGTCCCAGTGAACAAAGTCTAAATGAATCAATACATTAAGAATATCATGCATGTCACATTTAAGCTGTGTTAACATTGTTGTCAATTGTTTCTCTAAAAAAATACTGTTTGCATAATATATATGCACTTATGAAGACAATAAAATTCAGTCACTGTTCCATGCTACTACATCTAAACTAAACTGAATGATAATTTTGTTAGCAGTCATTACTACATAAATCACAAAAATTAGCAAATTTACCAGTTTGCTTGGTACTAATTTGAAATTTTCTCTTTCACCTTTAAATGCTTTGATGTGTATAAATAAGTATTTTCAGAAATCTTTTCATAGCACATATCTGCTTCCTATTGTCCATCACATTCCCGTATGAGGAAGCTGATGCTATAAAATCTCTCACCGACCAATTTTTGAAATCAGTTGGCAAGCAACTAGGCAACCATGATCCAGTCACTCAAAGCCACATTTTTGTTTCTCTTTGAGTTGTTGAAAGGATCTTTACACATTTACAAGCACAAACACACAGGGGGATGACTGAGGATGAAGGAGATTGCTTAGAGTGGCTATTGAAGGGGAAGATTAAGGCTTGGTGGGGGCACTAAAGGATGGGTAGATGAAGTGGGGGAGGGGAGAAAGGATGAAGGATTACACACACACACACACACACAATGTGTGCCTTTGGAAGTTTGGGGTAATGGACTGCATGTGTACTGCTCCATACAAATTTTCAAACTCTCAAATCCTGTCATTAACGATGGGCAATCTTCTATGCTAATTTTGCATATCCATATATTTGAGCTGAGGTAGTTTGGCACCTTGCACACATGGAAGTAAGAAGAGCACCTTAGTGTTAACACAGAACATAGGCACATTGTTGCAGAGTCTCAGCAATGTGTAGTTTGCAGAGAAATACTTCTCTCTTTCTAGTAATATTAGCAATAAGAAACATTTAGAGAGTAGATTTCATTCAGATAGGATTTTAATATGCTCTACAATTATATTTGAGAAATATGCATATAGTCACATCTAGAGTGGGAAGCTTCCAAAACTGAAAGGGATGAAGAAATGATCCAATTATAAATCCAATTATAGTTGGATAAACGTGGCTTTGAGCATTTTTTTTTTAAATGGAAATTGTGGTTTATAAATGTGCGTTAATAAATAAATAAATAAGAAGTAAGTGGATAAATAGAATCACAGCAAGACAAATTGACTCCTTTCTGTTTGAAGAGAGATTCAGTGGGAGAGCAGGATTTGAAGCTTGTGCTCTCAAAGGCATCCCCCCCTCCCCTGGCTAATATGTCACCGCTCTTACTGCTCCGCCACATCTCTTCCTTTTGGCTGCATTGTTTTGTTAGCTTAACAGTTCACTGGGAAATGCTATTTGCTCATTAGTAAAAGCCATGGAAATTGCTCATACTTATATTTTACCTAAAATACTCCAGTGTTTTCAATTAGAAAAGGGTAGCCGTGGCATTTACATTTTTCAAAAACAAGTCAAAGTTAATATTCCATTTGAATGCCTCGTTGTTTTCTCCTGCCTTGTTTGCATATAAAGAAGATTATTACTTTAAAGGATGATGCTTGCAGAGCTGTGTGCTAATTCATTCAAAATGTTTATGTATGCTGTACTACCTGTGGTCATCAGGGCAATTGCAATTTATGCTTTTTTATTCATTTATTTCATGTAACTAACCTTACCATCTTTGGTTAGCACACCCCCCCACACCCCCAAAAAAAACCCAAAAAACAATTCTAATCTTTAAACAGACAACAACAGAGTATTGCAAATTCATTCTGAGCTGTGACTAGATTTCAAAGACCCCCTGGGCCTTAATTCTTGCAACAAATTTAAGTAGAATGTATATTCGGACCCTGAAGCTATGGCCCAACAGGAAGCAAACCAAGCTGAACCCAATACAACTAAAGTGGAAAGAACATGAAGAAGGTTTAAAGCTGTGTAGCATGCAATTGTATTGGGCCATACCAGAACATGGCAGTCTGTCACAACGATCTTTATACAAAGGTAGCATGTAATGGCCTAGAGAAGAAGAAATATGCCATGAATCACTTAGGGCTTATTTTCAAGAAACAAAGTCTTCAGAAACCAGGGCCTTTATAAAGCAAGTAGGTATATGTTTAATACAACTGGATATATTCTGAATATTTTGAACAGCTAAAAAAAATGCTAGGAGTGATATCTACAGTTTAAAAAATATATAATCAGAATTGAAGATGTATATCAATAATGACAGACATACACACCCATATCTATACCTGTGTTTGGGAAAATATAGCAGAGGTTTATGCTTATTATGGGGCATATGCAATGTCAAAATTCTCACCCAGTGTTTCATTCTTTGAAATAAAAATAAAATGGTGGATTTCCAAGGGGAACTCATTCCAGAAGAAAGGTCCTGCCATCAAAAAGGCATGGCAACCTCTTTCCATAATGTCTGGTCTTAAACAATATTGATGAGGGTTTCCTGGATTGCTTTATGGAGAAGAGAGGCGGGTCCTGTGGATAGCAGATCCACTGCAGTCAGACACTCGGCTGCCATTAAGCCATTCATTCTATGCTCAAACATCTCTTGTGAAGGTGGAGTAAAGCTGCAGAGCAGGGGAAAGGGAACCCATCTAGTGGAGTAAGATGACCAAAGAAGCAACTGCTAGAGACTTTTCCTAGCTGAGAGGAACTGAACCCATGCTGCTGCTGGCTTGGGCCTAGAAAAAAGGAAGCAGGAATTAGGCTCTACGGTCACTGAGCTATAGCGGATGCCATTATACAAGAGATAAAGGGAGGGGGAGGGGGGAGAAAGAGATAAAAAGAGGGAGGAGGTGAGGGGGAGGATACCTATCCTGTTGTACCACTTATTTTGTGGATCACCAGCTGCCATCATGGCATCTTTTCTGCATTGGTTTTCATACTTTCAGATGAACAGTGATGCCAGCATGCAAGTGTGCTCCTTTTGGGTTACTGATGTAAGGTTCTTTCATATTGCTGTTGCTTTAATCATTACAAATGAATTTACAGACATACAAAGAGAATGCAGAAGACAAGCATGTAAGGAGAGAACTCTGTACGGGAAGAACCTCCAGCCTCAAAAGAAAGAAGGGGGTGAGAGGTGTGGCACAAAGGAAAGTGCTGGACTTTAGTGTAAGAGGGCTTGCTTCTCTCTGTAGCTCTACGTCTTGGCCTTCTGCCACAACCCCTGGTTTTCAGAGTTGGCTGTCCACAAATATGGGAGCCAGAGGGCAACTGTGGACCCTGAGGCGGAAAGGAGGCATTCATTGAGTGCCAAACACTTTGTGGTGTTCTTCAGCCATAACTTTAGTGACGGGTGTGAAAAACTGCAGCCTCCATACCTGCTGCTCTCCTTTTTTGACTTTGAGCTTAGCCTGTCTCCTGGAAGTGGCAGGCTGCTGGGCTCTAGTGCAACGCCACTGAAACAGATTTTCACGGCACAGTCTGCAGGAGGGCTGCCTCACGCTGCTTCCTGTGCATCAGGTGTTCCTTCCACATTTAGTAGCTCAGTCAGATGTGGAAATCCTAGAAAGACGTAATGCTGCGGTCCTTCCTTCTTCATGGAGGCCCTCCATTCTAACGTGCTCCTATGTCCTAAAACAGAACACAGAAAAGCGGGCCCATATAGTACACACCTGGCTCTTCAGCTAGTTCCTATTCTTTTAAGACCCCCTTTGTCCTCCATGTGCTGATGGCAGTTTGTTGGCGAACAGCCAGAGCTAGAATGCAAAGAATTTGTGTAAAATATAGAAGTCCCAGTTGGGTACTACCTGGGCTTCCTTTTGCCTGTTCTGATTGTAAAACAGGGCCGAGTTAGGGCACATGAGCACTTTAAAATGAATACCAAGTAAAATGCATTAAAATATCCAGACATCTAAAATCAATAATGCCACAAAATGCATTGTAAAAGTTTATTCTGGTAGTAGTCCCCTGAGCAGGGCATTGTTAGCTGGCATTTGCCAGTTGATGAAAGATGGAAGCTGGTTAGGGTCAGAACTCTATTTTTCCCCTGCATGTTTTGGTCTGATTCTGTTTTTCTACTAAAGTGCAGTGTTTTAGTAATGAGTTGCCTGTTTGCTTTCAGCGGGCATTATAGTAACTAATAGTTCATATGTATTTAGCTTTGGGATGTATAAAGCATTTCATTATTCTGATATGCTAGCCCAGGGCTTCCCAAATGTTTAGCCAACATGATCCCATTTTAGCACTCGATAATTCATATGACCCCAGGTGATAACCAAAATAAATTAGCAGGGAAAGGGGTGCAGTCCACCCATGACAATTGCTCCACTCTCACCCTCCCCACACTCTATTACCTGATCTTTTTCAACACCCACCCTCTCACTTAAAAGCTTCCTTTCCAGCTGATTCTCTCTTACTTCTTCCAAATAAAAATACAAATCCAGATACTGTCAGATCCCTAGCCTATCCTCTCATCCTCTCCAACCCTTTTGCACCTCCCATCTGATCCCCTCTCAGTCCAAAGTCCTCCTTATAATCCCCAACTGATCCTGTCATCCCCTCCCTCTCACCTCATCCTCTCCTCACATTCATCCACATCAATTCTTCATCTCTCAGCCTCACCTCCTTCCCTTCTCCGACATCCTCCAGGTCCTCTCTTTCATCCCCCAGTCAATCTTCTGTCATTCCCTCTCTCTCACCCTCCACAAGCAATTCCCTCTACCCCACATCGATAAGAACATAAGTAGTTGCCATATTGAGTCAGACTGAGGATCCATCAAGCCCAGCATCTTGTTTCGAACAGTAGACAATCCAGGATACAGGTACCTATCAAATAAATCCTATGTTTCTAATGCTGGTAATATGCAGTAGCTTATAGTCCCTAGGTTAGCTTGATTAATAGTGGTTTATGGACTTCTCCTCCAAGAACTTGTCCAAACCTGTTTTAAACCCAGCTATGCTGTCTTTATCACATCCTCTGCCAATGAAATCCAGAGCTTAATATTGTGTTCAGTGAAAAATAATTTTTTCCGATTTCTTCTAAATGTGCTACTTGCTAACTTCATGGAATGCCCCTTTGTCCTTGTATTATCTGAAAGAATAAATAATCAATTCACATTTACCCATTCTAATCCTCTCATGAGTTTATAGACCTCTATCATATCCCCCCTCAGCCGACTCTTCTTCAAGCTGAACAGCCTTAACCTCTTTAGCCTTTCCTCATACGGGGATACACCATCTCTATCTGATCCTCCTCCTGAAACCATCTGCCAGGTAATCCAACCCTCAAACCCCTTCTGGGTCTGATCTCTTCCTTCAAACATTCCCCTGGCTAGGAGTAATAATGTCATTTTCCTTTGGGCCCTAGGCCAATGATCAATAACAACTGGTGGGAAGAGGGGCAGCCAGAAGACATGGGCAACATTTTCTCTTGAGTAGGTTCAGTGCTGGGTGAGGTTAGAGAAGCAGTGACACTTTCCATCTGCCCGTGACCAGTCAGCCTTCCCCTCCCCTCATAGCTGGTCCTGAGCCCAACTCTGATCTGCAAGCGGCATGAAAGTCAATGCAGGGCCTGTGCACGTGCAAAGGGCCTGCAGCAGCCCCAATCCCGCCTTGTTGAAGGCTTCCTGTTCCCACAAAAACTCAAGTGAGGGTGGGGCCGCCACAGGGCCTGTGAGGGTGTGCTGGCTTATAGGCACCAAGCTGACTTTCATTGGCTGCTGGTCCCAAAGAGCACTGCAATTTGAGACACTTGTTACTCCATTTAGGGTCCTGACCCTCAGTTTGGGAAGCCCTGTGCTAGAACCTGGTGCATCATTTCCCACATTTTGGTTATCAAATATCTGTAGAAGCTGCATAACACCTAGAATACTTTGTTTCCAATGTATATATTTATTCCCTATTTACACAGTGTAAAATATATTATTTACTAGTGTGTCTCTGTTTTGACACAGAATGTGAAGCACTGTATCAAATATTTATTATTTATAATGAGACATCATTGTACACAGTGCTCTGAGGATAAAGTGTGCCCCATAAACTTACAATCTACTTTTGAGCCCTGGGAGTTAAAGTGACTTGCTCAAGGACACACAGCGATAGAGCATCTGAGCCTGGGTTTGCATTTTCAATGCTCTGTGCTCTAACCGCTGTGTTAAATTGCCAACTAAACTGCAGAAAGCTGCCATTAAGGATGCTGCACACAGAGCTAGGAAATGCCCTTTTATTTTTCTCACCCAGGATCAACAGTGTGAATTAATATGCTGAAAATGAAGCCTAGTGCAGTTACTTTAATTCAGCTGGCAAAAACAGTTGATATATGATTCATTAGAGCTTTCAAAATTTATTTATTTATTTATTTAACATTTCTTTTATACCGATGACCGTTTGCACATCGCATCGGTTTACAGAGAACAAAAACCATTGGGCATAGCCCTTACATATAACATATAACATAGTGAACTAGGCATTATATAAATAATTTTTGGGAGGAGCACTTACATATAAAAAACATCAATGGGTCGATGCTATGAGATTGAACTATAACAATAACTATTTACAAATCAGTGCACAGTACAAAATCAACAGGCATAAAGGCGGTCATACCAGGATATCCGAATAACATTCGTAAGGGGGATTTATGTAATAGGGGGTGAGATGGAGTAAGCTTGCTGGAAGAGCCAGGTTTTAAGTTTCTTTTTGAAAGTGGGCGTATTGGTCTCTATGCGAATATATTGGGGCAGTGAGTTCCATATGGTGGGGCCGGCAAGAGAAAAGGCTCTGTTAATAGTGGAGGAGAGTTTAACAGATTTGATAGATTGGGCATAGAGTGTTCCTTGGAGTGCTGGGCGGGTAGGTCTCTTGGAAGTACGGGGTAAGAGGGGGGGGTTAAGCCAGTTAAGGTTGGAATTTAATAGACTCTTGTGTATGATCGAGAGAGATTTATAAAGAATTCGAGACTGTATGGGGAGCCAGTGTAGTTCAATAAGTGTGGGGGTGATGTGATCTCTTTTCTTTGTGTTTGACAATATACGAGCGGCGGCATTTTGTAGGAGTTGGAGTGGTCTAGTGTGTATTGCAGGAATGCCAAGTAAGAGCGCATTACAATAGTCAATCTTTGATAGAATAATAGCTTGGAGGACTGTACGGAAATCATTGAAATGTAGGAGGGGTCTGAGTTTCTTTATAGTTTGAAGTTTAAAGTAGCAATCCTTTAATATGGATTTGATGAATGGTTTGAATGAGAGGTGATTATCAATAATAACTCCTAGGTTGCAAGTGTGCGTAGGGAAGTTAGTAGCAGAGTAGGCAGGAGGGATGTCTGGAAGCGGTTGCCTATTGGATATGATTAAAAGTTCAGTTTTGTTGGAATTAAGAGCTAGGTGCATGTCCTTAAGGAGTTGGTTAATAGAGGAAAGACAGGATTCCCAGCTGTGTAGAGCAGTTTGGATGCTGTCAGAGAAAGGGAAAATGATTTGCACATCGTCAGCATAAATAAAATGCTTGATGTGTAGATTAGTGAGGAGCGTGGTAAGAGGAAGCATGTATATATTAAACAGCGTAGATGAGAGTGAGGAACCTTGGGGAACACCTTGGGGGAGATTGATGGGATCAGATTCATTATTGTCCATAGTGACAATGAAAGTACGATTTTGGAGATATGATTGAATCCAATCAATGGCCTTGCCAGTGATCCCAATATTTCTGAGTATGTTGAGTAGGACATCGTGATTAACTGTGTCAAACGCAGCCGATATGTCGAGTAATGCGATAAAGTAGGAGGATCCTGAGTCAATTCCTTTGATAAGGGTATCGTGTAGAGAGAGGAGCAATGTTTCAGTACTTAAGTGCTTCCTGAAACCATATTGTGTAGGAGGGAGGATGTTATTCTGTTCAAGGTGATCGGATAGGCGTGAGTTCACTAGCTTTTCAAGAACTTTAGCTAGGAGGGGTAGGTTGGACACCGGTCTGTAATTAGAAAGGATGGTGGGGTCAAGGTTGGACTTTTTGAGTAGCGGTTTCACTATGGCTTGTTTCAGAGAATTAGGGACAATGCCATGCTCTAGGGAACAGTTAAGAATGCTTGACAGGGGTTTGGCGATCACATTGTGTATAGAAAGAAGGAGTTTAGAGGGGATAGTTTCAGAGGGGTGTGTGGAAGGTTTCATTTTCTTAAGTATGTTCTCTACTTCCAGAGAGGATGAGGACTCAAACGATGAAAGGGAGACTGGGGAGTTTATATTGGGAAGAAAGATGTTGTGGTTGTTGTGCGAAAACTGTGCTGTGATGGACGATACTTTGTTTTTAAAAAATTGCGCTAATTCGTTGCAACGATTAGTGGAGGCGATAGATGATTGTTGCGTGTGTCTGGGAGAAGTCAGGTCAGCAACCATGGTGAAAAGAGCCTTGGGGTTATATTGCAGACCATTTATTTTTCTGGTGTAGTATTCCCGTTTGGAAAGTAGGATAGAGTTTCTATATTCATGCATGCGTTGATAGTAGAGAGTTTTGGTTGCGGGGGATTGGAGTTTGCGCCATGACCTTTCTGTGGCTCTGAGTTGAATTTTGAGATTTCTGAGGAAGGGAGTGTACCAGGGTTTCCTATTTTTTTGGTAGGGGTTGATAGTTTTTGTTATCAGGGGGCAATGTTCATTGGCAATGCTGAGTGTGAGGTTACCCCAGGAGGAGAATGCAATATCTGGGGATGATAGATCAATTTGTTTGTCTAAGTCTGAGCATGCTAATGTGATGGTCTCTACATCACAGGATTTGCGAAATTTGAGGGAGATGGGCTGACAGGGCGTGTTCAAGGAGCTTTGGGGGAGTGATAGTTTGGTCTCGATCAAGGCGTGATCAGACCAGGGTACTGTTGTACATAAAGGAGGACTGTTCACGCTGATGGGGGAGTTGATAAAAATCAAGTCAAGGGTGTGACCAGCCTTGTGCGTGGGGGAGTTTACTATCTGTTGGAAGCCCATAGCTTCAAGTGATGACAGGAAGGCTTCATAGGCAGGTGTTCGTGGTGAGGTATCCACGTGCAGATTGAAATCTCCTAGGAGGATCGTGGGTAGGTCTGGTGATAGCGAGTTTGCAAAGAATTCAATAAGGGGTGATGAATCTTTTTCTAGTAGACCAGGGGGTGTATATATAAGACCTCAAAAACATATATTTTAATGATTTTAATTGAACCAACATATGTGATTTATTTTATGCAAAAAGAGATGGACAGAGTCCTATTTTGAATGGTATAATTCAAATTTAAAATGAATTAATTTACAGCAACTGCTATGCTCCCCCTTACTCCCCATTTATCTTATGCTGCTGGCCTGCTGCAGCCTTCCTCTTCTGTGCCATCTGACAGGAGAACAGCTGCTTGTTGACACATGCACATCTCCATCTTCTTCTGGCTCATGCAAGCCCATGCAAATGCAGCATGAGGCATTTTCCTCCTTCCCACCTGAGTGGACTGGCTTGAACATGGTGTTAAAGATCATGAAGTATAATCAGATCAAATCATAACAATAATAAGTGAAAGGGTATTAAGCACCCTAGGTAAACATTCAGCCTTGTACCCTCCCCAATAAACTTTCAGGCCTGCAGATCTATCTTGAGAATGAAACACAGTAATCTTTATGATATCACCACCAATACAGCCACTTCAGCTGGTGCAGAACACAGTGGCACACATTCTATCTGGCTCTAAGCTAACGTCACTATATAACACCTGTCTTAATAGATCTACACTGGCTCCCCATTAAATGGCATATAATGTATAAGCTTGCCGTCATCATTTTTAACCTAATAAGCACAGACCATCTCAGCTGGTGAGCTCAGTTTTGAAAATTTACAGACCTCTTAGGGTGTTAAGATCAGCCCAAAAGAATATGCTGGAAGCCCCTTTAGTTAAGCTTACCCATTTCAACACCACTAGGGACAGGGCTTTCTCTGCTGCAGGCCCGATATTTTGATAAGGATTAAACTGTGTATCAAGCCTTTTAAAAAGGCTTTAAAAATATTCCTTTTTAAGAAGGCCTTTACTGAATTAGAACTGCAGTATTCGGCATTTGTTCTATTGTTTTATTTTATGTTTTTATGCATGTAATCACTTGTAAACTACTTCAAAATATTATGATGTATGTGGTATATACATTTTTTAATAAACCTAACCCATCAACCCTTCCAGAACAATCCTGTAAAACACACAATCAATCATACATTTCATTATTAAACTTTGTTTTTTATATATATGTGTGTATATGTGCGCGCCGGGAGAGCGGGCGTTCGTCCGCTCTCCCGTGGACTTTACTGAATCGGCCTGAAAGTAATAAAACACACCCCTTTTCCTATCACATGCGATATTTAGTGCACATATATATGTGTGTATATATGTGTGTGTATATATATATATATACACACACACACATATAAAAGTTTAATATTGAAATGTGCGTGCATGTATGTGTGCGTGTGTTTGTAGATCTAGAGAACTGAGAAGAAGAAAAGAGGAGAAGAATGAAAGAAGACAGAAAAAGCAAGGAAAGGGGCCAGCAGAAAAAGAATTCACTGAAGGAAACAAAGAAAGAAGAAGAAATGGAAATGGAAAATAAAAAGGAAGGAGAAGAGACACCAGAGACAAAAAAAAGAGGCAGCAAAGGTTGTGAACCTCTTATATTTTCTGAAAGACAATGTTAATTCAGTAATTAATATAAATAATCTTAGGACAAAATCCAAAGCATTACGTTTCAGTATAAGAGGGAATAGATGTTGTTGAAAACAATGAATTTGGTGGTCTGATTTGGGTTTTTCTACTCTTAGTTATCTTCTTGGCAGGAATATTCCAGATAAATTGGATCACTAATATTCATTTGGTAAACAAAAAAACAAAAAACCTAAACATTTTCTCTTACGGATCAGTACAATTACATATTTTGAGACTAATAGGGTCATTTATCAAATCGCGTTAAGGCATTTTCACATGCGTTAAGCACCTTCAGGCCGTGCGATGTTACCCAGGTAGAGAGTCCATCAAGCTAGGTTGAGAGAACATTGCACAAATCTCATCTTTGGGTGTTTCCTCACTCCGAAGGTCCTCAAATCTTCACAAGTGCTTTTCGTACGTTTCACTTTGAATGTCAAAGTGGTCCCTAACCCCTACACTAATACCTAAACCTCACCTCGAGTTATTAGGTGGGCTTCCCATAGAGATATAAATACCTATCTAGTGTGAGGGCATTATGGCTAGTCTCTCTCTCTCAGCTAGGCTGGCTCTCCAGGAGCTTCAAAACCACTAAAAATGGTCCACCAAGTGGTTGTATGCAGGAAATACAACAATTCCAAAATGTATCACAAACAGGCCAATACAGTACAGTGCACTCCAACAGAGCACACTGTTAACCTGCTCTTGGACACACATTTTCCCTTACCCCTTATTCAGTAAGGGGCAGAAAACACACGTCCAACCCACAGCACCTAATAGCACCCTCAACATGCACTAGTTTCTGCAGGCACCAGGAAAGCAGTTTTTACTGCTTTTCTGTGCAACTTCCGACTTAATATCATGGCGATATTAAGTCAGAGGTCCCAAAGAGTAAAAAAAGAAAAAAAATTTTTAAATGGGCCAGCAGCTGTCAGGCCGAAAACCGCGAGCATCCAGTTTCCGAGCCCATGGCTGTCAGCGGGCTCGAGAACCGACGCCGGCAAAATTGAGCGTCGGCTGTCAAACCTGCTGACAGCCACCGCTCCGGGCTAAAAGGAGGCACTATGGACGCACTAGTGTCCCTAGCGCCTCCTTTTGCCTGTTTCTACCGCACCACCTAATTTGAATACTGAATCGCGCGCACCGGCGAGTGGCCGGTGCGCACGCCGGGAGAGCGGGAGTTCGTCCGCTCTCCCGCGGACTTTACTGAATCGGCCTGAAAGTGATAAAACACACCCCTTTTCCTATCACATGCGATATTTAGTGCATTTTGATAAATCCAGGCCTAAGTTGGTACAATTTACCAGGATCAGACTTCTCCAAATCTCTTATAAACTAGTCAATCAGTGTTGCTCACTACTAGTAGCACAAGGGCAAGTATCACAGATTTTCCATAAATCTGGCAAATGTAAGGAAGGAATAGGGGGCACCAATGTGAAACAGAAGATTCACCTTGCACAGGATGGCCACTAGAAGGGAGAATAGGCAGAAAGCATGCACACACGTTGATCCTGTGGCGATGGCTTTCTCCTCTTCTTGTATGGGCCTCTTCCTGTGTAACAAGAAGCATGTGCTAGTAGGAAAGCCAAGTGAAAAAAACGGTAGGAAAAGCTGTGCTGAAATTTAGCAAACATTTTCTTTACTACCACACTCAACAAATCTTTACTGTGGATGCAATAAGCTAATTATATGCAAAGTGTGCGAAACATAAATATGCACTAAAAATGGCAATAAAGTGAATCGTGCACTAACTTTACTACTGTTTTTAACTCCTCATCTCTAACCATTGAATTAAAAAAAAAATGATAGGCTCTCTGTTCCAGCCTGGGATCACTGAGCCAGGGGACCTTTGCCCTGGACCTGTGCCAGAATCTGGACCTGTGCCAGAATCTGAGCGCCCCCCCCCCCCCCCCCCCCCCCGGCACCTTCCCACCCACCTACAGTCCTCTCTATTTCTTGTAGACTGTTTCCTTGTGTTTTCACCACTGGGTTTGTGAATGGATGAGGGGGGTCCTACACTCACATCTCCCGGGTGCAGAGATCCAAAACCAGGGGTTTCTGGGTGCAGGGGTCCAAAACTCAGGTCTCCTGCTTGTGGGGGTCCCAGACGAGGGTCTTGGGTGCGGTGATCCTGGGCTCTGGCCTTCTGGGTGTGGCGGCCCCAGCTCGGTGGGTGTCTGGTTTTTGAAACTCCCATTTACTTCACCGCCAGGGAGTAGTAAAGAATTAGTGCTAAAGATGATGTAAAAAATAAAAGTGTGCTAGCTTTTATCTCTCTTTCCTGCACTGGAGGTAATTGCACAATGAAGGTCATTCCCACGTGTTCACATAGGAAGCAGGCTGAAAATCAGTGCAAGTTTTTGGGGCACATTTTTGGGATGCTAAAGCCCTTCCTACACTGGAAGTCATTTTTTAGTGCACCAAGAATGTGCACTAAAGTGATACTAATAAGGTAGACTAATTTTAACGCACTGTATTATATTGACTTCAGAGGAAAGCTTCAGCTTTGTAGAGTCCCTATGGCTGTTCACATGCCCTAAAGGCAGCTTATTTGATGGTGACAGTGTATTGCTACCACGTTAGTAAATCCCTCACTAAAAGTCAGTCTGGGTTTCTTTTTTTTTTTTTTGTAACAGTGGACGCCTATATCCGGATACTAGAAAAACAGAAATAAGTGATAGCAGAGAAGCACTAAGTACCAATAACATGCTTTTATTACCCACTTTTACATTAGACTTACCAACTAAGCTATTCTGGAGCCCAGAGAGAGCAATACTCATGAAAATGTTCACAAGGACACCAGACCTTCTGCGAGTGGTCCATTGATTGATCAGGTCTCTGGGACTGCACCAGTTTGCGATGGCTTGCTTCTGGGTCATGCATCTGTCAGTTTTGTTCGTTAAAGCTTTATTTCTCACTCTCTCAGCTTTTTTGTTCGCCCATGTTTGTAACCAATTTTTTTGTCTGATGTTTCCTAACCTTTTTGATTGGATATATGTGCAACTATAAAGTGATATTAGCTTGGTGTCTATGTAGCTGTGAAAATTTCACCCAATGTCCCCCTTTTCACAACTCTGAGCCTACTTTTTTCTGTTTCGGTTTCGTTTTGTGGCGGGAAGGAGTGTTTTGTTTCATTTCTTTAAATTTTTTGGAAACCAATATTCAAAGACATTTAGCCAGACAACTCATTTAATGGTGAGGATTGAATATTGAAGATTTAGTCAAATAAGTAAGGGGAGTGTTGGGGGATGTGAAGGAGGGAATAGAGGGAGGATGGTGCCGCCGCTACTAGTTTTATTTTTAATCTATACTTGGGGGAGTTTGGAGGGTGGGGGTATGGCGCAGCAGGTCACTATTTTCAAACTTTGGGGGGGGTAAGGTAAGGTGTTTGAGCTGCTAAGCCCACGAACCACTTTTATTTACTTTTTACAGGCTGTCCCTACTTAACTGGCTCTATTCATTTGAATAGAGCCAGTTAGGTTTAAAGTGCATGAGTGTTTTGTTACAGTGAAAAGTGTTATCATTGCCTTTGAGGACAGAGGAGGAAATCAAGTTATTCAGAAGGGGAGCAAAAATATGGCTTTTTTTTTTTTTTTTGCCAGCCTATGCATATTTTGAAGCGAATTGTGTTTGTTTTGATTATATCCTATTGTGTTTATTATGCTGATTACTTATGTTTTATGTGTTTTTAACAAGGTTTTATGGAAACTGCATTGGACGCAAGGTATGGAAGTTACAGACTACAAGTCTTTAAATAAATTAAAAAAAAGTTAACGGGCTACCTTTAGCTGAATAATTTAAAATTGGGGATATTCAGTGGGATGGTTATCCCGCCGAATATTGGGGATAACTTCTCTGGCTAAATTTAGCTGCACATGTTATCCGTTCAGCTCATTTTGAATATTGGCCTCACTTTGTTTTCTTTCGTTTTAGGTTGCGCTATCTTACAATAGCATGCACTAAAACATATTGATGTATGCTATTGGCAGCACCCGAAAATCCAAAATCTGTACCTTAAAGTAAACAAAAGCCCTCTCGTTCCCTCGCCCAATAACACTGCACCTATCTTTCCACATCCTACAATTGCCATAATCCAAATTGGCACCAACTGTCCCCTTTTCCACCGGGATGGAGTAAGATACTGGGATAGGTGGAGGGGATTTGAGGGGTAGAGAGATGGGGATGAGCCTGGGCGGGGCTTCATCTTTTTTATTTTATTTCAGGGCCTGAAGTTTTTAAAACAAATTTAAAATGAACAAAATTTCATTCATTTATTTTCATTTTAAAAACAAAAGGGAAACTAAATAGGAAATGTTGTTGAACTGTCCCATTTCATTTCCAACAAAAGCACATTTCCACTGTTTTGGTGTATTTCTGTGTTCTATGTTTAATGCTTCTGTGAGCAAAATACCACTAGCTGGGCCACTTGAGAATGGCGCCCTCCAGCCACAAGGTCAATTGTGTTCTGCACATCTTGGTACAAAATGTTGTTCTCATGCCTTTGATGTTGGACCGGTGAGAGTTCCTGTAAAAAACTGAATTAATCATCTTGAGTAGGTGCCTTATGTCATACATTCCTCCGGGACCTGATTTTGTTGGTCACATCTTTCCCATCAACAGTATGGCATCTAGGCATAAGCCTTGATACTCCACAGCCTTTTCATCCCCATATAAAAATAGCAGTGAAATCATCATTCTACAAATTATATTTGCTTAGACACTTAAAACCTTTGTAAGAACCCCAAGATTTTAGGACCATCCTTCAAACATTGATTATGACCAAATTAGAGTACTGTAATTTACTTTATATGGGGTTGCCAGCAAGCACTATTCAAGCATTCAAGCACTACAAGCACTACAAATAGTTCAAAATGTAGTGGCCAGAATTTTGATCAGCATGCGTGTGTGAGACCACATCACCCCTATGTATTATCTGTCTCCTCATATCTATAGTAGACATGTTATATAATTTGTAATGTTACTTTTGGTCATTTGCTATTTGTCCTAATACTATTATTATATTACATTATTTATCATATTTATTCAACTGTTCCTCTTACCATGGTTATCCTATATATATATATTATCATATATCTTATACACATTATCTCATATATATTATCCAGCATATTCTTATATTTATTATTATGCAACTATTCCTCTCCATTTCTCTTCCTGCTCCAAGTTTCAGTAACCCGTGTTCAATGTAACTTATCTCTTATCTCTCATCTCTTCTCCCACCCCCTTCTGTAGCCTCCTAGCTATGTTTATTGTTAAAGTTCTCTTAACCCTTGTTCAATGTAAACCGATATGATAAGATACCCATCTTGAATGTCGGTATAAAAAAAGGTTTAAATAAATAAAATGTTGGCCTCATGCATTGGCTTCCAATTAAATGGTGGACACAGTATAAGCTTGCAGCTCTATTTCATAAATTTCTATACAGTCAGATAACTCCTTGGGCAAATGCAATACTGTGTGTTTATAAACCTACCAGTACTTTATGGTTTGCTAATAAAAACTTGTTGGAGGTACCATCTGCTAAGCTTCCCTCCATGGCTGGTCCAACATTATGGAATTCCATACCTGGGCAATTGTGGTTTCTGGCTTGTGCCAAATCATTTAAGAAGGCCCTAAAAACTTACTTGCTTTCACAAGCTTTTAGCAAAGGTTAACCTCCATAATTGTTATCTTAAATTGCAGGAAAGGTAATATTATGCAACAAGAAAGGTAACTTTATGCTTACTGGGTTTATATTTCATTGTATTTCTTGTATTGTTTTTATGACATATTGATGTTTTGATTGTTATCTTTATTTTAATTATGCATGTTCTTAAGATGAACCCCACCTCCATGCTATGTGTACAGGCTAAAAATTATTTTAAACAAAGAAATAAAAAGTTTATTTGCTTCCAAAACTATTGCAGAAGTTTTTTTCCCAAACACCTGCACGTCTCAGGTTCATTCCATAAAGCCTGTTCATATAGCTGCAAAGTTGAAGGTTGTTAGCAGAGTTTGGCCAATGGCTCTGGCCTACAGCTAAACCTGCTGCCTATTGGATAATCAGACTTAAATGGATGCATGAGGTGAGTTAAATAAAAAGAAGGTGAGGTCAGAACACTGGGGATCAAGCTGGAGTGGAGGAGGGAGAGAGGAAAGGAAAGGAAAAATAGGTCCATGGATCAAGGAGAGTAGAAGGGTGAGAAAGGGGTAGGGACAGAGAACCAGAGAGTGAGATGGAGGAACAAGGAGAGCTACAGAGATCTGATTTAAGGGCTGAACTGGGGATAAACTAAGACCCCTCCCATAAGTGGATGCCCTGCTATAATATTCGTGCTGCAGCCAGCCTTGAAAGAGGAGGAGGAGCAGAGTTGAAGAGAGTGAAGTGGGAAGCATGAGAAGGAAGTAGAGAGCACAGGCAACCCCAGAGGTGAAAGGATGGAAGAGAATAGAGGGGAGGGATGAACATTAAAGAAGAGAAGCAGCAGAGGAAAGGTGAAGCAAGTAGGGGAGAGGGAGAAAGCAAATAAAGGGACTGGGGAAAAAACAAAAAGAGAGGTGGAGAACAAAGGGAAAATACGGGAAAGGGTGAGAGCAAAGAAAGGGAAAGATGGCTAGGAAGTCAAGGAAAGAAAGGGAAAGGGTGAGGCAGAGGACAGAGCCATACTGGAAGAGGAAGAAGCACATTGTTTTACCTACCTTAGGCAGGAGGAAGAAGAAACCAGTCTGCTACCGCCCTGGGTCCTCGGTAGAAGGAGAGATGGAGGGCTGTGGGGAAGGCTGCAAAGTGTTTATGGAGGGAGAAGGGAGGGATCCAAGAGAGGGCTGCACCAAACTGACAATTTGTCTTGTGCCCCAAAATCCCATGCTACAGTCCTAACAACATGCATGGCAATACAGAGTATGGTATGCACCAGTGCCACATATAGGAACAGCAAGGGCCATTTCAGTACGTATGGAACTTCAGCTTACCCCCTCCATTCCTAATTTAGTCCCTTGTAACTCCCCTTACATATTTATGTTTAGAGACACTTCTGGGTCACACTCAGAGCCACTGAGATATATATCAAAGACAAATGTATTTATAAAACCGCTATATCGACACTTCTAAGTGAACAACAAAACATTCATAATAAAATGACATACATAAGCACATCCATATACAATAAACAACTTTCACTTTAAAACAAATTAAAGCAATAAACAACAATTAAAACAAAAATGTAAATACCATATCTAACAAAGTAACAACTGGCTGCATAGACTCAATTAAGAACACACTCATATGCAAGAGAGAATAAATGAGCTTTCAATAATTTCCGGAATCTAAATAATGTGGTTTCAGCCCACAGCTCAAAAGGAAGGGCGTTCCACCATACAGGGCCCATAAAACAAAATAAATGAGACCTAGTTTCATTCAATTTAAATTGTCTAAGTAAAGGGATATCAAGTAAAAGCTTGGATTCAGATCTCAAAGAACATCGCGGATGATAGAAATTCAAAACAGATGAAATACATTTTGGAGGTAAACCTTGCAAAGCTTTATATACCAACAACAGTACTTATTATTTATTTAATTTATTTAAAAATCTTTTATTATACAGGTTCCTAGTATCTGTCTAGTGCGGATCACAATAATACAATCATAAAACATCACAGTAACATGACAATAAAATATGACAGTAAAATTTGGCTTAAAAAAAGTTAACAAATTCAAACTTCATCCAAACGCCTGTTCAAAAAATTCTTCAGGTGTTTCCTAAACAATTTTATATCCTCTTACTTTTGGAGCTCTAATGGCAACTTATTCCATTCAAACAATGCTACAGAACTAAAAGCCCATGCTCTTATCTGAACCCATTTATATTTATTGGCAGGAGGAATAGCCAGCAAGTGGGCACCTTCTGATCAAAGTGACCATTTCAGAATGTACCAATCAATATAATTTCTTAACACGCATGGGAAGGTGCTTTTCAAAATTTTGAACACAATATTTAGCATCCTAAACCTTACTCTTCATCTAACCAGAAGCCAGTGGAGGTCCTACAAAACTGGAGTAACATGCTTTCTTCTCGAGAGAGATCAGCCAGCACTCAAGCGGCAGCATTCTGAGCCAGCTGAAGAGCATATATTAATTTCTCAGGTAGTCCCAAATACAGAACACCACAATAATTCAGGTGACTTAGCACCAAAGCCTGTATCTTGGGGTAACAAATACTTCAATGGTCTCACCGATTTAAGTTTGTAGAAAGCCACTTTTGTAACATGACATATTTGCTGCTTCATAGTCAGCTGAAAGTCTAAAAAGACTCCCAAGCTTTTTGCTTCCATTTGAATGGGAATAGTAAGTCCGTCTACTAAAAGGGCATCTACCAGAACCCTCCTATCAGAACCCATTCCCACCTAAAGAATCTTAGTTTTTTAATATTTAAAAACAAATGATAATCATCAGCCACCCTCTTACCTCCCCAATAATTGCTTGAAACTCTGCCTCTGCGAGCTCACCATTTGGTCCACATGGTCCACATGGTAAAAAAAAAGCTGCATGTCATCCACATACATAAAAAAACTGCACATTCAATGCCTGCAACGGTGAAGCCAAAGAGTTAAACTAAACAGCACTGAAGAAAGTGCCAATCCCTACCGTATGTCACAGCCCATTGAATATGATGCCATGTAGAATGCTGCATACCTATCTGTACTCTCTGCATCCTACCTGTCAAGTATGACTGAGATCAGTGCAGGCCCAAAAAATAGAGAGGAAGGCGGTCTAACAAAGCCATGAGGGATGTAAAGAAAGAGATAGATCCAAAGGTCCTTAAAAGTTGTTTATTCGTAAAACAGTTGCACAGTAGATGCCTGACTCTAGGCCTGAGTTTCGCCCATATGGGGGCTGCTTTAGCATAAAGAGTGCTACTTAATGCAATGCTCCTTGAGTAGTCAGTTCTTCAGTTATGGTAGTGTAGTCATGGAAAACCAGAATCATAGAAAGCAGTCTATTATTGTTTGTTGTACCTTCTTATGAATTTAAAGGATTAATGCATCAGGTGGCTTAAAACCAGACTGTATCCACATATCAATATCGCCAAAACACCCGTATTTAGTCAGTATTCAAACTATATGTAACAAACAAATTAGACATCGTTTGCCGCATTTCAAGTATGACTGAGATTAGTGCAGGACTGAGCCCCCCAAACCATATGAAAAGAGTTTCCCAAGCAAAGTCGCATGATGGATTGCATTGAATGCTGAAGACAAATCTAACTAGATCAAAATGCCCACACGTCCTTGAACCAAACTTTGCAAGAGAGTATCCACTAAACTTAAAAGTAGAACTCAGTGTTATGATGCCTATGGAATCCAATTGATTTGGATTCACTATCTGAATCTCGGTTATAAAACCTTAAACATATTTCTGTATTTAATTGATAGCCAGTGAGGATGGCAATATTCTCCCACAAAGTTAAAACTGTAACCAGGCAAACTGCGAAAATCTGCACATTCTGTAATGCATGCATAGTCAACTGTGACAATTACAATGGGGCAGATTTTCAAAGGGGTACGTGCGTAAGATACGTGCGTCCCCCCCCCCCCCCCCGAAAACCTGCCCCAAGCTCCCCCTGCGTGCGCCGAGCCTATGTTGCATAGGCTGCTGGCGCGCGTAAAGCCCCGGGACGCACGTAAGTCCCGGGGCTTTCCTGGGGGGCGTGTCGGGGGCGTGTCTCAGCCGGCGCATCATTGGGGCGTCCCTATGGTCACATATTAGGCTCCCAATATCCAGGCATCACCTGAGTATCCTCAATGGCTGACTGACATGCGAGCAAAAGTGTAGCTGCACAACAGCTGCAGTTGGGAGGTGAGAGGAAGATAAAAGTCCCCTTGCTGCACTGTATCTTACTGGAAGCACCACCAAAATCCCTGTTATAATATACCAGACAGTGGTAGATTTTCCACTGTCTGTGCACCCGTCCATGTGCGCGCACGCATGGATGCACTGATTTTCTAACACATGCGCACCAACACGCGCATGTTAGAAAATCCATGGGTCGCATGCACATGCATGCTGGATTTCATAATCCACGTGCGTATGTGCGGCCGGAGCGCACAAGGGGGGGGGGGGGAGGGACTTTTCCAATTTCTGCACGGCGACGCATTCTGGCCTTCCCCATTTCCCTACCCCCCTACCTAAATTCCCTCCCTCTTCCCCTCTCCTCCCCACCGCCTAAACCATACCTTTTTTTTTTGTTTTTTTTTCTTTGTTTTGCAACTTACTTCAGCTGCCAAGCTGAAGTAATTTGCGTGTGCCGGCAGCCAGTCAATGGCGCTATGCCGGCCGCTTACCCTCCTCTCCACCCTCTGGCCTGCCCCTTCGAAGATGCCCGGCATTTGACACGTACAAGGCTTTATGCGCGTGGCCGGGCCCCTTCGAAAATTCGCTTGGCGCGCGCAAAACCCGGATTTTACGCGCGCAGGGCTTTTAAAATCCGGGCGATAATTTGATTTTATGTTTGCATTAATGAATAATATCATGGGTATGCAGGACAGATGATCAAGTTAGGCGTAGTGATTGTCTAGGATGAACGCTGGTGAGACTGGCTATTGTAAAAATGTAATGTGTGCTGTCAATTTCAAATCATAATGTTTTCTTCCTTATTTTTCAAACAAATAGAGAAGCCATAGCAACCATCTTGCTGCTCATCCTTTGCATCAGGCATGGCTTTCTCCCTCACCCGTACTTACCAGAATATCACCCAGATGGGATGGTATCCATTTGGTTGGAGGAGGGACTCTAGGGCTACCCAAGGCCAGACTGTGGAGGAGGATACTTATCCAAACACAGAATGCCTTTCCTTTTTTAAAATAAAGTTTTTAGGTTTGAATGTCTCTGTATCTGAGTGGAGTTTTTCTATACCACCTGAAATTTATTGAAAAACTGAACGTCTCTTGTTGTTCAAACTCTGGAGGCAAAAATTATAATAGGTGAACCAATCCCAGAATGGCTAGAACCCAGACTGAAAACAGCCTTAAGGATTTTCTTTTTTTTTTTACATAGACAATTGTGGAAAATCCCTCAAGGGAAAATCTCCTGGGATTTCCTCGGAAAGCCTCCTAGTCTGGCTTTGTATATCTATGTCTGCTTAAATTGATAAACTTTAAGAAAAATTTGTAATCATTGTTTGGACAGAACACAGGAAGCAATTTCCTTAAATTTATTAGCTGAAACAGGTCACAAGCAGTAACCAGACTCTAGAAATTGGCATAGCAGATTCTGCATTCTCATGGTTTAAATCTTATCTCTCAAATAGATCTTTCAAAGTCAAATTAGGCCTGGCTGAATCAGATTCAATCAACTTCACTTCTGGGGTCCCTCAAGGCTCATCCTTGTTCCCCCCCCCCCCCCCCCTTAATATCTATATGGCTCCTCTTTGTAAATTTCTGGCCGGTTTAGGACTCATTCACTTTATATATGCAGACGATGTACAAATTCTTCTCCCTATAGAAGGCTCCATAGAGAATACCCTAAAACTTTGGAACATATATTTTAAATCCATACAACAATTACTGACTCAGGTGTGTTCCTTTCCTTAAATCACTCTAAAACAGAAATTCTACTGATTTGTAACAAAGTCACTGAAAAGATAACATCAGAAATTAAACTGGCACCAGCTACTCACACCATTCTTCAGGAGGTTAGAGACTTAGGCTGTATATTAGATAGTGAATTTAATTTGAAGAAATCAATAAAAGCCATAGTGAAAGAGGGTTTCTACAAACTACAGATTAAAAAAAAAACTAAAATCCCTGTTACACTGCAACGATTTTAGAACAGTCCTGCAGGCACTACTACTTTCCAAACTAGATTATTGTAACGCCCTACTACTAGGCTTCCCTGCCTCATCAATTCTCCCTTTACAACTCTTGCAAAATGCTGCCATTTGGCTTTTAACCAGCTGCAAAAAAATATGACCACATTACACCTGTTTTGAAAGACCTCCACTGGCTCCCCATTCATTATAGAATTCAGTTTAAATGTTTGACTTTAATACACAAAACCATTATCGGTGAAAAAATCAAATGGTTGAATGCAGCCCTTCATATTCACACTCCACAGCGTAATTTACGGTCCTCAGGTAACGCACTATTATCAATTCCATCTCCAAAATCAGCACATTTAAATACCGTTCAAGACAGAGCCCTATCCTTAGCAGGACCAAAAATATGGAACACGTTACCGTTAGACATTAGACTCGAATCACACCTACATTCATTCAAAAAAAAACTTAAGACAAGGTTATTCGAACAAGAATTCATAGAGTCGGGCTGTCTCCCCCCTTTTTTGTCTTGTTTTTCTTTTTAATTATTTTATCCCCATTTATTTTACTCTGTTTATTAGATTTATACTTACTGTATTTTACTTATTTATTATTATTTATAATTTTAAGGGCAGTTTTTAGAGTTTTTATTTGATGTTAGAATTAAATTTTAAATTGACTTCTCATCGTTTTTATTTATTGTTTGAGTTGTTTTAAGATTGTTTACTAATTGAGTTTGCTGTATTGCTGTTTTGATTTGACATGTAAACCAATATGAAGCCATCATGAATATTTGGTATATAAAAATGAATAAATAAATAAATAAATAGCCAACCCTGAGAGCTCTGAGTGTTGCAGATTAAATTAACATTTTAAATATGACCCAGAGACATTGATAACAAGCTCTCAACAAATTAGCATCTAATTAGCATATATATTCATGTACAAGTGAATCTCATGTATAAGCTGAGGGTATTTTTTGGGCCCCAAAAGTAAGAAATTTCTGTAACCCATGGATAAGTCGAGGGTAAAACCTAGGAGGCTTATGAAATGAAGATGAAATCATACTAAGAAACATAATTTAAGAAGATCGCTTTTATTTATTTATTAAAAGGAGAATAAAGTATCTCATAAGAAACATTATCATTTAACAACTTAAGAAATTCTCTTTTATTAGCTATTAAATGAAGAATAAAGTGCCTTATTCAAATCCTTCCAAGTCTGATTCTTCATCGTCGGAATGTCCAAATAAATTGTTGGACTGTTCTTTGATGATGTCATCAGCATAAACGTTGTCTTTGCTATCTTCATCTGTTGAATCATCTTCCAATGTTGATTCATCTTTGTCTTCATAGATGGAGTTGTCTTTTGATCCATCCATAGCATTGCTAATGCTGTATTTCAAGATTGACTTCTTGACCATTTCTTGTGGAATTGACTCCCAGGCATCCTTTACCCATTTTGCTACCAAATCAATGTCTGGATTCATCAGGTTCCCTCCTTTAGTTGACTTTGCTTGACCAGAACATATCCATTGTTGCCATATATGCCACAACTGTTCCTTGAAAGGCTTGTTGAGACAGAAATCTAATGGCTGGAGCATTGATGTTATACTTCCTGGAATCACTGCTAACATGGTCGCCATTTTCTTTGCATCATCCTTTACATCCTCTGTTATATGTACATGGAACATATGCCACACCAATAGCGATGGTCATTATCTTAGCCCTGTGCCTAGTTGCCTACCCACACATCGCACAGCCACCATTTCATTCCCTCCTCATCCATCCAGTCTTTAGGATGAACCCGAAGAGTTAACCCTGCCAGAATTTTTAGTTCTTGGGCATCATTTTCCTCTTGAATATTACCATGCGGTGACATTTTGTACCATCTGCCAGGCAAGACAGGACCACCGTGAAATAGGTCTTTTCATAACCAGTTGTGTTTACAAGTATGGTCTTCTCACCAAAGCCAGCTACAGTGCAATTGCCAGGCATATCAAATGTCATCGGCGTTTCATCCATATTACCAATGTTATTCATATTTATTTATTTATTATTTATTTATTTAAAGTTTCTTTTATACCGATGACCGTTTACACATCGCATCGGTTTACAGTTAAAAAGGAACAAATGGGCAGAACCCTTACATATAACATTGAAAAAACAGGTTAACTTTTGGGCAGGGCCCTTACATGTAACTGAGAACAAGGTGGTTAAAAGTGGGATAGGGTATAGAGCTGACTATGCCGCGAGCGTCCGTGATATCAATAAATAGATACAGCAAAATCAGTAAAATCACAACTATTTACAAAAGCTAATTACATAATTAGCCGAGTCAAAGTACAAAATCGATGGGCATGAGACATATTCCGAGAAATAGATTCCTAGTCATGTAGCAAATTCTTAGTTACTCAATTTTTAGTTAAACAGTGGGGGTTTATGTAATGGCAGGTGATGTGTGGTAAGCTTGCTGGAAGAGCCATGTTTTCAGTTTTTTCTTGAAAGTGGGTGTGTATGTTTCCAGGCGTATATCGGGAGGCAGGGAGTTCCATATGGAGGGGCCAGCGAGAGAGAAAGCTCTGCTTATGGTAGATGATAATTTGAAAGATTTGATGGGTTGGGCACGTAGGGTTCCTTGGAGGGCTGTACGTGTGGGTCTATTCGAGGTACGGGGGAGGAGTGGGGGGTTAATCCAATTGAGGTTAGAGTTCAACAGACTTTTGTGGATGATGGAAAGGGCTTTATAGAGAATTCGGGAGTGTATAGGGAGCCAATGAAGTTCGATAAGTGTGGGGGTGATGTGATCTCTTTTTTTTGAATTTGATAGTATCCTAGCGGCAGCGTTTTGTAGTAGTTGTAAGGGTTTGGTATAGGTGGCGGGAATGCCTAGAAAGAGTGCATTACAATAGTCTACCTTAGATAAAATGATAGACTGGAGTACAGTGCGGAAATCAGAAAAGTGTAGCAGTGGTCTGAGTTTTTTTATGGTTTGGAGCTTGAAATAGCATTCCTTGATGATAGATTTGATGAAGGGTTTGAAAGTAAGATGGTTATCAATAAGGACACCAAGGTTGCGAACGTGTGATGGGAAAGATGTGGATGAGTATGCAGGTGGGATGTCTGGGAGCGGTGGCCTATTAGATATGATTAAGAGTTCAGTCTTGCTGTGATTTAGAGCTAGTTGCATGTCATTTAGTAATTTGTTGATAGAGGAAAGACAGGCTTCCCAGTTAAGCAGAGCAGTATGGAGAGAGTCAGAGAATGGGAAGATGAGTTGCACATCGTCGGCATAAATGAAATGCTTGATGTGGAGGTTAGTGAGGAGGGTAGTGAGGGGAAGCATGTAAATATTAAATAGGGTAGAGGAGAGGGAGGAACCTTGGGGAACACCTTGGGGAAGATTAATGGGGTCAGATTCATTGTTATCTACTAATACAGTGAAAAGGCGATCCTGGAGATATGATCGTATCCAGGATAGGGCATTGCCAGTGATCCCGATACTCCTGAGTATGTTGAGGAGGACATCGTGATTGACTGTGTCGAATGCCGCCGAGATGTCAAGCATGGCAATAAGATAAGAGGTACCTGAGTCGGTTCCTTTAATGAGGGTATCGTGTAGGGAGAGCAGCAGGGTTTCAGTACTTAAGTGCTTTCTGAAACCGTGTTGTGTAGATGGGAGAATGTTGTTTTGTTCCAGGTGATCGGAGAGACGGGAGTTGACAACTTTTTCAATAACTTTAGCTAGGAGGGGGTAGGTTAGAGACAGGTCTGTAATTGGATAAGGTGTCTGGGTCAAGATTGGGTTTTTTGAGTAGGGGTTTTACTACTGCTTGTTTAAGAACTTTAGGGACTGTGCCATGCTCTAGGGAACAGTTAAGGATATTTGAGAGGGGTTTGGCAATCACCTCGGGGATA
The DNA here is from genome assembly GCF_901001135.1 of Rhinatrema bivittatum. NCBI lineage: Eukaryota > Metazoa > Chordata > Amphibia > Gymnophiona > Rhinatrematidae > Rhinatrema > Rhinatrema bivittatum. The sequence goes on from NC_042616.1 coordinate 716,068,733, forward strand.
GCTAGCAGGAGTTTTGTGGGGATGGTTTCGGAGGGATGAGATGATGGTTTTAATTTTTTAAGGATGTTTTGTACTTCAAGGGAGGATGAAGAGTCAAAAGATGAGAGGGAGACTGGAGAGTTGATGGAAGAGACCTTGTTTTTGAAAATTGGGCTAATTCATTGCAACGATTTTTAGAGGGATTAGCAGGTAGTTGTTTGAGGGTAGGAGAAGTGAGGTCCGCAACCATGGTGAATAGGGCCTTAGGGTTATATTGCATACCATGTATTTTTTTAGCATAGTAATTACGTTTAATCTGAAGGATGGAATTTCTATATTCATGCATTTGTTGGTAGTATAATGTTTTAGTTGCGGGGGATTGGTATTTGCGCCATGACCTCTCAGCTGTTCTGAGTTGGGTTTTAAGATTCCTAAGTTCAGGCGTATACCAGGGTTTTCTGTTTCTACGGTTTGGGTTGATAGTTTTTATTGTGAGGGGGCAGTGTTTGTCAGCAATGCTGAGGGTGAGGTTGAGCCAGGTAGAGATGGCATTGTCTGGGGATGAGACGTCAATGTGACTGTCTATGTCAGCGCATGCTTGTGAGATGGTATCTATAGCGCATGGTTTGCGGAAGTTAAATGAAATGGGCTGATGGGGCGTGGTGGGGGAGATTTGCGGGAGTGAGAGTTTAGTCTGAATAAGGTAGTGGTCAGACCAGGGTACTGTAGTGCATGAAGGGGGATTGCTTATGTTGATGGGGGAATTGACAAAGATAAGATCAAGTGTGTGGCCAGCTTTGTGTGTGGGAGAGTTCACTATTTGTTGGAAGCCCATTGCTTCAAGGGAGGAGAGGAATGCTTCACATGCTGGGGATTGCGGGGAGGTATCCACGTGTAAGTTGAAGTCTCCTAGGAGAATTGTGGGTATGTCAGGGGATAGTGAGTTTGCAATAAATTCGATAAGAGGGGATGAATCTTTCTCCAGGAGACCTGGGGGTGTATAAATGAGACACAGTTGGAGTGACTTCGATTTGAAAAAGCCAATTTCGTACTGGTTTGGAATATCACATTTCTGGGATAGTAGTTGAAATTCCTTTTTTACAGCCAAGAGTATGCCGCCACCTCTTTTCTTTTTCCGAGGGATAGAGAAAACATCGTAGATTTCTAAAGGTAGCTGGTTGATGAGGGGAGTGTCATGTTGTTTGAACCATGTTTCTGTGACAGCACATATTTCTGGTTTAGAGTCTGTAAGAATATCGTGTAAGAGATGGGTTTTCTTTTGGAGTGATTGTGCGTTAAATAGGATAATGGAAATGAGTGATAGACTGATGGCTTGAGTGCGTGTGAGGGTGTGTATTGGGATAAGCCTTCTTTTGCTGAGCGTGGTCTTGCGGTGTGTGGCCTGATGAGAGAAAGTAAATGGATAAAATGGGATGTGTTGCAGGTGGCAGGCTAGGGAAAAGTTTCCAATTAAAGGGGGCATTGTTGATCTGTGGTGTATTGAAAAACTAGAGTTGGATGAGACAGTTGTAAGGCAGAAACTACCGAGAGCTAGTTTCATGCACTTTACAGGCAAAACACCATTCTAGTATAGTTCCAGGCAGACTGATAAATAAAGCATGTTGTACATCCGTTATACAGTGATGACAGAATATATCTCGTTTTAGGGTATCTGGATGAGCAAAGAATGTGGAAACTTGATATTGCTAACGTACATATGCATTACAATCTAGCAAAAAGGCATGAGAGTGGTTTGTTCCTGAGTAAATCCTGATAAGGCACAGAAAACGCATTAATCCAACTAACGTGTTGGGAAAGAGAGAAAAAATGGTACTGAGTGCTAGAGAGACTTCAAATATTAAGCAACAGACTCATGAGGCACATTGAATTATTGTCGTTTAGGAGTTCAGATTACCAGTGGCTCACTGACAGGTTTTACATATTTTGCTAGGCTTACTGTTAGATGTTGTTAAACGTCCGTACTGTTAAGCTTTTCTGTGCTTGGGCTGGACCCGCTGGGTCATGCGGGGAAAACTTTGGTATTGATTCCGTTACTTATCAGACAAATAGTTTGAGACTTACTCCGACCTCTTTAGATACGACTGGTTATGACAGTCACACAGGCGAAGTCCTTTCGGCCTGTTGAACGGGGCTGCTCGAAGGGGCGCTCAAAGGGGCAGGCCCCTTTGACACGCTCCTTAGACGCGCGACGCCAGGCGCGCGACGCCGGGATGAGCAGGGTTTTAAACTCTGCGGGGACGCCCCTGGATGACGTCAGCTGGTGGCTCGCACAGGATGGGACGCTTCGGATGCCGCTTCGGAGGAGGGCCCTGGTGATCGGCGAGGTAAGGAACGGTCCTCGTGGTCGGCGGTAGGGCCCGCGGGGGGTAAGAGAGAAAGTAAAGGCCTTACCCCGACGGGCTTTAGCGCCGACCGCGCAGGCTTTCACGGACTTCCCCCGCCGTCTGAAGAGAAGAAGCCGCCGGGAGGAGCAGGGTTTTAAACTCTGCGGGGACGCCCCTGGATGACGTCAGCTGGTGGCTCGCACAGGATGGGACGCTTCTTTATTCTCTGCTGAATAATGAATTTGTGGAGCGAACAGATCTTTTCATCAAGCTCTTTAGGCAGTTTCTGGGAAATTTTAGTGCGCTGATGAAGGCACAATCCATAACAGTTCATGAACCACGAACACCAAACAGAAGATGCTGTGAATTCTTTCAGACCTTCAATCACAGAATACTTTTCTTCTTTTGCCATTTGAAGGGCACAAATCCTAATGTAAAACAAGTCACAATGAAGCCATTCTGTCTGCATTCCATTACCTAGTCATTCAAATCCTTTTCCATTCCATCAAAAGGCGCAATTTTGAAACGTAAGGCTTTCTTTAACTTTGACATTCCTAGTAGAGATGAGCTTCGTTTTTCGGGCTCGGGTCGGGTGCTTCGCGAGTTTTCCCACGGATCATTTTTCGCCAAAAACGAAACTTGAACCTGAACCCGAAACCAGAATAACGAATTAAAAGAAAACACAAATTGGGGAAAAAACTCACCCCAAACCCTTAAATTTTACTTTCTTACACCCCCATCATCCCGATCCCTCCCCAAGACTTACTAAAAGTCCCTGGTGGTCCAGCAGGGTCCTGCGAGTGATCTCTCCCTCCATGCTGTCGGGCCTGCTATGACTCAAAATGGTGCCGATAGTCTTGCCTTTACGATGTCACAGGGACTACCGGTGCCATTGGTCATCCCCTGTCACATGCTCCTACCAATGGCACCGGTAGCCCCTGTGACATCGTAAGGGCAAGGCTATCGGCGCCATTTTGAGTCATAGCATGCCTGACAACATGGAGGGAGAGATCATTCGCGGGACCCCGCTGGACCTCCAGGGACTTTTAGTAAGTCTTGGGGAGGGATCGGGATGGTGGGAGGTGTAAGAAAGTAAAATTTAAGAGATGGGGTGGGTTTTTTGTTTTTTTTTTTAATAAATGTGCCCCTCCCCCCACACTGACCTGAAAAACGAATTTTCCCCAAAGCTCAGGGAAAATCTGTTTCGTGGTTCAGGCCCCTGAACCACAATGAATTAGGCAATTTCATTGAAATTGCCTAATTCGCATTAAACAAATGCACATCTATAATTCCTAGCAGCTTTTCCTAATTTTTCTCCAATCTCTGATGAGTTTTTCACTAACACTGAATTATCTTGCAGCTACACTTTTATCAGCCTCCTTTGCACATTCAATAACCTTCAGTTTCAGCGTTGTGGTTTAAAATGCTCTCTTTTTCTTCTCAGAGCTCATTTTCCTGAGAATAAAAAGTCATTATTCTAATGGCTAACCCTGCTGTTAGAATCCTTCCCTCCCTCCCCCATGGTTATCCCTGCTGTTAGAATCCTTCCCTCCCTCCCCCATGGTTATCCCTGCTGTTAGAATCCTTCCCTCCCTCCCCCATGGTTATCCGTGCTGTTAGAATCCTTCCCTCCCTCCCCCATGGTTACCCCTGCTGTTAGAATCCTTCCCTTCCTCCCCCATGGCTGTCCCTGCTGTTAGAATCCTTCCCTCCCTCCCCCATGGTTATCCCTGCTGTTAGAATCCTTCCCTCCCTCCCCCATGGTTATCCCTGCTGTTAGAATCCTTCCCTCCCTCCCCCATGGTTATCCCTGCTGTTAGAATCCTTCCCTCCCTCCCCCATGGTTATCCCTGCTGTTAGAATCCTTCCCTCCCTCCCCCATGGTTATCCCTGCTGTTAGAATCCTTCCCTCCCTCCCCCATGGTTATCCCTGCTGTTAGAATCCTTCCCTCCCTCCCCCATGGTTATCCCTGCTGTTAGAATCCTTCCCTTCCTCCCCCATGGCTGTCCCTGCTGTTAGAATCATTTCTTGCTCCCTCTCCTGATCCCTTAGCTCACCCACTGCTATAAGGACAACAACACTTGCAGTTAAGGCAGGTCCTCCCTCCTCCCCCGTGGTGTCCCAGTATGGCAGTAGGACAGCTTCTTCCCCACAACTCCTCTGGATCCCTTAACTCAACCTCTCGCTGCTGCTATGAGAACGACGGCGAACTTGAGGTCGCTTAGGCATGTCCTCCATCCTCCCCCGCGGGGTCCCAGTGGCATGCTTTGAACCACACGGTTTTAAGTACACCAATCAGACCCTGGCTTGGGAGAAGGGAGGATGCATCTGAGCAACCTCACGTGCATCCTGTCATTGCTCTGATAGCAGCAAGCATGTGAGTTAAGGGAGCTTGACGGGGTGCTGGGGAGAAGCTGTCCGAATGCCACAATGGACACAATGGGGAGGATGTGTCTTAGCAACACCAAGTGCCGTTGTCGTCCTGATTGCAGTGGGTGAGTTAAGGGATCAGGAGGGGGGGGGGGGGGCGTGCAAATGATTCAATCATGCATCTTGAATTATTGGTATTAATGTGGATTGACCAATGGATTAGGCGACATGGATTTTAAAGATCGATTTTTGGACTAACATTTTTTGACATACACGAGTATATACAGTATTTCCATATTCATAACATTTCTGTAAATTATATTAAATTCTTATAACTAATGCTTAAGCATAAGCTTACATGTTGCCTACATGAACTAATGGTCCTTTTTACAGTAAACAACTTACTTTATTCTCTATATATGGTAATACTTTAGCTTCTTAGGATTATATAAGAACATAAGAAATTGCCTTGCTGGGTCAGACCAAGGGTCCATCAAGCCCGGCATCCTGTTTCCAACAGAGGCCAAAGCAGGCCACAAGAACCTGGCAATTACCCAAACTCTAAGAAGATCCCATGCTACTGATGCAATTAATAGCAGTGGTTATTCCCTAACTAAACTTGATTAATAGCCGTTAATGGACTTCTCCTCCAAGAACTTATCCAAACCTTTTTTGAACCCAGCTACACTAACTGCACTAACCACATCCTCTGGCAACAAATTCCAGAGCTTTATTGTGCGTTGAGTGAAAAAGAATTTTCTCCAATTAGTCTTAAATGTGCTACTTGCTAACTTCATGGAATGCCCCCTAGTCCTTCTATTGTTCGAAAGTGTAAATAACCGATTCACATCTACTCGTTCAAGACCTCTCTTGATCTTAAAGACCTCTATCATATCCCCCCCTCAGCCGTCTCTTCTCCAAGCTGAACAGCCCTAACCTGTTCAGCCTTTCCTCATAGGGGAGCTGTTCCATTCCCTTTATCATTTTGGTTGCCCTTCTCTGTACCTTCTCCATCGCAACTATATCTTTTTTTAGATGCGGAGACCAGAACTGTACACAGAATTCAAGGTGCAGTCTCACCATGGAGCGATATAGAGGCATTATGACATTTTCCGTTTTATTAACCATTCCCTTCCTAATAATTCCTAACATTCTGTTTGCTTTTTTGACTGCTGCAGCACACTGAGCAGACGATTTTAAAGTATTATCCACTATGATGCCTAGATATTTTTCCTGGGTGATAGCTCCTAATATGGAACCTAACATTATGTAACTAATTATCCTAGCATGCAATAGCCACACATCATCTTTGGGTCTCTAGCCTTTAGCTGTCACTGCCATCTTGCCTTATATTTAGTAAATGAGGAAGTTTATTTTTCTAACTGCATATCCAGGGCCTCGTCAGCCAAATGCATTACAAAAGATGGGATTCTAACAAGAGAATCCCTCTAGATTACTGGTGTATGTTTGTTTGCTCTTTAGCCCACTTTGTCACATGTCCAGACCCAAGCATCTTCTACTATATTGCCTAGCTTAAATAGTGCTGTCTCAATACTTATGACAACTGTATGCAAAAGTAATAAAAGATTTGAAAGCTGGAACTCCTGAAAGTTTCCACACAATGTCAATGGCAATGATTTTTCACTTACCTGCTGAAGGGAAGAAGGCTTATGAAATTGCTGTGTGTATGTTCTGTATGTCACTCCCCTATTAACTTGTGTTTAGTGTCCTATCCATACTAAATCTTGAGTACATTTCAGAGGGTCAAAAGAGATCCTAACAAGAGTATTGTTTTTATATCCACAGATATGCACACATGTTCCAGAAAGTAGGATCCATTAGTTCTGTGTGTTTCTTCTTATTTTAACGTCTATTCCACTGTATAACATGCAGTGACTCAGTATTGCACACAGAAATCATAGGGCATTCCTTCTGCACCAAAAGATTTACAATTAAAACTGTCACTCAGCTTGCATGGAGGAAATTGAGATGCAGAGTGCCAGAATTGCTCAATAAAGAAACACAGCTTTGATTAGAACTCAGTTTTTCTGACCCTCAGGGCTCCATATTAGATCTCATTTGTTTCAATATAAAGAAGAGGAACTAGAATATGGGCATTTAGAAAGGTTGATAACATGCTCCAGTTAATTGCAATTGCACTATCCTGATGTATTTCTTGCAAACAGAGAGAAAACACATTCCAAAAGAAACATGAGGCAGGGTGACCTATTTTTATTGGGTGATCATATAGCATTAGCAGTCTGTCACATTCCTAATTCTCTGGTTCCATTTCAAATCATACTAAAATAGTACTTTGCTGGAATATATTTTTACCAGCAGAATACAATTATAATTTAAGTGTATTTTCACATTTTGAATTGTTGCTTTTCCTTAGAAATTAATATTCAGATGGCAATAGCATGCTGACCTGTCATTTTGATAGTGTGATTGTTTTTAACATTTTAATTTGTTTCAAGGTTTCTTCTCTTCCTTTGTGCTTCCACCTTAATTAGAACTGGATTGTGCTGCAGTGACAACGGCATGAGCCTTCATTGCCTAGAGCCGGCTGTTTTCTTCATTTTTAATCCTCTCTTGTCTAGCCTAGCTGTTGTAGAAACAGTAGAGTTTCATAGCAATGTAACATAGTGGATGATGGCAGAAAAAGATCAAAGGGCCTATCTAGTCCACCCAATTACTTCTGTCCATATTGCAAGGATATTTCTAGAGATTATATTTTACTTGTAGGTAAATTATAGCTTTAAGTGTTATTTTTCAACTAATTAGGTATACTTTGAGGGTATCCCAAAAAAATCAGTGTTTTATTTATTTACCGTATTTGAAAAACTTTTATGCTTTTCTATCGCCGGTTCTTGATGGGTCATATGTTGCGTCATGGCATAACTACTATTGCTGAATACTTTTTCCAGTTGAATCAAATACATACATTTCCATAACACAAATGTACTACCATAACAAAACAATACTTGCATTAGCACTCATATTCTCTCAGCAAATGCCCTCTACCTAGAGCTCTCCCTCCTAAACCAATTTTGAAGAATAAATCAGGAAGTTCCGACGATTGGGATTACTACAAACCAATCTCTAACTTAACCTTCCTTGTGAAAATTCTCGAAAAAGCAGTTCTTTCCCAATTTGAGTCTCATCTTGAGGACAAAAAAACCCTATATCCAAACCAATTTTGTTTCCAGAAGATCGCTCAACAGAAACTCTTCTACAATCCATAACAGACCCTATACTGCGAGGCTTTAACTCCAATGAATCATACTGCCTAGTGCTGATCGACTTAACAGCAGCCTTTGACACTGTTGACTATAATATTCTATGCCAACAGCTGAGAAATATAGGGATTTATGGAAATGTACTAAAATGGTTCACCTCATTCCTTGCAGATAGATCTTTCCAGGTAAAACTAGACAATCATATATCCAACACATTCCAGTGCACAACAGGTGTTCTGCAGAGTTCAGCGCTATCAGCAATCCTATTTGATATATATATGCTATCAGAGCTAGGAATTAACTTCCTACTATATGTGGACACACTGCAATTCTATATCCCTCTAAAAAATTATTTGAGAAAACAGCATCACTCATCTCTGAATATGTGATCGCAATAAAAAAAAAATTTGCACAACTGAAACTCTCCATGAAGCCAGAAAAAAACAAATTAATTTGGTTGAGCTGAAACACACCAAAATCTGTTCCTCCAGGTATTGATCTTTGAAATCACCATTTAATCCGATCAACTCAAGTAAGAGATCTAGGAGTCCAAATCAATGAAAATCTAACAATGAAAGCCCACATTAGCAAACTGATCATAGCTGGTTTCTACAAGCTGCAAATGCTAAGCTGACTGAAATTTTTACTATGCACAGTTGATTTCAGAACAGTATTACAATCTCTAATATTCTCTAACCTAGATTTCTGTAATTCCTTACTTCTAGGACTTCCAGCTAGTCATTTAAAACCACTACAACTACTGCAAAATGCTGCAGCCAGACTTCTGACTGGAACAAGTAAATATGACCACATCACCCCAACTCTGAAAGCATTGCATTGGCTCCCTGTACAATCAAGAATATTATACAAAGTTCTAACAATAATATTCAACATTAATCCGAACAACGATATGATGGGAATAACATTTAAACACATATTCCCACACAAACTCTTGGATCCCAGAATAAAGGCCTACTAGATATCCCAACCATAAGAAATTCTCATCTCACACAAACTAGAAACCAAGCGATATCATTTGCTGGCCCAAAGCTATGGAACTCAATGCCAGAGAATATTCGAACAATAACAGACAATAAGAAATTTAAGAAAGACCTGAAAACTTGGCTATTTGCTAATGCCTACTGTTTGACTGATTTATCCAACTCACCTTGACTCAAATAACCAAAATTTGTCCTGAACAATACCCCCCTTATTCTCAAACCCCCCCCCCCCAATAATCTAGCTATGATTGTATGTTATGTGTCTATCTTTGAAGTACACTCTTAGCTTTAGAATGTTTACTATGCATATCCTGCATAGCTTCAACGACAGGGGTGAAGAAAAAAAGGATTCACAATCACAAAGCGAGGAGTAGCTGGCTTGTTACGGCGGTTACTACCCCAAACCAAATGTGCCTGATACTTCACTTTCAATGCATATCCAGCATGGCTCTCTGCTTCAACAGCAGGGGAGAAAAAAAACTGATACTTCACGCATATCCAGCATAGCTCCCTGCTTCAACGGCAGGGGAGAAGAAAAAAACAACCAACAAGGGCTGTACAACATAGTCTAGGTAAAACAAATAAGCATGGGTGTAGCTTGCTTATTGCGGCGGTTACTACCCCTACTACCCCTAACTAATCAAGCTAGATATTTCACTTGGATGCAGCTCCATCACTGCTCTCTACATTAATGGTGGGAGTGGAAGGGGAATAGAACAAAGAGCTAAGAGAAACAGATAAGTATGAGAGAAAAAATGTGTGAAGCTTGCTGGGCAGACTGGATGGGCCATTCGGTCTTCTTCTGCCATCATTTCTATGTTTACCTTGTTTACCTGTGTGCTTGCCTATCTTTGTAATTCATCTTATATTTGTGAGTGTCAACCCTGCTTGAAGCAGGCGTAACTTTACGCGCACCAGGCTGGCTGCCGCGCGCCATGTTCCGGTCCGAGGGCTGGTCCGGAGGCTGCGGCCACGCCCCCGAAACACCCCCGGGCCGAAACCACGCCCACGGCACCACTCCTGGATGACGCGCCGACCGCGTCATGCCCCCGACACGCCCCCGACATGCCCCCCCCGATGATGCGCTGACCGCGTCATGACCCCCGATATGCCCACCCCAAGAAAGCCCCGGGACTTGCGTGCGCAGGGGCGTTTTAAAAGGGTTACGCGCGTACCTTATGTGCGTAACCCTTTTAAAATCCGGCCCATTGTGAACAGTAGTAAGGAAGTTTCTGGGGTGAAAAGAAAAGAAGCGTCCTGCCCTTAGATAAAACCAAAAAATGATGCAGTAGGTGAGTACTTAAGAACATAAGATATACCATACTGGGTCAGACCAAGGGTTCATCAAGACCAGTATCCTTTCTCCAACAGTGGCAAGTACCCAAACATGAAACAGATCCCATGCTACTAATGCCAGCAATAAGCAGTAGTTATTCCTTATTGATTATTAGTAGTTTATGGACTTCTCCTCCAGAAATGTGTCCAAACCTTTTTTAAATCCAGATTCATTGTTGCATTTGTTGGTCATGGGCTAACCCTCGGGCCGACACAGTAAGGACGTTTAAGAAACAGTGCGGCAGTGCTGGGCGCCTGCTCGTTTGCCGCATGCATATTTTGGTTCACATACCGTTCGATTCAGTTTTCAAATTAGATGCAAATCCAAGCGGCGTCCAAAGTGCGTCAATGAAGCGGTAGGCGCTCGCAATCCATTTTACTGTATAGAGCGGTATGCAGCGCCTATACAGTATCCAGGGTGCGCTGGTACCTGTCCTTTGAAATGTCATTACAAATGTCATTAGAAATGTCATTTGAAATGTCATTCCACCAGGTAGGTGGATGGTTCTTTTCTACAAACCCTGCTGCCTTGAGCACCCGGCCGGACGTCCAAGCTGCGACCTTGGACGTCCAGCTGGGCACTCAAGGCAGTGGTGCCTCCGATCATGGACGCCCAGATACAGGCGGGAAGGTCCATGAATGGATGCCACGACCTTGGACGTCCGAGGTCGCGGCTTCCGTTCATGGACCTTCCCGCCTGTAGGCACCGCTGCCTTGAGCACCCAGCCAGACATCCAAGCCACGACCTTGGACGTCCGGCCGGGCGCTCAAGGCAGCGGTGCCTCCGATCATGGATGCCCAGATACAGATGGGAAGGTCCATGAACGGACACCGCGACCTTGAACGTCCGAGGTCGCGGCTTCCGTTTATGGACCTTTCCGCCTGTAGGCACCGCTGCCTTGAGCGCCCAACCTCGGACGTCCAAGCCGTGACCTTGCCGAGCATTTCTCTACTGCTGTCCGGTACGAAGCTGACTGAACACCACACTAACGCCAGGGACAGGGTAGGTGGTAAATATTCAGGTTAAAGACGCGGTAAATGAGCTGGTTAACAGGGCGATAATTTGGGCACAAGTTACTGTATCGGAGGGAATAGCTAATCCGATCATTAACATGTCATATACATACGGCTGGCAGAAAGGGATACGCGTCCTTTTCGGCAAGCGGTAAGGACGTGTAAAAGCCGATACTGAATCGCGGGTACACCATATGCGTCCAAAACGTGCGTCCAAAGCGGGTTAAAAACCAGGTAACCACGGCTGCGCTTTACTGTATCGGCCCGCCTGTGAACCGTCACCCTCACTTTCCAGGCCAAGCCCCAGACATAGCACAATATAGTCATGGAGGACCCTTTCCCCCCCAATCCACGTTAGGCCCCACTCCTCTTCACAGCAACATGTTCTCAACTCGTTTTATGGCTGGATGCCGCAAACTCCCTGCAACTACACCTCCCCCTAGGCATGTGCGTGGCCAACGCTGCCACATTTAAAAAGTCCGTGGTGGGAAAGGCCCCATGGCATGAACAGATGACCTCACACAAGCTGGATTCTAAAAGGCTCTCCAGAATTCTACTTCCTTACCTCATCAACAGGTCTCCTATGTTCCAGTAGTACGTGTTGCTCCAGCGTTCTTCGCCTTAAGTTTCAGTAGCTTCTTGTCTTCATCTTCAGTTGCTCAGCTTCCATTCCTTAGCTTCAATTGCTCAGCTTCAGTTCTTCAGTATGTCTCTGCCCACCTGTTCTTCTCCATGCCATCCTGCCCTGCCTATCCGTCCCACCTTTCCCTTCGGATGGATACCTGTTATTGACTTCAGCCTGTTTCCTGGATATTCTTGATCACCGACTGCCACTGACCTCAGCCTGGCTTCTATACATTCTTAATTGCCACCTGTCACTGACCTTTGCCTGTCTCTGGAAACGCCTGCTCCAAACCAGCTACCTCAACGGACTTCACCACCATCAGCAGAGGCTCCCCAAATAAGAACTGCTAGACCCTGCACAAAAAAGGCTCAACCTGAGGGGAACGTGGGCTGGTAAAGGTGAAGCTCCAGTTGGGACTCTGCCTCTTCTGGATCCACCTGCTGATGGAGGGAACCTGCAGAGCTCCTTCCTGCAGGCTGCATCAATCTCGATCTAAGGGTCCACGAACGCAACATACACTAGCTGCCTTAACCATATTCTCTGGAAACGAATTCCAGAACTCAATTGTGTGTTGAGTGAAAAATAATTTTCTCTAATTTGTTATAAATGTGCTACTTGCTAACTTCATGGAGTGTCCCCTAGTTCTTGTATTATCCGAAGGAGTAAATAACCATTTCACATTTACCCATTCAAATCCTTTCATGATTTTGTAGTTCTCTATCATAGCCCCCTGTTGTGACCTTTGCTGCCTGACGCCTTCTCTCCGCCCTCTTTACCTCTGTGGCGACTCCCTCTGGGTCTGATGGATGGCTGGCTGCCGTGGCATATCCATGCCGTCTCCCTCCGGCGTCCCTGGACCGGCTCGACGCTGCAACTCCGCCATCTTGTCCTGATGCCTAGGGCGCATGCGTCCCGACTCTTGTCCCAGCAAGGGTGCGAACCTCAGGGGCGTCCCCCTGAGATGACGTCATCTGCTTCCAATATTTAAAGGTCTTTGAAAACGCTAACAAATCGAGTTAGCAAGGAAGGGATAAGGTTACGGACAATGGTTCCCTATCCAATCTACTCTGCCTCTTCGGACTTACCAGAGGTACCCGCTTCTCGGGGTCCTCGCTCTTATCTTTATTTTCAGATTACAGATATGAACCGGCACTCGCTCCTCGAGGGCCTATGTTCCTGAATACTCTGAAGATTCTCTACTGCCTGGAAGCTATCACTGCTACAAACAAATGTGAGTTACCATCGCTCTCTCAGAGCTTTCCTTGGAACCAGGTACTCGCTCCTCGAGGGCCTAATCCTTTCCAGCTCCTGAGCTTTCTTGAGACCTTATGTGAGTTTTGTCATCTAGTTCTGTTCATGAACTCTGCCTATTCTGCCTACTCACTTTCTACAGTTTCTCAACAGCTCAGCCATCCTGGGATCGTTGTTCCAGTACCTGAGGGACTACAGCCCTGCCGGGCATATCAGATCACTACTGCCACCTCTGGTGGTTTCTAATAACCTGTTTAATAAAAGAACTAATGTGTGTCTGTCTCCATACTCAAGCCTAGCCGGTGGTCCCTCTCGGGGTATCCTCCCAGGGGCATAGTCATGCTATCAGCCCAGGGATCCACCCACTACTATATCAGATTCATTGCAGATTGCTATTCCTTAACAAGACGATATCTGAGACACTACAAGATTGCTGACTCCTCCCTCTCCAGGAGCCCGCTACACAGAGCCTTCTCTACAGATTGCTCCTCCTATCTGACTGCTCCTCCCATCAAGCATCAGATTGCTAACTCCGCAGTCTAACTAACATCAAATTCCTAACAGATTGCTAACTCGAGCAGCAGATCCATAACAGATTTGCTAACTCCCTAGCAAATCTCCAACACCCCCCCCCCCCCTACAGCCATCTTTTCTCCAAGCTGAACAGCCCTAACCTCTTTAGCTTTTCCTCATAGGGGAGCCATTCCATGCCCTTAATCATTTTGTTGCCCTTCTCTATACATTCTCCAGTGCAACAATATCTTTTTTGAGATGCAGCAACCAGAATTGCACACAATATTAAAGGTGTGGTCTAACAGAGGCATTATGACATCCTCCATTTTATTTGCCTAATGATTCCTAATAATTCCTAACATTCCATTTGCTTTTTTGACCACCACAGCACACTATGACACCCAGATCTTTTTCCTGGGCGGTATCTCCTAAAATGGAACCTAACATTGTATAGCTACAGTATGGGTTATTTTTCTCTGTATGTATCACCTTGCACTTTTATTTACACATTATATTTCATCTGCCATATGAATGATTAATCTTCCAATCTCGCAAGGTCCTCTTGCAATTTATCACAATCCACTTGTGATTTAACTACTCTGAATAATTTTGTGTCATCTGCATATTTGATCACCTCTTTCATCGTACCTCTTTCCAGATCATTTACAAATATATTAAAAAGCACCGGTTCAAGTACAGATCCCGAGGCACTCCACTGCTCACCTTTTTCCACTGGGAAAACAGACCATGTAATCTTTCTCTCTATTTCCTGTCTTTTAACCAGCTTGCAATCCACAAAAGAACATCTCCTCCTATCTCATGACTTTTTAGTTTTCTTAGAAGCCTCTCATGAGGGACTTTGTCAAACACCTTCTGAAAATCCAAATACACCACATCTACTGGTTCACCTTTATCCACATGCTTATTCACCCCCTTCAAAGAAATGTAGCAGATTTGTCAGGCAAGAGTTCCCTTGGGTAAATCCATGCTATATCCTATTAAACCGTCTTTCTATATGTTCAGTGGTTTTATTTTTTATAATAGTTGCCATAATTTTTCCCAGCATTGGAGTCAGGCTCACCAGGCTCTGGTTTTCCAGATCACCTCTGAAGCCCTTTTAATGTATTGGGTTTACACTGGCCCCCTTCCAGTCTTCAGGATGATTTTAATGATAGGTTGCAATAGGTCTGAAATTTCATTTTTGAGCTCTTTCAGAACCCTGGGATGTATATCATCCGGTTCAGGTGATTTTCTACTCTTCAGTTTGTCAATCTGGCTTACTAAATCTTCCACGATCACCATGATATCAGTCAGTTCATCTGAATTGCCACCCTTGAAAACAGTCTCCGGAATGGGTATCTGTCCAACATTCTCCTCAGTAAACATCGAAGCAAAAAATTAATTTAGTCTTTCTGTGATGGCCTTATCTTCCCTAAGTGCCCCTTTAACACCTCAATCATCTAATGGTACAACAGACTCCCTCGCAGGCTTCCTACTTTGGATATATTTTAAAAAGTTTTTATTATGAGTTTTTGCCTCTATGGCCAACTTCTTTTGAAATTCTCTTTTAGCCTGTCTTATCAATGTTTTATACTTAACTTGACAATGTCTATGATTTTTCCTTTTTTCTTCAGATGGATCCTTCTTCCAATTTTTGAAGGAAGATCTTTTAGCTAAAATAGCCTCTTTCACCTCACCTTTTAACCATACTGGCAATCATTTGGCCTTCGTTCCATCTGGACTGGGCTTCTAAGATGGTGGGTTGTTGTTTTTTTTTTTTTTTTAATTATATCCATGCCTGTTGTACACTCTTAACCTTTGAAGTTGCACCTTTCAGGTTTTTTCTAATTTTCTCATTTTATCAAAGTTTACCTTTTGAAAGTTTAGTACTAAAGCCATTAATTTACTTATTGTCCCCCTTCCAGTCATTAATTCAAATTTGATCAAGTTATGATCACTATTGCCAAGCAGCCCCACCACCATTAACTCTCACCAAATGGTGCACTCCACTAAGAATTAGATCTAAAATAGCTCCCTCTCTGATTAGTTCCTGAACCAATTGCTCCATAAAGCTTTATGAGAGCTTTGCGGGCAGGGAAGAAGGAGGCAAGAGCTACCCGTCTCCTCTCCACTTTTCCCGGTTCCTGAAGTAGGTCCAAATAGGATTTGAAGTGAAAGCTATGTGCTGTTTTGCCTTTCCTGGGAAAAGTGATAACGAAGTCATACATCTTGTAAAGAAATTTATAATGTATTACTTGAGCAGAGCAGGGAGTGGTCTAACCACCTAAATATTAGGCTTTTCTCAGTGCTTTTTATTTGCAAACCTTCATATTGTCAGTATTTCACATAAAACATTTAACAATCATTTTCCAGAAGTTGCCTCCTCTCTCTACGCATGGTTGCTGTCTTCTGGAGTTCCCGGGGCCTTTCTCCTGATCCCCTCTGAGCTTATGTTATATTCTGCTCTGAGTGCCACTCAGTACACATAATGCTATGTCTTAAGGTGGATCAGGACCAATCCTTCACACTATTATGGGAGTCTCTCAGGCATTCTCTTCACACCCCCTCTCCCCCCCCCCCCCCCCCCCCCCCAGCTCAATCTTCTTAAATTGAGCATCTGCTCCTACTAGGGCTTTGACCCACAGTAGGAACCCCCTTAGATTCTGCCCTAACTTGGGACTTCCTCTTCCCTAAGCTGATCTTTGCAAGTATTGGATTATGAGGCCCTAAATTAGGGGCTGCCTTGCTTTTTAACTCAAGGCAATCCACTCGTACTGGGTCTTTTCACCTTTTCTCAAGATAGCCTTATCCCACCTTTTGGGGGATTAGTTGAGAGTTCCCTGAATCACCCCAGTTTCTCTTTTACCAAAACCACATTTTTCTCTTCTTTCTCTGAACCCTCCCGCCTTGGTCAGCTAAGAAATTTAAGGTCACAGCCAGGAAGTTGATCACCTGTTTTGAAATTGAAAGTTTGCTAGTTATTATGGCGTTCATCTAGAGATAGAAGTAAAAAAAAGCAGTTGATGGACTAACAGTGGTAATCTTTTTAGAAAAAGAAAATACATTTTTTTGGAGGCAAGCACTTTTAACGAGTTTTGAAGCAATATGGAAGAGTGTTTTTCACTAAGATTTAGAGGTGCACATAAAAATATATTTAAAAGATGTGGGTATGTCTGCTGTAGCGGTGGGCGAGTGGTGGTGAGTTGGTGATTATAAATTGGTTACAACTAGCGAGCAACCAAGATGATTTGGGGCTGGTGTTAATGTGTATAGATATGAAACCTCCACCTTTTCACCTATATATTCATTGGCATGTATTCGGGAATAATTGTTTTAAAGCAGACATTTCACTTTGTTTTCAAAAGAATTAGATTTGGAGGGGTTATAGGATTTTTACCATATGTTGCACAACATACAAGTGGCCAAGGATTTTCTCAGTGCGTTTTATTTACATTCTTCAAATCTTCAGTATTCCACATTTGTATTCACAACACAAAATATTTAATAATCTTATTTTCCAGGGGCTGCCTCCCCTCTCTACTCACGGTTACTGTTTGTCACATTCGCCGGTTGTGAGACCTGCCTGCGAATGGCATTAGTCACCACCACGACACCCCAGCTCTCAGCATGGCCTGGAGGCTGCTGTGCTCCTCCTTTTCAGAAGAACGCCGTCAGCATGACATCCTTCTCCTCCTCCTCCATGGGCTTCCTTAGGCACGCAAGCATGCACCGCACTACCATTTCAAAAGCCCGTGGTGGAAACTTACTATGCTATAGAAGATCCTAAGGGCCTGATTTTAAAAAGCATTTACTCGAGTAAAACAGGGTTTTACTCGAGTAAATGCACTTTACTTGAGTAAGTGGGCTTTTGAAAATTGCTATAATATATGCCATTGAATTGTCCATAGGATTTACTTGTGTAAGTGCACTTTACGCCAGTAAATGGTTTTTGAAAATTGCTACAATAGTAGTTACATTTACATGTGTAACTCCTTTTGAAAATTACCCCCTAAATGTATTCAGATCCAAATGTTCCTTAGTTGCCATTGTTCCACTGTTAAATATATTAATGTATTGGCTATAATATTTTTTCGAGTCACAGGGTATAGTTTAGAGTTCATTATGTGACAATTGGTAGCTGTCTTGTATTGATTAACTTTCTAGATATTACATTTTTGTGTATTTTTCTTTGTTTACAGCCAGCATAAGTTATACCAACTGAGGTATACTGGAGTAATATCTAAGTTATACTGATAAAGCTGTATTTCTAGGACAGTATGGCTTTTAAGTGTTTAACATATCCTCTGATGAAGATGGTATATGGTCATTGAAACTAGGGTCCTAGTTGGGATTGGGATCAGATTATTTTTAAGGGGGGGGGAGGTGCATATGTATGTTCTTGATAGTGCCTGTAGTTTTTTTATTGGTGTAAAAATTATTCATAAATTAAAAATGTTAATATTGTGGATTCATAAGGTGGCATCATCTGTATTATTGTGTTCAATGACATTAATGCCAGATTTTGTTACCTTTGATAATGCAAAACAGAAACATCACCGTTCCTCACAAAACAAACACTAAAACCAAATCAAAATAAAACATCTTAATAGTAAAACCATATTTTAATGATTTATAAAATGTTCAAAAGAGCTGATGAATAGGAAAACATCCAATAAGTAATAACTTAAATTAAAACATTTTTAAATTTACCAAACACCAATATTTCAAAACAACAGACATCAAATTAAGTCCAAAAATTCAAACAAATAGGGATAAAAAAAAATGTCTCCTGCTCTCCATACCTGGGAATCTGAGTTCCAGTCATCCTTAGATTGTCCTGGATTAGTGGAGAGGAGGCAGGGTGCACAATTTATCCTCCCTTTCTCTCTTATACGCACTCATTCCTTAACACACGTTCATTCTCTCTCTCACAAACACATTCATACACAAAGATACAGGCTCTCATACACTCACAAACTTTCTCTTATATGCTCACTCCCACACGCAAACAGGCTCTCCCACACACTCATTGATTCTCCCCCTTACACACATACAGGCTCTCACACACTCACTGGCTCTCTCAAACTCAATGGTGTTCTCTCCCTCACAATCACATGTTCTCTTTCCAACCCCCCCCCCCCCCAATAAGTTCTCATCACACACAAACAGGTTCTCTCTCCCTCACACATATTCACTGGTGCTCTCTTGCTCACACACACAGGTTTTCTCACACACACTGGCTTTCTCCCCCACCATACATGCACACATATGCATAGGTTCTCTCACACCCATAGGTTCTTTCCCCCCCCACCCCCTTCCTCTTTCTCACACTCACTGGCGCGCTCTGCTCCCCATTCATAGACACATAGGAGTTCTCTCACATTCAGAGGCTGTCTCTCCTTCTCCCACACACAAAGGCTCTCACATTTACAAGTTCTACACACACACACACAGGCTCTTTGACTCACACTCACTGGCACTTTCTTTCTTACTCATACACAGGCTTTTTCACCCCACCCTCTCACTCACTGACTCTCCCACACACATGCATAGGCTCTCGCATCCACGGCCTGCCTGGGTCTCTTGTTTTGCTGCAGCGGGAGGGGAGGCGCCAGTTGCCTTTATTTGTTGCACCACAGGAAGGAGGAGAGGTACTGGCAGCCCCACTTTGTTGTGGTGCCATGGGCAAGAGTTGAGGAATTAGCAGCCTCACGGAGCTTTTTCTTTTTTTGGCGCAGGAAGCAAGGTGTCAGCGGCTCCACAGGGCCTTTTCTTAGCAGTCCCGCTGAACCTTTTTTTAAATGTATTTATTTATTTAACTTGGACCATGGGTGGGAAGGTAGGAGAGAGAACGAGGTGTCACATTAACATCCTTACCAGGCTTTCACTTGTTTCACTGTGGGCGGGAGGTGAAACGGCGTGGGCCTTTTCTTTTTTTCAACATGGGTGGGAGGTGAGACACCAGCGACCTCGCAGAGCCTTCTCTTGTTTCTCTGCGGGTGGGAGGGAAGGTGTTAACGGCCCCCATGGGGCTTTTTTTTTATCTGTGGGCATGAGGTGAAGTGCTGGCAGCCCCGCTGAGCCTTTTTTTTTTTTTAAATTTAATTTGGGCTGTGGGCAGGAAGGTAGATGCTGGTGGCCAAGACTGCAGCAGGGAAAGGGGGAGTCGTGCATAGGCAGGCAACTTTCAGGAGGTACAGCGCCACCCTTGGCTGTAGAGTTAAATCACAGCGCCTTCAAGTTATGTGACCAATGAGATGCGAAGCGAATAACAGCTGCTGCACTCAACTGTAGGGTTAAAATCCATACAACTTCCGGACATTTTAGCCCTCAGTCTGGTTTCTGGACAGTACCTTAAAATTCTGTACTGTCCGGAGAAAATCCATACAGTTGGCAACCCTAGGGAGGTAGCTGGTATAGGTGAAGCTCCAGCCTGTCCCGCTTCAGGGCGCACTCGTCAGCTTTCGGCGTAGTTCTCGTAGGTTCACCTATGAGGCTGCATCAACCACATCACAGCAATAAGGGGCTCACAGCCATGCCACCCATCGCAGTATCGTGTTCTGGAGTTCCTGGGCCTCTCTCCTGCTCTCCTCTGAGCCTACATTATATCCTGTTCTGGAAGCCACTTGGGACCCATAATACCCTGTCTTGAGGAGGACCAGGACAGGACAGCTGGAACTAGGCCTTCATACTCTTCTGGGGGTTTCTCAGGCATACTTCTTCACATGGGGGTATGTACAGTTTTTCCAAAATAAACTGGTCCTATGAGCAGTAAATATTTTTTTAACATAACAATTCATCAAACTTGCCAAATATCTTTTAGTTATAAAATTTGCTATGTCTCAATTTTGTATAAATTAGGCCCCTAAAATAAAAATTCTAATCTTGATAAATTTCTAATCCACTTGAGGCCTTATTTGAAATACCTTCTTATTTTGTTCATTTGGAAAATTGCTTTAAAAACAAGGCCTTTAAAAGGCAGCCATAACTATAGGAATATAATTGTTGGTACTTCACTTATGCATGCTTGTTCAGAAAAAAAAAAAAGCTTTGAGAAACTGTCCCCAGAGTACAAAAATGAAGTAACAGAAAATATCAGTTTCAGAACTTAAAACTCCAAAATAAAATTGAAAATCACCCCGCTTAACGACACAGCAGATATTCAGGCCGATACAGTAAAAATTGCGGGAGAGTGCGCGCACAGGCCACTCTCCTTTGCGCGCGATTCAGTAAATTAATTTATTTAAATTAGGGCCCATGGTAAAAAGAGGCGCTAGGGACGCGCTAGTGTCCCTAGTGCCTCTTTTTAGGTTCGGAAACCAGATGCCGGCAAAATTGAGCGTCCGGTTTTCAACCCGCGAGCCGCAGGCTGATTTCAATTTTTTTTTTTAACTTTTTTTTAACTTTCGGGACCTCCGACTTAATTTTGCCATGATATTAAGTTGGAGGGTGCACAGAAAAGCAGTTTTTACTGCTTTTCTGTGCACTTTCCCGGTGCCGGGAGAAATTAACGCCTACCTTTGGATAGGCGCTAATTTCTGCTTGGCTGCACATTTTACTTTCTGAATCACGCGGGCATACCTAATAGGGCCGTAAACATGCATTTGCATGTTGCGGGCGCTATTAGTTTCGGAGGGGTTGGAGGCGCGTTTTTGGCGGGCTATTACCCCTTACTGAATAAGGGGTAAAGCTAGCACGTCGAAAATGCGTGTCCAACCCCCCCCCCCCCCCCGAAACTAATAGCGCCCGCAAGGCCGTAATAGCGCCAAGGTCCTGTTTCTAAAGCTATTTGTTACTGAATAAGGAGTAAAGCTAGAGTGTCGAAAACGCACATCCAAATGCAGGTTAACAGTGCGCTCCACCGGAGCGCAATGTACTGTATTGGCCCGAGAGTTTGGTGAACTTATAGGTATACTTTTAGGGGATGAGGAGCTGCAGTGATTTCAGATGACATTCTGACTTTCACATTTTTATGCACTGAATCATAGTCTGTCTTTAATGATGCATGCAAGCACTCTGTCTCAGGAAGCTTTTGGATACTCAGCTACCTTCTCACATACTGGCTAAATAGCTTGTGCTTGTCAATTTTACTGGCAGCAGTACAGAATAGAAATTTGTTAACCCACTAGCTATCATGGTAATCATATTCAAACTACAGATGTGACTATTGAAGAGAAACAACTATTTTCACACTAATATTTGTGAAAGTTAATCGCTAGACCTAGGATCTTCCAATTACACATTCAAAATCCATCTTCCAGGCTCAACCGACCACAACCACTCGTAGGCAGAATAAATGGAAAGGAAATACTGCAACACTGTACAACATTGCATAACAGGCACTATGATGGCAAACAAAAATGGGCAATATTAAATACTTGCAGCTTCTGAGATATTATAAACCATGAGATCAATATTCAAAAACCCAGAAAACAAATAACTTATCCAGCAAAAGTTAGCTGGAAAGGTTATCTAGGATAAATGACCCACTGAATATCCCCACTTAAAGTTATCTGGCTAACCTTAGTCAGATAACTTTAAACCTAACGAGATAATTTTTGAATATCATCAGTTAGACATACGGTCATCCGGATAAATTTAGGCTTAACCGTCTATATTCAAAAGAATATAATCGCTTAAGTGGCATTGCAGTACTGCCCCCCCCCCCCCCACCCAAAACAAACAAACAAACAAATAAATAAATAAATAAAAAGCTCATGGGCCTAGCAGCCTGAATGACAGTGCCTCCCCCTCCCAGCTATGGGAAGTGGCCCTACCAGGTCAAGCAAACCCTTCCCCACCCCAAGCCATGCCTGCTCCCTGGGGTTCCATGTTTGCAATGTTTAAATACTCCTCCTTCAGGCTTCCTTCCCTCTCTCTCCTACCCCCCTCAACACTAACCCTTCCACTCTTCCAGTACCTTCAATCGGTAAGCAATTCTGTCCAGACCATAGTAGCAGCCTACAGTGACCCAGGCCCAGCACTTCTGCTGTTGTTACGGAGTTAGGCTGGAAGCACAGGCTTCCTGTGTGTTGCTTCTAGAGAGCTACACTGGAAGCTTATATTTCCAGTGTAGCTCCCTAGCAACAGCAGAAGCACCAGGTCCTGATTGCGGTAGGCTGCTGCCATGATCCGGACTGAAGAACTTTCAGATTGAAGGTACTAGGAGGGGAGGGGGGGACGGCCAAGGAAGGGTTTTTAAATATTACAAATGTGGAACGAGGGAGTGAGCAGGGAAGTGGGGGAGTAGCCCTGTGCCAGACCTCCCATGCTTTTTCAATTTCCTAAGGTGTCTCTCATGGGGAATTTTGTCAAATGAATTCTGAAAATCAAGATACCCTACATCCTTACCTCAAACCTTTCTCCTGTGGAGTACTGTTACCTTCTATCCCTTTATCAACCCCATTCGATATTTACATGGTCAACCTAGGCAAACTCATCAGGGAGTATCAGATTACTTACTACTCTTATGCTGATGACATTAAGCTGCAATTGCTTAGAAAGGTCTCTGACTGTGTCAAAACAAACTAAACCTAAACTTTCATAAAACAGAGGTGCTATGGATTGAGAAAAAAAAAGACCTCAGTTATCTACACCCAAAAATGACCATTGAAGGGACAGCTCTCAATCAGGCCGATACAGTTAACCTGCGTTTGGACGCGCGTTTGACACGCTAGCTTTACCCCTTATTCAGTAAGGGGTAATAGTGCGTCGAAAATGCGCGGCCAACCACCCCAAAACTAATAGCGCCCGCAACATGCAAATGCATGTTGATGGCCCTATTAGTTATTCCCACGTGATTCAGTAAGTAAAATGTGCAGCCAAGCCGCACATTTTACTTTTATAAATTAGCGCCTACCCAAAGGTAGGGGTTAATTTCTGCCGGCACCGGGAAAGTGTATAGTAAAAACTGCTTTTCTGTACACCCTCCGACTTAATATCATGGTGATATTAAGTCAGAGGTCCCACAAGTAAAAAATAATTAAAAATTAAAAAAAAAAAATTAAAATCAGCCCGTGGCTCGAAAACCGGACTCTCAATTTTGCTGGCGTCTGGTTTCCGAACCCGTGGCTGTCAGCGGGCTCAAGAACCGACGCCGGAAAAATTGAGCGTCGGCTCTCAAATTAGCTGATAGCTGCCGCTCCTGTCAAAAAAGAGGCACTAGGGACTCGCTAGTGTCCCTAGCACCTCTTTTTACCGCGGGCCCTCATTTAAATACTGAATCGCGCGCACAGGAGAGTGGCCTGTGCGTGCGTCGGGAGAGCGGGCACTTGCCCGCTCTCCCGCAACTTTTACTGTATTAGCCTGTCTGTTAGCTCACAAGTATAGAGTTTAGGCTTCATATTGGACTCCCAACTTACCACTAAAGCCCAAGTTCAAGCAATAACCAAAGCAGCCTCCTTCCATTTTCATCCTTTGCTGCACTGCTTTCACTACTGTTATCCGGTCCTATGTGATCTCCCACTTGGACAACCGTATTTGCTCTACATTGGAATCCCTAACATGCTAAACTGTTGTCTGCAACTTATACAGAATGCTGTGGACCGATTGATACTGAATATAAATAAATTAAACAGAAATACTCCAGTCCTAAAACCCTACACTGGCTCCGAACAGTCTACCTCAACAAGTTAAAATCTAGGTTCTGGTCTACAAGACCCTCCAAGTATGAACACCAACCTACCTCAACAGTTGAATCACCCCATACATACCTTCCCACCAATTGTATTCACTACCTCAAGCCCATCTTGTCATGCCAGTCCCCAAGAAATATGCCTTCCAGCACCAGAAAGAGCGCCTTCTTGGATCTGATCCAACCCTTTGCAATTTTCTACCACCTTGCTTAAGGCTAGCTGTGGATCTTCCCATCCTTCAAAAAACTACTGAAAACTTGGCTCTTTGAAGCAACATTCAGTCTGCGCCCATAGCATAAGCCCTAACATGACCCCCTTTTGAGAACCACTGCAATCAGAAGCTCATTGTACCCAGATAGATATTAAAATCATCCCAAGCAGACCAAAAAACAACTGTACCTTAAATGTGAATACCACCTCGCTGTACTTCACTTCCAGTCTGCACATGCTTTGCATGTGGTTCTCTTGTATGCTCTCTTATTTATTCGACTTTTGAACTGCACTACTTATGTACTATTGTAGCATTGACCTTTTATAGTATTTATTTACTTTTCCTCGTAGTATGTATTTTTGTAGTTTCCCCTCTAGAATAGACCTTAACTCACTGCGTCATTACACCCTGTACCTCACTATTTATGTACTGTAATTGACATGTTAAGAATAGTAAAAATGTTATGTACTCTAATCAACAATTTCCCATAACAGACCCAGCATACTGAAACACACTTTCTCGTTAAAAAAGCCTGATGCTGATAATGAAAAAAATCTAACAGGTAAGTAGCTGGTAAGGCAAGTCTTTGAGGATTTTCTCTTTAAAAAAAATAGGCTTGGCGAAAAGCCTAAGCCCCTGACCCTCTTCCTCCAGGAAACAGTTGAAACTAAATATCTCCAAATCAAAAGACAATAAAAGAATTAGTTCACATAAGACCAGAGTTTGCTCTTTTCTGTTTTATTGAGAAAGAATAAATGAAATGACAGGAGGCAAGCCCAAGGCTGTTCTGCCCTTCGGGTGCCCAGACATTTAATAATATATTTCCAGGAGCGGATTGGCCTATCGGGGCTTCGGGCATGCCCCGGTGGGCCGCTCAGCCCAACCTTGTGGTTGGTGTTGGTCGCAGCAGCCCCATGCCCGCAGAGCTGCTGTGCACAACACCAACCTGCAGCAGCTCTCGTCTCCTCTCAAGGCTGCCTTAGGGGTAAATTTTCAAAACTTTACATGCGTAGCCGGGCTTACGCACGCTGGGCCAATTTTCAAAGGCACGGCTACGCGTGTAAGTCCCGGGGCCATGGGAAAGGGGAGGGGAGGGGGCGGGGTGGGGGCAGGGTGTGGCGTGGCTAGAGGCACCCGGATTTAGTGGGAGTGTTAGGATAGGGCTAGGGGGCAGGAAGGTTAGGGGGAAGGGGTAGGATGGTTAGTATAGGGGACTGCGGAAGACCGTGGGCGTTGGCGCGCTCAGGTTGCACAAACGTGCACCCCCTTCCATGCGCCGACTCCTGATTTTATAACATGCGCGCACATGTTATAAAATCGCATGTCCATGTGTGCGCGCATGCAAGCTTTTAAAATCTACCCCTTGGTGTTGTGTGCATGGCTGCATTCTCCGTAGGGCCTGTTCTCTCCTCAGACAGCACAGGACACCTGCCCCCCAACCCCACACAGCACCATGACGGCGGGAAACAGTCCGGCCGCTTCTCCTCACATCCTGCCTCTCGCTCTCTCTCGTTCTGTTTCTTGCCAGCAGGATGAAGAAAACAGCTGTGGGCCACCGGTGGAACTGAAAAAAGGAGCTGCTTAGCTGAGCACCACCAGGCCAGTGGGTCCAAAGACCGAAGCTGCAGGCTGCTACTAGAGTCCAGGCTGGTGGAGCTGTAAAAACAGCTGTGAGCCCTCAGCAGAGCCAAAAAAAAGGAGCTGCACATGAGTGAGTCAGATACCCACAATGGGCCAGTTTTGAAAAAATCTTCCGGGCTGAAACTTGCCTGCGATCCACTCCTGTATATTTCTCATACATCATAGCAAGCAGTTAGAACCAATCAATGTATTTTCCGTGATTCATATCCTTATCACATTACTATGCCCTGGACCCAATCACGCATCAGGTTTACAATTCCCTCACCAATCTTGACCTAATTTGTTAATTTCATCATATAGCCAGAGTGTGCCTCTCCATATTCTGCCAGTTTAGACATTAAGCCCATGTATCTTTTATGCCTCCTTTTTGGAAAATACTGTCGTAAACAAACCCACTTGGATGAATATTTATGTAAATCAAAAATATCAATTCACTACATATATACAGAAGACTTCAGTTATGTTTAAACAGTTTTTATTGAGCAAATATGAACAAAAACAAACTTAACAGCCAAGGAGGCGAGATCTGCAAGCCTTCCTTGACCATAAACGTATACAACCGCTTGTTGCTCATATACACAGTGCCCCCCCCCCCCCCCCCACTCCCTAGATCTCTTGGATTCAAAGTTCAAGTCCTCAAGAGCTCATAGGACCGGGGATCCCAATACAATGTGTCAATGAGGAGGAGGAGTGTCCTTAGCAGTTCTGGCTCTCTAATCATTTAGGATGGAACTTCGCACTTTGTGGGGTAGAGACTGTAGGTAAACATTCCATACTTTCAAAAAACGACGTCGATGCAGGGGTGACATTTTAGACGCTAAATTCTCTAGCTGTAGAAGCTTATGAAAAGCATTCCTCCACATCCAATATGATGGCATAACTGCAGTCTTCCAGTGTATCAAGATCAATTTCTTACCCACATAACAAGCCTTCTGCAACAACAGATGGGATTCCGCCTTCTGTACTACTGAGGAAGAGGGTAGGCAACCAAATAGTATGACTAGATGCGAGAGGGGAACAGAGACACCTAACACCAGTTCCAAATACCTCACAATAGAACCCCAGTATCGCCAAACCCTGGGACAGCCCCAAAATGAGTGGGATAAGGTACAGGGCTC
Organism: Rhinatrema bivittatum; assembly: GCF_901001135.1. NCBI lineage: Eukaryota > Metazoa > Chordata > Amphibia > Gymnophiona > Rhinatrematidae > Rhinatrema > Rhinatrema bivittatum. The sequence goes on from NC_042616.1 coordinate 716,096,010, forward strand.
CATATAGCATTTTGCACATTGGCTGGTCTCCCGAAGCCCGGCTCTAAAAAGGAGGACTCTGGGTAGGTAAGCTCTCCAGAGAAACTTATACTGCATCTCACGATAATAGGAGTTACTGGATACCCGTGCTAGCCGCTGAAAACTAGTCTGAATCACCCTGGAAGGGACCTGAAAAACTCCATCCTTGTTCCACCTCTCTACTAGAAGCTGCCCCTGATCCGTTCGATCCATACTTTTCAAACCTTTATGTGCCTCCGCCAGAGTCAGTTTCGCAGTTCTCTCCAGCTTCAGTGCCCTGCTAATCATCTCGAAAGTGGCGGGGTCCTTACTCTCCGCCGACAGAGAACCAACATAGTGCCGAAGCTGCAGATAAGTGAAAACTTGGGCGGGTTGAATTAAATATAAAGTACTCAATTGAGAGAAGGGGAGTGTAACCCTGGTCCCATCCAACACATGGCCCAATTATATGATGCCCTGATGAGCCCAAATTTTAAATCCAAGTGTTTGGGAGCCCGGCAGGAACTGTGCATTACCCTGCAAGGGAAGCAGATATGCGCACTGCGAGGGGACATGCAAGCGCCTACACAATCGTTTCCATGCCTTCCGGATTGGTTCCAAAAGCTCGTGACACCGCAGAACTTCTGGAAAATGAGCAGTCGCAGCCTGCACTATAAACCGCAAGTCCCATGGAGCAACCAGTGTCAGGCTGGCGTGGATACTGGTATAATGTCTGGTACTCAGCAGCCAGTCCAAGATAATTCGTACATTGCTGGCTAGGTTGTAAAGTGCGAGGTCTGGGACCCTCATCCCATCCCAGCCCCAGCGCAGCTTAAGTTTCGACAAGGCAATCTGGGGTTTCCGACCCCGCCAGAAAAAGGTGCTCAGGGTGGAGTCTAGTGCCTTCAGATCACTCCTGCGGAGCAATAGAGGCAGGTTTGGAGAATATATAACCACTGTGGCAGCACCACCATCTTAAATAGGTTGATGTGGCCCCCCAAGGAGAGCAGCAAGTCTTGCCATGCTGAAAGCCTATCCCGCGTGCGCTGCAACAAGGGAGGTATGTTGAGGGAATATAATATCTCGGGTTCCGCTGCAACCCAAAGCCCCAGATATCGAAAGTGGCCATTTGCCCATCGCAAGGAAAAGGGCCCCTCCCAGTGATCCCGCACTGTTACTAGGAAACTAAGGCCCTCTGATTTGTCCCAGTTAATCTTAAACCCTGAAAAGGCCCCAAAGACCTGAAATAATTGTAAGAGTGATGAAAGCGACCGGCTGGGCTTAGTTAGGAACAACAGAAGGTCATCAGCAAAGGCTGCGTACTTAAACACTTGTTGCTGAAGTTTGATCACGCTAATCTCTGGCTGAGCTTGTATCGCCCGCAAAAGGGGCTCCAATGTCAAAAGAAAAAGCAGCGGAGACAGAGGACAGCCCTGCCGAGTCCCCCTGGAAACCCTGAAGGGCTGTGATTGCGTGGAATTAGCAAGTACGGATGCTGTGGAGTCATGGTAGAGCAACTGAATGCGCTGTAAAAAAAAACCCCCCCTCTATTCCCACATATTGTAAGAGCGAGAACATATATTTCCAACCAACACGGTCAAACGCCTTTTCTGCATCTATACTGACCACCAGAAAGGGGTCATCTACCCGCTGGCACAGGGCCATCGCTGCCGTCACCCACCGAATGTTTGCAAGGGCATACCGTGCACAGACAAATCCCACCTGGAGGAACCTGGGAGCATAGCAGGCGCGCGAGTGCGTCGGTAACTGCCTACCGCTGCCAAAGAGGAAGGACCAGGTCCAGGACCCGGGCGTCAGGAGTGAGTAGAGCCAGTTGCGGGCTTGCCATGGCCAGGAAACGCAACAAGTAACATGGGATAGACTTAGATTTTGGGTTCTTGCCAGGTTCTTAAGGCCTGGATTGGCCACTGTTGGGAATAGGATGCTAGATTTGATGGACCCTTGGTCTGACCCAGTATGGCATGTTCTTATGTTCTTGGTATTAACTGGCCAGCTTTCAAACACTGCACACTCCATGCACCCCAGGACGGTACACCACAAGCCCCACAGTAGTGACACCTCATTTGCCATAGCCACCCCACCAACCTAGCTGTGGCCATATCATAAAATGCTTAATGCTGTCTAACATTACTAGTGGAAACAGGAATAATCAACTAGTTATTAGAGTGTGGGCACCAATGGAATTACCTACTTCTAGGAGTTGCTATCTCAAACAAATTGATAATTTGAAGTTTATGGAATTTTTACATCATTTGAATATGCATATAATTTCAAAAAAAAATTTTTTTTTTTGTAAAAAATTTTTTTTTTTTAAATTATATGCATATTCAAATGATGTAAAAATTCCATAAACTTCAAATTATCAATTTGTTTGAGATAGCAACTCCTAGAAGTAGGTAATTCCATTGGTGCCCACACTCTAATAACTAGTTGATTATTCCTGTTTTCATATTATACTAGTTATATTCCCTCAATTTTGTTTGAGTAACATTACTAGTGGTCAACAATTTGGGAAGCCATAAATAATGCTGTTACTGCCTCTCCCAAACCAAAGGAGAATATTACAGATTGGTACCAATATAAGCAATTGTTATTCGAGAATAGTAATATCTATTGCCATATTACTGCAAAGTTGGCACTCCCTTCATAAATGCCAAGACATGCCAAATACTGCCACAATAATCGAAGGGGAATATGGTATCCCTGAATTATCTTCCTCATAGGGGATCCTCAAGCCCCTTTCTCCAACATATAGCACACTGTACTAAGGAGCTGAAGTGAACTCATGCAGAAATACATGTGCTATGTGAACCGCGAAGAAATAAGTTCTGAGGAAAGTATGCAAAGCAGAACTCACATAGAGAAGAGTGATGGGTACAAAGACCATTTGCTAGCACAAACATGTCCTTGAGTGTGAGCCTGCAGAACCAATTTGACCAACTAAACAACAAGGTAATGCAATCTGCCAGCCAGGCTTATGGCCACAAATTGGATGTTAACTGCGAGAAAGTGACCCACATTCCTACAGTGTGAAAAATGAGAGGCGTACGTAATCACCGCCACATTGTGTATGGTGCCTAAGAAGTGAAGTTGCATCACTAAGTACCTCTGTTTACTAAGATAGTAACTTTTAAACAGCCGTGCGGGCATACATGTACATGCGTATGATGGCTTGTGTAAATGGACATGACCATTTTATAGAATATGCGTGTATGGTATAAAATCAATTGTACATGTGTGTAATTTTGTGCAAATGCTGATTTTACCATATAAGTGGGGGATTTTATTCAATACGTGTGCCGATGCAATTACCAATTTCCCCAGTCCATTCCTAGTTCATGCAGGTAAAGGTTCCTGACTTCCTAAACTCCCTAATTAACCTTCCTCCCTATTAACCCAGACTCTTCAAACCCCGCTACCTAGCCCTGATTTCTTTTATTTTAAAACTTACATGGGGACCTCGGCGCTTGTGCACATAAATACTTATGCACACATTTCAAGTCACCTTCCGAAATCGGAGCGGCCTTGGAGGGAAATTTTTTTCCGGCCCACCCACCTTCCCCTCCCTTCCCCTATCTAACCCACCCCCCCAGCCCTACCTAAATCCCCCCTACCTTATTTTATTTCTTGCGCCTGCCAGAGACAGGCGTATCTTGCGCGTGCCGGCTGGCGCATGAACCTCCAGCACAGCCGGAACGGAAGATGGCTCAGGACACGCCCCCAGACTTCCCCGGACCGCCGTCATGCCCCCGTACCCGCCCCTGGACTGCCCCCTGACCCCCAGACACACCCACGGACCGCCCATTTTTGAAAGCCCTGGGACATGCGCGGATGCCAAGCCTATGCAAAATAGGCTCGGCGCGCACAGGGGCAGATTTTCTCAGGTTACGCACGTAGCCTTTGAAAATCTGCCCCAATATTACTAGCCCTACACTTTCATGTACCCCTCCCGAAACTTAAGGTCATCAAGGCAATGCTTACTTGAAAAATCATCACTAAGGCTTACTAGATTGACAGTTACACGAGACCGAGCCTTCTCAATTGCAGGTCCCACTATTTGGAATTTGATCCCTCCATCCATTAGATTATTATGCAGCCTTGAAAAGCTACTTATTCAGAAAGGCATATCCAGATGCCAGTAATGTGAAACATCTTTCATGTCCGGTAAGCTTATGCTTTTTTGCCCAGTCCAGCAAGACTGATTTTATAACACGCAATATGCAGTGTTCAGCTTGTTTTAATGTCTCTTATTTGTTTTTCTTTTATGAATGTGTTTACTCTTTTACTGGAGAGCACTTGTGACAAGCTCTTCTAAATAAATAAATAAAAGTCTGGCCATGCATAAAACACCCATACTCCTCCCAGACCATCCCCACGCTCCCACCCCTGTTTGAAAACGTTTGCAATGTGTATGCTGCGGGAGATACGTGTGTTATCTGGCCAGTCATTAAAATCTGCTCAGTCTGCGCAAGCCTGACTCAGGCATGCATCCCTAACTGATGCGCATGCCGGGCCTTTAAAATTCCCTTTAAGTATTTTTCCATAGACCCGAAGAGAAAATTATGTAATTCGCAAGAACAGTTCTGCCAAAATGCATAAGGATCGGTCCAAAGACTTTGAAGTAGAAAGTGTAAATACTGTTATAATAGTGCAAAGTTAGCAGTAGGGTGAGGAAGAACTTATAGCTGCTTCAGCAGAAACAGGGGATATTACATGTCCACAATATCAAAGTTAATTTCCCAGGGTCCTCTAGAGCTTGTCTACTTGCACCAGACTAGACCAAGGATGAGTACAAATCACTCTTGAATTTGCCTGCCAGAATGAGGAGAACATAAGAACATGCCATACTGGGTCAGACCAAGGGTCCATCAAGCCCAGCATCCTGTTTCCAACAGTGGCCAATCCAGGCCATAAGAACCTGGCAAGTACCCAAAAACTAAGTCTATTCCATGTTACCGTTGCTAATGGCAGTGGCTATTCTCTAAGTGAACTTAATAGCAGGTAATGGACTTTTCCTCCAAGAACTTATCCAATCCTTTTTTAAACACAGCTATACTAACTGCACTAACCACATCCTCTATCATATCTCCCCTCAGCCGTCTCTTCTCCAAGCTGAAAAGTCCTAACCTCTTTAGTCTTTCCTCATAGGGGAGCTGTTCCATTCCCCTTATCATTTTGGTAGCCCTTCTCTGTACCTTCTCCATTGCAATTATATCTTTTTTTAGATGTGGCGACCAGAATTGTACACAGTATTCAAGGTGCGGTCTCACCATGGAGCGATACAGAGGCATTATATTTTCTGTTTTATTCACCATTCCCTTTCTAATAATTCCCAACATTCTGTTTGCTTTTTTGACTGCCGCAGCACACTGAACCGACGATTTCAATGTGTTATCCACTATGACGCCTAGATCTCTTTCTTGGGTTGTAGCATCTAATATGGAACCCAACATTGTGTAATTATAGCATGGGTTATTTTTCCCTATATGCATCACCTTGCACTTATCCACATTAAATTTCATCTGCTATTTGGATGCCCAATTTTCCAGTATCACAAGGTCTTCCTGCAATTTATCACAATCTGCTTGTGATTTAACTACTCTGAACAATTTTGTGTCATCTGCAAATTTGATTATCTCACTCGTCGTATTTCTTTCCAGATCATTTATAAATATATTGAAAAGTAAAGGTCCCAATACAGATCTCTGAGGCACTCCACTGCCCATTCCCTTCCACTGAGAAAATTGTCCATTTAATCCTACTCTGTTTCCTGTCTCTTAGCCAGTTTGCAATCCACGAAAGGACATCGCCACCTATCCCATGACTTTTTACTTTTCCTAGAAGCCTCTCATGAGGAACTTTGTCAAATGCCTTCTGAAAATCCAAGTATACTACATCTACCGGTTCAGCTTTATCCACGTTTATTAACTCCTTCAAAAAAGTGAAGCAGATTTGTGAGGCAAGACTTGCCTTGGGTAAAGTCATGCTGACTTTGTTCCATTAAACCATGTCTTTCTATATGTTCTGTGATTTTGATGTTTAGAACACTTTCCACTATTTTTCCTGGCACTGAAGTCAGGCTAACCGGTCTGTAGTTTCCCGGATCGCCCCTGGAGCCCTTTTTAAATATTGGGGTTACATTTGCTATCCTCCAGTCTTCAGGTACAATGGATGATTTTAATGATAGGTTACAAATTTTTACTAATAGGTCTGAAATTTCATTTTTTTGGTTCCTTCAGAACTCTGGGGTGTATACCATCCGGTCCAGGTGATTTACTACTCTTCAGTTTGTCAATCAGGTCTACCACATCTTCTAGGTTCACCGTGATTTGAATCAGTCCATCTGAATCATTACCCATGAAAACCTTCTCCATTACGGGTAACTCCCCAACATCCTCTTCAGTAAACACCGAAGCAAAGAAATCATTTAATCTTTCCACGATGGCCTTATCTTCTCTAAGCGCCCCTTTAACCCCTCGATCATCTAACGGTCCAACTGACTCCCTCACAGGCTTTCTGCTTCGGATATATTTTAAAAAGTTTTTACTGTGAGTTTTTGCCTCTACGGCCAACTTCTTTTCAAATTCTCTCTTAGCCTGTCTTATGAATGTCTTACATTTAACTTGCCAACGTTTATGCTTTATCCTATTTTCTTCTGTTGGATCCTTCTTCCAATTTCCAATAATGACAAGATAGCATCACTGCTGCCCAAGCTATGTTATTGCCTAGTTGAACCTTACCAGAATTGTCTTTCCAGGACAAAGTCATTAACTGAGGCGACATCTTATGCAAGAGAAAATTGGCATGGAAGAGCGCCTCATAGAAGACTGTCCCAGAATACTGCTATAAGGATGTGTTATATGTACTGCTCTTGTACCTGTAGAATGCTAGCTGCATTATCTTTCTATGAACCAGCCCACCTGCAGTGGAGAGTAGATGGGGAATGAAGTTCACTCTACCAGGATTCACTTGCAGGAATAAGTAATTGAAGGTAGCAGCTACAAAAGCAAAGCTGCCTCCCAATTTATGTTGTCACTGAAGTGAATGGGGCCTGTGACCTGCTGGACCTTAACTAAGTCTCTCCCACAGTGGAAGAATAAGCAAACCCAGGAATATATTCTGTAACATGAAAGGGATGGACTGTCCAAGCTCAGCCAAAGCTTTGCTATGCTCAAATGCCAGAACACCTGCACAACTAAACATGGTGTAGGGACATAGGCACCAGGAGTATATCCCTCACTTCCGAGAGCTAAGGTAACTTGTGAACTTGCTGTTTCATAGCGAATTAGCATTAAATAGGGGTCCAGGGTACTGAATGTTCCAATACTTACCAACTCGAGATGACAATGCATTTCATAATGTTTCTCACATAAGGTCTCTAAATATATGTGTTCTCTCTGAAGGCTAAGTGATCTACACTTTGTTGTGATAGAGGCTAACTTTACCAAGGTAATAGTTGCCTCAGATAGCATGAATAACCTGCTGAAGGGGAGAAATATGGCATGTATGTTTTCATAGTAAAGCGCAAAGGATAAAACACAGAAAATGCCAGCATGCAAGCGCAGGAGGTGGATCTCCTGGTAGCACCTGACCCAGAAAGCCAATAGTGACTGTACATTAGCTGTTAAGCAGATGATATGCAAAAACTATTCAAGGACAATTAAAATATTTTTGCTGAAGAAATATTGCTGTCTTATAGTGGCTGCCATGTGAAATTAAGAAATGGGTTCGCCGCCCTGTGCTGCCGGGATACATGCCAGACTGGGCATGCCTGAGCAGTCTCAAAGAAAAGGGACATGGAGTATTTTAACTACAGTGCCTGTAGATAAATTAAACTTAAATGCAAGGCATGCAGATAGAATGCCTCCATGCTGCCTGTCTCATCTGACAATAATAATAAATAGGTAGTGGAAGCATGTGAAATAGAAATGCAGCTAAACATATTTTAAATTGTCTGCATGCAAATGCTGGATATCTGAAATAAGACTCGAGGGTTGGAATGTCCGGTACTAGAGATGAGCATGCAAGAAATGGTGAATAAGATAATCATACATGCCAGGCACATAGTGGCGATGGTGGGAGACAAGCTGCTTCAATGTCTTTAGGAGGCAGAATTATGCTAACTGGGAGGAAGCAATAGCGGTGCAGGCAGCTATTTTAATTAGTTACCTTGGCTGTTGCATATGGCTGCCAGAGCTCACAAATTCAGTGAGAATCACAATACGGAAAGTATATTAATAGGATAACTCCAGCATATAACATATGATTATGGTATCTGGCATCAGGCTTATGCCCGAACAAAAGGTGGGAAATGCAAGGAAATGCTGCGGCAAGGAAATGCAAGGAGTGAGCCGATTAAATTCCAACCTTCCTGTGCCAGAAAATCAGAATGGCTCTATCTGCAACTAAAACCATCCACCCGGGACCAGCATACTCGGTACCAGATGATGGTGGATTTTAAGTTATTAAGTATGCACAGGGGCTGATCTGCCTGAACTTGATAAAAGCGAAAGTGACACCAGGTGCAACGCCACTGGCAATACACATAGCAAGGAAATTCGATGGCAATTGGTTTAAAGTATATGCTAATCACAAACTCTGATGTGTGTGTGTGCTGTCTTAAAGGAATAAGCGACACACTTGCAGAGGAAAGCCTTGGGACCACAGTAAAATGCTGGATATGCTCTGGAAGTGTCACAGGGGCTTGCCATACTAATGGAAAGAAAACAGATAAGAAGAGGGACACCATCCCTGTGTGCCACAAGCTTTTTTTTTTTTTTTCTTAATATCCCATACCGGTAGGGGTAGCTAGATCAAGATAATGCAAGCACTGGGAGGTGGGGGGGATGGGGAGGCACTCCATGAAATTAGCAAGTAGCACATTTAAAACCAAAGTGGTTTTCACTCAGCGCACCATTAGGCTCTGGAATTCTTTACAAGAGGATGCGGTTGAGGCAGTTAGCGTGAGGTTTAAAAAGTTTGGACAAGTTTCTGGAGGAGAAGTCCATAAACTTCTATTCACTAAGTAGACTTAGGGAATAGCTACCTCTTATTACCAGCATTGATAGCATGGGATTTATTTATTATCTGGTACTTGTAACCTGGATTGGCCATTGTTGGAAACAGTATGCTGGATTTGATAGACCCTTGGCCAACCTGTTATGGAAACTTCTCATGTTCTTAAGAATCTTAATCCAGATCGTGGCTTTGCCGCCTTGTGAATAGCAGATGCCCGGTAGAGAAGGTCGATCCAAAGGTCTGACCCAGAGCAAATAAAATGCATGAGGTTCCCACAATCTATAGACTCTGACTGTGCATGAAAAGGGGGAGGGGGAGGAGAACTCTACCCTTTTCCAGCTGGCTGTATCCACTCAAAAAACATTATTATTTGTTATAAGTAACTACTATAGCCCCATATACTTAACTCAGCAGGCCATACAAAAGCAGAGACTCACAGACGATCTCCACCACAGCTCTCTCACCCGGGATCACTAAACCATCACATTAACCATTTCTCCTGTACTTGAACTTGCGAGAGACTCCATTTGCAACACAGACGATATAAGAATTGCCATTGAGAAAACAGATAGAGGCCCACCCTGAGAGACATTGCAGGAATAAATCGAGTGACAGGCGCTGATGGCTGGAACTTCTGTTGATCTGAGAAGACAGCTAAAGCTAGGATGAAAGTCGCAGGCTTATGCAAAACAGAATCACTGGCAAAAGTGGGTTCTGAACCCCATGCTCCCCAAAGAGACTGGATCCTTACTCCTCCATAGTAGGGACAAAAACGGTAACAAAAAACCAGGAGGCATGGAATAAACACAGAAGATCCTTGGTCGCCAAGAAGAGTATTTAAATACAGAGCACACAGATAATTGGCTCCCAGTGCTGCTGCGAGCAGCGGGGTTGAAAGCGGCTTCACGGGGAAGCTTCATTATGCATCTTGGGCATGGGTTTTAGATGTGCCCTGGACACAGCCAGCCAGGGAACAGCATGATGGCCGATTTCGTTCCACAACAGTTCCGGAAGCCAGCGGCATCCTCGTCATGCCGGTAGCCCTGGTGGCCTATCAGTGCTTTAGGGCAGTTTTGATTCAGGCCCAGAGAGGTAACATGGCTCCTGATCGCTGTCTGTAGGGAGAAGGGGGGCAGGAGTCAATGGTGCACAGCTCCTTCTTCTGAGCTGCACCTAACTGCCCCCCACCCCCCCAAGGTTTGTTTGTATTTTATTTTGAATGCATCCACCACTTGCATCTTTTCATTTGAAATATGGAATTTAGGGCCATTGTATTGGCATGTTAGGTATTTATGTTATTTATATTCTGCTTTTTTGGCACTTTGGGACAGATTGCATTCTGGTGCTGTGGGTGTTTCCCTGTCCCCAGAGAGCTTGCATTCAGAGTTTGTGCCTGAGGTGGCGGAGGCCTGGGTGGCTTAACCAGGGTCGCAAGGAGAGGCAAGCAAGCCTGCTTAGCTGCTGGCCACGTTCCCCTCCCCTTGGTGCTGCTCCTTGGAAAGTCCACCTGGGAAGCCACATGGAATGCACATGGCCAACAGGTAGCAAAGCCTGCAAAACACCCCACAGCTCGCTGCATCCGGGGCCCTTATTGTCCCCCACTACCACACCCAATCTGCCCAGCCACACTGCACTACAGTGCTGCCGACAACCTGCACTATGCGGTCCTCTGACCCTCCTCACAGTCTCCCCGTGCCGCATACACATTGTTACCACTGCAGCGATTGGCAAGTGCAGCGATGGTGTCCATGGAACACTAGCACAGCCACCATGAGGGCAAGGGACTGAGTCCATCCAGAGGAATATTTTTAAATCTATGGGGCAGGAAGCAGAAGGACCGTGGCTTTAAGAGGCCCGAAGCTGTAAACGCAACAAGAGGCCGAAGGCCTTGATCAAGGACAAGGCCAAGAAGGCTGCAAAATTATGTGGACAGGGAACACAAGCGCTTACCATGAGAAAAACTGCTGAAAGAAGAGGCTATTGGGTGGGCCGTCCTCTCTTTAAATTGTACCCATTGCCTGCCTTGCTCTGGAGGTGGAATACCGCCCCGGTTGTAGCTTCCCCACCTTTAGGTGAGGTGGGTCAACTCCTTTATCCTACATAATGCAATGATGACCCAAAGGTTTTATAATGAAAGCTTCTTTATGTGTCGGGAATTAAATATAAAGCAAAACAAAACAAAGAAAACTATAAACCGGTGAAAGATTGACTTCAGCGTTGGGAAAAGTAGCAGAAATTGTTATAAAGAATAAAATTACAAAACATTTAGATAGACCTGGTTTAATGGGATCCAGCCAGCATGGATTCACCCAAAGGAAGTCTTGCCTCACAAATCTATTTTTTTTTTTTAAGGAGTTAATAAACATGTGAACAAAGGTAAACCAGAAGATGTGGTGTATTAAAACAGGAAACAGAGTAGGATTAAATAGTCTGTTTTCACAGTGAAAAATGGTAAAACAGTGGTGTGTCTCAGAGATTTGTACTTGGACTGGTGCTTTTTAATATATATGGACTCTCTACCTGGGTAACATCAAGCTAGGTTGAGAGACCCTTGCCCAAATCTCATCTTTGAGTGAGTTTCCTCACTCCGAATGCCAGCTAATCTTCACAAGAGACCACTGTTCTGTTCGTACGTCTCATGTAGAATGTGAAAGCGGCCCCTAACCCCCTACACTCTTACCTCATCCCCACCTCGAGTTACTAGGTGGGCCTATCCTAGGGATACAAATACCTATCTACAGGACATGCTATTATGGCCAGTCTCTCTCTCTCTCCCCCCCCCCCCCCCCCGGGGCTCAGGCTAACCCAGCCCACTCTCCGCCCAGGTTTTGAATTTGCATCCCCTACTCCTCCCAGTTTTTGCATCGCACCATACGATATGGTGCGATCGCATGCGGTAAACACGGTTTCGCGTGCGATCGCATGCGAAAACGGGGCTTTCTCGCATGCGATAAGCCCTTAAAGCATGCAAAAACGCCTTACCGCATTTTGATAAATGACTCCCTATGTTAGGCATTAATAAGAAGGGAATGGCAAATAAAACTGTGGATGTCATAATGCCTCTGTATTGCTCCATGGTGAGACCACACTTTGAATACTGTATGCAGTTCATCTCAAATAAAGATATAGTTGCACTGGAGAAAGTGCAGAGAAGGGCGACCAAAATTATAAGGGGCATGGAACGGCTGCCCTATGAGGAAATGCTAAAGAGTTTAGGGCTGTTAAGCTTGGAGAAGAGATGGCTGAGGGGGGATATGATGCATGTCTACAAAATCATGAAAGGACTTGAACGGGTTAATGTAAATCATTATTTACTCTCTCAGATAATAGGTCTAGGGGTACTCCATGAATTAGTAAATAGCTCATTTAAAACAAATCGGAGAAAATTCTTTCACTCAACGCATAGCTAAGCTCTGAAATTCATTGCCAGAGGATGTGTAACTGGGTTATGGACTAGAGAAGTCCATAAACAGCTATCAATAAGGATAGTAGTTTGGAACCTATTTAATGTTTGGGTACTTGTGACTTGGATTGACCACTGATGGACACAGGATGCTGGGCTTGATGGACCCTTGGTCTGACCCAGTATGGCATGTTCTTATGCTGTTGTATTTGATTAGGATTCAAAATTTTAGAGTCCCTGGAAAATTGTGGAAACTTCTTGCATACAGATCAACATTTTAATATGCACATAATGTTCTTATAGCTGGACAGAAGAGCAAAGAGATGATAGAATGACAGCTCAATTTTGCTCATTATATTATTTCTTATTTGCAGAGAGTAATTTGATCAGTGGAACAGAACAAAGGAAGATGAGCCATGGGGCCTGACCTCTGTATACCATAGCTTAACATTCTTTAAACTGCTATTTTCATACAATATAGCCTACATTGTACAATGGTAAACAGTTTAAAAATTGTGCACAAATAATACAATAATAAAACCTAATGACTAATGAACAAAAAACAGGACAAATATTACAGAAAAAATTACATTTATTGATTTCCAATTTTTTTTGATGGACATCACATTAGGAAAGTTTCATGAGAAAAAAAAGCTATTCATAAAAGCATTTGGAAACATACAATGATACACATTTATATTGAACTGAAATTTATATGAAAATAGATTTTGGAAAATAAGCTACTGACATTCCTCGAAAACCAAACACCAGCTCTGTCAGAAATATAAAGGGCAACATTACATTATAGCATTTTAAACTGCACTTAGTGTTCATTTGTTTTAGATATGACCAAGGCATCAACTGGAGCAAAGAATGCCCGAAGTAGAAAGGATGCTACAATGAATGTTTCTGTATCGTCACACTTTGTGTTGTACTTGCTTCTATTGCTTTCTCTTTTGTGCTTATTTCTATGCCTCTATTCTGTTTTGAACCAACATTTTATTTCATAGATTTGAACTCACTAATGGCAGACATGTGCACCTTTTAATTATGGCTATGCCCTGTTTTTTTATTTTTATAATGTCCTTCCCTGAGTCCACAATCCAATTTATATTGTATTTTATTTTCCATGTCTCAGTGTGATGCTGCCATGGGTTCTGATGAGGGTCAACACAGCAGCACTTTTGCTTACTTAAAATTCATAAAGCTGGGACTGGCAATGAAGATCTTTCCAAAGATATGAATATTTCTTCTCAGAAACTGGAGAAAAATCATAATAAACACAAGGATCTTGTGATTCTATTTATTAATTCATATTGAGAAGATGACTATATTGCTGCCTTAACATTTTTATTTTTTTAATAGAATTAAATCATTTGTAGATCACACAAAGAAAGTCTGCTAAACACCCACTAAGTGTAAATATTTCAGTAGACTCATGGCTTGATTTAAAAATATTCTTTTCTTGTATATTTTTTTAAAAATATCTGTAGAAGGAGCACTTCCTTGGAAAGAGGTAAGCACAAGGTTAACATACAGGATTACAACACAGAGAAAAATTCAAAAGGCACTACACAAATTCATTTGCCTAACCTTTGTGCTGCATGAAACTAAATTTGTAAGACTTGTGGCTAACATGGCTGGATATCAGGGCTTTATTCACAAATAGGCCCTTATTCATATGATGGTGGTCAGTATCTACAGGAAAATTAAGATTTGGAATCTCAAACAAATAACTATATCTACTTCAGCTCATATTTGTAGCTTTTCTTTAACACAGAATTTCACGTCTCAGTGGTACTACACTTTGATTACAAATGCCATCATTCTAAATTGAAAAGAAATACTGAGCCATACAGGGGAGCTCTGCAGCATGTATGGAATGCACCTGTGCAGCTGAATATTTATTGTGGTATTTGACTTAATGCATTCAATCTCCAAATTTACAATCACTGGAATTGTGGTTAAATTAATATGCATATACGTAATACAAAATGAAGCACCATTTTACAATTTGCAAAATAAATTTAGTTACCAATACAATGCTATAACTAGAGAGTTTAGAAAGCAAAGTATGTAAAAATCAGTCATTTGAGTACATTTTATGAATCTATATACACATACAACATATGTGCACACACAGTTATTGCTGTGTGTGTAGAAAGAGTGCAAATTGAGCAGTATCTAACAGTTTTCAGATTATAAAGAATAACATTCCATACAATTAATTCAGGATCAGGAATTTTATTTATAATAAAAGGAATGCTCAACCAATCATAGTAAAGATGAAACAATTCTACGTCATAAATGATTTGAAATTAAAATTTGGTGATACACCAACATCAAAATCTGCTTAGCATAAACAAGAGGATGATATTTAGTCAAGGGCAGTCCAGCTGAGTTTTCTCAATAAACTTATTGAGATAACATAGGAAGGATATTCAACCGTGCAACTTTGCTGCTGAATATACCTAGAGAAATCAAACTATTCAGATAATTTTAGGACTTATTCTGATAACTTAGCTGGATAATGCTGACTACTGGCATTAACTGGCTAGGTTAGTTTGATTAGTTAGCCTTGTCCCACCTTGCCCTCGATTTATCCAGCTATGATTTTAATCAGCTAAAGAGTTACCCATACAAATTGCCGGTGTGGGAATTTCTCAATGATTACTTAAATTGTGGTCACAGAAAACACCTTTCCCTTTGTATGAGAACATAGCATGGGCCTTCCTTCTTTAAAGCTTTCTGTGATTCTTGTACAGATGTATTTATAATCTGCCACCAGGCAGCTGACATAGGGAGGCAAGGACTGTCACAGTACAATATGGCAGATTGCCCATTCCTTTTAAGGAATACCAGATATGTTCAACTTCTACTGCATTAGGACATTCCAAGCTTCAACCGCCATCCTTTTATTTCGCTTTTTGGAAAAAAAAGATAACTTTTGTTGCTTGGGTTTTGAAAGCAATGAAAACTTTAATGACAATGAAAAGAGTTTTTTATTTGCATTAGAAAAATCTGTAGGAACCAAGAATAGTACAGTGGTTTCCATCCTAAAACTGGGTTGTTTTTTTGTATTGTTGCATATTTACAACCCATGGTGTGATTTTCTAGTGGCTTTAGATATACCTGCCATCAGTAGCTACAGCAAACACTTTTTTTTGCTTTATATTGTCCTCCACAGTTTTGCATCTGGAAACTTGCAGATCATTAGGATTTTCCTGCAATTTTCCACTGGGTCCAGCCGTGACTCTCAAAAGGCTTCACTGTTATTGAAGTTCCACTCTTGCTTCAATCTGCAACCCAGTTAAACTAGTGATATATCAGCATTCTTAATTTCTACATCACGCTCAACTGGTAAATAAAAATGTTCCAAACACTTGACCAAAAGTTTTCCAAAAATGGGAAAAAAATAAGCTCTTCTGATTTTAAATATTTTCATAAAGGGGGGAAGGGGAAACAGGTTTTATATTTATTCCAAGTAAATTAATTTATTGGTATCATATAGTACAAGAATAGTAAATAAGGATTCAGAAGATTCCAAGCTACAATATCAAATCTTAATGTATGATGTAGCAAGAACAAGATTTATGTGCGGAAGTCTGAAGCAGCCATTCAAGTGAATTAGCTGAAAAGCGATTTATTTATTTTTAACAGAGGATGACTTGACTTCCATCATTAGACAGCAATTATGGCAAGCTTTCAATGTCTACTAATAGTGTAATCACAGTATCCAAAATATTCTTCCCCCTCCCTTGTTAATTTGAGCTACACTCAAAAAAGCAGCTGCTATTTTTAACATTACATCTTAAAACCATGGTAACAGATGGAATATAAGTAACTATCATTAACTGGCTCAGATTAATCTACATATGACATAATGAACTGAAGCTAAATATTTCACTCTCACAGAAGATTGCAGACAAATGTTAAGACTTGCTGTGTCTCTGTTTTCAAAAACTTTAAGGAAAAAAAATATATATGCACACTACAGTACCAACATACATCAATTGACAAGTACTCTAACAGGGCCTCTAGTCAAGTTTGCATGTATAGGAATTTTTTGGCAAATGATAGATAGAATTACACCTGTATTTCTAAAGGGCTTAAAAAAGGATTTTTGCCATGCACATAAATAGAAAAAAAGATTCCCTAAATACAGCACTATGCCATCAATGCACATAACTTGTTCTTGGCTCATCAAGCCTCAGTCTTTACAAGCCAAACAAATCCATAAATACAAAACTGTGCATGTCTGAATTTAGCTCTTTCCAATTCCAATATTGTATATGCTATTTAGATACATTTTAGTATTTCTTTGATAATACTTATTTCATTGTTACAGATCTGTACATAATTACTGGACAGTAGCAGATAACTTACCAAACCCAAAACACGACAGCATTTGAGCATCTATCAGCTACAGCTCTCAGGAATTAATTGCAAAACTATCTGGCAATTCATTGAGAAATTCAAGTGATTTAGGGAGTGGTTTTCAAATTTAGGGTTCCAACCCAGTTCTGGAGTGTGGCACACCAGGGATGGGGGCTGCAACCCCATTCCTGACCAAAGTGCAGCTCTCTATGGTCCTGCCAGCACGTATGAGCTTCTCTGCCCCCACTGCAAGAACAGCGCTGAGAGTCCAGGGATTGCACGGCTCAAACCTCCTGAGAGCTGTGCAATTCCAGTACTTTAAGGGCTGCTCTTGCTATGAGGGCTGAGAAAGCAGAGTTGCTTACCTGTAACAGGTGTTCTCCGAGGACAAGCAGGATGATAGTCCTCACACATGGGTGACATTATCAGATGGAGCCCGATACAGAAAACATATGTCAAAGTTTACAGAAACTTTGTCTAGGCACACCGAGCATGCCCAGCATGCCCTATACCACGCATCCATGGGGGGGGGGGGGGGAGGGGGGGGTGTGCCCCTCTTCAGTCTCGTAACAAAGAATTACGATAAAAGAAAAATTAGGAGAAACCCAACTACGCGGAGTGGTGGGTGGGGTTCATGATGACTAACATTCTGCTGTTCTCAGAGAACACCGGTTACAGGTAAAACATTCTGCTTTCTCCAAGGACAAGCAGGATGGTAGCCTTCACACATGGGTGAATCCCTAACTACAGGCTGCTCTCCAACACAAAAGGAGACCAGACACCTAACAGGTGCCAATGGGCACACCACCACTGGTGCTGCTGGTAACAGAGGAGGAGACACCCTGAACCCAAACAGCAGGCCCTAGCTTGGGAGAGTTTGGTTCCTGATCTTGCGTGATGAGATCTGAGGAAGTCTCCAGATTGATTGGGGTCTGAAGCCTCGACTTAGCCTTTCTGCTACCACATTCTTTGTCCCAGCTAGGTATATGGCCCTGAGCACCATCCTGTGAGACAGGGCCCACGACCAGATCTGGCCCACTTACTGATACAGGAGGTATGATCCCATGCCTCTCTGCTTGTTGACATACCACATGGCTACTCAGTTGTTGGTCTGCATCGGGACAACTTTGTTTGACAGCCGATCTCTGAAAGCCTATAGCTTGTACCTTATCTCCTGGAGTTCCAGGAAGTTGATTTGACAAGAATGTTCCTGAGTGGATCACAAATCCTGGGAACTGAGCCCATCCACGAGCTCCCCACCCCAGGGTAGAAGCATTTGTGGTTAGTACAATTTGAGTAGGGAGACTCTGAAAGGAAATCTCCTGCCACCAGGACAAGAAGTCCCTGAGAGACAGGGTGAGTAGGATGCA
Source organism: Rhinatrema bivittatum (assembly GCF_901001135.1). Taxonomy (NCBI): domain Eukaryota; kingdom Metazoa; phylum Chordata; class Amphibia; order Gymnophiona; family Rhinatrematidae; genus Rhinatrema; species Rhinatrema bivittatum. The sequence continues at coordinate 716,114,196 of NC_042616.1, forward strand.
ATCCTGGAGGCTCTGAGTCACTTGGCACCAATGTGACCTCAGGGTCCACTGGGCTTTGGGCATGTGTAAATGTTCCAAGGAAGTGTTCTTGCAATGAGGGCTGGCCTTTCTGCCTCTGGCGTGGCAGAAAGGCCTTGGCCTGAGCTGATTCTAGCAGGGCTCCAATGAAGTCCAATTGAGGTGATGGACTGAGATGGGACTTTGGGTAATTGAGAAGGAATCCTAGTGACACCAATACCCAAAAAGTCAAGCGCATGGACCTGAGGCCCCTGCCTGAATCGTGCTCTTGACCAGCCAATCTTACAAATATGGGAAAACATGCACTCCCAGTCTGCCGAGGTGCGCTGCCACCATGGCTAGACATTTTATGAAGACCTGTGGGGCGGACGCGTGCCCGAACGGCACTACCTGATATTGGAAGTGTTATTTTCCCACCACAAATCTGATATACTTCCTGTGACTGGGGAAGATCTCGATACAGGTGTATGCGTCCTTTAGGACGAGGGAGCATAGCCAGTCCCCTTTCTGCAAAAGGGGGATCAAGGTGCCCAGAGAAAGCATCTTGAATTTTTTTTTTTTTTTTTTAGAAACTTGTTCAAGGTCCTCAGGTCTAGGATGGGGCAGAGTCCTCCTGTTCTGTTTTGGAATCAGGAAGTACCTGAAGTAGAATCCCCATCCACTTTGCCTTAGTGGTACAGGCTCCACCGCTCTGGCCATTAAGAGGGAGGACAGCTCCGCTTGTAGTACCTCCTGATGCACCAGAAGCCACCAAAATGAGCATGGAGAGCAATTTGGCAGGACACTCAATAGATTTAACTGGCACCCCTGGCAGATGATGGATAGAACCCACTGGTCTGATGTTACACTCGGCCACTGTTTCACAAAAAACAGCAGCTTGCCCTCGACTGGAGGGTCCATTGCTCTGGGCACGGGTAACTGGCTTATGTTCCCTACGGTCCAGTCAAAACCCCATCCCCAGAGTTGACTGAGGAGCTGGCTAGGGCTTGGGAGCTCTCTGCTGCTTGGGACGGCCGCGAGAGCTCTGATGGTGTTGACAGGATCGAGGAGGCGGAGGATAGTACTTCCTTTGATGATAGAAAGACTTCCTTGGGTCTGGTCTCAACAGGAGGAGGAAGGGTCCGGAGTACTGGAATGGGATGGTCTCCTCCATCACCCTCACAAAACCTGTGAAGGTTAAGTCCTCAGGTGGAGACTTCTTTGCTCATCTGGAGGAGAAGGGTCTGATGAGACCATCTGAATCTTTGGCGGACTCCATCTGATCATCCCCCCAGAGGTCATAGGGACCCTCATCCTCACTCTATATCACAGTGGATGGGGCCCCTAGGTGCTCAGCCTATGCCCAGAGGTGCAGGCACAGATGGAACAGGATGGGGGACTACAGGCCTCGCATCTCCACCAGCCTCGGCGGAGCTTCCTTGGAAGAGGAACTGGTGACAACCACTGTATCAGTATGAGGAGGCCTTGATGCCCTACCGGGCACCAGTACTGTTCCAGAAACCACTGCCAGCTGGGTCGGAAATGCACCGATAAGCACATTGAGCTTCTCCAGAAGTGGTATAAGGACAGGCGATATCAGTTCTGGTGCCATTGGTGCCTCAGGACCGAAGCCCTACAATACCTGCTCCAACGCCAGCTGAATTCGATGCTCCAGCTCCTCCTCGAATGTTGCTGATTCCAACACCGACTGGGAGGAAGGAAGGTTGGCAAGGTCTTCCTCAGACCCAGGAGGGGGATCGGCGACTGGCACCAGGACCAGTAGAGACCATCGCGGACCATGGGCATTGATGGAGGGTGGGCGCTCCTTGCCATGGGGTCGCTTTCGGGGCATCGTGGCAAAAGCTAGTGCATCCCTGTGGCCAGCATGTGCTTCAACAGGGACTGGTGCTGGAGCTTCTTAGGCATCCTTCAATGCTCAGCCTGGTCCTTTCCCAGTGCTGAGGTCGAGGTCAACGAACCTGGCATCCTCGGTCTGGAGGAGATCAACGGTCGGTCTCCGGTGCCCCTATCCACTGTGACCTTGACGGAACAGACGGTCCCACCGATGTCGATGGTGAGGTGTCCATTAGTGCAGCTCCAAGGTCCTTTGATGCCGATGACTCGACCTGAAGAGTTGATCCATCTTGTCAATCAAAGCCTATGTCCCTTCGGGGGTCATCTGGGCACACAAGCAGCAACACCGGACATCATGCGATGCCCTCAGGTAGTGGATTGGAGAAATTACTTACCTGATAATTTCATTTTCCTTAGTGTAGACAGATGGATTCAGGACCAATGGGTATAGTGTACTCCTGATAGCAGTTGGAGACGGAGTCAGATTTCAATCTGACATCAGCCTACATATACCCATGCAGGAAGCTCTGCTCTTCAGTATTCTCCTCGAAAAGCAATTGTGGATATATGTGTGTTTTAATAACTTTATTAATTTGGCTAATTTGATTAACTTGATTAACTTGGACTGATTGAACTTATTTTCAACTGGAGACCGGCAGCGCACTCAACTGAAAAACGCCGACACCCGGCAACTATGGGTGTCTTAAACTAGAGGTAAAACCTGGCTTGCCCGTGCTTGTCTTGCTCTTGGGGACTGTCATCCGAGGTTTCAGTATTTTGGGGCAGCCATGGGCGGGATGCTGAGTCCATCTATCTACACTAAGGAAAACAAAATTATCAGGTAAGTAATTTCTCCATTTCCTAGCGTGTAGCAGATGGACTCAGGACCAAAGGGATGTACAAAAGCTACTCCCGAACTGGGTGGGAGGCTGCCCATGGCCCACTTAGTACTGCCCTTGCAAATGCTGTGTCCTTCCGGGCCTGAACATTCAGGCGGTAGAACCTCGAGAAGGTGTGAATGGAGGACCGCGTTGCCACCTGACAGATCTCAGTGGGTGACAGCATCTTGGTTTCTGCCCAGGATACTGCCTGGGCCCTTGTGGAATGGGCCTTGACTTGTAGAGGTGGAAACTTTCCTGCCTCTACATAGGCTGCCTTGATTACTTCTTTGATCCAGCAGGCTATGGTTGCCTGCGAGGCCGCTTCCCCTTGTTTCTTCCCGCTGTGAAGTACGAATAGGTGGTCCGTCTTTTGTACGGATTCCAATCTTTCCAGGTATCAGACTAGGAGTCTGCCAACATTCAGATGGCGAAGAAGGCATGAGTCTTCAGAGTCCTTATGCTCATCTGGAGATGGCAGCGAGATGGTTTGGTTTAGATGGAAATGAGAAACCACCTTTGGAAGGAAGGAGGGGACACTGCGGAGCTGTATGGATCCCGGTGTGAATCTAAGGAACAGTTCCCGACAGGATAGTGCTTGAAGTTCGGAGATGCGACGGGCTGAACATATTGCCACTAGGAATGCGGTCTTCAAGGTCATATTGCCACTAGGAATGCAGTCTTCAAGGTCAGGAGCCGTAGTGACAGACCATATGTAGATCTAAAGGAAGCTCCCGCCAGGAAGTCTAGTACTAGATTGAGATTCCATAGGGGCACTGGCCACTTTAGTGGTGGTCGGATTTGTTTGACCCCTCTCAGGAAACGGGAATCGTCTGGATGGGATGATAGACTGATGCCGACCACTTTGGCTCTGAAGCAGGCCAGCGCGGCCACCTGAACCTTGATGGAGTTAAGAGACAACCCCTTCTTCAAGCCGTCCTATAGAAATTCCAGGATCATGAGGATTATGACTGTCCACGGAAGGATGTCACAGTCCTCACACCAGGCTTCGAATATTCTCCATATTTCTATGTAAGTTAGAGTCGTGGAAAACTTGCGTGCTCGGAGTAAGGTGCCAATCACTACCCCCGAGTATCCGCTCTTCTTCAGGCGAGTCCTCTCAATGGCCAAACTGTAAGAGAGAATCGAGCTGGGTCTTTGTGAAGGATCGGTCCTTGCTGGAGCAGTTCCCTGTGTGGGGGTAGACACAGAGGGCTCCCCACCAAAAGTCTTTGCATGTCTGCGAACCATGGCCTTCTTGGCCAGTCCGGGGCCACTAGATGTATTAGCCCCCTGTGATGTTCTATCTTGCGGATGATCCCATCCAGTAGTGGCCATGGTGGAAAGGCGTACAGCAGGTCTTCCTGTGGCCAGGTCTGGATGAGGGCATCAATTCCCTGGGATTGTGGTTCTCTTCTGTGGCTGAAGAACTTGGGAACTTGGGCTTTGGACCGGGTTGCCAGAAGATCCATGTCTGGTGTTCCCCAGTGGTTTACTATCAACTGGAAGGCTGTGGTCGATAGCATCCATTCCCCTGGGTCTAGACTCTCTCATCTGAGGTAATCTGCAGTGACGATGTCTTGTCCCACGATGTGGGCGGCTGAGATCCCTTGTAGGTTTACTTCCGCCCACGCCAATAGGGGGTCTTATTCCAGGGACACCTGTTGGCTTCTGGTTCCTCCCTGGCGGTTGATATAGGCAAATGTTGTGGCATTGTCCGACATGAAACTGACAGATTCGCCCCGGAGTCTGTGAGTGAATCGAAGGCAGGCTAGTCTGACTGCCCGGGCTTCCAGTCGGTTGATGTTCCATCCCGACTCTTCCTTGTCCCATTGCCCCTGGGCCGTTAGTTCCTGACAGTGGGCTCCCCATCCTCATAGGCTCGCATCCATGGTGAGCAGGACCCAGGTCGGTGGGGATAACCTTACTCCCTTGCTCAGATGGTCTTCTTGTATCCACCATTGGAGCTGGGTCCGCATCTCTGCTGGTAGCTGGAGGCGAACGGAGTAGTTCTGGGACATCGGGTTCCATCATGACAGTAGGGAACGTTGTAGTGGTCGCATGTGGGCCCTTGCCCATGGGACGACTTCTAGTGCTGATGTCATGAGGTTGAGGTCTTGGAGGTAGTCCCATACCTTGAGGCGAAAACAGGTCAACGGGTTCCACAACTGGTCCATCAGTTTCCTTATTTATTTATTTATGTTATAACTTTTATATACCAAGGTTCAGGTAACAGAGTTACTAATCACTTCGGTTTACATTCCAACATCAAACAAACAATGACATAAGTTATGTCTTACAATGAACAGGGTGTAAAACAACTTGGATACAAATAACTTGATAGAACAAGGTGTAACAGTAGGAGGAGCTAGACTTGTGGGGCCTAGAGCCAACTGGAGAGGGGAAGGCTGACTAAGGGAGGGGTAGAGGGAAAAATGCTACTATAGCTTTATTAAAATATGATGACAGGTGTCCCTGGAATAAGACTCCCTTCTCCTTGTAGGGGGAAGAACGACCTTGTCTTGTTTGGTGACAAACCAGCCTCCCAGGTTTTCTAGTGATTGGGAGGGCTGCAGGCAGCTCTTGGTTGTGTTGACGACCCACCCGAGATTCTGCAGTAGATTCTTGACTCTGATGGTCGCCTGGTGACTTTCCTCTGGAGATTTTGCCCTGATCAGCCAATCGTCCAGATATGGATGTACGAGGATTCCTTCGTTCCTCAGTGTCACCGCCACTACAACCATGATTTTGGTGAATGTCCGAGGGGCAGTAGCTAGTCCGAAGAGTAGCACCCGGAACTGGTAGTGATGGTCCAGTATCACGAAGCGTAGAAAGCGCTGATGGTCGAGATGGACCGGGATGTGGAGGTAGGCTTCTGACAGATCCAGAGAGGTCAGAAATTCTCCTGGCTGTACTGCCCTTATGACTGAGTGTAGGGTTTCCATGCGGAAGTGTGGTACCCTCAGGTAGCGATTGGCGGACTTGAGGTCCAGGATGGGCTGGAACGTTCTCTCTTTCTTGGAGATGATAAAATAAGATGGCATAGTCCCCAGTATTTTGTTGGTGCATGGGCACCGATGTTATCGCCCTTAGGGCGAGTAGTTTTGTCAGTGTGATTTCCACTGCCGTCCTTTTGGAGGGGGAGTGGCACGGTGATTTCACAAATTTGTCTGGAGGGATACTGTGGAAGTCCAGGTAGTAACCCTCTCGAATGATGGTTAGGAACCACTTGTCCGAAGTTATCTCAACCCATCTTTGGTAGAATAGGGTAAGCTTATGGCTTCTTCCTGTGGATGGGTCTGTGATTCTCATTGTGGGGTATGGCTGGGGCTTGGACCTGAGCCAGTTCCCCTCTTGTTTTGTCTGTTCCGAAAGGACTGGCCCCTGCCTGCGGGACGAGGTGCTTGGTATGTGTTTTTGTATGGTCTAAAATGCTGGGATCCTATGCCCTTGGATCTTTGGGGAGAGGGGCGTTGATTTCTTTTGTTCCTGTCCTCCGGTAACCGAGGTACTGGGGATTCGCCCTATTTGTCAGCTAACTTCTCCAGTTCGCTTCCAAACAGGAGGGCACCTTTAAAGGGCATTCTCGTGAGTTTCGTCTTGGAAGTCGCATCGGCTGACCAAGTTCAGAGCCAGAGTTGCCTTCTGGCTGCCACTATGGATGAGACGCCCCTGGCGGAGGTGCGCACCAGGTCAGAGGTCGCATCCGTGAGGAAAGATATCGCCGGTTCTAATGTTTCGACGGAAGTGGTTCCGTACTTGGACAGCAACAAGCAGGCGCATGTCACCACGGCACAGCAGGCAGCGATCTGCAGGTACATAGCTGCGACATCAAATTACTGTTTAAGGATGGATTCCTGATGTCTGTCCTGGGCATCCTTGAGTGCAGCTCCTCCTTCGACTGGAATGGTGATGCGCTTTGAGACTGCGCAGACCATGGTGTCCACTTTGGGGAACCCCAGGAGTTCTTTGGCTGAGGGTTCCAGGGGTATAGGGCTTCTAGGGCCTGTCCTCTTTTGAAGATGGCCTCCGGGGCATTCCATTCCAGGTCAATCAGTTGTTGTGCAGCCTGCAGCATTGGGAAATAGCATGAGGCCTGACGGAGCCTGACCAAAACAGGGTTCGTCTTTGGCTCCACTGCGGTGCTTGTGCCTGGGATGGCCAGTGTCTTCAGGCTCAGAGATATGAGATCTGATAACGTCTTTGGAGAAGAAACGCATCATGGTTCGGTATGGTTCCGTTCCTGGAGGGATTTCCCCTTCCTCCAGGGAGTCTGGTTCTTCCTCTGAGGTGTCTGTGTCCCCTAAGGGGGGGCTTTTGCCTGGAGTAGGAACATCTCGGGGCGGAGGCACGTCTCAAGGTCGAGAGGGGCCTGGAAGGTTTTGCTCTTCTGGTGGAGACTGTGGCTGTGTCACAGGTGGCACCGATTGCACCTGGACAAAGGTTTGCAGCCCTTTGAAGAATTCCACCCAGGAAAAGGTCCCTGGGTCTATATTGAATACAATGGTGTTCCCCGAGGAGCCCATCTGAGGAGGACCCGAGCCAGGGATAGAGAGGTCTGGTGTGCTGTCATTGGTAGAGCCGGATTCCTCTACTGGCTGAGGGGGGCCTTGCCTCGGTTCCCTCAGAGCCTCTTCACTCTGTAGGCACAGGGCAGAGGCCACTTCATGTTGCGCAGCTCTCAGGTGGCAGGCTGGGCAGAAGGCTTGTCCCTTGGCCGGCGGTGCCATGATTTGTGCACGTGGAATGGTTCAAGACTTGTCTATGCGCGTATGTGCGCGCGCCGGGAGGCTTATTTGTGCGTTCTGGATGTGCCGACGCTATGCATTCAAGATGTGCATGAAGGCCTGCGCTTAGGGGGATGCGCGCCGCTGTGTGCACAGGTTTATTTGTGCGCCCGGGCCTGCCGTGCATGCCGCTGTGCGCACAAGTAGTTTGTGCACCCGGCTCTCTGCTGTGCACTCGGCTCAGTTGTGCAGACAATATGGTGATCAAGGGGGGGAACTGGTGTCGACGACCACGCAGGGAATATGGTGACCCTCTCCCCCAGAGGGTCTCCACGTGGAAGGACCCTCGCACTGGATCGGGGCCTAGCCTGGACGGGGCTGCTGAACCCGATGGAACAGACACTGGATGGCGATCTGTGTGGCTCACCAAGCCTCGGAGACCAGAGACTTAAATAAAGTTTTCCAACTTACCTTGTCTCGGCGTTTCCCAGTCTCATGCCGCGCGGTCTCCGGCTGCAGGGGAAGAGGGGAATACTTCACCGCCACGCTCGTTATTGCACCCGCTGCCTCTCAGCTACTCAAGGGGCTAAGTCCATGCCGGGAACCGGCTACCGGACCGAGGCTTACCTCTGAGGGATCTCGGAAATCACCTCAGGAATTCTCGACTGCGGGAAGGACCCTTAGGTATCACCGCAGGAGAGCGGGACTCATCTTGTAGAGGTAAGATTTTCTTTCTTCTTTGGTTTGGATTTTCTAACGCTGTGCAAGCGTGTGTAGTGTCCCAAACTGCTAAGGAGATGGAGAAATACTGAGGAGCAGAGCTTCCTGCATGGGTATATGTAGGCTGATGTCAGATTGAAATCTGACTCCGACTCCAACTGCTATCAGGAGTACACTATACCCATTGGTCCTGAGTCCATCTGCTACATGCTAGGAAAGCAAATTTCATGAGGTCCAGTGATCGACATGGTCTTCAGGCACTGGGGCATCTGTAAAAGCCGGGCATGGCCATGACAGGATGAAACAAAAGGGTAGAAGGCTAAAACGATGGCAATGGGCATCAATGGCCAGTGAGCACTGCCACCCATGAGGGGGACCGACCACAAAAAGAAACTTACCCAAAACGCCGAAAAACCCTGACTGGGGACACTACGGGGAGAAACTGAGAGGGACCTGGCGATGGACTGCAGAAAAGGATTGAGAAAAACCTTGAGAAAAACAAGGTTTCCAGAAAGCTAAAAGCCAAATTTTTACAGCTCAATCAAACTGCATGGCTCGCAGCTACGTGGAAAAAAAAAAAAAAAAAGAGACTTAAGAGGGACCCCTATGTGGACGTGTGGTATAGGACATGCTGTGCATGCTCAGTGTGCCTAATCAAAGTTTCTAGAAACTTTGACATAAGTTTTCCTTATCAGACTCCATCTGATGATGTCACTCATGTGTGAGGTCTACCATCCTGCTTGTCCTTGGAGAAATGCAAGAGTACAGGCACTGCATGGCTCAAAGTGACTGAGCCACTTGGACCTGCAGGTCCAATATTCACTGAAGCAGTGAATATTGGAGGCTGGGTGAGGGAGGGAGGCAATGGTATGAATTAGCTGTAGGTGCTGGTGGAGAGGAGTGGTGAAAGTGAGCAGTGGATTTAAAAAAGAAATGTAATTATTCATCCTTCCAAACCCGAGCTCAAGGCGAGTAACATTCAGGTACAGCAGCTACTTCCCTGCCCCAAAGGGCTTACAATTTAAGTTTGTACCTGAAGCAAAGGCAGGTGGTGATTTGCCCAAGATCACAAGGAACATCAGTGGAATTTGAAACCTGGCTTCCCTGGTTCTCAGTCTGCTGCTCTAACCATTAAGCTACATCACTCATACTTTCCAATGGGTGGTGAGAGTGGGCAATGGGGGCTGGTGAATGCATTTTTTTTCTTCCACTGGGTCCTGAGAAAAACATTTTTTTCTTCCACAGGCTCACATGGAAAGAAGTTTGAAAGCTATTGGTCTAAGCTCCTAGTTACCACATGAGTGAAACTATTTGACTAAATGATTTAAATGCACAAAGAACAAAAAGATGCCCACATTAATGGAAAGGTCAGCTATTTCAAGAAGAATTGGTCCCAGACATAGACAAATGCGGATCTTGAAGCTCATCTTCTTGCTTGTTCAGAAATCTTTAGAATACAAATATAGGCCCTCAAAACCGTCACAGAATGATATGAAGTATAGAAGTCTATTACATGTTCACCAGATAAGCTGTGCTTTCCAGAAACTGAACACTTGAAATTTTCAAATTTCGTATGATGCAGCACAAAAGAGACACATAGATGCATTTACTATAATGTAACATTACATATACACATGATATCAACAAAAAAAGCCTAACCAAATTTACCGATAGTGTTAATTGTCAGTAGTGGTCCATCTTAGACATTTTAGTTACTTTTTATTTAGGACTTAAAAAAGCAAGAGGCAGTTTTTATTTCTTTGTTTATCTCTTGCTAGTGATAGTCATATCCTGCCTTGGCAGAAGCAGGAAATTACAGCAGAAAGAGTCTGGTGGGAGGAGGAGAATACATGAGCAGGGAGACAGGTCTGAATTTGGTTGCTTTAAACATCATGTCAAAAGAAGAGGAGGATGTAAGTTACAGTGGGAGGCACTGACAAATGGACCTTTGTTACACAGAGCTTAGTACATTGCAAGAAGGCTCTTAACAGCTAATTGCAGATGCACAGTTTTTCTACCAAAGAAGGTATGATACTGAATTGATTCCATGGGTAGAATGCCCCTGCCAACCAATCAGATTCATAATGAATTCTAGCCAATTAAAAGCATGACAATGGATTGCTTATGTTACCCTGATTCACAGACCCAATCAGAATATGACAGCAACTCAGTTATGTCTAATCATGTATCTGGAAGGCCTGACCACAAGATGCCAATCAAATAGATGTCTATGAACTTGCTAACCAATTACAATGTTTAGCACCAGACACTCATGAACCAGATACCTAAGCTCTTCGCCCATAATGACCACATATAAAATGACCAGCATAGAATCTGCAACCAGGAATATCACAACAGCATGTACAGAGGGTAGTAGAAGTCGCAGTATAGTGAGACATACCCTGCTAGGTCTTCAATTGGTAGTGACTTCTAAAACTGAAATTCAGATGATATAAATCTTAGATGGGGATAGGATACTTTTGTTTAAGGTTATCTGACCAGCCATGCAGGGTGAGCAATGAATGTAGTGAACTTGAATAATAAACTTTATGTAACAATTATTGTTTCTTCATTTTGTACCCATTAGAGAGGGGCCCGGAATTGGGAGGGGGCGGACCCTTTAGGGCACTGTGTGCTTTCATGCTTATCATAAAGACATATTTGTAGAAATGCTACGCTCTGAATTTCTTTGGTTTACAAATAAGAACTTCTGGAGAACAGTATATCTACAATGAAGCAAAAATATGAAAGTGTTTCTGTTCTAATCTTGAAGAACAAACAGTATGTCTTTGAAGTTAGGTAAATAATGTACTATGGTTATGATGCCAATAGTTATTTCTGCTCTCTTCTCTCTCCCCAAACAAGACATTACATTAAATGTAACAGATTTCTAATTAATGTGTTTAGCTCCAGAGTGACCATTTCCAATCCTGGACTAAAAAAGCAATGCCATCACAAAACTTTTATTGGTAGCAATTTACACATTGTTTGCTGTAAATGCACGGCATCAGCATTTTTATTCTAGCTAGTTGTATATTCTTGGCCTGTACAGTTATCTAGTTATCGGGAAAGAAGAAGGGGGAAGAAATAAGGGGGAGTTTAGATTGAGCCCAAGTTGCTCCAATAATCTTGTTTCCTCTCTTACATCAGCCAACTGTTTACATAGCTTTTTAAGGTTAAGAGAACTTTATATTACTTTGTATTGTTGTAAATCTCTCTGATTACATAAGAATGTCACATGTTTGATGCAAGAGGCTGCATGAGAAGAGCAAAGCAAGGCAAAAATGTTCTGGTGGCCAAACATGTAAACAGGATCACCCATAAGAGATGTGACCATTAACACACATTAATTTATTATAAAATATTTGTGAATTGCGCCTTGTAGGTGCCTTACTGTAGATTTGCTTTTGCTGTATGTTAACTTCTTATAGTAGTGCTACAGGAAACATTTCTCTCATGGCCCACGGTGGAATAGTCCAACTTCTACTCCATTGCATACACTGAAATGTGTACTACGATTAGAGACAAGGGGTATGTCATTTAACTGGATGCCCCTGGTGCTTAAGGACAATGAATTACAGGACTTACAATCCCAAGGAAAGGGACACCAAGTGGCTTTGTAACATCTGTAGTTCTGATAAAAAGCAGGTTGAGGTACGGCTATAAAGGGAAGTAAATTCTGTTGCTTCAGGATTTTCAGCTAGGAACTGAATCTAGATCTGTTTACTCAGCAGCATAAATATCTGACCTGAGGGTCATTTTATACTTCTACTTCTACAAACGGAAGGCATGATCTGCTCATATTGGGTTTGTATTTGCAATGGTCTTACTCAGCACTTAAGAGCAGCTATAGAAGCTACTGCAAGCACATTGGAGGTTCAAGATATTTTACAGAATATCTGCTAAAATTGGAGACACATTAGGACCTGGATAAGAATGTATAGCTGGGTTGGCCATTTCTTTAGTCAACAATCCAAAAGGTACATTAAAATATATTAGAAATAACTGTCAATTATGCTAGACAATATTTTGCACACTTAAGTTGAACACGGTAAAACTATCACTAGCAGATGACTTTTGGGGACAGTACTCCTCTGAAAGAACAATCTGGTAGTGAGCTTCTATTTTAGAACATCCCCAAAAAGAAACTTTCATTAAGCTTACCCTGCTCTCTCACCAAAAACTCCTTAAAAAATAAAAACAATAAAAAATAAAAACAAAAAAATAAGCATAAAAATAAATAAGTTCACCAAAAGTATGTATAATAAATATGCTTCTAAATGACAGACAAGAATATAGCAGCACAGAGGACTGCAGTGTTTCACACTCACCAAACACTTTTTGGTCGCCATTGTGAAATAAATATGAACTTGCATTGCAGAACAACTCTGGTGCATGTAGAGACCTGCCGCATATAAGCTACAGTAAAAATGTTAAATGAAGTCTGTGACCTAGTGAACCTTTTGTGCCTGTAAAGTGAGTACATAGAATCAACAAAATTAAGCAACCGGCATCTTTCATTTAACATTAAAAAAAAAATGCATTTTATATTTGGAAAAAAAAAAAAAAAAAAAAAAAAAAAAGAGTAGCATTCAAAAATGGCCACCACAGGCACCCACTGAGACAGACAGACAGACAGCAGCAGCACATGACTTGGTTTTGAAGGAAAGCAAATATAACCCAAAAAAATGTGATCCCTTCTTTTCCTCCAAAATACTTCCCAGCAGCAAAATTATGTTTGTGTTGTTGTTATCTTCAGATGTATGAAACTCCCTTTACAAGGGGGCGCTGCCAAGGTGAGACGTGGTGTTTCAGAGAATTATAAACGTAGCATTTTAAGATCTCATTGAATTAGCCATTTCATTTTTTTTTTTTAAAGGGAGCGTGATATATTCACTGTAAGGTTTCTGAGCTTGGAGAACACTGAAATAGTTAATTGCGTTCAGTGTTTTTCACTTTATTGTGAAGGACAAGTCAGAAATATTGATTATTTTTTCTTTTCAAAGTCTCATAACTATGGAATATATTTCAGTGGTGCCCCTATAAACAAAGTGTATTTTGTGTGAGACTGCAAATGACCCTCAGAAGTTTTGCTGCCTTCGTTTCTTGGCATCCATTGCGTCCAAAATGGGCTGCCTCTTAGCTGTGTACCTCTGGCGTAGCTCTTCAATTTCTCTCTCCATCATGGGGTCCAAGGCTTTTAATCTCATCTGCAGCTCTTCAAAACTCAGATTTTTTAACTGTAGACAAGATAAAAAGAAAGTTTAAATTTCTTTAAGTTTTATCTCAATGAAACGAGCACTGACATTTAATATTTTTTTCCTTAAAATAAAAGCAAACAAATGAGAAGATACCCATCAATATCTGACTGAACACATTAAACACTTCTTAAATATGTTGAGGGAAATGCTAAAATTCAATGGCGTCACTGTTTTGTTTTTATGCCAGAGTTGCTGCTGTATATAAGGGACAGATTAGGCCATAATAACCTGCCATCATAGTAACTACCATAACTCATTAGCAGTCTCAAATTTTCAGCTGCAACATCCAGCCAAGGCAGAAAAAGCAAAATTGCTTACCTTGTAATAGGTGTTATCCCAGGACAGCAGGATGTAGTCCTCACATATGGGTGACGTCATTCACGGAGCCCTTAAGCGGGAAAAACTTCTGGCAAGTTTCTAGAAGCTTTTGGTTTGGCTGCCTGAGGCTACTGAGCATGCCCGGCATGCCATGATATTCCCTGCCACAGGGGTCTCACTCCAGTCTTGTATGTAGCAATAAGCGTTAGCAAAATAAAATAATAAAGTCTGATGCCCAACTCCGCGGGGTGGCGGGTGGGTTCCGTGAGGACTACATCCTGCTGTCCTGGGATAACACCTATTACAAGGTAAGCAATTTTGCTTTATCCCAGGACAAGCAGGATGCTAGTCCTCACATATGGGTGATTAGCAAGCTAGAGGCTGAGTCATTGTCCATGCAGGTAACCGGAATGCCTGTTGAAGAAATGAGTCAGCCGAAGAATACAGTAGGATGGATGTAGAAGGAGTTGGGATTAAACTGGAAACAAGTTCTTTAAGACAGATTGTCCATAGGCTGAATCCTGTCTTCCTTCCTTGTCCAAACAGTAATGAGCTGCAAAGGTGTGAAGAGAACTCCATGTTGCTGCTTTACAAATGTCAATAATTGGCACTGAACGAAAATGTGCTACTGAAGTTGACATGGCTCTTACTGAGTGTGCCTTTACTCGCCCTTGGAGAGGAAGGCCTGCTTTTTCGTAGCAGAATTGTATGCAATTTGCTAACCAATTGGATAGAGTATGTTTTCCCACTGCTTTACCTGGCTTATTTGGATCATAAGAGACAAAAAGCTGATTGGATTTTCTAAGGGATGTAGTGCGATTCAAATAAAAAGACAATGCACGTTTACAGTCCAAAGTGTGTAAAGCTCTTTCCCCTTGGTGAGAGTAAGGCCTTGGAAAGAATGTGGGTAGAATTATTGTTTGATTTAAGTGGAATTCCGTAACTACCTTAGGGAGGAATTTTGGGTGTGTTCGGAGAACCACTCTGTCATGGAGAAACTTTGTATAAGGTTCGTATGTGACAAGTGCTTGTAACTCACTAACCCTCCTAGCTGATGTGATGGCTATGAGGAAAATAGTTTTCCATGTGAGAAATTTAAGGTCACAGGAATCTATGGGTTCGAAAGGAGTATGCATTAACCTTGTTAAAACCAGATTCAGGTCCCATTGTGCAGCTGGAGGCCGAATTGGTGGCTTAAGGTGAGTGAGACCTCTCATGAATCTAGTGACGAGAGGTTGTGTGGATATAGGTGCATCTCCTATCTTGTTATGATAAGCTGAGATTGCGCTCAGATGTACCCTGATTGATGATGTCTGAAGACCAGAGTCTGAAAGATGGTACAAATAGTCTAAAAGAGAAGTAGTGGGGCAAGTGAAAGGATCAATATGGTTCTGCTTGCACCAAAAAGTAAACCGTTTCCACTTGTAAGAATAATTCCGTCGTGTGGAAGGTTTGCGGGAAGCTATAAGTACCTGAGAAACATTAGTTGAAAGATTAAGAGATTGTAGGATTAAGCTTTCAACATCCATGCTGTCAGGGATAGAGATTGAAGGTTGGGATGGCGCAACCGACCCTGATCCTGAGTAATGAGATTGGGAGCTACTCCCAGGCGAATTGGATCCCTGACTGACAGGTCTAGCAGTGTGGGAAACCATACTTGTCGAGGCCAATATGGGGCAATGAGTATCATGGTCACTTTGTCCTGTTGTAGCTTCACCAGTGTCTTGGTGATAAGCGGTATTGGAGGATATGCATATAGTAGGCCGGAGTTCCAAGGGCGAGCAAAGGCGTCCTTGGCTGGGTGGTTCTTCTGTTTGTGCAGAGAACAGAAGTTGTGCACCTTGTGGTTCAGATGCGACGCGAAGAGATCTGTTGATGGTTGTCCCCACCGTTGGAAGATTTTGGTCACAATGGAGGGATTCAGAGACCACTCGTGTGGCTGGAACTGGCGACTGAGTCGGTCTGCTAGGACGTTGTGAATCCCTGCTAGATAAGTGGCCTGCAGGAACATTGAGCGGTCTAGGGCCCAGTCCCAAATTTGTGCTGCTTCCTGACAGAGGAGATACGAGCCCGTACCTCCCTGTTTGTTGATGTACCACACGGCTACTGTATTGTCCGTCTGGATTAGCACAGTCTTGTGTGAAAGGTAGTCCTTGAACGCATGCAGCGCATAACGTATAGCTCGAAGTTCTAGAAAATTGATTTGATATGTGGCTTCGAGTTTTGTCCAAGTCCCTTGAGTTTGAAGAGTGTGTAGATGAGCTCCCCATTCCAAGGTGGATGCATCTGTAGTTAATGTTATCTGAGGGATCGGTTTTTGGAAGGGTAGGCCCTTGCGTAAATTGTCCTTGATTGTCCACCATTGTAGCGAGGCTCGAAGTTGGTGGGTTACCTTGATTTGATAATATAGCGGTTGAATGGCTTGGATCCATTGTGATCGTAGAGTCCACTGGGTGAGTCTCATGGCAAGTCGTGCCATAGGAGTGACGTGAACCGTGGAAGCCATGTGGCCTAGCAGGATTAGAAACTGATGAGCTGTCACTTGTGGTTGAATTGATATATAGTACGCCAGTTGGGACAGCGTGTGTGCACGGTCTTTTGGAAGAAAGGCGTGTGCTAGGTTTGTGTTTAATTCTGCACCTATATATTGGAGTAAATGAGACGGGTGCAGGTGGGATTTTTGATAATTGATGAGGAATCCCAGCTTGTGTAGTAACTGTATTGTGCAATGAAGAGAAGTTACTGCTCCTTGCTGTGACTGACTTTTTATGAGCCAATCGTCGAGATAAGGGAACACATGAACACCTTGTTTGTGCAAATGTCCCACCACCACAGCTAGGCATTTGGTGAATACTCGTGGAGCTGAGGCTAGGCCGAACGGCAAGACTCTGTATTGGAAATGGTGATTTCCCACCTTGAATCTGAGGTATTTGCAATGAGGTGGGAAGATTGGAATGTGAGTGTATGCGTCTTGAAGATCCAGAGAACAAAGCCAATCTCCTTGTTGTATTAGTGGAAGCATGGTTCCTAATGATACCATCCTGAATTTTTCTTTCCTGAGAAATTTGTTGAGATTTCTGAGATCTAGAATGGGACGTAGGCCTCCGGTTTTCTTTGGAATGAGGAAATACCGGGAATAGAATCCTCTTCCCTTCTGATTGTGTGGTACGTGTTCCACAGCTCTTGCTTTCAGAAGAGCAGATAATTCTTCTTGTAATTGAGGATTGTTGTCTAGATAGGAGTTTTTTGGTGGTAACTCCTGAGGGGGAGATATGAAGTCTAGTTGGTAACCTTGACGAACTATTGATAAGACCCACTGATCTGTTGTAATGTTTTCCCATTGTGTGTAAAATTGGGAAATTCTTCCCCCAACTGGTAACTGTGGATGAGGGTTGGGTAGTTGGCAGTGTTCTCTGGAACGGCTTTCAAAAACCAGAGGTTGAAGTTGTTTGAGGTGGCGGCTGAGGCCGTGCGGCTCGTTGCTGTCGCTGTTGAGGACGCTGTTGGGTTCTCGCAGGCCGTGGTCTAGAGTTCTGCGGATAATATCTCCTTGGCCTGTAGAATGGACGCTTTGTGTCCCTACGGGGCGGCCTACGTGGAGGATGAGATGATATATCATGTGACAAAGTGGAGAGCTGTTTCAAAGTTTCAGAGTGATCTCTAAGTTGTGCCACAGTGTCTTGCACTTTTGTGCCGAACAAATTGTCACCCTGACACGGCAAGTCCACCAATTTGTCCTGTACTTCCGGATGCAAGTCCGAAGCTTTTAGCCAGGCCCATCTTCTTGCAGATATTCCAGATGCTGCAGTCCTAGCAGAGGTCGCAAAGGCGTCGTATGCTGCTCGAACCTCATGCTTTCCAGCATCTAGGCCCTTTTGGACAATCTGTTGAGCTGCCTCTTGTTGTGACTGAGGCAGGGAGGGTATAAAGTCCTCTATCTGCTTCCATAAATTTCTTTGGTGCTGCGTCATATACAGTTGATAAGCAGCAATTTTGGAATTTAGCATAGCCCCTTGGTAAATCTTTCTGCCGATAAGGTCTAGAAACCTGTTATCCTTTCCAGGAGGAATAGAGGCATGCGTTCTGGATCTACGTGACTTCTTTTGGGCAGATTCCACCACTAGGGAGTTGTGAGGAAGCTGAGTTCTTTCAAATCCTGGTGCAGCTTGGACCAGATAGGTAGAGTCCACTCTTCTGTTGACTCCAGGGGTTGTGCAAGGGTGTTCCCAGATTCTTTGCTGGAGTTGCAGCAACACCTCATGTACTGGAATAGCTAAATTATGTTTTGGGGGATCTACGAATTGTAGGATTTCCAGTGTTTGTTGTCTTTTGTCCTTTTCAGCTTGGAGTTGAAAAGGAATAGATTCTGACATCTTTTGGATGAACGCCGAGAATGATAAGTCCTCTGGAGGGGACTGTTTCTTTGCTTGAGGAGGAGTATGTTCAGATAGGAAATCCTCCGAAGAATGTTCAGATTGTGTATCTGACCATGTATCTGATATGGGCTGGTACTTATGAGAAGTTTGTACTCTAGATGGGGACATCCCAGATGTGCCCTGCAAGGGATCTTGAGGGTCAGGTGAAGTGTCACTTACTTCCATTTTTCTCTCTATTTCTGCCTCTTCTTCAGGCCCAATAGGCAGGGATGCCAAAAGATCTTGGTATCGCTTCGTGAGGATTGCATGTAATTTCCTTTCAGAAGAGATGTCAGGGACAGGTTTGGAAGTGTGTTTAAACTTCCCTGGTGCCTTTTTTGAGGAAGAAATTAGGCCATGTACAGGAGCTTCAGTTGAAGCTATTGTATAGTGAGGTGTTACTGTGGAAGTAACTGGTATGGAGATGGGAATCAGTGAAGAAATAGGCCTGGGAATCCATGAGGATGCGGAGGTCATCGATGCCATTGATGGCTGCAGCTGGATCGACGATGAGGCTAGTGATATCGAATGGGTAGCCCGTGTCGTATCTGAGCAGGTCGGGAACGTTGCCGGTACAGATAGTGTTGTTAAAACATCCGTTGATATCGGCATCGTCATCGAGGTCGATGGTAGTATAGCCATGGAGATGGATGGTGGCATCGACATCGAAATCGATGGCGTCATCGACTCTGTAGTCGGCATCGACTGGTCCTTCGGCATCGGCTCGATGGCCGGCATCGACTGTAAAGTCGGCATCGACCTGGTGGTCGGCATCGGCGATGACGCCGGTATATTCTCTCTGAAGGCATCCGTGACTATTTGCTTGATTAAAGCCGTTAAGTCAGATACAGATGTCGATGGCAGTGATTCTGTAACGATGGTCGATGACTTTTTTCAGCGTTTAGGCACCAGTTCCTCTGGCGGTTGAAGTGGAGGAATTAAATGATGTCTACGGTGCTTATGTGGCGGACGAATGTCAGATGCCGATTTTGTCGACGATGTGGATGGGGTTGGCGAGGAGGCGTCCCCCGATCCTTCGGTGAGGCGTTTGGTTATCAATAACTTTTTTGTTACGCCGGCCGGCGAGGATTTAGAGGAAGTTATCGGTGATGGCGGTGTTTGAATTTGAAAAATTTGGGCCATCTTTTCGTATCTGAGTTTCCTACCTTTCGCCGTCATTTCTTGGCACTGGGTACAGGCCGCGATGTCATGGTCCTTTCCCAGGCAGCGAACGCACTCGACGTGCGGGTCTGTAATTGACATAGTCCGGTTGCAGGCCGGACATTTTTTGAAACCTGAAGTTCTGTCAGTCGACATCCGTCGATCGATCGGTGTTTCTTTTTGAAGAAAAAGTTATGGTGTTTGTCACCAGCCGGTGACAAACCGAATGAGACCCGGTAGGGTGAAAAAAGTTGTAAAAAACTTGTAACGTTGTGAGGTAAATCACAGGCTCCTAAGAAAAACGCGATGCAGTCAGCAGCGCGGAAAAAAGAAGACTGGAGTAAGACCCCTGTGGCAGGGAATATCATGGCATGCCGGGTATGCTCAGTAGCCTCAGGCAGCCAAACCAAAAGCTTCTAGAAACTTGCCAGAAGTTTTTCCCGCTTAAGGGCTCCGTGAATGACGTCACCCATATGTGAGGACTAGCATCCTGCTTGTCCTGGGATAATATACCTAATTAAAATCGGTTGCCACTGCCATGAAACTGAACTAAAAATGGCAACAATACCTGTTCTGCTGTTCAGTAGTTTATATCCACAACTGAAGTATGTGGCTGCATTGCTCTTACACAAGACTATGCCATTAATAATCTAGAGTAACTGTTCACCAGTTAACACTTTTCAACTCCTCCTCAGATTTTCTGTCAAATATGATACTTTCATAATTTACAATTTGGAATATATAATTGAGTTCTAGGAACAAACAGTTGAAGACAGATTTATACCCTGATAAAGTTTCAGCAAAGCCTGTCTAAAAGAGAAGTAACCATCTTAAGAAGCATTGTGCTTCTTAGCTTTAAGGATGGGCTAACGCTGTTGTAGTCCTATGGCACAGTGCGACCAGATGCCTTCATATATTTTGGGCCAGGATATGTATTCCTTTAAGCCCTTGCCCAATAGCTTGAGACCCAAGTGTGTTAAGTGTAAGCTCTGTAGAGGTCCCTAGTTTTTTTCTGATGGGAGTTTGCAAGAGGAAGCTAAAGGACGATCATCTTACCCATATCAAATCTGCCGTTTGTAGCCAAGATCTTGGAAAAAATCGTAAATAATCAACTTTCAAACTACCTGGAAGAACATAACATTCTACACCCGTCACAATATGGATTCCGAAAAGAACACAACACTGAAACTCTCCTCATCTCGCTCCTAGATCAACTATACATTGGCATTGACAAAGGACAGTCCTTCCTCCTAGCTCTTCTTGATATCTCAGTGGCTTTCGACACCGTAAATCATACTACCCTTATAAACCAGTTATCAGACATAGGAGTCACAGGACCCGCCCTCAGATGGTTCGACTCTTTCCTTAGCAACAGAGGCTACAAGGTTAAAATAAATAACAAAGAATCCCCTTGCACTAACTCCCCATTCGGAGTCCCCCAGGGCTCCTCATTATCGCCCACGCTATTCAATACCTATCTACTTCCTCTCTGCCATTTACTCTCAAAATTAAAACTGAAGTTCTACATTTACGCAGACGACGTTCAAATCTTAATCCCCATATCTAACTCACTGGACTCAGCTCTCAAAATATGGGATTCCCACTTGCAAACGATCAACCTCCACCTTTCAAGCCTCAACCTGGTGCTTAACACTAACAAAACAGAACTCCTACTCATCACCCCAGAAGGTAGTCCCCTCCATCAACAGCTTCATACCAACACACAAATTTCCCATGCAAGAGACCTTGGAGTCATAATAGATAGTCACCTGAGCCTAAAGAAATTTATAAACCACACTACAAAGGAGTGCTTCTACAAGCTACAGGTTCTCAAAAAACTCAAGCCACTCCTCTTCCATCATGATTTCAGATCAGTACTCCAAGCCATCTTGTTTGCTAAGATCGACTACTGCAACTCCATCTTGCAAGGTCTTCCTGCTACCACAATAAAACCTCTCCAGCTACTTCAAAATGTGGCAGCAAGAATCCTGACGAACACTAATCGGAGAGAGCACATCTCCCCTATATTAAAAGATCTTCATTGGCCCCAGTAAACTTTAGGATTCTCCATAAATCACTTACAATTATTCACAAAAACATTCACCATCAGACGCCTCTCGATCTGCTACATCCTCTCAAACTTCACTCTACAGCCAGACCCTTAAGGGAAGCCTACAAAGGATCCTTACACGTTCCTCCAGTCAAAGCGGTGCACCACTCATACATCAGAGACCGGGCATTCTCAACGATAGGTCCCTCCATCTGGAACACCATGCCCCTGGACCTCAGGCAGGAAACCTGTCTCCTAACTTTTAAAAAGAAACTCAAGACATGGCTTTTCGGTTGAGCCTTTCCCTGTTCCTAATCCAATAGCTTGACTCAGAATTGTTCCCTTCTCCACTGTAATTAAACAAGCGTTAAGGCACATAAATACGTCATTATGAGGCTGGCTCCTCTGCCTCCCTCCCACACCCCTACCTGTATATAGTATACCATCTCTGTTCTCCCCCCTTTATTTTCCTATCCCCAGTTTTTGCACCCTTGTTATAATGTAACTTTATGCTTCATCAAGTTCTGCCTCTTGTTAATTGTTTCGGTTAACCGCTTAGTTCGATGTAAACCGAGTTGATTTGATTTGTATCAAGAAAGTCGGTATATAAAAGCCTTAAATAAATAAATAAATGGAGATATTCAGCTTTCCAACTTGCTCAGACTATTTAAGATTCTATGTATGGTTTTTAAATCACATTATAAAAAACAACCACAGTATTTGTCTAATTTCTTGATTTGTTATCATACTTCAAGGTCCCTATGCTCTGTTCAAAAAGATCTTCTTGTGATTCCAACACAAATTGTTCATATTAAGCTAATTATTCCAAATTTAGGGAAGTAATGAAATGCTAGCTTTTCAAGCAGGCTTTTAATTAATTGTTTGCTGGTCTCTGTTATGATTCTGTTATTACTTCTTCCTATTTTATTTTTTATGCTCTTTATGTTTTTGTCATTGTTTTATGCTATTGTAACTGATAAAATGTAGTTGTATGAATTGATATTATTTATATTATGATATATTGCTTGTGAAATACTGTTTTCTGAATTGTATCATGTTTTTATTGCATTTAATTTCATTATTAACCACTTTGATTTATGTAAAAAATCAGTATATCAAAACAAATTAAACTAAACTGGGTTTTCCTGCTAGCCCCTATGTGGACAATATAGCACAACTCAGATGTCTTTCCTGAAGAATAGCAGAGTTGCTTACCTGTAACAGGTGTTCTCTTAGGACAGCAGGATGTTAGTCCTCACACATGGGTGACATCATCAGATGGAGGCTGGCACGGAAAACTTCTGTCAAATTTTCCAGAACTTTGACTCGCACACTGAGCATGCTACTATCCGCGCGGCCACGCAGGGTCCCCCTTCAGTCTTGTTACAGAGAATTACAAATATGAAACAACTTAACATGAAATCCAATTCTGTGGGGTGGCGGGCGGGTTTCATTAGGACTAACATCCTGCTGTCTTAGAACACCTCTTACAGGTAAGCAAGACTGCTTTCTCCTAGGACAAGCAGGATGCTAGTCCTCACACATGGGTGAATACCTAGCTGTAGGGCTGTTTCAGTATTTATTTATTTATTTGAGTTTTATATACCGTCATTCGGCAGAGCCATCATAACGGTTTACAAAAATATACATTTTTCTTAGCAGTTGTGTAACAGAAAAAACAATGTATGTAGTGGACCAACAGACACCAAATAGGTGCCAACGGTTACAACAACCTAGGTGCTGTTGGTAATGTAGGAAGGCAGCCTGTACCCGAAAAACAGGGCCCTAGGCGGAAAAGTTGGGTTTAGACCCGAAAAAGGTTTTGGAGGACAGACTGTCCGAAGCTACTATCCTGGCGGCCATCTCTGTCCAAGCAATAGTGAGCTGTGAATGTATGGAGAGAACTCCATGTCGCAGCCCTGCAAATCTCCATCACATGGACTGCTCGCAAGTTAGCCACTAAAGTTGCCGTAGCCCAGATGGAGTGAACCTTAACATGACCCTCAAGCTGCAATCCCACTTGTGCATAGCAGAACAAGATGCAGTTCGCTAGTCAGGCAGTCAGGGTGTGCTTGGCCACAGCACCTTCCATCCTGTTCTTATCAAACGAGATGAACAGTTGCATGGACTGTCTATGGCCTGCTGTTCTCTCAAGGTATAATGCCAAGGCCCTCTTAACAATCCAAAGTATGCAAGGCCCATTCGCCTGGGTGCGAATGAGGTCTCGGGAAGAAGGTAGGCAGAACGATAGACTGGTTGAGAAAGATGTCTGATACCACCTTAGGAAAGAACTTAGGGTGCAAACAGACACTGCCAACTGAAGCCTACGATCCAGCTCCTCCTCAAAGGCTGCCTTGGACATGCCAGGAGGAGGAACAGGCAGTACCAGATTGCCCTCGAAATGAGAGAGATTGGTGCCCGGCACAGACATGGGAATCGATGGGGAGCGCCTCGGACTCCTGGATTCGACCAAGGGTGAGGCCTGGTTTCTGTGGGACCACTTTGGGGGCAACCTGGCTGATTCCGGTGCCATCCCGGAACCAGAGTCATGTCCACATGGCGACTGGTGACAGTGCTTTCTCAATCTCCAGTGCTCGGTCCAGTCTTTCCCCAGCGCCAAGGAGGGTGAAGAATCTGATGTTCTGGAACAGGAGGACACTGACAGAGGTAGATTTCCGGCACCCCTCTCCAGAGGAAAAGCCTGAACTGGGGTGAACACCGAGGGTTCGGTGTCCATGGTTCCCCTCAACCACGTGGTGTCAACGTGCTGGATGCCGGCGTGGAGGGCCCAGACTTCTTGGGCCCAATAATTTTCTCCATTTTATCTAAATGCGCCCGACAATCCTTAGGAGTCATCTGGTCGCAAAAACAGCAACCCCGGATGTCATGCGATGCCCCAGGCAAAGGATGCAGACTTCATGCAGATCAGTCAAAGACATGGTCTTTGGGCATTGGGGGCATTGCTGGAAACCGAAGGAGGCCATGCCTCGAGCTGATGAGCAGGCGATGCAAGGCAAACACAGATGCCAAAAAATCACCAGAGCCGACCGCAAAGAAGGTAAAAACGTACTGTGTGCCCCACTGACTGGGGGGAACCAAGGAAAGGGGACCCTACATAAAGGCAGCGAAAAATTCACAAGATGAACAATGAAGAGCTCTGAAGTCATAGTAGAGCTGTACCACTGCGAGGCAACTGCACTGTGGAAAGAAAGACTGAAGGGGGTCCCCGTGTGGCCACGCGGATACTGGCATGCTGGACAGTTCTAGAAACTTTCACAGAAGTTTTCCATGCCAGGCTCCATCTGATGATGTCACACATTTGTAAGGAGGTTAGGACTTTTCAGCTTGGAGAAGAGACGGCTGAGGGGGGATATGATAGAGGTGTTTAAAATTATGAGAGGTCTAGAACGGATAGATGTGAATAGGTTATATACTCTTTCGGATAGTAGAAAGACTAGGGGGCACTCCATGAAGTTAGCATGGGGCACATTTAAAACTAATCGGAGAAAGTTCTTTTTTACTCAACGCACAATTAAACTCTGGAATTTGTTGCCAGAGGATGTGGTTAGTGCAGTTAGTAAGGCTGTGTTTAAAAAAGGATTGGATAAGTTCTTGGAGGAGAAGTCCATTACCTGCTATTAAGTTCACCTAGAGAATAGCCACTGCCATTAGCAACGGTAACATGGAATAGACTTAGTTTTGGGGTACTTGCCAGGTTCTTATGGCCTGGATTGGCCACTGTTGGAAACAGGATGCTGGGCTTGATGGACCCTTGGTCTGACCCAGTATGGAATATTCTTATGTTCTTATGACTACCATCCTGCTTGTCCTAGGAGAAAACTTTGTTGCTTACTGAAAGAATTGAGAGTAAGACCTAGGCTGTATTTGAACTGGGTCACGTTCAGGAGCTTAGCATTACATCAGCTCATTGAGCCAGAAATTTAATCTCTATTCCTGGATTATTCTAGTCAATTCTATGGAGATTTGAGAGGAAGGTGTGGTAATTTGAGCCAGAATAAATGCTGCATAACTGTGCTGCTATTATCTCAGATGAGAGATGCAGTATTCATTTACTGTGAACTACATATGGATTGGATTTTATCATTATCTTTAGTCCTATAAATAAACAAACATTGTAGAACCAACACTAAAGTTGCAGTCTGATCTTTTTGCATAGGAATATTTTCACCAGAGAAAGGACTACTAGCCATCTGCTCAGTGACCTGCTCTGTCTGTGCAGAACAACGGAGTTTTGCCAATCCTATAGGTGGTGTAGTTAACCCAGAACAGTAATTCACTCTGTTCAATCAAGAACTACACAGATGATTACAAAATGGTACAGTAAAATTTATTAGGCATTTGAATGCCACAGATTTTATTGACCGATGACAACAGTAGGAACTGAGATCCTACTGACAGGGGTAATCAACTCTGGGTTTGAGATCAACAAACTGCCTATCTTGAAAAATAGATCCTACAAGTGTTCATTATAATCAGTTGTATACATTAGATCTCCTGAAACCACACCTGGCCATGGCAATGAGCACTTGAGATGAGTATTCCTATCCCAGGAGATGTAAGGTAATACTTAATTTTACTATTGTTTTCGAAGTGAAAATATGAACAAATTTTGCAGAACATTTTCTACCACAGAAGTGGGACAAAGTTTGTGTGATGGTTCTTATAGACTTTAACACATGTTCTTATTTTGTTTATGTATTGTTCGTATATTTTATGATTTTTATTTTATATGCTGTTATACACTGCTGTGGACAGCTCTTTGGGATTGAGAGGCATTTAAAAAATCATTTTTAAAAAATTAGTGGAGCAGCAGCAGCAGCAAGGCTCTGGAGAGACCCCCCAAAAATGTAGTAACCATATAACATGCAATATAAGGTATCACATTTCACACAGCTGCATCGAGTAGTATATTCACACAATCTAAAAATGCTTCTAGGCCTGGCCATGAACAGCTTGCTCTTACAATCTGGGCAAAATGCCAAAGGAAAATTTATAAATGTTATATGAATCAATTTTCCATAAACTTGTTCAGATCCATCTTTTTAAATCTATCCCTATAGAATAAAATGCTATTTTTGATAAATGTCTCTGTCAGCATGTGAAGCAGAAAGGGATAAATTATCGATCATGGTAGTGCTAGATGATGTTTTAAACAATACCAAATACACTTTAGAATGTTGCAATAGCTTAAAACAAGTATCACAACCGTACAGACAGACATTTGTTAACCATTATACAGTAAGAAAAAAACCCCATACAGATATACAATGCAGATTCTGAGCATACTGATTTCAAGGGAAGAAAAACATTTTTACTTAGCAAGATAACTTTATTAAAACTTTCCTGTCAAAATGAACATCGATGGCTTAGAAAAAGAGGCAAAGTAAATCTAGAGTCGACTAAAAGTAGTTAAACCATGGACAAGGAATAGCATGTGCTTCAAAGAACCCCGGGAACATAACCACTGGTGCTGGCACATTTTTACATCTAACTAAGGAATGAATTTTGGAATAAATTTATTTTGCCTCTGTAAAGTCTGCAATCATGCATTATTTATTTAGCCTTCGTTCACAATTTTTCATTGGTAGGTCAAGGTGAGCCTCGATCAGGAACAATAGGTAGTTCCCTGTTCCCAGTGGGCTTACAAGCTAAGGAGTCTATGTACTAAGCTATGGTATTTTCCCAGGAGGGGAAAATATCACAATATTCGCTAACCAGGCACCAAGTACTGCAGGGTTAGTGATTCCAGCGGTATTTTCTGTGGGGGGTACACGCTGAGTACATATTTTTCCCTGGCTGGTACATCCCCCATCCCACCCATGTATAACCCTATCAAACACTTTATTCATGCTCCACACCGCCCTCCACCCCAGCGCAGTCCTTTGCCTCACCTACCTACTTCCCTGTCTTTTCCCCATTCTAACCCTGTCACTTAACGCCTCTGCTCCTCCACCCTTATCTGCCTGCTATAGCCAGAATACTCTCCTCTCCATGGCCTCCGTTGGCTCCCGTCAAGGCAAAGACACTTCCTCTTCTTCCCTCAGGCCTGACTCCTACCATGGACTCAGTAAGAACCTAAGACATCACCGCCATACCTCCTCCTGAGACCCAATCAGGCCCAAAGATGCTCCCTTCTCTTTGACTTCATTAAAGCTTGATTAAAAATAACTTAATATTGGTTCTTAGCAATCCAAAGGCTTGATCTTTCTGATGGCTGTAGAGTAAAAGTAAAATGCATCAACAGTATATAATGTTATATATATATATATATATATATATATATATATATATATATATATATATATATAATGTTAATTTAAAAATAGCTCAGCGCTGTTTACACTTTACCTATTTGGAGGAAACATGACAGCCTTGTCTGTATAATTTATATAACAGGTCCATATTCAGACAGCCAGTGAGCAGGTAAATTATCTGGATAACTTTATTTGGATAGTGAAGCACAGCTGGTTATGCATTCCTCCAAATAAACCCAGATAAAGTTATCTGGAAAACTTTAGGACTGCTCTCCAGCATGAACAGAGCTGCCCAGATAATGCTGAATACTGGTAAGTTAGCCCTCTCCTCAGAACATCTTTGATTTATTTGGATAAGTTTTATCTGGCTAAAACTTAACTAGATAAATCGGAGGCAATTGGTAGAGCGGGAAAGTAAAATCCTGCAGTTTGTCCGACTAAGTCCAGAACTTAGCTCGAAAAACCGTTTGAATATGGGCCTCATGTATATATTCAGTTTTATATATCATCATTTTCATTTAAACTGAGAAGGGTTCTTATAGTTCAGCTAGACTTAGTCACAGTTAAATCAGTGAATAAACACTTTCATTAAACACTAACAAACAAAACCTCTACAGATATACTATAAATACAGTAGAGTGGGCGAGCAAAGAACAATGATATAATCTATCTAGCCGAAAAGATCATCTTTGCCACGTTTCTAGGAACACAGTTGTTATGTAGAAATTTTATGCACTCATTTGTTTGATTTTTAAAGTGGGATTTTAGCGCCTTGTATTTCATTTGCTCTCAAGGTCTGGTTTGGCTGGGTAAGACCTTTCCTAAAATAAGACCTTTGGCTGGGTAAGACCTTTCCTAAAATAAGACCTTTGGCTGGGTAAGACCTTTCCTGAAAATATAGTAAAACACATCAACTCCGACACACCAGCGATACTATTGGGGGACTTCAACCTCCATGTGGATGTATCCCCCCATTCTCACAGCTGTGAAACTCTCCTAAGCACACTAAACTGCATGGGTTTCAAACAAATAATTAAGGAACCCACCCACAAAGCTGGTCATACGTTGGACCTCATTTTCATTAACCAGGAACTTACCCTTTCTTCTCACCCCACATGCCTTCCAGTTCCCTGGTCAGACCATAAGCTGATCAACACAACACTAAAGATAAACCTACCTACACTCCCAGATAAGCAGAATAACACAATCCAATTTAAGAAAATGTGCAGCCAGGAAATTCTCAGCAACAGCCTATCGGATGAACTTAACCAACTGGACCTCACTAACGCGGACTCAGCCATTGTGTCCTGGAACAACATTACCAAAAAAGTGGCCGATACTACATGCCCAACTATTACCAAAGCTCCTCAAGCAAACAAGGACAACAGAAAACCTTGGTACACACCAAAACTAAAATCCTTAAAACAGGATCTCAGAAAAAAAGAACAACACTGGCGCAAAAACCCAACATACACCAACATCACAGCATTCAAAACCATGATGCACCATTACAGAATATCCATCCTACAAGCAAAAAAAGACTTTTACTCACAAAAAATCCACCACTTCATTTTCGACCCTAGAGCGCTTTTTTCTTTGGTCTCATCCCTCACTAAACCCCTACCAACATCCATACCAGATGATAAAGCAGCAAGCAAAGCAGAAGAACTGGCAACATACTTCAAAAACAAGATACCAAATCTACTAACTCAGTCAATTAATAATAACAATAATAATTACACTACGCCAGTAATACCTGGAGCGGCAGTCTCATCACAAAAGGCTAGCCTTAAGGAGTTCGAACCGACCTCATCCTTAGAGATCGAAAATATACTAAAAAAGCTCAAACCCTCTTCTCACCCTCAGGATACCATACCCACCAATCTCCTCATCTCTTGTGCTAAAATCATATCCAAACCCATCGCACAAATCATAAATTGCTCCTTCTCTCAAGGGATTGTACCTGACCCACTAAAAATGGCAATCATAAAACCACTCTTAAAAAAACCTAATCTTTCTCCTGAAAACCCAGCCAATTTTCGCCCAATAGCTAATCTACCATTCATCGCAAAAATCTTAGAACGAGTTGCAAACAAACAACTAACAGAATACCTAAACGACCACAAAATTCTTTCCCCATCGCAGTTCGGTTTCCGCCAATCTCGAAGCACTGAAACCCTCCTAATCTCATTAACGGACACAATATTACTTAAACTTGAAAACAAACAACCGTGTCTTCTCATCCTCCTAGATCTAACAGCAGCCTTTGACACGGTCAATCACAACACATTAATAGATCGCCTGGCAGAAATTGGCATCAGAGATGAGGCCCTCAACTGGTTCAAATCGTTCCTACAGAACAGACAGTATAAGGTCAAGATCAACAAGGAAGAATCTCAACCAGTCACCTGCAACTTAGGAGTCCCACAAGGATCATCACTCTCTCCAACCTTATTCAATATTTACCTTCTGCCACTCTGCCAGCTCCTCATCAACCTGAATCTCGTCCACTACTTATATGCAGATGATGTTCAGATACTGATTCCAATTACCGAATCTCTCCAAAAAACTCTGGACTTCTGGAACTCTTGCCAACAAGCCATCAACAACTTACTCACTAACCTCAACTTGATCCTTAATCAAAACAAAACAGAATATCTCCTCATTTCCCAAAACGGAACCTACACACTTCCAAGTACCATCTTGTCAACTCAATTAACAATAACCCCACAAGTCAGAAATCTAGGAGTTATATTGGATAACCAAATGAATTACAGATCACTCATAAATAACATTGTAAAGGATGGATTCTTCAAATTACAAGTCTTAAAAAGACTGAGACCACTCCTACATTTCAAAGACTTCCGATTAGTTCTACAAGCAATCATTCTCACGAAAATAGATTACTGCAACTCTCTTCTACTGGGTCTCCCTGCCAACGCCATAAAACCGCTACAGATGCTGCAGAACGCTGCAGCGAGGATCCTAACCAAGTCCAACAAAAGAGACCACATCTCACCCATCTTAAAAAGCCTACACTGGCTTCCCGTCAAATTCAGAATACTTTTCAAAGTGCTCTCAGTAACCCACAAGGCAATACACAACCTGGCACCACTCGAGCTCACATTCCCTCTCCAACTCCACACATCTTCCAGACCAGTGAGACAAGCCTACAAAAACAACCTTCAAATTCCACCGATGAAGTCAGCATTAAGTAAAAGAGCTTTCTCCACAGCTGGGCCTAAACTCTGGAACTCTCTCCCATCAGAGCTCAGATCACTGCAATGCTCCACTACATTTAAAAAAAGGCTCAAGACTTGGTTATTCAACCAAGCTTTCCCATAACATCAACCTGCGAAATATCCCTGCCAATATCCCCTCAGTGGTAACACGCTAGAGAACTATATAGATCTTCTCTAGAAATCACATGATCTTTGGCAGTCTATTATCTTTGGCAGTCTATCATTAAAACCCAGCCTCTAGCCTATATTAGGCACCGCTCATGTTAATTATGTTATTACCCCCATATATCTTAATCCAAGTTAATTCGACCTGTTCATTGTAAGACATTTACTTGTCATTGTTGTTATTGTTTAAAATGTAAACCGAATTGATCAATAATTTTGTTATTGGAAAGTCGGTATAGAAAAATGCTAAATAAATAAATAAATAAAATGCCGTCTCTCCCCTTGTTACTGGTCTCCTTCTATGGATGCTTCTTGGAGAAGAGGAAACCTCTTCTGTAAACTTGCTCATTATGTCAAATCTGGTATCTAGAAACACTATTTCCTATCCATCATAAGTGGCAATTAGAAAAGCTTTTCAAAAGAGTTAGAGTCATTTCATTTTAATAGAAATAAAAAGAGTGGATATATTATAGAAGTCATGCCCTACAATAACTAAAGAGCAGCAGTTTTTACAGTGATCATCTGGAGACTGCAATGTTGCCCTATCTGTGTCCAGCTCTCTAGACTGAGAATGGATATTGCTGAGCTCATTGTAGAAGTGGTCAGAATTCAATTCCTACATTTTGCAAAAATCTAAAAAATGAGGAACAGAAGGATTACGGTGTATTCAGGAAGGGTAAGAACTGTGAGTGAGAAATACATCCACAAAACGATACCACCACACAATTCCTTCACAGTGCTGGAAGTAGAAGGGAATCCCACAGAGACACTAGTAATGAAGTCAGAGATGCAAACGGAAGCCTTCTGTAATGAAGAACTCAAGACCTGGTGGAAGAAAATCCCAGAAGATGAGGAAACTTCCTTTGGTGGGGGATTCTTTCACCTGAGAATCAGATTTGGAGGCAGTTTTGGGGAAAGACAAGGAAGTTAAATGCCTAAGGAAATACACAGCTAACAAGAATGCATGGTAGCTGGAGCAGAAAGAATGGAAGAAGAGATTAATGCTGCTGTTCACCTAGAGATAAATGACCTGGCTAAGAAGAGTTCAGGAATTTAGGGGGAAGGTCTTAGGTAGCTATCAAGACCAGTGGCATTCTCTGAGATGTTCCTTGTGCATGGTAAAGGGTGAAGATAGGGTATCTGTCACCAGAAACTCCACTTCCTGAAGAACTGATGTAAGAAAGAGGAGTTTTGATTTATTGATAATCAGGGAACTACCTCAGAGCTATAGAATGCTTTATAATAGTGACTTCCTGTATTTGCCTGAGAGGAGAATCATGTTCCTAAATAAAAATTTAGATCATACATGATAAAATAATTTAAAGCAGCTGAGGGAGATGACAGATGGAAGCTGGCTGTCACTTTCAGCAAACAAATGAGATAAGTGATGAAACAGAAAAAGTTAGGAATCCCTCAATGCCACCTATTAAGACAAGGGAGGATAAGGAAGTAGGAATGAGGATATAAAGACAGAGACAAAGGAAGGAGCAGTGTCAGAAAGGCAATGGGGCAATTTTCAAAAACCTAATGAGCGGGTAAGACTTCTGTTGATGTGAAGACAGCGAAACAATGATGTGAAGACAGCGAAACAATGCGACAAGGCGATAGCAAAAGCCAGAAGAATGCTGGGCTGCATAGAGAGAGGAATATCAAGTAAGAAAAGGGAAGTGATTATTCCCTTGTACAGGTCCTTGGTGAGGCCTCACCTGGAGTACTGTGTTCAGTTCTGGAGACCGTATCTACAAAAAGACAAAGACAAGATGGAAGCGGTACAGAGAAGGGCGACCAGGAAGGTGGAGGATCTTCATAGGATGACGTACGAGGAGAGATTGAAGAATCTAAATATGTACACCCTGGAGGAGAGGAGGAGCAGAGGTGATATGATACAGACTTTCAGATACTTGAAAGGTTTTAATGATCCAAAAACAACGACAAACCTCTTCCGTAGGAAAATAATCAGCAGAACCAGGGGTCACGATTTGAGGCTCCAGGGAGGAAGATTCAGAACCAATGTCAGGAAGTATTTCTTCACGGAGAGGGTGGTGGATGCCTGGAATGCCCTTCCGGAGGAAGTGGTGAAGACCAGAACTGTGAAAGACTTCAAAGGGGCGTGGGATAAACACTGCGGATCCATAAAGTCAAGAGGCCACCAATGAAGAGTGGGTGACTCGCCAGAATGATGGCTATTGACACAATACCCTTACTAAATAAACATACACATGCTTACTGTGACTCCTACATCGCTCTAAGCTTCAACAGCAAGAGGTAATGGAAAAAGGATTTGCACTCATAAAGAGGGGAGTAGCTGGCTTGTTACGGCGGTTACTACCCCAAACCAAATATGCCTGATACTTCACTTTCAATGCATATACAGCATAGCTCTCTGCTTCAATGACAGGGGAGAAGAATAACTGATACTTCACACATCCAGCAGAGCTCTCTGCTACAACGGCAAAGGAGAAGAAAAAGGGTTCGCACTCAAAACGCGGGGAGTAGCTGGCTTGTTACAGCAGTTACTACCCCAAACCAAATGTGCCTGATACTTCACTTTCCATGCATATCCAGCATGGTTCTCTCCTGCATCGGCATGGGAGAAAGACTGATACATCACGCATTTCCAGCATAGCTCTCTGCTTCAAGGGCAGGGGGAAAAAAAAAAAAAAAAACCTGATGCTTCACGCATATCCTGCATAGCTTCAACGACAGGGGTGAAGAAAAAAAAGGATTCACAATCACAAAGCGAGGAGTAGCTGGCTTGTTACGGCGGTTACTACCCCAACCAAATGTGCCTGATACTTCACTTTCAATGCATATCCAGCATGGCTCTCTGCTTCTACAGCAGGGGAGAAGAAAAAAAAAAAAAAAAACAACAAGAGCTGTACAACATAGTCTAGGTAAAACAAATAAGCATGGGTGTAGCTTGCTTATCGCGGCGGTTACTGCCCCTACTACCCCTAACTAATCAAGCTAGATATTTCACTTGCATGCAGCTCCATCACTGCTCTCTACATTAATGGTGGGGGTGGAAGGGGAATAGAACAAGGAGCTAAGAGTAACAGATAAGAATGAGAGAAAAAATGTGTGAGGCTTGCTGGGCAGACTGGATGGGCCATTCGGTCTTCTTCTGCCGTCATTTCTATGTTTCTATGTTTCTAAGATAACCAGGTAATTTTCATCCAAAATTAAGGGAACTTTCCTGGGTCACAGAGGAATCAAGATGAGCAATACACAAGGGCAGACCAGATCAGGGACCAGCAGGTTCTTTGGATCACACAAGGAAAGACAAGGTGCCTATGGGTGAGGCAGCCACCAAAAGAAAGATATAGAAAAGGCGGCAGATCTATTGCCAGTATAACATTTTATGTATTTAGATTTAGCTCACGCCTTTACATTGGTAACTCAAGGCGAGATACATAAGAACATAAGAAGTTGCCACACTAGGTCAGACCAAGGGTTCATCAAGCCCAGCATCCTGTTTCCAACCGTGGCCAATCCAGATTACAAATACCTGGCAAGTACCCAAAACAGTAAGGAGCTCCCATGCTTCTAATGCTAGTTATAGCAATGGCTATTCCTAAAGTCAACTTGATTAATAGCAGTTAATGGACTTCTCCTCCAAGAACTTATCCAAACCTTTTTAAAACCCAGCTACATTAACTGCACTAACTACTGTATTTTTCGCTCCATAAGACACACTTTTTTTTCCCCAAAAGTGGGGGGAAAATGTCTGTGTGACTTATGGAGCGAATATAAAAGACAAATTGAATTAACTACAACCCCACACCCTCCAGACCCCCCCCAAGACTTGCCAAAAGTCCCTGGTGGTCCAGCAGGGGTCCCGGGAGCGATCTCCCCCTCACGGGCATTCGGCTGCCAGTAATCAAAATGGCGCCGGTGGCCCTTTGCCCTTACTATGTGACAGGGGCTACCGATGCCATTGGTCGGCCCCTCTCATATGGTAGGAGCAAAGGATGGCCCACACCATTTTTTAAGATGGTGCCGGCCGTCCATTGCTCCTACCATGTGACGGGGGCTGACCAATCTCACCAGTAGTCCCTGTCACATGGTAAGGGCAAAGGGCCACCGGCGCCATTTTGATTACAGGCAGCCGACAGCCCAAGAGCAGGAGATCAATCCCGGGACCCTCGCTGGACCACCAGGGACTTTTGGAAAGTCTTGGGGGGTCAGGAGAGTGGTAGGCTGAAGTTAATTAAATTTGAAGGGTTGGGGTATTTGCTTTTTTTTTCTCGAAATAGCACGATAAAAGTTTTCCGATCCAGGGAGTGGACTGAAATGGCCCTCCCCAGACAGGAAAACGAAACAGGGACAAAAAAAATTGTATGCACACCCCTAATTAATGCCGGAAACGGACGCTCCATAAGACGCACAGATGCCTGGGAACGAAGCCGGTTTAGCACACCATTTTTTACAATTTTCCCCCTCTGAACCCTAGGTCTTATGGTCAGGTGAGTCTTATGGAGCGAAAAATATGGTACATCCTCTGGCAATGAATTCCAGAGCTTAATTGTGCATTGAGTGAAAAATAATTTTCTCCAATTAGTTTTAAATGTGCTACTTGCTAACTTCATCGAGTGCCCATGGTCCTTCTAATATCTGAAAGAGTAATTGATTGATTCACATGTACCAATTCAAGACTTCTTATGATTTTAAAGACCTCAATCACATTCCCCCCGCAGTTGTCTCTTCTCCAAGTTGAACAGTCCTAACCTCTTTAGCCTTTCCTCATAGGGGAGCCATTTCATCCCCTTTAAAATTATGAGAGGTCTTGAATAGATGTGAATCGGTTATTTACACTTTCGGATAATAGAAGGACTAGGGGGGCACTCTATGAAGTTAGCAAGTAGCACATTTAAGACTAATCGGAGAAAATTCTTTTTCACTCAACGTACAATTAAGCTCTGGAATTTGTTGCCAGAGGATGTGATTAGTGCAGTTAGTGTAGCTGGGTTTAAAAAAGCTTTGGATAAGTTCTTGGAGGAGAAGTCCATTAACTGCTATTAATCAAGTTGACTTAGGGAATGGCCTCTGCTATTTCTGGCATCAGTAGCATGGGATCTTCTTGGTGTTTGGGTACTTGCCATGTTCTTGTGGCCTGGTTGGCCTCTGTTGGAAACAGGATGCTGGGCTTGATGGACCCTTGGTCTGACCCAGCATAGCAATTTCTCATGTTCTTATGAGATACAGCAACCAGAATTGTACACAATACTCAAGGTGCAGTCTCACCATGGAGCGAAACAGAGGCATTAATACATTTTATGTTTTATTCAGCATTCCCTTCTTAATAATTCCTAACATTCTGCTTGCTTTTTCGACTGCTGCAGCACATTGAGCTGACGATTTCAATGTATTATGCACTATGATGCCTAGATCTTTTTCCTGCGTGGTAGCTCCTAATATGGAACCTAACATCGTGTAACTACAGCAAGGGTTATTTTTCCCTATATGCATGGCCTTGCTCTTGTTTACTTATTTTATTTATTTTAAAAGCTTTTATTCTGCAACCTCCCTAAAATATTTGGCGTGGATTACAATGTAACAATCATAAAACTACATAAGACAAACATATAAAAACAAATTTAACATCACTTACTTACTTTCTCATTAAAGCAAATATTTTAAAATTGCATATCCCACTTCACTCAAAAACTGCCTTCAGAGCCTTTCTAAAAAAAAAAACTTTGAAATCCTGTTCTTGTCTCACTTGGACTGGAAGGCTATTCCACTCTTTAGGTGCAATAGCAGAAAAACCATGCATTGGAGTCTTAACCCATTTAAATTGTTTCACCAGTGGAATGTCTAGCAATTGTAAATTCTCAGATCTTAACGTATGCACTGGAATATAATGCACAATAAGATCCCATAATATGCAAGGGGAAAGATTATGCATAAGTTTGAATACAATGGTTAGCAACCTGAATTTGCCCTTTCATTTTACTGGGAGCCAGTGTAATTCTCTGAGAACCGGAGATATATGATCTCTTTTTGCAAAAGTCTTGCGCAATTGAATTTTGTACTAATTGCATTACACGCATCAATCTATCGAAAAGCCTAATATAAAGAGTTCTGCAATAGTCTAAATAACTAAGAACCAACGCTTGTAAAAACGTCCTAAAAAATATTGAAGGTAGAAATGCTCTTAACGGTTGAATCATCTTAAACTTGTAAAAGGTTATCTTCATAACATGACAAACTTGCTGCTTCATGGAAAGTTAGAATCTAAAAATACTCCCAAACTCTTTATCTCCGATTGTATTGGAACTGATAAAGCATTAGATAGCTGGATTTGATTCTTGATCTTTAACTCAGCACCTTTTCCCACCCATAGGATCTTGGTTTTACTCATATTCAGAAATAAATGATTAACCAACCATGCTTGCAACCGTTTAACAATATCTTGTAATCTAGTTTCCGGAATTTCACCCTTAGAATTACATGGAAGAGAGAATTGAATGTCATCCGCATATTAAATTTCATCTGCCATTTGGATGCCCAATCTTCCAGTCTCCCAAGGTCCTCCCTGCAATTTATCACAATCCCCTTGTGATTTAACTACTCTGAATAATTTTGTATCATCCGCAAATTTGATAACCTCACTCGTTGTATTCCTTTCCAGATCATTTATAAATAAATTGAAAAGCACTGGTCCAAGTACAGAACCCTGAAGCACTCTTCTGATTACCCTTTTCCACTGAGAAAATTGACCATTTAATCCTACTCTCTGTTTCTTGTCTTTTAGCCAGTTTGTAATCCATGAAAGGACATCACCTCCTATCCCATGACTTTTTAGTTTTCTTAGAAGCCTCTCATGAGGGACATTGTTATTCAGGTACAGTAGGTGTTTTCCCCCTTCCCAAACTCTTCCACTTTGTAGAAAATATCCCCTATTAAACCCCACCACAGCAGCAGATATCCTTCCCTGTCCCCCCTGTTTCCCATCCCCAAAATACATCATCTCTGGGGTCTAGTGGGTCTCCCCAGTCACTCCTACCACTGCCCTTACATAAAAAATAGACCCTGGAGTCCCCCGTACTTTTAGAAGACTCATTGGTAGTACAGTGGTGACTCGGAGTGCCCCCTAGTTCTGGGCCCGATTGATATAATCTTTCAAAATAATGCTGGCTAGCCATTTCCCCTACCAAGGTCTTGAATTAGAAATAGTAATCCTTTTTTATAATTTTTAAGATTCACTGGTCTGTTATGAGAAATCATTGCTCTGGAATTTGTTGCCAGAGGATGTGGTTAGTGCAGTTAGTGTAGCTGGGTTCAAAAAAGGTTTGGATAAGTTCTTGGAGGAGAAGTCCATTAACGGCTATTAATCAAGTTTACTTAGGGAATAGCCACTGCTATTAATTGCATCAGTAGCATGGGATCTTCTTAGTGTTTGGGTACTTGCCAGGTTCTTGTAGCCTGGTTTGGCCTCTGTTGGAAACAGGATGCTGGGCTTGATGGACCCTTGGTCTGATCCAGCATGGCAATTTCTTATGTTCTTATGACTGAAATCCTGAAGCTATCTGCCCCATAGGAATGTTGTTCAAATCTAGATCTGGAACTTTGTTGGTATTGCAGCCAAAAACTGGGAATAGATTTTGACAGCAGTTGCTGGAGAGGTTTAAGTTGGGCTCTCTCCCTAGCACTAGCTTTGCTGCTATTGTTGATACTGTAGGACACAAGTTTGTTGGAAAGGATAGGCTGTTATCTTCTATGGGGATAAAAGTACTGTCTTCTGTAATGCTGAAGCTGGGTTGTTTTTTTCAACTTGTAGATGGTTGTTCTGCTATAGGTGCTGATAGGGTAAGGACTGTGGAGCATTGATCATTAATAAGATCTACTGTTTCTTTCACTTGGTCTCCAAAAAGATTTTTTCTGTAGACAAGCAGGATGAAATGCAGCCATGCAAATGGGAAACATCATTCAAAGCAAAGATGTGGAATATGATCTCTCCATGCTCAGACAGATCCAGAAGTCTTTCTGAGCATGTACAGGTATTCCTGTGAATCTGCTGCTGCACTAATCTTAGTCAAGATTTTCTGACATGGCGTGTGGACCGTTTTTTCGTTCTCCCTCACTGCATTTTTTCCACGGTTCTTCTTGTATTTTTTCTCTGACAAAATTTTTGTCATCCTCTTCTTTCTCATTGTCTTTTTCTTCTCAGTCCTAAAAATATATATAACTGCTAGTATCATCTTTTTCTTTTCATCTCCATCATGTCAGGAAAGAAACCATTTAAACTTTGTGCTAACTGTAAGCACAAGATGGCCAATGTGGGTCTTGATATCTGCATTCAGTGCCTAGGAGTTTCTCATGATGTAACTATTCTGCATGCAGGAGAATGTCTTCTAGAGCTCTGATTTTTAGAGAGTTAAAACTAAAATAAGAGAAATCACCTTAAGTGATAAAGAAATTAGCATCACAGGAGAGACCAGAATCTAGAAAGAAAAATAGGTCAGAGTCTCTTAAGCACCTAGACCACCATTCTTCCGCTCTGAGCATAAAGACTAATGTGCACAGATTGGGAGAAGGACCTTGGGGTAACAAGTGTCTGGTGATCTGAATGCAGTGAAGCAATGTAACAAGGAATTAGCTAAAGCCAGAAGGATGCTGGACTGCATAGAGAGAGGAATAACCAGTTAGAAAAAGGAGGTGCAAGGGGGTAACCTGAATGGAGTGGCAATTACTACCCTTAACAAAAGACCTGGGCGTATCCTGCATGGAGCCGCATTTACTAATGTTTGTAGATATACAGCAATAGGAAATTAAAATGAAGGGAGAAGGTCATTGTGCACATGTATATCAGTGCTCACTCTTAAGGTTCACGGTAGACAGCTTTCACCCTTTTCCTCACCAAGTGTGTTCCAGCCATCTCACAATTTAAATCGAGGCTGGCAGTTTCCACAGATTACAAAGCCCCACATGTAGACTGATGCAATACAGTGCGCTCAGCCTAGCGCACCGCTTGACGCGTGTTTTGGATGCGCCCCAATAACTCCCGATGCAATAATGGGATTAATGCGTCCAAAGAAGCGCGTAGCTGATAGCGCTCATCACATTCCATGTTGATCAGCCTATTAGCTATTACCCTGCAATGGAAGGAGGTGCGCTAAGCAAAAGACTGCCTAGTGCGTCTCCTACTACCACAAGAAATTTAACACCTGCTCAGAGGCAGGCGTTAAACGTCATGGAGCTGGCCTGACCAAAGCTCCCACATCCCCCCCAAGGTCTGGCCCGATGGGCCAAGCGGTCTGGTCGGACCTGAGGGGTCCTCTACCTGAAATGGCCATTCTGAGGTCCATGTCGTAAAAAAATCCCTTGCCAGACCCCAAATCCCCCCTCCAGGCCAGAAACGCCTGCCAAACCACTCCTTCGGTAGGACCAATCCCCTTTCAGAAGGTTGTTCTTTCACTGAGCGTCTTGTTTTACTGTGCGTGATATTGCATCAGTCCCATGGTTTGAAGCATGAGAAGGCTGGGAAGCACCTGGTGGGGGAAAAGGTGTCGGCGGTCTACCACATACCTTACAGGGAATGTTGGTGTACATCCTTCTTCAGTTGCTACAACTGGCATCCTCATAAGATCCTGGAACAGCACAATGGGGAAGGTTATCAAACAACCATCTCACCCCTCAGAATGTACTAGATTTTAAAAAGGAAAATACAGGTTATAATCATTCTAGAAAAAACGGATAACCATTCTTTAGTGCTACCTTATTTTGGAATTGTAACAAACTTCAATGTAAGTTCTTTAATATGAATAAAGCCAGGTTTTTTCATATCTGTCTACCCACATTAGGATAAAATTTCATTTTGTTAACTTTTATATAACAGCAATTATGCAGCACATAAAAACAACATGAAAATGTTTTAACTAGCTTATCTTTGACTACATTGTTTTAAGATTTACAAGCTCTGTAATTATTTTCTGTATTGTCTTCTCTAACAAAACAAAAGTACAGGTTTCTCTTGTGGCAGAGTGACTACATTGTTCACATCAGGGCTTAATTTGTGGGGGAACACACAAAACAGATTTCCACCACTTCTTTTCAGACTTAACAGGCAGAGCAGCAGGGGTGTTCTGTTCCCACACCTCCCTTGCAGGGGAGAAAAGGGGAGGGGGTGAACCTGGAGCAGACAAAGAACAGCCATAGTAATACAGTAACATAGCAATGATGGCAGAAACGGACCAGATGGCCCATCCAGTCTGCCCAGCAAGTTTCTTACAGTAGTATCTGCCACTCTGTGCAGGTTACCCCCCATGTTTCTCTCAAGGGTAGTGCTCTATGCAGTTACCCCCAAGACTTATGATAAGGATAGTAATATTTACAATCAATCAAAACCAAGCAACTGTCAAGCCCATAAATGACAGCTAGCAACAGTTTTACTGCATGAGGAGCCTTCTTGATAATCCAGACAATGCTGCTTGACATTCTCTGCTTTGGGACTTGCCTATAGAAGCTGTCCCGTGCTTTTTCCTTTATGTCTGCGTGTCAGTACCCCAGACCATAAAAGTCAGGGCCCATGTTGGTTGTTGTCTGTATCCAGTTCCCCTTCTCCACCCCCCCCCTTCTGCTCCCTAATCAAGCCCCTCTCTCTCCCCCCCCTGCTGTTTTTTCTCCCCTCCCTTCCTGTTCTGTATGTATCAAGGGAGGGGGTGATCCTGAAGCAGATACTGCAGAGGAAAGAACAGACACAAAGGGGCCGATGCAATATTCCTGCACAGAAATGGAGAAATTACTTACCTGATAATTTCATTTTCCTTAGTGTAGACAGATGGACTCAGGACCAGTGGGTTATGTGCTCCTCTGCTAGCAGATGGGAGACGCAGTCAGATTTCAAAGCTGACGTCACCCTAGAAATACCCCTGCTGTGACCTCAGCTCCTCACTATTCTCTTTGAAAAGCCATTGTGGACATTTTGGTTACTACAGACTGATTAAAAACTGATTAAAACTTAATTAAAACTCAATTAAAACTTGATTCAAACTGGAGACTGCCAGTGCACTCAACCAACATAACGTTGACAACGGTCATAATGTGGGTGCCCTGAACTAGGGGTAGGGTAACAGCTTACCAATATTTGTATAGCATCAAAGTTCGCCTTCCAGGCTTTTTTTTGGTGCTTCTCTTGGGCAGCTGTAATTTCTCCATTTCCTAGTGTGTAGCCAGATGGACTCAGGACCAGTGGGATGTACAAAAACTACTCCCGGATGGGACGGGCCCTCTTAGCACTACTCTTGTGAAGGCTGAGTCTTCTCGAGCCTGGACATCCAGGTGGTAGAACCTGGAGAAGGTGTGCAGGGAAGACCATGTAGCCGCTTGACAGATGTCGACCGGCAACAGTTGTTTGATCTCTGCCCAGGATACTGCCTGGGCCCTAGTAGAATGAGCCTTAACCTGCAGGGGTAAAGGCTTCCTTGCCTCTATATAAGCTGCCTTGAATACTTCCTTGATCCAGCGAGCTATAGTCGCTCGTGAGGCCGCTTCGCCTTGTTTCTTCCCACTGTGAAGAACAAACAAGCGATCCATTTGTGCACCGGTTCTGATTGCTTTAGGTATTGTACTAGGAGTTTGCTGATGTTTAGATGGCGAAGAAGTCGGGAGTCTTCCTAATACTTATCCATCTTCCTACTATCCCTCTGGTGATGGTAGGGAGATGGATTGATTCAAGTGAAACCCCGAGACCACTTTCGGTAGGAAGGAGGGGACAGTGTGAAGCTGTATCGCTCCTGGAGTAAGGTGGAGGAATGGATCCCGACAGGATAGTGCCCATAGTTCCGAGATGCGACGAGCCGAGCATATTGCCACCAAGAAGACCATCTTTAGCGTTACAAGGCATAGAGACAGACTGCGCATTGGCCTGAAGGAAGGCCCTGCTAGAAAGTCCAATACCAGGTTGAAATTCCATAGGGGGGACCGGCCACTTTAGGGGTAGTCGGAGTTGCTTAACCCCTTTTAGGAAACGGGACAAGTCCGGGTTTGCAGACAGACGGTTTCCATTGACTTCAGCTCTGAAGCAGGAGAGAGCTGCTACCTGAACCTTGAGGGAGTTGAGTGACAACCCTTCCTGTAGGAATTCCAGAATCATGGGGCTCTTGGCCATTCATGGGGGCACTCTGCGGTCTTTGCACCAGGCTTCGAATATTCTCCAGATCCGTATGTATGCCAGGGACGTTGAGAACTTCCACGCGTGGAGCAAGCTGGCGATCACGGCCTTTGAGTAACCGTGCTTTTTCAGGTGAGTCCTCTCAAGGACCAGACTGTAAGAGAGAATCGAGACGGATCTTCGTGAAGGATCGGGCCCTGCTGGAGAAGGTCCCTGTGTGGAGGGAGGTACAGAGGGCTCCCCGCAAAGAGTCTTTGCATGTCTGCATACCACAGGCATCTGGGCCAGTCTGGAGCCACTAGTAGGACTAGCACTCTGTGGTGTTCTATCTTGTGGATGATCTTGCCCAGTAGAGGGCATGGAGGGAAGGTGTACAGTAAGTCCTCCTCTGGTCAGCTCTGGACGAGGGCGTCGATCCCTTGGGAGTGCTGCTCTCATCTGCG
This sequence comes from Rhinatrema bivittatum, assembly GCF_901001135.1. Taxonomy (NCBI): domain Eukaryota; kingdom Metazoa; phylum Chordata; class Amphibia; order Gymnophiona; family Rhinatrematidae; genus Rhinatrema; species Rhinatrema bivittatum. The sequence goes on from NC_042616.1 coordinate 716,157,817, forward strand.
GCTGAAGAACCGGGGGACTTTGGCATTGCGAGATGTGGCCAGTAGGTCCATCGCTGGGTGGCCCCAGCGATTTACTATCAGCCTTCAGATGGTGTAGTCTTGTCAGTGTGGATTCCACTGCCAGTCTCTTGTGGTGGGATGCTGTCTCGAGGGATGCTGTGGAACTCCAGAGCGTAGCCTTCTCATATGATGTTTAGTACCCATTTGTCCGACGTGATCGTGACCCATCATTAGCAGAAGAGGGAGAGTCGACGCCCTATTTCCTCTTCCTGTGGATTCTCATTGGAAAGTTCGGGTAGCGCCTGCACCCGGACCTGTTCCTCTTTTGGGCTGTCTGTTCCGAAAGGGCTGTCTGGAAGGATGGGTTTTTGTAGGGCTGGAAGTGCTGGGAGCCTCTGCCCCAGGCTGTCCTGGGAGAGGGACGATGGGATCTCTTTTCTCTGTCTTCCGGTAGATGAGGCACTGGAGATTCGCTCCACTTACTGGCTAGTTTCTCTAATTCGCTTCTGAATAGGAGAAATCCCTTAAAGGACATTCTTGTGAGGTTCGCCTTAGAGGTCGCATCCGCTGACCAGTTGCGCAACCATAATTGCCTTCTGGCCGCCACTACCAAGGCTACTCCTCTGGCTGAGGTACACACTAGGTCTGATCTTGCATCTGCCAGGAAGGTTGTGGTAGGCTCAATTGACTCTCCGGCGTATGCTCCAGAACTATCTGTCTCTCTCTTGAGAAGAAAGCAGGAGCGAGCCACCAGAGCGCAGTAGGAAGCGATTTGCAGTGTCATTGCTTTTGTGACAAAGGCTTGCTTAAGGATGGATTCTAATAGTCTATCTTGAGCATCCTTCAGTGCTGCTCCTCTCTCAATGGGCATGGTTCGCTTCGAGACAGCACAGACCATGGCGTCCACTTTCGGGAAACGCAGGCGTTCCTTGGTCGCAGGTTCCAGAGTGTACAAGGCTTCCAAGGCCCGCCTTCCTTTAAAGTTTGCATCCAGGGCATCGCATTCCAGGTCAATCAGGTCCTGGTCAGCTTCCAGCATTGGGAAATAACAAGAGGCCTTACAAAGAGACACCAGGATGGGGTACTTTGGTTCCGCCATGGGTCCATGCCTGGATATCCCAGAGTCTTCAGAGTCTGGGAGACAAGGGCTGGCAATTCATCCCTGTGGAAGAAGCAAAGCATGGTTCTGTATGGTTCCAGGCCTGGAGGGATTTCCCCTTCCTCCAGTGAGCCCTCATCATCATCTGTGGTGTCTGGATCCCTGTCAGGGATACTCTTGGTGAGGCGAGGCATGTCTCGAGGCCCCCGGACAGGGCTGGGGAGGATCAGGTGCCCCCGGCTGGGGATCCACCCGGGTCGTGGCCGGGGCTGATTGTGCCTGAACAAGGCTTGCAGTCCCTGGAAAAATTCCAACCAAGAGAAGGCCCCTGGGACAATGTTTATCCCTTGGGGAGCCAGAGTAGGGGTTACTGAAGTGCCCTCTCACGGTGAGGACGCCATCTTGAAATTGCTCAGTTCTGGGGAGCTGTCGGATAAGGTCATTGCCAATCTGTCCTCCGACTGGGATGGACCAGACTTGGAAAACTGCTGAGAATCAAGTCCTCCCTGGGCTTCCTCACAGTGTTGGCACAGGCAGGACTCCAGGTTGGGCTGTTCTGCTCTGATGTAGCAGGCACGCAAAGGGAGTGTCATCTGAACTTCTTTGCTTTCAGGGCCATCGTATGTGCGTTTGGTGTCCGGCACGTACAGGTACTGCGCCTGGATATGCGTGTGTGCGGCTATGAGCGCAGTTATGCGCGTGGCTATGCGCTTGTAAAAGCACACGATATGTGCCCAAGAGGCCAGCCTGCACGTGTACTGATGGCCGAAGGGGGAAGATGGCGCCGTAGCCCACTGTGCGCAAGATGGTGCCGCCGAGGGTTGCCACGTGGCTGACTCCTTGAGCCGAAAACAGGGACTAGCCCATCAAAGGCTGCTCAACCTGTTTGGAGCCCCCCCCCCCCTTATTACCTCGCCGGAATAGAGAATGGAGTCGGTATGGCGCGCTGAGCAAGGAGACCAGAGAAGACTCACTGGAGCCCTTCTTCACTGGCTTGAAGATTTTTCTAAACTTACCTGGTCTCAGCGCTTACCGTACCGGCTGAGTGCAGAGACAGTCTCCAGCTGTGGTGGGAGAGGGCTTTGGCCTTCACTGCCGTGCTTGGCTTTGCACCCGCTGCCTTTTAGCCACTTCAGCGGCTAAGTCCACGCCAGGAGCTGGCTACCGGGCCAAGGCACACCTCTGAGGGATCGGAAATCACCTCAGGAATTCTCAACTGGGGGAGGGACCCTTGGGTATCACCGCAGGAGAGCGGGGCTAACTCTTAAGGATGAATGCTTCTCTTTCCCTTTTTTTTTTTTGTAATCCCGCTAGCACTGTGCTAGTGTCCACATCTGCTAGGGAGATGGAGTGATACTGAGGAACTGAGGTCACGGCAGAGGTATATCTAGGGTTACGTGAGCTTTGAACTCTGACTCCGTCACCCATCTGCTAGCAGAGGAGCACATAACCCACTAGTCCTGAGTCCATCTGGCTACACGCTAGGAAAATGGGTGCTCAGTGTTGAGCACCTGTTTTCCTAACGCGCGCCCAGCCACCTGTCCTGTGCACGTGATCCAATATTTAAACTAGGAGTTGCACAAAAACGGAGGCGCTAAGGAAAATTTGTGCATCCCTAGCGCTGCCTCAGTTTTGGGTACACAGGAGAGGTGGCTGTCAAGCAGGTTGGGAAAATGGATGCTCAATCTATGAGCATCCATCTTCTCCTGCTACTGGCATAAACACAGAAACAAACCAGGACAATTACTGGCCAGGAGGTTAAAGGAGAAAGCTACTCAGAATCATAGTACAAATATTAAAAGATAAAGATATGAAATTCTTGTTTGATTCAAAAGCATTGGACTGCATTTTTCTAAATTCTATGATGAATTATACTCCAATGAAGGTGAAATGAATGAGGCTGAGTTGGAAGAGTTTCTCGAAGATGTCCCTTTGCCAACCCTTCTGGAGGAGTGTAGAGGCTTGCTTAATGATGATATCAGGGCAGAGGAAATACTGCAAGTTATTAAAGATCTGAAGTTGGGCAAGTCTCCCAGATTAGATAGCTACACGGCCAAATTTCACAAAACATTTCAGGTGGTCCTGGTGGGACCGATGGTCACAATGTTTAATTCTCTCTGTGGGGAAGGGGCAATTTCTCCTAATGCGAAAAAAGTGAGCATTGGAGGGTGCAGAGAAAAGACCGAGGTTCAACTACCTGAGCTGTTGAGAACGGAGCAGGGGATCTCTCTGCCGACCGGGAGCTCCAGCTGACCCGCCGACGTCGCGACGTGAGGGGCGGAACCCCGACGTGGATCCCGGAAGTAACCCTTAAAAGTGGGGCCTCCTGGAATTCTAGCTGAGGGTGCAGAGAAAAGACCGAGGTTCAACTACCTGAGCTGTTGAGAACGGAGCAGGGGATCTCTCTGCCGACCGGGAGCTCCAGCTGACCCGCCGACGTCGCGACGTGAGGGGCGGAACCCCGACGTCGATCCCGGAAGTAACCCTCTTAATTGAGGAGCTCAGCGGCGCACTGCAGAGCCGGCGCGCAGCTGAAGCCGCGCGCGCTAAAGGGGTGCGCGGCGAACCGGCTTTGCCCGGCTTCGCCCGGAATCGTCGGACGTCGAAGAACATCTCAGTTGACTCGTTTAAGGTACAAAATTTATTTCCATTAAAAACTTGGTTTTCTCTGCTGATTAACAACTGCACGTGACTTTTGGTATCATATAAATTGGAAGAAATCGCGGTTTCCTACATTTGACTTATAATTATGCCTCCAAAACGCAAAGGTAAAGTGCGGGTATTCCCCTCACTACCTTTGCCATCCCCGATTCAGCAGGAAATCAGGTTTCTCCTTTCACCTGCTTTCAATGATGGGAAGTCTAAAGACTCTGATGTGCCACTCATCCAGGGAGGGCTGAGTGTGCCTACAGACGAAGCTTCTCTGAGCCCTAACATCGCCATACCCCCTGCACAAAGACCTGCGGAGATAAGCCCCATTGGGACTAATGTAGAATCTGTCATAGAGGGGGCCTCTGCTAACTTGGATGTGACTTCAAGAAGTGTAGGAGAAGGAGTCTTGAATGTCGAAAATCCTTTGATAGGAAATTTAGATCAAGTAATCCAAGATGGCAGCATAGGCCTACCTTCCCGCCCGGCAGTGGTTACTCTTGACTCACTTTGGGGAATGATGGAAGGAATGTTTGTTAACATTAAGGGGCTAGAAAAAAAAGTAGATAGTTTAATAATAGGTGGCCAACAAGACAAGCTACAAACACAGAAACAAATTAGAGAATTGGATGATAGGACAAAAGAATTAGAGAAATCCCAAAAGAGTAATATGGAATTTCATGCAGCTGTTGTAAAGGACAGAGATGTAATTTCAAGACGATTGGAATCACTGGAAAACACAGCCAAGAAATATAATCTAAGAATTTTCCTAGAGTGATTGGGGAATTACCCTATATCACTCTTAAAACTTTATTCACTGAGATTCTTGGCTCTGCTTCTAGTGATAAAATATCTATAGTAAATTGTTACTTTATTCCCAATAAAAGAAATTTGAGTGATAGATTAGAACAACCTTTCCAAGGAGATTTGACACATTTTCTTGAATCTAGTGCTCAAATAATTGACTGGGGAACTCTTTTGGTAAATTTCTCTATTTATGAGGACATTAATAAAATAATGAAAACTTATTTCCAAAAATATCCTGTCAATTTTATGGGTAAACAGATTAAGATATTCCCCGATCTAGCTTTTACAACACAATTACGGAGGAAAGCCTTTTTGGTTTTATGCCAAGAGGTAATTGACATGGGTTATACCTTTACCTTGAGGTTTCCGTGCAAGTGCGTCTTGGAAAAGCAGAATGATGTATTTATCTTTTTCTCGCCTGAACAACTTAAGACTTTTATAGAACAGAAGAAAATTCCAGCCTCTTCCCCAATAGTGAGTTAAGTTAAATAAAGGAAAGATATAAAAATAGCAGATAATATGAGCCCTGGCTTAACAAATTTCTAGTTATATATACTCCCCTTGAGTTTCAGTACTATGCAGTGTCTCCCTCATTTATGCTTAATACTAATGAGTCTGGTTATGTTGAGTATGTTTCTTATGTATAAGCTTAACCTCACAGAAGTGAAAGTATAGCATGTTGTTTTCTTTTTCGATTTTGTAAATCATTCCCAGATCATGTATTTCTTATGCAAACTTATTGTTTTGTTTGTATTATAATTAAAATGATAAATAAATAAATAAATAAAAAAGTGAGCATTACAATCATTTATTTATTTATTTATTTATTTATTTATTTTATTTAATTTAATTTTATATACCGGCAACCGTTTGCACATCGTGCCGGTTTACAAGTAACTTACAACAGAAGATATATAGGCATAGCCTTTACAGAGAACGGTATATAACGTAAAACACAGTAACAGAACAATTAGCTAAGTAACTGGGGAGGGATGGGGGGGGGGGTAGATACAGGGGGGGCAGGGGGAGGGTGCAAACAGATACAAGGGGATAAAATGTGAATAGGGATTCGAGGTAGAAATATGTACATTGGTTATATACAGAAGTTGTACACTGGTTATATACAGGAGTTGTAGGAAACTTTAGAGGGGGGGGGGGGGGTGCTGAGTGTAGGTCCTGAAAGGGGGGTGTTGGAGAGGGATGATGGTAGGGCTAGCGTGTTAGTTGGTGAAGATGATGAAGAATGGGGGTATGCTTGGAGGAAAAGCTAAGGCGCGTCAGGATATCACCCTATTTCCTTATAAATTTAGATTTGAAGATATTGGCCAAGGTACTAGCCAATAGGTTTGGGTTTGATCTGACTCTGATCCATGATGACCAGTCATTGTTTGTACCAGGAATACTTGCCTAAGACTATGTTCACAGAGTTCTCAATTTCATGTGGTAGGTGAGAAAGCAAGGTAAGGTGAAAAGGTCTTTGATCAGGTCAATTGGTCTTACTTATTCCGGGTCTTGGAAAAGTTTCAGTTGGGATCTAACTTTATCACATGCATACAGAAACTGTATTTGTGTCCATGGATTAAGAAAAATGGAGGGTATACAGATACCTTGACGTTAGGAGGGGAACCTGTCAAGGATGTCCGTTGTCACCCCTACCTTTTGCCCTATCACTGCAGCCATTTGCTGAAGGGAGAATTAGGGAAGGGAGAATAAGGGGAATCTTGGGGAGACCAACTATAAGATGCCACTATTCGCTGATAACATTTTGTTTACCTTGGAGTCTCCTGGGGAGTCTTTAGGGATGTTATTGGGAGAAATGCGGGATTTTGGTTTGGTTTCGGGGTTTAAGGTAAATGAAGATAAGTCAGAAATCTTGAATATATCTTTTTCCCCAAAGTGTATAGCTTGAGATCACACTTACCTTTCAGGGTTGCCAAGGACTGGATGAAATATCTTGGGCTGCGTATTGGCCCAGAGGGAGATCAGTTATTTCACTTGAATTATGATAATCTGTTTAAGAATATTTTCAGTGATATTGATAAGTGGGAACGACTGGATCTCTCATGTTTCGCCTGGATATCTACTGTGAAAATTAATGTATTGCCTAGATTCTGTTATTTCTTTCAGACTCTCCCAATTCCGGTACCTGACCACCTTCTAAAGATTGGCAGAAAAAGATATTCAGTTTCATTTGGAAGCACAGCCCTCTGAGAGTAGTGAAGGGGGTGCTTTATCCAATCAAGCTGAGGGGGGGCACTGGTGGATTCTCAACCTCGAGTGGTATTTTGAAGTTTCCCAACTGAGAGCAATTATTGATTGGCATAGAATAAGAGGGTTAAACCTTGGATAGAGGTGTAACAAAGAAGGGCAGGGAAATACTCCCTTGAAATGAGAGTCTGGAAGGGGGCGGGGGGGGGGGGGAATTGTGCAGATGCATGATCTATCACTTTATTCCCGCATGACATTAGAGGTCTGGAAAACGTGGAGACCCATTTTTGTTGGGGAACAGGATTTCTATTATCGCTCATCTTTTTTATTTAATACAGAGTTCCTGTTACGATTCCGCTTTTGGGACAAGCCCACAAGCAGCCTCTCACCTCTTTCTTGGCCAGCCAGCTTCCTAATGCAGTCTCCACGCGGCTGAGACTGCTGCTGCCGTGCTCCACAGTGGGCCCACTGCCGTTGCGGCCTGGAACCGCCTTTGCTGCCTCCTCTCCTTCACGGCAGGAGCCACAGACGTTCTGCTACCTCTTCGCGGTCTGGAACCGCCGTTGATGCCTCCTCTCCTTCGCGGCAGGAGCCGCCGATGTTTCCTCTTCATCCCACTGCCAGGAGGCCGCAGACGCCGTTCTTATGCAGCTTGGAGGTCGCCCTGAAGTCTTCTTCCCAGCACAGCATGGAGCCGCTTCCATTCTCCTCTTCTTGCAGCTGGGAGGCTGCTCTGGAGCTCCTCTTCACTGCCAGGAGGTCGCCACCGGTGTTCTTCAGCAGCTGGAGCCGCCCCCAGCTTCTCTTCGCAGCAGGAGCCACCTCCGACGCCTCGGGTCTGCTTTCTTCACAACATGGCTGCTCTACCTGGTCCTGCCTCCTTAGGTGCAGGGCCAAGCCTCTCCTCAGCATTTAAAGAGCCAGTCCTTCTGGCACCTCCTCGTGATGTCATCCTGGGTGTTCCTCTTCAGCCCTACAAAAGGGCTCAGCCTTCAGTTCCTCTTCGCCTTCGCAAGGAGTCAGTCATGGAGTCGGACTGCTCCTGGATCCTCTGTTCCAGCTCTTCGGTCCAGGAGTCTCCAATGATGTCCCCCTCTGCTTCTTCAAGACACTCTGTTCTTTGTGGGAATTCCCTTGTCTTCCTTTGAGGTTCCTGATCCTTCATCTGCATCTTCGTTCCATGTTTGGTCTCTCGCCGAATCCTAAGTCCTTGTCTTCAGATGTCTTCGTCGTCCGACCCTCCTGATGTCTTCACCTTCAGATCTACCTGACGTCCTCGCCTTCTGATGTCCTACCTTTCTGAAGTCTATATCCTGTTGTTCTGCCTGTCAGAGCCTCCTCGAAGCTCTTGGTTGGGTGACCTGGGGGTCTGAAATCCAGATGTCCAGATGACTCAGATGTCTTGTTCTCCAGTTCACTCGACACCTCCTGGATGTTCTTGACTGAGTGTCCTGGAGGTTGAAGTCCAGATGTCCTGACGTACTAGACGTCTTCATGTCAAGTTGTCCTCGTCTTCAGAATCCTTTTGATGCCCTCATCTTCAGTCCTTTTCGCTGTCAAGCATTCAGACCTTTTGGCTCCTACATCAAGGAAGCTTTCAGACTCTTTGGCTCCCTCGGCAGGGTAGCCTTCTTCTCGGATGTCTTGGTTCTGGTTTTACCTCCTAGTGGCCCGTCCTCTGTTCAACTTTGGTCTTGACCTTCAGATGCGTCTTCCATGCTGGGTCTGAAGCCGTCGCTTTTTCAGGTTGGCCTGCGCCGATCATGCCTGGTCTCTGAAGCTCAGTTCAGGATGGAAGCTATTATGAGTCATGGCCAGATACCTTCATACTGAGTTTTAACTTTCTGTCGTCTTTTCACTCAGCAAGTGTCTTTATCAGTGTCCCTGATGCTCTTCTCTTCAGCCTTGCCTCATCCTTATCCAGTATCGTTTGACCTCGTCTTCAAGTATTGTCTGATCATCGACTTCAGTCTTCAAGTCTCGTCTTGTTCCAGTTCCATCTTCTGCCCTCAACCTCTGTCCGTCCTGGCGCATTTTCCGTTCCTGTATGGCAGGTCGGAAAGGGCTACTGAGTGGCCGGAGGGCTACCCCAGAGACCAGCATTGCGTTGTTGGGTCTCTACTGATGCGTCAGGTTCGGTGGAGGTCCGAGTCCCTGGTCTTCTGCCTGTCCACCTGTGCTTGGACACATCTCACTTGTCTCGGCACTTCCACGGAGCTCCTCTCTGCAGTCGTGTCATGGTCCAAGGGTACAACACTCTCCCCGGAAGTGGGATCGCTCCTTAGTGCTCCCGCAACAGTTCCCACTGGGTAGTAATATGGCTTCTTGCTCTCGATGGGTGACATTAGGGCTAACACACTGGAGCAGGTTTGGAGAGGACAAGGTGGGATATCTCTCACAGAAATACAGAAAAAATATTCCCTGGAGAGTAGGGACACATTTGCTTTTGTTCAGTTACTACACTTTGTGAACCAGAGGAGGGTTGTCTCTGATCTTAAAGGTGATATTTTATTTGAGGGCTTCTGTGACAAGGCTGACAATCAGTAGACCAATCTCAAAAATTTATGGTGTTTTAAATGCTGATTTGAAGGCTGTATCGGCTCATAGGGCATGGGAGCGATATTTTATTTTGGGGGGGGGGGGCCAGTAGATGATGCGGGATGGGATCAATGATTTTTATTTGTGAAGAAGAGCTTTATTTCTGCCACATTAATAGAGAATGGTTATAAAATACTTTTTAGGTGGAATTTGACTCCAGTTAAGCTGCATAGAATATTCCCAGCCATCAAGGAGGAGTGCTGGTGGGGATGTGGAGCAAGGGACACATTTTTTCATTTATGGTGGCATTGTCCTGAGATCTGCAGAAGTTGTGGGCCAAGATCATTTTATTTTTCAAGGCACTCATGGGGCTGAATGTGGTGAGGGATCCAAAACTGTTCTTGTTTGGGATCCCAGATCAGTCACTTATTGAAATAGAGCACAAACTGTTGATGCAAGTGTTGTTGGCAGTTAAAGGTGAGATAGCTTATAAATGGCTGAGGATATGGCAGTGGCTGCAGGCTAAAGGGGAGGGAGCTGTTCCCCCAGCTATCACTCCGGGCATCCAGATGAGAAAATTTAGGGGTTCCCAACCACTACTCGCTCCTCACCTACACCCAGGGGGATGTCCTACCAGGACCTAACCACCCTTTGGGAGGCTAGACTCTTGAATAAATTTTTTTTTTTTTTAATTTGGGTACAGAACCTCAGGTTCCCCATCTGTTATCAATTCAAGGAAGACTTCACAGAGTGTACTATATGGGAAAATTGACAGCGATCGGGAATGGTTCCTTGTCCAATTTGAAAAGGTCTGGATGCCCTATATTGAGTGGCTTAAAGTTAATAGAGAAGCCAATCAATAAAGAGGACATCTATTCCCCTTTTCAATTACCATTTTTTGTGTTATGGTGCTAAATTCTTAACTGCATCTTCCAGTAATGGGTCTTGGCAAATGAACTCCAAATGGTGTTTTTTCTTTTTTATATAGATGTCTAATGTGCTTGTTGGGTGTCTCATATTTTCCTCCTGCACTGCATTAACTGAAGGCTTCTGAGAGATTCAATTTAGGGCATGATGTTACAGAGTGCCTTAGTGTGGGAGTTCTTACAGGAGTGGGAAGAGGGGGGTTCTAAGTAAAGTATAATCCTGATTAATGTATTGGGGATTAGGCTTTGTAATATTAAGTTTGTCCCCTGGTAAAGAGGGCTTGTTAATTTATGCATGTGGCTTTCTTTGCTGTAAGATGTTTTATTACCTGTTCCATATGCTGAAGTTGTTTAATAAAAATTTAAATGGAAAAAACAGAGTTACAACTATAACTCCATCAGCAGTCTTAATGCCATAAAAAATGTGTTGAATATAACACAAAGCTAAAAAATACTGTCTATGAAATATATAAATATACACATCCAGATATCTAAATATAAACAGATTTTCAGAAAACAATTTAAATACCAACAGGAAATTAATTATCACAAAATACTGTCACTCTCCATACAGGTGTTAATTCTGCCAGCTAAAGGTTTTCGAGTATAGTAAATAATGGTCCTCACAAAGCCATTAATCAAGTCCAAAGTCACAAACTGGCATTCAAATGCAACAACTAAACCAGCGGCATTATTAGGACATTGCCAATGGGCAATTTGGATGTCAGAAATGTTTAAGAGAGATACAAGTGTGATAAAATGTTTATTAGATACGTTTTAATTTTCAAATATACCTAACATACTACAATACAATGTTTTAAATAGAAAATAAATTACAATAATTATAAACAAATACATGAAAATTCACTGGCAGGAAATAATTCCCACATGGGAGAACAGGATACCAGAAAAATTCAGTAACTAGAGGACATACTGGAACCCATTTGTCAACTAGTCACTCTGCTGATGACAAATGATCTGCAAAAAAATGACGAACTCTGGGCTCAATGTATTTAATGTTTGTATGTATCTCTCTCTCTCTCTCTCTCTATATATATATATATCTATATCCTTAAAGTATTATTTAAGATGCATGCTTTGTAATAAAGCTGCAGCCCTATTTTCCCATGCACCAATGTCCTGAGCTGTAGGCGGGGGTTGGGAGAATGTTACTTGGATATCTTAAAAAAAAATCTCTGTATGCCTTTGGTTGCTAAGATACCATTACAATACCATTTATATTATTTACATGGAACTTATCTGTGGTTAACAAACTCTAGCTTTCAGTACATCCAGTAAGTCCAAAAATTACATATCAACCCCTAGAGATCTTAACACTATTTTTAAAAAGAAAAATAATTAGAACTCAGAAATAGTCATATGGAAATGAGGAACACAAATATCAGTGATACACTTTACAAACTAAAATAAATGCATTATGACTAGTGGGAGTACTTGGACAAGATATATGAAATGATACCTTACTTCATCAATGGTTGACTGTAAGAGAGTATGTTTGTATTGTATAATGCTACTAAACATAAGAACAGAGAAAATGTTGGTAGATAAGTCCTGCAAGACCCATCTATTCTAGAGCTCTTCTCTATGTTCCTACTCTTACATAGCCAATTACTTTCAAACCTTTTGACCACCTATTATATCGCCCCTTCCCTCCAGACACTCCCAGCATTAGATTCCTGCAGCCTAGGGCCTGGTCGAAACCACCTGCACTTCTTGTGGCCCTTTTAAAGGCCATGCAGCCAGCATGTCCTGTGGGCATTGACTGATAATGTCATCTCAGCTCTAGTATACAAGGAAGCTCAGAACTACCACCCAGTGCCTCAGCAACAGGTCTCCTGCATGCTCCTGCCTGCAGTCCTAGTTGCTTTGTGTTCCTACATTGCTCCAGTTTTCTTGTGTTTCAGTTCTCCTGCCTTATTCCTGCCTCGTCGTGTGCCAGCCTTCTCGCCTCGTCTCTCTCTCCCTGGACTTTGTGTCCTTGGCTTTGTTCTTCAGTTGCTGACCTTGGACCGGACCACTGACTTTGCCTTGGTCTGCCATGACCTCAGCCTGGACTTTGACTACTTTTGCTCTACTATCAGCCTGTAGCCTGCCACATGGAAGAGAGCCACCTTGTGGTATTCTCTCCTCATGTTGGCCCAAGGGTCTACTCTGTGCCATGTTACACCCATGTTACAGTCATAATGTCTTTCAAGTTAAATATAAGATGTTGGTAATTATTGTTCCAATAGGAAAAGTACTGCACTGTCAGAAAATATTTATACAGTGCAATATTCAAATTTATATTTAAAGCTTTCCAGGGCTCATCACTATGATGACATTTTCAAAGACTGCAGTGCTGGTACAATAAAATCCCATCATTTGTATTCTCAGCATGCCTACAATAGCTTCTTTTTCTATGAGGACCCTTGCTATATTTTGGTAAGGCTAAACCATGTTGTCCACGAGCACTGGGTTATCACTTGTTAAAGATGTTTTTGTTTATATGTAGAGATCCTCTTGGGATCTCCATCAGAATTGGGCCCTAGTCTAGGAAGTAGAAGTGGCACACACTGCTTTGCTACGGTGCCGCCTGTGAAGTTGCTGCGGCAGTGGTGGGCTTCTGCCTACTCAAGAGCAGGTGGTGCTCAGGATTAGTGTGGCTTTTTTTTTTTTAGCTGTTAAAGTAGAAGGATCTATTTTTATTTTGTTTCATGTTCTTGTTAAGCTGAACCTCAACCCCTGGCTACACAGGATAGGAAATGAGGCGGTAGCTTTCTGGTCAACATCCTTGGCTAGGGTGTGTCTCTCAGGGCTTTGAATTGTTTAAGGATTTGGGTGCTTTCTTCTGAGTTTACTGGTTCCCCTAGTCCTTCCCTCTTATTCCAAGAAAGGCTAGGAGGAGAGAAACCCAGTTTTTCTCCATTCACATCCAGTGACTGGAGTGTGGTAACTCTGCCTTTGTGAAGGCTTTGGAGATTTTTCAGTGATCTACCTTTGGTTTCAGGAGGAAGTTTGTCCATCCTTCTTGCCCAAGAGTGCATTCTTTTCCCTGCTACTGATTGCTGGGACTTTCAGCCAAAAAGATCCTACCTACCATCTGAGAAGAGTTGGGAGAAGTAAAAATGATTTCAGCTAGAGTCCCCCACAGAAATCTCTACCCTTGGAAGAAGAAAGCACTGGGGGGGCTCAGAAGAATCACCTGCAACCTCAAGTACCTTTTCTTTTTGGACAGGAAGAACAAGTTTTAGCTAGAGGACCCCATTCCATCGTGGGAGCCTTCCTTCCATATCCCAGAGTCTGCAACACTGAAGGACACTTACACATAACAAGCAGGGTTAGGATTTGTATTTGGAACATGGATGAAACACCAAGGAAATGTATCTGAAGCTAACTTATAGCAACTGATGAAGTCACACAGTGAACTTTCATTACTTGGAACAACCACTTTGAGTGTCTCATCTGAGCTTTGGGCACTTGCACATCCACCAGACTTACATAATTAGAGAATCACAGTAAAGGACTTTCACCCTGTGCACAGACTCTGGAAGTTTACTGTCCCCCTTTATTGGAGAATCCAAACCAGGGTTTAGCAGGACTTGGTCAGGACTTAGCCCTGGGTCTACGTGTGTGACCTCCACCTTCACAGTACAGACTAGAAGAGAGGCTACATATAATTTTAGTGGCCTTTGAAGCAAATAACTTTTTTTAAAACTCAATTTTTATTTTCATACTGTGCAGACAAAAATTTTGGAAAATCTGAGCAAAATCTCTCCAGTTAAGGTTACTTTTTAGTTGTTTATTCAACATTTATATTTTGAACGTACAAAATGGCACTAGCACAATTTTCTATCAACAATTACAACAGAGTGCATGCATGCAAGAATGCCCTTCTGGGATAACTGAAGACAATTTATTTTTCTGGGACTGGAGGCCTTCCCATATTTTGTATAGGGCTGAATGATTTATTTACTCTGAGATCTGGCTCCTGTAGCCCAAGCTCTGAGGTCAGTAGGCATCTAGGGGCTCATGTGAAAAATATTCAATACAGTTTAGAATCCTCTGTATGAGGAAAGAGGGAGAAGTGTTTTTTTTGCACAGAACTAAATTAAGAGAGAATATACTAATACTGTCAGCCAGAATCATATCTGCTGTTGAGAGCCAATACTGAATTTCTTTCCAAACCTACTTGCCTGCATTACAAAGATTTGTATCATGTCTAAAAGGAATTCTATGGGAAGTTGACAATTGAGACTCCTCCTCTTTAAACAGCCTTCCCTCCCATGCCCCGTGGAAAAAAAAACCTTTCTAGAAAGAAAACTTGCTTACCTTTAACAGGTGTTCTCTGAAGACATCAGCCGTGAGTGGGTCATGTGACTGCTTGGAGCACTGAGGGGAATTAATTTTCTAGAGCTTACTGGTAAAGATAAAGTCTTACACATGCACAGGGCTTTCTGTGCTGCAGTAGGCCCCCAAATCACTCTCATTTCCCATTTAGCAAAGCTAAGGGAGAAGACAGAACAAATTCTAAGAGGCGAGAGGGAGTGTTTGATTGACTCGTTAACTGCTGTACTTAGAGAATACAATTTACAAGTAAGCAGCTTTGCTTTCTCTGGAGATAAGCAAGTTAACCAGTCATAATGAGTGGGACCTCCTAGCTTAGGGGCAGATGCAAACAAAAAAGGGGAAAAATACAACAATCACCAACAGACTTTATAGTAACAGTGAATGAAGGAAGAAAAAGACCCAAGTGCTCCATCCAATCTGTCCCGCAGGCTTTTTTTTTTTTTTTTTTTTTTTTTTTTTAAAGGTAACCCCTTTTCTTCATTTCCATCTTTTAGCCACTAGGGATCCTCTGTGTTTATCCCACATCCTTATGAATTTCATTACCATGCTTGTCTTAACTACATCTTCCAGGACAGCATTCCATGTATCATCTGGAAACAGTGTCCAGACGATAATGTGACATAAATGACACATCTGAATTCCACATGACAACCTTGCACATGTTCTCCACCGAGAAAAACTCTAGATTGGCAACCAATGTGGCCATGCTTCTTGATATTTCAATCCTACACGAGCATAATAAAAGGAGAACAGTCTGCTACCAACCGGAAATGGTATGTTCTGTCATCAAATTGCCAGGTGTATTGGTATCAAACTAGGTAGATTTTCTAAGGGGTTAAATCTGCTCTAGACAGAAGGTGGCATCTCATTTGTAATATAAAGTATGCAGGGCTGCCTTATCTTTAAAGGCATGCAGCCTTAGGAAGAATGTTGATAAGACAACTAAGATAAAAGTCAGATACGACCATAGGTAGGAACTTGGAATGTGTACAAAGCACTACACTATATATCTCCCATTATGTGTAGGAGAAAGGAGGACTGAAGACAAAAAAAGATTCTGCATATGCATATGAAAGAGCCTACTATGGATAGGAGATAAAGTGAGGAAAATGCTGATGGGGAACTAATTGTCAGTAAGGGCTTCAGTGGGTGGGGTTCTGGAGTGGGAGTGGGCCAGGATTCCAAGCCACTCCTTATAGCAGGATGGGAAGAAGAGAAATTCCAGAATCCAAGATGGAGGACACAGAGTAAAAGCTACAGGACCAAGAGAATGGTGGAGAGATATGGCACCTGACACTCTGGCTACTGGGCAAAGAAAGTTGTGGTACTCTCTGTTAGAACTGGGACAGCTTTGTGGAGCTGAAAAACTTCCTAAAGCCCTGTTTGTAGTTGCAACTAGATGAAGGATAGGGCCAGGGTTGAGGTTGCAGTTTATAAAAACCTGAGAAGAAGGATAGTTACAAAGGCTGTACACTGACTGCAGTTACCTGTGAGAGGAGAGGCTGTAGGACTGTGTACTATTATCGCATTTGAAGAAGAGAAAAGTTACATAAACTGGGTATTGTGACAATAGTCTGTAAGGAGAAAGGTTGAGAGACTATTATTATAAAAATCTGGAAAGAGAAGGTCTGGGAAACTGTGTCTATTGGTGTGACAATGGAACATGGAAAACAGTGGCGTGTACGGAAACTGTTCCAGTGCTATATTTCCAGGATACAGCTAAGTGAATGTGACAGTGAAAGTACAGATTGTGAAAGGGTAGCAAAGACTGGGTTTTACCAATGCCAGGGTACTGTAGAAGAAATCTGACAGATAAAGTATGGACTGTGGAGTGCAGCAGAGATGGCCCATTTTCCATTACAGGTGGATTAATCACTAAGCTCTGAACTTCACCGACTGAAGTGCCTGGAACCAAAAAGGTGACCTTCCAGGTTAGATACCTGAGCTGATCAGAGTTCAGAAGCTCAACAGGCGCTTTCAGCAAATGGGCTAGAACCACCATGTCCCATGACAAAACAGGAGGCTTCAAGTCGAGCACATCCTGCATGAAGCTGACAACTAAAGGCTGTACAGAAATGAGATTTCTTTGTATATGGTGGTGGCAACCTACCAATGTTAGTTTTAAGTCCACACTCTGAGAAGTGTAGGTGGCGCTAAAGCAGTTTTGTGTAAGACAGGAGACAGGAATTAGTTTGAGGCCCTCATAACAGATCTTACTCATTTAAAGTCATACATCCTCTAAAAGAATTTTTTCCCAGAAGCTAGAACTGGAGACACCACTGAAATCCAAGAGAACCTATTAAATCCTCATCATCATCCAGACTATGCAGGCTAGAGACTGGATGTTGGAATGTGAAATTTGTTTTGAGGTAGATTTTCAAAAATTACTATAAATTTGGTAAAGGTAGATTTCGAAAGGTACCTGTCTGGCCTTCATACTGAACAATATTAAATTAGCAACAAATACACCTGCAGTTGCTCTATGACCAGGGGACAAGGCTTTCCTGCTCAACTCCGCACTCACAGTTTTGCTACCATTTCTACATGTTCGCATATGTTTCTCTCTCAAAAATCAAACACCTGAGATGGAAACCTATTTAGAAAACTTGAGTCTCATCTAAAACATTTAGAAGTCAGGAGCAATTATAAAAGCTTTCCGCTGATTTACTTTATGGTTTTTTGGGGGGGCTGGAAGGGAGTTAGTGCTTTTTCTTCCTTTGTGTTTGCTCTTTTTTTGCTTATGTCTTTTATGTGCATAGGTGGAGGGGGCTTGCATCTTGCTTTGCTTTTTTTCGGAGGGGAGAGTGGGGACTGTGTTTTTATACTCTGTTTCTCTTTCCCAGCCTCTTCCTCCCTTGTCTCTCTAATGTCTTCCTCCCGGCACTTTTCTTCTCCCCCAAAAGCCTGCCTCTTTGCATCCTGGCAGCAGTGGTTCCATCAGGCTGCAGCAGCATCGTCATATCTCTATCTTCAATAAATTTAACATGATGTATAGTCAACTTTTTTGCATTACACAAGAAACCAGCAAGAGGATGGAAAACACTACAACTGCCAAACTATTGAAAAAGGGAAGTTATTTATTTAGTTACATTTGATTATAGACTCACCATTTCAGCCTCTAGCAGCAGCACCAGTCTGTCCTCTTTAGCTGGTAGGACCTGGAGAATGCCACCAGCCCTATTGTCTGCAGCTACCAGCAACTCCCTTTTGATCTTTAACTGTCAGGGCTGAGGGAATCCCTTCAGTTCTGTGACCCCTGATTCTCAATTTCAGTAGGTAGGGTCCACAGTGTTCTGCTAGCCCTGTGGTCTCTCCCTCTCTTCATTTGCTGGTAGGACCTGGAGAAACCCCCACCAGCCCTTCAAATCCCGATATAGGTCCTAGTATGCCATTAATACTGCACTCCACCAAAAAGAAAGCACTAAATATGAATATATTCAGTAGTTAATTTCAGCTTGAATGTCTCACTAATCTCAAATAAGAATTGGTGAATATTTCAATAAACAAAACTTTATGGTGGAAGGTAAAATTAGGATAGGAGGGAAAAGGATATGGTGGAGAAGGGGAGATATTGGGTAATCAGGAAGGCTATCATGAAAGTAAAGTTTTGTAACATTTTTTTATTTGTAATTGTATATGGCATGGATCACTGTGTTTGGTGAGTTATATCTATAGTAACTCACTCTGGGCTGAAATATGTTTGCCTTAGCTGAGGTTTTTGAACAGTGTACTTATGATTTTAATTATGTTGAATTTAGCTATCTCCAGCTTCTGAAGCAGACACGAGATGTTAAAACACTGGTATTTGTCAGACGGGCAACAATCCCAACTATGGAAGAAATATGAAATGAAGGGAAGTGAAGTACATTAACCTACTATTTTTGACAAGAAAAGTGCAATACGATTCAGCACTTTTTCATCTGGGAGCAAGTTAACATCAGGAAGAGTTCTATATCTTGAAATTGATACTGGTGCAAGAAGAGTTTTATTGCATAAAAAAAAATTAAAAATTGAAAAGTTAGTGTAAATCAATCAAAGCTTGGAACTTGCAGCAATGCCGCTTGATTATAATGGTAACTCTGATGACCGTTGCAGATCTCAAGCCCAACAGGTTTGTCATTCCTATGAGATGAAGCTTCCATCGGAAATTAATGCCTATATGTCGCTCCTTGATGAAGAATTAATTTAGTTCAAAACACGGTCTCGGACTAATAATTATATATAAGGCTGGGTAAAAAAGTGGAAACACACTCCAATGATGCCTAGTATGAAGGTCAATTTATCAGTGTCCAGTTTATTAGCATTTAAATATTGAGGAAAAGAGGACTATTACCTCATTTCTGTCATCACAGTATATTGTTATCCACCTTCTTATTAACCTGCATTCTCATTTGTACCTCCTGAAGGATTTCAAGGACAGACACAACTATAATATCCTTAGAAGGTTGCACAAACTGAAGGATGTCAAGCTTCTTGGCTCTCGACACTTCCTCCTTTTGCCGTATAAATAGGACAGCCTCTGCCATTCTCTTTAGAAAATTAGCAAAGGAGAGGACCTCTAGTGGATACTGTTTCCTATCTTGTAAAGGAGAGGGATTTGTAGGGAGACCCGTTGACACCTGCTATCGGAGAAGTCCTTAGGATCTATAACCATTTTCCTAGGAGTATTCCAAGTCCAAGCCTAACTGGTATGTCAGGAGCATGGGCCTGGACCTCATCTGTTTAGTAGACAAGGCCTCAGAGAGAGAGAGAGAGAGAGACTCATCAGAACCTAGACCCCAATGAACTCCTGCGCCTCAGTGAAACTTCTTCTCCTGATCAGCTGAAGATTTACATCTGTGTAGCAGAGCAAAAACCAACTCCTCTCTCATGGAAAGGACAGATATTATATCAATAATGCAGCTTTTTCTCTCATAGGATATTTATGCCAATGCAAAAAAATTCTCAAAAATGCTGAAATTCCTTTTTTTTTTTTTTTTAAGAATTTCTAACTTTTCCAACAAAATCTATAAATCAGAACCAAATTTTATGAAATCTACATAAACAGGATACTTTTAAGACTGTCTGCATAAGTGCAAAGTCTTTGGGTACTTTTTATCTGTGAAATTTGTACTAATTTTCAAGGTTACAGTATTACCTATACTTTCAATTTGAAAATTACCATAGGAAAGGTACCCAATACATTTGCACCACTAATATGTGCAGGTACTTTTCAGGACTCTTCGTGCATGCTTTTGAAAATGCCAAAGTATGTGCATAATTCTAAACCCCATCCCTCCTTCTACTGGGGGTAAGAGTAAGCACATAGAAGACATATTTGCATATTTTTACCTGCATATATGGTGGGCAATTTTCTTTATAGCCTATTTCCACAGATAAAGTGCTGGTTTACCCATCAAAATCGTTTTTAAAATTATCTTCAGAGAGGGCAATTTTAAAAAGTGTTTACGTGGGTAATACGTTATTTACCAGTGTCAAAATGCATGTTGCAAACTGTCATCCCCCACCCCTGCTGTACACAGCTAATTGTATGAGCTCTGTATGTCAATGAGGAATTTCCCTTTGAAAATGTTTTTGCAGCCCCACAAGTACAAAGTGCCCATGGGTTTACAAGCAATCCGCATCATTTAAAAATGACCCCAAAGTCTCTCTTCAAAGGCAGGGAAACAAGGGGCTGTTTTCATGGCTTTATGAGACATTCAAACAACTACTCTGTTCATAACTATATAATACTATGTAATAAGTGGTTAGGGGGTCACTGCAACTGAACAGAAATGGAGAGATTGCAATAAAACTAATTAAAGATGCTCAAGATGCCTCATATGAAAAAGACCCATTGTAAGAGAAGCTGTTAGCTGAAGTTACTAAGAACTGCAAAAGCTATATGGTCAAGTCAGGAGGCGTGCCTAGCCACTTCACAGGGAATAACCACCATGGAGAAGTTAACAGTGCCAATTAAAAATAAATATGGTCTCCATTCATTGAGGATGTGGAAAAAAGTTTTAGTGTTCTGTTAAGTCTTCCAATCTGAGATCATTCAATTGGCTCTAGACCAGTAAAATCTTTGGATATTATACTAATATTCCATTTTAAGTGGGAAATTTAACACTGTGACTTATATCACTGCTCTCTACGTTAATGGTGGGGGTGGAAGGGAAATAGAACCAAGAGCTAAGAGAAACAGATAAGTATGAGAGAAAAAATGTGTGAAGCTTGCTGGGCAGACTGGATGGGCCGTTTGGTCTTCTTCTGCCGTCATTTCTATGTTTCTATGTTTGTAAATGTATTCATACACTAAAATTGTTGAAAATATATATAAAGGACCTATTAATGACCAATATTTAATAGAGTACACAGGACCTTACGAGATCTTTTAGAAAATTATATAATTACAGAATTGCAACACAAGCAGGCCGATGCAATATCGGCGCATGTTAAAGGAGTGCTCATGATTGAATGCCCACTCCCTTAACGTGCACCGATCCACCTCTCTGGGATGCTCCGTGCAAAATGCAAATGTAATCATATGCATATGTTAACTTCCTAGATACAAAGTTGTTCTTCTGTTGCAGAGTTATTCAGTTCCACAAACTGGTGGGTAACAGAGTTCATTTCCTAACCTGCTCAACCACATGCTCAATTTTAGAGTGCCCGTTTTCCTAACCTGACCGCTGGCACACTATTTTTTGGGACATTTCTAATGTTTTCAGTTCTTCTGACTTAATATCGCCACGATATTAAGTCAGAGGAAGTACAGAAAAGCAGTATTTTCTGCTTTTCTGTACACTTTTTGGGCTCCTCTAAAATAAATGCCTGCTCCGGAGCAGGTGTTAGTTTTGGTGAGTAAAAATGTGTGCCTCGGGCACACATTTTTTTTTTCGATGGGGAGAATAGATAATAGCCTCATCGACATGCATTTGCATGTGATGAGCGAGCGTCATTGGATGCGTGGTTTGGATGCGCTAAGCCCCGTTTTGCATCAGGGATTATGGACATGTATCCAAACACCATGTGCCCAATCGTGGTTTAAACCGTGTGCTGCAGCGAGCGCACAGTATAGCATGGGCCGGAAAGAGTTGCTAAACTGATGTGACAATGGAACAGTGAGGATAAAAGAACATTCATAAGAAAAAAAAAAGCTAGAAATTAGGGGGATTTAGCTCTGGACCTTCAGGTGCTCAAACAGGTCTGATTTTCAGGATATCGACAATTAATACTTATCGGATATATTTGCATATATGTTAGGTTACATATTTTGGTTACCCTGAAAACTGGAGCTATTTATGGCCCTCAAGGACCAGAACTGAATAACTGCAACAGAAGAACTTTGTATCTAGGAAGTTAACTTGTGCTTTTTTTTTTTTTTTTTTTTTAATATACCTTTTGCCAAATATATAACCAGACTGTCATTTAGCAAACCTTATTATATGTTATGCAGGGCTTGCAAATTCCAGTGGTCCAATTCAAAACTTTACTGAGCCATTTTATTAAAACCACAAAAATCACAATGCTTACATAAAGGAGGTTTTTCCTATTTGTGAAAGCTCTAGCCAAAAACCAAAATCTGATTAGTTACGAAATATCTGGTAATGGGGCAATGGCATCCATGCTCAGATGAGTGCTGAGATTAATTTGTGAATTTTCTAAACATAAATCTTATAGTGGCAAGGAAACCTGGATATTGACATAATTACATATTTATTGTTGCTATGGCAACAAATCTATATAAAGGAATACTTGGAAATACAAGATGAGACACCAAAGCAAACCAAATGGGAATACAACAATCAGACACAAGTTAACAGCTTGTAGTAATATTCGGAGCAAAAGCAAAATTAATATGTAGAATCATCTTGGGTAGTGCATAAAAAATGGAAATTATATTTGTGTATTACATTATAAAACTGATGACAAATTGATGTCAATCATACATTTATAGATAATTTTAAGCCTGTGCTGTGGTTTGTTCCCGAGTCCAAAAAAAATAAATAAAAAGTATGTAAAAATCCTGCTCAGATATTAGCCCACTAATAAATAGATTGCATAGAAAGCTCACATTTGTTCCCCTTATTTCAGACTACTTTTCGATGTGGTCGCCAACTGATAGTGTAACAAAAAGTAGCAAGGCAGATCTTCCTATCTCCAGAACAATCAGCCAAAGACCAGCATTATCAAAGAATGAAAAATGCTGCAGTCATTTTCCGTTTTCTTCATTTGTTTTAGCAATTCCTAGCTTCAGTGTCAATTTCACTTTAAAATAAATTGAAATTAGAATGCTGCTTTTTTATTTACACTGTTTTGATGAACTTTTGTGGCCATCAAGCGATAAACCCAAACAACAACTAAATAAATCAATAAACTCTATTATCCACCATTCTGAACATGAAATTCACCCATGGCAGGGTTCAGCATATGATCAGAATGGCAGCATGCAATCGGAGATCAGTAGCAGTGTAACAATTCTAGCCTGTGCAGTAAGGACTAAATTCCAAATAAATCAAGAATGACTAAGCTTAAAATAAACATCTCGGCAAAGCAATAGTTCGTAGCAGCACGCTCAAGGCACTCAGCACAGTGCTAGGCAGTTTATCACAATCAATTTCATTCTAATGCATATGGGCAGCCCCCCAGCACAGATGTGCGGGCACCACAAATAACCGGGCGCTCACTGCACCTGTGTGGCAGCCGCCCCTGCTGCGCCGGTGCATACCTCCGCTCTGGGGGGGGTCCAACCCCCACCCCTCCGTGTGCGTTTCAGGATGGTGCCACAATCGTGCTGCCAGTGCCGCAGGGACTCCCCCCAATTAGCCTGGCGTCGGGAAGCAGCGATGTCGTCAAGACTTGCCCCGACGCCGGCCACCCGATTGGCCAAGGGGGAATGTGCGTCGCTGTTGACATAGGGGGATGGCTGGTGGGCAATTTAAAACCCGCTGGCTCCCCTCGGCTCATTCTCTTCCTCTTCGTCCCCAGAGCGGAGCTGTTTCTGACGGATCCATTCATGGGTTTACTCTGCAGACCCCGGTTGGCGCGCGCTGTGGACGTGTCCCTGCTCCCTCTAAGCTGAATAGGGGTCGATTTCTGTGCTTCAGGCAGTCTGCAACATTTGAGGTGTTTCAGAGCTCCTAGCCATCTCCGGATCGTGGGTGAGTACTCCTTACAGCACTCCCGCTTGATAATTAAAAAAAAAAAAATAATAATAATAATAGCAAAGCCTAGGAAGCTGAACACTTGCTTGCACTAAGGGAGGATTTTTTTTTTGCTTCCTTAGCTTTCATTGGGGGACTTTGTAACAAGATCTGGGGCTGATCAGCCCATCAGTCCCTAATTTAGAGCCCCCCTCTCTCCCTTTCGCAGCCACATCAGCTGCACCCCCACTCAGGTTCCAGGTCTGCTCTGCTCTTAAAAAGAAATTAAAATAAATTTTTTTTTTCTGTAACTTAATGCAATTCAGCTAATTTCCAACAGGTTGTGTTTATTGATAAGAGACGCTGCCAGCATTCGTACAGATGCCCCTTAGGTCCAACTCCCAAGGGAGCTCGAAGCCAACGGGGAGGACATAGAGTACCTGGGCTGCTTCTTAGAGCAAAAGTGGTTAAGAATAGAACCATGAAGTGGGGGGAAAGCTCAAAAAGACCTCAGATGCAAAGCACAATTCGGCTATTTCGGCAGAAGCAGCACCCAAGGAGGAAAAGCGTCGGAGAGTAGCAGCAGTGGCCTCGGTGCTCTCAGCACCGAGATGACGCAGCCCTCCTCCGAAGAGATTAAGAATCAGGCGGTTATCTAGACACAAGTCGTCCCACCTATCCTCACTAATGCGGTACCTATCATAGCTGCCCAAAATCTGACTGCCCACGCGGAGCATGCTTCGGCATCTACTTGTGAACCCACTGTCAGGAACTCTCATAGCCCATGGGATGAGTTACTGTATAGACCCAGCATCCCGCTCACCATCTGAGTGTTTCCACTTAAGTCTTGGCCTATGGCACAGGCTGTACCAGGGCCCACCTATGACGGTCGCGCTATGGGGATCCGAGCAGATTCATGCATTATTGGGGATACAGGCCATACGATGTTGACCCGCAGCCCAGGCAAAAGAAAAATTGGCCCCACTATCCCCATAACACATTCGGGTCTCCACCCTACCCATACTGGGACTTGTTGCCATATCCTGATAGTGGTGAGGAGTCAAGAGAGCGCAGTAACTACCATGGCCAAAACAGAGGTATTCACGGTCACAGAGAACGGCCTGCAGGGCCATTAGATGTCCCACATCAAGATGGAGATAGTGACGTATGCAGCCCACGATATCATTTGTTGTCAGCGCACTCATCCTTGTCCATCGCAGCGACGCTGTTCACAGATTCTTGACTCCGAAGCCGCCACTGAGGATCCCTTCACAGATGTCACAGCCTGCTGAGGCACAGGGTAGGCCTGATACACGAAGCGTAGAAAAGGCTCTTCGAAGGGAGCGCAGAGGCAGGGTAGGTGCAAGTGGCCAAACCACAGGCAGTCTTTGTCTTCGTCCTCCTCAAGTAGCAGCCCTTCCAGCTCATTCTCCTCTCCCTCCCGAAGTTCAGGTTCTATATCTACAGCCTGTTAGCTAGACTGGGAGGAAGCCATTCGCTCCGCTACATTGACCTGTTCCACCTGATGGAGAGACATAGGAGGAAGACCAGACTAAGAGGGCGAGGTGAGAGGAACTGGAAGCAGCCAAGTCCATGCAAAAAGAGATCATAAATTGGGTGTGCATGCACGTGTATGGCTTCAGTCGTGGTGTGTTTAGATCCTGTTGTGGACCAGCCTTCGTTCTCTTACTGGGACACCATCCTCGGTGCATACAAAGAATACAGTGGTTTTACATGGTTCAACTGCGATGAAGTGTAGCATGTAGGTGCACGGCAGGCATGTTAAGTGCACACAAGGCACAAGCGGCACCTGCCAGAAATACGATCATGGGACTTGCTCCGCTGCCGATTGCGGATATAAATATGTATTCAGTCGATGCACTGCACCCCATCAGGCTAACCAATGTCTGTGCAGCGATAAATAAGGGGAACGAAAAGGTCTAGCCCCAATCCCTGTGAAGTGGCAGGTGATGCTCCCATGGTGGGCTCACTATCCCAATGGCACTGGCGCAAATACCGTACTGAGCGGATTTCAAGAAGGCTTACCTATTCCCCACACGGGTTGGCCATAATCAGCTAAGGTGGCCAATGCCCCTTCAGCATGCATTCTGGCCGGCATCGTACAGGAGACACTCAGAAAGGAGGAGCCTGTTCGCTGTGCCTCCTTTTGGAATAACCTCTCTCACCCACTCAGAGCTTCCGTGAACAACCATATTCCATTGGAATACTCCTCAGTGCAATATTCATCCTATGATACCACATTTGACTTAAGATCCTGCGGACAGGATGCCTTTACGGCCAAAGCGACATTGAGTCAGCCTTTCGACTGCTCCCTGTACATCCGAGCAGTTTCCATTTCGGGGGTGGTTTTTCTACTATGGCAAGTGCCTGCCAATGGGATGCTCAATTTCATGTGCCTATTTCAAAACATTCAGTACCTTCCTTCATTGGGTGACTGAAGAGACAACTGGACTAGCATCGCTAGTTCACTATCTGGATTATTTATTATTCATAGGAAAAGAGACTCACTTGAATGCACTAAGTTGTTTGACATGTTTTGCTAACTGGCGAGCAGATTTGCTGCCCTTTGGCAGAAGACAAATCCCTCAGCCCAGTAACTGTACTTACCTTCCTAGTGATCAAGCTTGATTCCATGCGGCTGGAATCCAAACTCCCAAGTGAATAACTAGTGAAATTGTTAGAGCTGGTGGCTGTCACCGTGTACAGCAGGAAGTCACGCTGAGACACATGAGGTCCCTCATAGGCATCCTCACCTTTGCCTTACGGGTTATTCCAATGGGCAGGATTTTCCTGCGCAGTCTAATTTGATTCATGGTAGGTCTGGTTCGCGACCAGCACCATTTGCAGGTTAGCATGCCCATTAAGGAAGACCTGAATTTTCCTCAATTGTGTCTCAGCCTGGCTTCCTAGCCCAGTTAGCAGCAATGACCTTCAGTCATACCCTGAAGCATCAGGAAGCATTGGATTTGTGTCTATTTTAGGGCAGATTGGTGTGCTGCGCGCTGGCCGAACAGCTGGAAACATAGAAATGACGGCAGAAGACCAAACGGTCCATCCAGTCTGCCCAGCAAGCTTTCACACTTTTTTTTCCATACTTTTCTTTACTCTTGTCCCTTTAAATAACTTTTTTTGTTCTATTTCTCTTCCACCCCCGCCATCGTAGATAGTAGTGCTGGAGCTGAATCTAAGTGAAGTATCTAGCTAATTGGTTTGGGGTAGTAACCGCTGTACTAAGCAAGCTACTCCCATGCTTGTTTACCCAGCCTGTGCAACTCAGTCTTGTTGGTTGTTTGAATACAAATCCTCTTTTCTTCATTCCCCCTGCTGTTGAAGCAGTGAGCTGCACTGGATATGATTTCTAAGTGAAGTATCAGGCTTGATTTGGGGTAGTAACCGCTGTAACAAGCAAGCTACACCCATGCTTATTTGTTTTACCAAGACTATGTAATTCAGACCTTGTTGGTAGTTGTCTGAATATAAATAATCTTTTCTTCATTCCCCCTGCCATTGAAGCAGAAAGCTATGCTGGATATGCATTGAAAGTGAAGTACAGGCATTTTTGGTTTGGGGTAGTAACCGCCGTAACAAACAAGCTACTCCCCTGCTTTTATGTGGATGCAAATCCTTTTTTCCACATGTCCTCTTGCTGCTGAAACAGAGTAATGTTGGAGTTGCATTAACCATGTGTATGTTTATTAAATAAGGATATTAATCTCCGGTAATAGCCGTCATTCCCGCAAGCCACCCCCATGCCTCTTCTCTTCATTCACATCCTCCAGACTTTATGGATCCACAGTATTTATCCCACGCCCCTTTAAAATCCTTCACAGTTTTGATCTTCACCATTTCTTCCGGAAGGGCGTTCCAGGCATCCACCACCCTCTCCGTGAAGAAATACTTCCTGACATTGGTTCTGAGTCTTCCTCCCTGAAGTTTCAAATCGTGACCCCTGGTTCTGCAGATTTTTTTGCAACGGAAAAGGTTTGTCGTTGGATCATTAAAACCTTTCAAGTATCTGAAAGTCTGTATCATATCACCCCTGCTCCTCCTTTCCTCCAGGGTGTACATATTTAGATTCTTCAATCTCTCCTCATAAGTCATTCGATGAAGGCCATACACATTTTTGATCGCCCTTCTCTGGACCGCCCCCCATCCTGTCTCTGCCCCTTCGGAGATAAGGTCTCCAGAACCGAACACAGTACTCCAGGGTGAGGCCTCACCAAGGACCTGTACAAGGGGATAATCACTTCCCTTTTCTTACTCGATATTCCTCTCTCTATGCCAAGATATTCCTCTCTCTTAACCAAAAATATTACATTTTTCAAGCTCCTATTCCTATTGTTGCTGTACTCGTACTACCAGTATGTACAGGTAGTTTTACAGAGCAACAATGCTGCGGTAGTTCAATCAATAAACAAACATCCAAGTGCCTCCTGGTGGCAGAGCTGCTGAGAGACCTGCGTGCGAACATTATGGCACAAGTGAAGCACGTTCTTGGAATGTGCAATGAGATAGCGGACACTCTTCCTCATTACAAGTGGTCCCTGTTCAGAAAGTTGGCCCCGCAAGCCAAGCCAAATGGCAGAGTGGTCCCGGAACAGCTCTGGTCCTTTGGAACTGGACAGCCCGCGAGATGCTGCGTAGATCACTTGCCCCATCCACATGGAACTCATACGTCCGCATCTACAATAAAGAGAAGGCATTTCTCATTGCAAACCGCTGGTCTGACCAACAGGTTCCAGAGGACCTCTTGATTAGTGCACACCAAGCAGCAGGGATTGGCCAAGAACATGGTTCATTTGCACCTAGCAGCCCTAGCATTTTTCTCAAAGCTGGAATGGGCCATGCGGAGCAGCATTTCGCTGTCAAAGGGTTATGCTAGGCTGGGCCAGGGAGTCCCTGCCTGAGCATGACACTCGAAGATCTCTAACCCATGATTTACTTATACGATTGTGGCAGCTACAGATGAGTTTGAGACTGCGCTTTTCTAGGCTGCTTTTGCACTGGCATTTTTGTGCATTGCGCATTAGCAAGTGCATTGCACATTAGCGAGTTCACAGTGCCTTTGCGTAATGCATCTCAGCTACATGGCTTGCTGGGGAAGGTTTTTAGCTTCTCAAATGGCACTTTATACCTGAAGCTGAGATAGTCAAAGACCGATCAGGGTGCCTGTGGTCAGGTCATCACAATAACAGCTATTAGAGATTTAGTGTCATGTCCGGTGGCAACCGTGATCCTATACTTAACCTAATGCTTTGGTACTCACTCATTCTGCATCAGAGCTGTTTACAGTGCTGCCACCTTCGGGATCCCGCAGGCAGTTATACAGTGGATGGGTTGACTGAGGTCGGGAGCCTGCGTATCATATATTAGGTGCGATGATGTTTGCCCCTGAGCTGGTGCCAGGTCTGGTACACACTATGCCCCAAGTTTTCTTTCTCACCTACAGCTACCGTCCAATGTTGGCCTGTGTGGATCATCAGCCACTCATACTTTACGCATGCCCGGAAAAGGGCCACAAAGAGAAATTTGGTCATGACCTTGGATTGTCCAAAAAAAATAAAGATGGACAATCAAATGGCTGAGTCAAGTAGGCATGTGTGGGCACCAGCTCTGGCCCTTGCTGCAGTTGAAAAGAGTGAGCCCGACACCACCAGTTCTGATCATCATACATCCTGTTGGCAAAGACTTAAGCAAAATTGTCAGTGTTGCTTTGATGATCACAGTGGATTTAAGCCACCGTGCAGATCTGCTAGTCCTAAATCATACCCTGACATGGCTTGATGCGATCAACGTGGTGGGGAAGGTACTGTGTCAAGTTCAATTGGCAAATAGCCAAAGCCAGACAACTCCTGGGTGGTTATAAATCGTGAAATCCATCAGGGGATGGACACTGTGCAGAACTATATGCCCCAGATGAAGTACACTTATTGAACTTGGTAAACGATCTGTTCCTGCAAGCTATGCAGAAGTTATTCACCGATCTGATGCAGGAGCTGTAGCCGTTGTTTGGGGGGGGCCCATCACGCATGGGTGGAAGGGTACTTCCATGCCCATGCAGCAGCGACCAAGTCCAGGAAAGCATTTGTAAATGCAGAGACATTAGAAGGAAGCTGGGAGGTGCCAGAATGTTTGATAGAGGCCTAAGGGCCATTGCTCATTTGCCATGGATGATCAATGTCAGACCCGGGCTCAGGCCTTGACAGATCGATGGCTGGATACATGGGGAGGGGATGTGGCATGGCGTGGCTTGCTTTGTGGCAGCCAGCCTGAGATCCACTCCTGTGGATGGGATTCACTAGGGGTTTGCTTTGTGGCAGCCTGGTCCGA
Organism: Rhinatrema bivittatum; assembly: GCF_901001135.1. Taxonomy (NCBI): domain Eukaryota; kingdom Metazoa; phylum Chordata; class Amphibia; order Gymnophiona; family Rhinatrematidae; genus Rhinatrema; species Rhinatrema bivittatum. The sequence goes on from NC_042616.1 coordinate 716,187,867, forward strand.
GATCCCATCCAGTTTGGTGGTCATGATGCCTGTTCCAGGGGCTCGCTGGGCACGAGACCCCACGGTTCCGCTTGGGCGGAAATTGAAGTTGTTGGAACCTACCGAGAGGCAATTTGTAAACATTGACTGGATTCTGCACCTAGATTAGACTCCCTTGTTAGGGACTCTAATAAACAGCTGCGGCCTTTGCATCCAAATTGTGTTTTGCATTTTCCTTGTGTGTAATTGGTGGAGTCCAGCTAGGCTGGAGTAGGGGCGAGATAGAGCCGAGGGTATCCGGGCTGCCCGGTTAATGTAGAGGCAGGTTTCAGTTGCTTTCTAGAATGGAGGTGGTTACAGGTTTGGCATTACAGGCCTGGCAGAAGAACCAGGTTTTTATTTGCTTCCTGAATTGGAAGCAGTCATGTGCTTGGTGGAACATTTCAAAGGGCAAATGCTGCCCATGAGAAAGATTGCCAGCAAGAATCGGTTCTTTTGATTTCTTTCATGAGGGCTCCATGTGAGGATGTTTTTAAAAATGTGTAATTATATTTAAGAAAAAAATCCTCTAACTCTTTCTTATTTTGCTATGCTATTGGTAAAGACAGAGGGAGAGATATTAACCAGTTAAACTTAAATAAAACATTCCTACTTTAAAAAATATTACTTAGTAAACTGAAGAAATTATTAGTACTAAAATGTCTTTTAATGAGAGGTGGGTTTTAAATAAAACTGCAGATATACTGAACTGTGTCATAATATTTCTAGGCTTAGTAATTTGAGATTTTACCAAAAATGTATAACTATGAAAAAGCAATGCTGTCTTCAAAACCCTCCCCTCCCCAGGTCCATTTATCATTATAATACAGTAATATCTATTATTACTAGGACTGTTCTGTATTATTTATTGTAACAAGCAACAGGGGGAAAATAAATTTCAGAGTAGGCATCTACTTAAACACATCCTGCAGAGTTAGCCTCCACAAATTTAAGTACATTAGAACTGCATTGTGCTTTCAAGAAAGGCATGGAGTAAGCTGCATGGAGTTATAATCCTAAACAGAAGGCATAGGGGTAACATGCACAGAACGGCAGTTACAACCCGTAACAAAAGGCAAGGAGGTGACCTGCACAGAGTTGGCAGTTCTAACACTAAACACATTAAGGTGAATTTTAAAAGCTCAACACACACTTAATTAGGGGATGCGTAGATATGTTGGGCTTGTGCGCATTGAATGGATTTTAAAAGCTGCCACAATACGCACGCATCTCTTGCAGCGGGCACATCTTGGGAAGTTTTCAAAAAGGGGTGGGGGTAGGGCGTGATCCTGAGATGTGCGCATAAATACATGATCGGGCGCACACTGAGGTCCCCCTGCTGTGTAACTTTACTTCTGCTATGGAAGATGTGCAGATCTGCGGGGTTTTAAAGGGTCAGGAATAACTGGGGAGAGGGGAATTTGGAGGAACTCTTTCTTAACTAGATGAACTGGGGACGAACAGGTAAAAATGGGAACACTGGCGCATGCCACTTTTAAAATCTCCTGATTTACGCAGTAGAAGTGGAATTTGTGCGCATATGCTCGCGGCCACTTAAAATTTGGCACACATGCACGTGGCCAGGCTGTTTTATAACATGCGTGCATACATGTGCACAAGTTATAAAATAGCCGCGTCCCTGGGTATGGGCCAACGCATGCGTGCACGTGTGCCCGCGCACTGGTTTGAAAGTCGCTAACCCGGCCAGACAGACAGACTGGATGAGCCATATTGGCCTTTATCTACTGTCATTTACTATGTTACTCTGACAGATCAGTGAAACTGTGTGGCTTGGTGCCTTAATATATCTTATGTCCAATTACAAGGTAGCTTTTAATAAATGGCAAGCTCTAATTTTAGTGGCTGTGAGAAAGGAAAAAATATAAAATTTTACCAGTATATAAAAATTCTTATTAAAAAATTAATTTCTAAAATAGATGAAATTTCTACTGACTACTGGTGTGTATTTGATCTAGCATATTAATTAAGAAACATTATCCTTTTTAATAACCATGCACAGCTCTAATGTAGAATGTAATTATGGTTTTAGCATGGAGACACTGAAGGAATATTTAAACGCCTCACAAAGGATGCAGGTCTGCAAGCAGTTTGCACCCTTGGACCTGGCAAGCTCATTTTCAAGGAGAGATTTCATGCTGAATTTTGTTTTGTAAATCAGAGGTGCACATCGCGGGTTCAAAGTGCCTGGGTAGTTTTTATACCTGTAGTGCAGGAAGCCCCAAAACCAACTCCCCACCAACTCTTACAATATTTTTTCCATCCCAAGGCCCAAAAAAAAAAAAGAGGAGGAGGAATCCTACTAACTGTAAAAAAAGAACTCAACATGATACACCAAACTATCACCTCTCCGTCTAAACTCGAAATAGGCCTCTTTAAATCCCCATCTCTGCAAATCTGTTTAATTTACGCCCCCCCCCCCTCCCCAGGAACTCTTGACAACAACCTCTCGTCCTTTATTGAATATATTGCCAAAAACATATCCATAGACACCCCAGCAATCATTCTAGGTGACCCGAATCTACATGTTGACAGCACACCTCGAACTCCATCATGCAACGTCATACTCAAATCCTTGAACGCACTAGGCTTCAAGCAGACCATCAAATTCCCAACACACAAAGCGGGTCATACCCTTGACATACTTTTTACCAACTCCCAGATACAGGTGGACCCCCCAAATTGCATGCCCATCCCCTGGTCTGACCACTACGTTATTAGAACCTCCTGCTCCTTAAAGAAGCCCCCTAGCTTCCCTAACTCAGGCAACACCATACACTACAGAAAAACATGTAAAAGAGACGACCTCATCTCGGCACTCTCTAACATGCTAGACAACCTAGATCTATCAAATGCAGATTCTGCCCTATCATCATGGCACAACATTACAAATACTGTGGCTAACAAGATCTGCCCCTTACAAATAAGACAATTAAACCCACAGCATAACAAAATAAAAAACCCCTGGTACACACAAGAACTAAAAGACTTGAAACACAACCTTAGAAAAGTAGAAAAGGATTGGTGCAAAGATCTGACCCCCACACTCCTTGCCCGATTCAAATCCTCTTTACATTGCTACAGGGAAAGGTTAAATAATGTAAAAAGGGACTTCTATTCTTCCAGAATACACCAATTTCAATATAATCCGCGAGCCCTCTATGACTACGTTGCCTCACTAACTAAATCAGCACCCCCAGATATTCCGGAAGAAGTAGCCAAAACCAAGTGTGAAGAACTCGCTACATATTTCCAAGACAAAATCAACAAACTGCTTACACGATTCCCCTCCACCTCCTCACTAATTCAAACCTCACAAGAAGCCTAACCAGTCCTTCCAAAAAACCTCCCCAAAGGCCTTAACTCTTTAGAATACACCACTGCGCTTGAAATTGAATCATTTATTAAGAAAGCCAGACCTTCCTCCCACCCCTCAGACACAATCCCTACAAAACACCTCCTCTCCATCCTTAACATAATAGCCCAACCCATAGCCAACATTATAAATACCTCTTTCACCTCAGGCCTTGTACCCAACCCCCTCAAACAAGCTATAGTCAAGTCAATACTGAAGAAACCGAAGCTTGACCCCACCGACCTGTCTAATTACCGCCCCATCTCAAACCTACCATTCATCTCAAAAATACTTGAAAAAACAATCAATAAGCAACTCACCGAATACCTTGATGACCATCAACTCCTCTCTCCCTCTCAGTACGGATTCCAGAAACTCCATAGCATGGAAACCCTCCTCCTTTCCTTGTCACACCATCTCATTAAAGGCCTTGATAAAGGACAAGCGTATATCTTAGCTTTCTTAGACATATCCTCAGCTTTTGACACCATCAGCCACAATATCCTCCTGCAGCGACTGAATGAAATTGGAACAACAGGTGTTGCCCACAACTGGTTTAAATCCTATCTCAGTAATCGAAATTTCAAAGTCAAAATCGGAAACCATGAGTCCAAAGCAATACCCCTTGACCAAGGAGTCCCACAAGGTTCCTCCCTGTCTTCCACCCTCTTCAAAATTTACATCCTACCTCTCTGTCACCTCCTATCCAACCTCAGCTTCCCCACTATATTTATGCAGACGATATGCAGATACTTGTTCCAGTATCTGACACCTTTCCTAAAGCTGTGAACATCTGGAAATCTACACTACTTTCAATCAACAAGCTCCAATCCAACGTTCACCTTGCCCGTAACATGGCAAAAACTGAAATTATGCTTATCTCACCTCAAAGTTACCCCAACGCCCTTCCCCTGCTTCACTCCCTATCTTCACCAGTAATTTTAGTGCGGTGTATATAGTCCCTTATATTTTCTGTGCATATAGGTCCCTTATATATAGGTCTGTGTATATAGGTCCCTTATATTTTCTCTTCACCTCTGTATCCTCATATATATACATATATCCCCATGTATCCCCATTTATATACATATATCCATATAGTTAATCATTCTTACATATATATTGTTCATGGCATTGCATGTATTTGTTTTCCTGTTACCTGTCAAACGCAATTTAAGTGTAGTTTCTTGTTTATTGTAAACCAATGTGATATCCCTGATGAATGTCGGTATATAAAACCATTAAATAAATAAATAAATACCAAAAAGTGCACATAGGGGTAGATTTTTAAAAAATATGTGTGTTCGTCAATGTGCGCGTGCTACCTGGCACGCGCTCATGTTATAAAATCCAGGGCAGCGTGCGCAAGGGGGAGTAGAAATTTGCATGTTTTGCATGGCGACGAGATTGGGCCTCCCACAGTTCCCTCCCAGTCTGCTCCAATTAAGGAGCAGACTGGGAAGGAACTTCCCTACCCCCTACCTCCCCTCCCCTCCCTTTTCCCCCTCTCCTCCCCAACCCCTCAGAAGGCCCTACCTTATTTTAGTTTCCTTATTTTAGAACTTACACTAGCTGGCAGCCGGTGCGCGATCCCTCGGCACAGCAGCAAATGGCTGCTGTACCAGCCGCCTCCAGCTCTGCCCCGCCCTGAGGACCAGCCTGGCTCTTGTGCGTGTAATGAAGGTTACACGCACAGCCGGGCCTCTTTTAAAATGCGCGCGGTGCACGCAAGGCCCGGCCATGCACATAACCCCCGTTTTTTACAAGCACTGGGTATTTAAAATCGGGCCAAAGGTGATTTCAAAATGAAATCGCCATGTGCATTTTCTCTCTCCAAAATTAATCCTGCCCTTTTTCCCCCGAGAGTAAAAGTATACGTGATGTGCTTTTCCCCACATTGAGTTGGCAATTTCAAAAAGAAATGTTTAAGCTGGTAAACATGGATTTGCCCATGTAAAAATGTGTGAAAATAGTCCTCCACAATATTAAGCAAAAATTCATTCGGTTGTACTGAATACAACAGGCGAAACAGCTAACTTCACTACCTCCAAAAGCCAGAACTGCACGCTCAGACAACTTATGACTTATAAAAAGATATCGGACACCTATAAAAAGGATGGCTATGGTATCATACAATGTGCTAGAGCAACGTCAAATCATGACAATATCTATTTAACTCAAAACACTGTTATAATCATTTGACAGATGTCCAATGTAATGTTCATTTTCTTTTGTGTAATTACATTCCTTATGTAATTAAAAATAAACTTTTTAATGTCTCTCAAAATTCAAAAACTATGTCTGGAAAGATCTCCAACTGTGTGCTTAACTGAGTAATAATGTCTCATGAAATACAATTAAAAATAAACTTCAATGTCTCTCATAATTCAAAAACAATGTCAGAAACAATCTTTAAACATTAGCAATGGTATCTTTTGGAATGCTGGCTTCAAAATGTGCTCAGCTTGGTACTAGCATCTCTTGAAATCCAATCTCATCAATGCTCCAAGCCATGTGAGATGAATGTCTGGTTTCAAATGTGTTATACTTCATGGAGACTCCTGAAGCAGACCTCGTATGTCAAAACATCGATGTCAGGTTGTTTCATGGGACTTTATGAATATCTGCACTGGAGCATTGCTGTGGTTGGATTTCAAGAGCCGCTAGTACCAAGATGAGTACATTTTGAAGTTGGCTAAGATAAGCACATGTTTGGAGATTGCTTCTGACATTGTTTTTTAAATTTTTATTTGTATTCTATGAGATGCTAATACTAAGTTAAACACACATTTTGAGATCGTTGAGAGACATCAAAGTTTATTTTTAATTAAATATGGAAAATTGCAAAAAAGAAATTTGACATTACATTGGACATTTGGCAAATAATTTTAACAGCGTTTGGAGTTAAAAAGATATTGTCATGATTTGACATTGCTCTAGCACACTGAATGATACCATAATCAACCTTTTCATAGATGTCTGATATTGTGAATTGGATCTTTTACCTCGCGGTATAATTTGCTATAAAAAGATATGCATTACAACAAATGAAAAAACTACAATTTATACATGATAAACAAACAAATCAGCATAACCATTATCTTTTAAGCCAAAAAGAGGGTGCCAAGCTGTTGCTCCTCCTCCCGGTGGGGGTTGGGGAGGTGGTAGAGGGTGGCCAAAAATAACATGGGAGTGGATTACTCAGAAGCAGCTGTCCAGTGTGAAGAGTGAGAATGCTACTACTGATTTAAAAAGTGGCACAGAACCCATTAGTGGAGAAGAGGATTTGGGTAAGAGGGTTTGGAGAGGGGTACTGCCTTTAAGGGGAGAACAACTTTTAAGGCATATCATGACAGCCTGTAGTTCGTAACTTGGGAGTCATGACTGATCAAATCCTTAATATGAGGGCACAGATTCAATCAATTGCTTGTGCAACATTTTTTAAATAAAAAACTGTTTCTTGTCTAAAGTCTTTTCTGTGCCTGAACCGGAGTACTGCAATGCAGTCGATTTAGGATTGAGAAGCTTGTTGATACAGGCATTTACAACTTGTACAAAATGCAGCTGCCAGAGTGATTACCGGGACTCCTTATCATCATGCACATTGTTAGTCTTCGGTGGCCACCATTAATAATGAAACTTGACATATTAACTTTTTCAACTGTGCATAGGTTGTGCTCTGACTACTTGAAGGCAGTGGCTCAGGTGTATATCCTGTCGAGGAGTCTACATGCTGAGAATAAAATGAGGCTATGTTCCTTCAATATGCCATGTGCATCTGGTAGACACCAGAACTCAGATATTGTCAATGGTTGACCCAACCCTTTCAAATTCCCTTCTGTTGGATATGCGTCTGAATGTCGACTTCTGACCTTTTGGAAAAAGGTTAAAGTCTATGTTTTCCCAACAGGCATACAGACAGAGTTGAAATGAATGAATAATACCATGCTTTGTCCATATTTCTTATTTTAATTTTTGTTGCCTATGTTTTATATTTATGTTTTACTTTTATGAATTTAATTCTATTCTCCACTGGCAAGTATTCTGGACCTGTGAGTTATAAGTAAATAAATAATAAAATGAAGGATATTTTTCTTCAAACTTCAAAACTAGATCAGCTTTAAAATAATCAGAAATAAACAAATTATAATCTAAAGGGAGAATTTTAAAAGAAGGGCACGTGCGTCCATGGGCGTGCGCTACCTGTTGCGCATAATGGACGTGCCGATTTTATAAAATGTGTGCGCCAGCGTGCGTTGGAGCAGTAGCAACTTGTGTGCACCGGCAGTCTCTTCCCCGGTACAGCAGCAAATGGCCGCTGTACTGGTCACCTCCAGCCCCGCCCCTTTATCTGGGCCCGGCACTTCGGTGCGTAATGGAGGGTTATGCTTGTGGCCAGGCCCCTTTGAAGATGTGTGTGACACGCGCAAGGCCTGGCCACGTGCATAATCCCTGTTTTTTACTTTCATTGGGGATTAAAAATCAGGCCGTTAATCTTTTGGGTAGAATGACTACAACATATTGTACCTGACAGAGAGTGGACACGATGAGTAGTTGCTTGCTAATTAAGAACTGAATTAGACTGCAAGCAGATATCAAGAAATTTAAGGCAGATCTTAAAACGTGGCTTTTTTAATGTGCTTACTTGGAATCATAGTGACAACAGAACACAGCATTACTGCAGCACTTTCTTATTTTGTATCTTATCTTATTTTATCTTTCTGTTTTAATTAATTTAAGCTTATTTTATTATTTATATTGTACTGATTATTAAGTTTTATATGATTTGATTATGCATTGTATTTTCTTATTTTAATTTATTGTTCACCGTTATGATGGTTCCACTGAAATGACGGTATAAAAATAAATAAACCTTAAACCTGAGTAAGCTGAATTAGATACACTATATTAATCAAGCTCTTAAAGACCTACCACAACAATAAATATAGGGCTTAATCATGTATTGCATGGATCACACAGTACATGCTGCTTTAATAAAATATAATTCCAAGAAAAAATCCTCATTATTAAAAGTTTTGAACAATATCTTAATAAAAGGAAAAAGTGATTATTTAGCATACAAAAGAGCAGGGATTTTTCTGACTGATTTCAGTACATTTTGTACTTGTGCAAAATGTACTCGATGTCATATACTTGGATGTCATATACTTGGATTTCAGCAAAGCTTTTGATACGGTTCCGCACAGGAGACTGGTGAATAAAACGAGAAGCTTGGGAGTGAGTGACAAGGTGGTGACCTGGATTGCAAATTGGTTGACGGACAGAAGACAATGTGTGACGGTAAACGGAACCTTCTCTGAAGAGAGAGCGGTTTTAAGTGGTGTACCGCAAGGATCGGTGTTGGGACCGGTCCTGTTCAATATCTTTGTGAGCGACATTGCGGACGGGATAGAAGGTAAGGTTTGTCTTTTTGCGGATGACACTAAGATCTGCAACAGAGTGGACACGCCGGAAGGAGTGGAGAGAATGAGACGGGATCTAAGGAAACTGGAAGAGTGGTCGAAGATATGGCAGCTGAGATTCAATGCCAAGAAGTGCAAAGTCATGCATATGGGGAGCGGAAATCCGAATGAACTGTATTCGATGGGGGGGGGAAAAGCTGACGTGCACGGAGCAGGAGAGGGACCTTGGGGTGATAGTGTCTAATGATATGAAGTCTGCGAAACAATGCGACAAGGCGATAGCAAAAGCCAGAAGAATGCTGGGCTGCATAGAGAGAGGAATATCAAGTAAGAAAAGGGAAGTGATTATTCCCTTGTACAGGTCCTTGGTGAGGCCTCACCTGGAGTACTGTGTTCAGTTCTGGAGACCGTATCTACAAAAAGACAAAGACAAGATGGAAGCGGTACAGAGAAGGGCGACCAGGAAGGTGGAGGATCTTCATCGCATGACGTACGAGGAGAGATTGAAGAATCTAAATATGTACACCCTGGAGGAAAGGAGGAGCAGAGGTGATATGATACAGACTTTCAGATACTTGAAAGGTTTTAATGATCCAAAGGCAACGACAAACCTTTACCATAAGAAAAAAATCAGCAGAACCAGGGGTCACGATTTGAAGCTCCAGGGAGGAAGATTCAGAACCAATGTCAGGAAGTATTTCTTCACGGAGAGGGTGGTGGATGCCTGGAATGCCCTTCCGGAGGAAGTGGTGAAGACCAGAACTGTGAAGGACTTCAAAGGGGCGTGGGATAAACACTGTGGATCCATAAAGTCAAGAGGCCGCCAATGAAGAGTGGGTGACTCGCCAGAATGATGGCTACTGCCTGGAGACAATACCCTTATTCAATAAACATACACATGGTTACTGTGACTCCAACATCACTCTAAGCTTCAACAGCAAGAGGAAATGTGGAAAAAAGGATTTGCACTCACAAAGACGGGAGTAGCTGGCTTGTTACGGCGGTTACTACCCCAAACCAAATATCCAAATTACTACCTCCACCTTCCTCTATTCCTGATGCCTTTCAACTAGCTTGATCACTCCATTCTTATACTTCACTTCAATGCATATCCAGCATAGTTCTCTGCTTCAACAGCAGGGGAAAAGAAAAACTGTTACTTCACACATCCAGCAGAGCTCTCTGCTTAAACGGCAGGGGAGAAGAAAAAAGGATTCACACTCACAAAGCGGGGAGTAGCTGGCTTGTTACGGCGGTTAATACCCCAAACCAAATGTGCCTGATACTTCACTTTCAATGCATATCCAGCATAGCTCTCTGCTTCAACGGCAGGGGAGAAGAAAAAAACTGATACCTCACGCATATCCAGCATAGCTCCCTGCTTCAACGGCAGGGGAGAAGATAAACAACCAATAAGGGCTGTATAACATAATCTGGGTAAAAACAAATAAGCATGGGTGTAGCTTGCTTATTGCGGCGGTTACTACCCCTACTACCTCTAACTACTCAAGCTAGATATTTCACTTGGATGCAGCTCCATCACCGCTCTCTACATTAATGGTGGGGGTGGAAGGGAATTAGAACCAAGAGCTAAGAGAAACAGATAAGTATGAGAGAAGAAATGAGGGAAGCTTGCTGGGCAGACTGGATGGGCCATTTGGTCTTCTTCTGCCGTCATTTCTATGTTTCTATATGTTTCTATGTTTCTATATCCATTTTTACAACTTCTCATTTAATCCTAAATTTGACTGCCATTCCTTATTATCCATATGTCCAAGAAAAAAAACCCCCTATTTGTCAAAAATCATGTCAATCGATATGAAGTTCCATCAGAACTTACAGTCGTCATAGCCAAATGCTTGTGACAAAACTTTCACAAAATTTTCCATATTTTATTTAGGTATTTTCCCATTCTAGAGCAGTTTAGCATGCTAGGTGTAGCAAAGAAGCTGATGGGAGCTTCTTATCAAAGTTTTAATTGTACTTTCTGTCCAGCAATCAAAATAATAAAATGCAAATCAAAAACTAAAACATTTTAAATGATATGTGTTTTTGATTAACATCAATAGAAACACAGAAACGTGATGGCAGGTGACTACCACGAGGTCTGTCCAGTCTGCCCATTCACAATGACTCAGCTCTACAACCCCTACCACACCTCAGATTCCCTGTGCATATTCCAAGTTCTCTTGAATTCAGATACTCTCAACCACCTCCACTTTCTGTAAAGAAATATTTCCTTAGATTACTATTGAGTCTACCACCTTTTACCCTCATCCCATGACCCTTTTCCGTTATTTGATACTCACCTCCTGTGCATTTACATGTCTCTATCATATCTCCTCTACCCTTCCTTTCCCAGTCTAAGGTACACATGGTTAGATCTTAAAGTTTGCCCCCTTATGCTTTAGAATGAAGACACTGACCATTTTAGTGGACAATTTAGAATGAAAATCATATTATGGGAAATGCAATGCTAAGATTTAAATGAAGAATTTGGGCAGATGTTGAAAATGCCAGACAAAGTGGAAATGAACTGCAGAATGCAGCAGCATGATTAATGAGGGGGTCCCAGGATGATGATGATGTGTGGATCGGAGTTTAATGATGTATGCTTTTGAGACTGAAGTTAATACAATGCCATTTTATGCTATTTGAGTACTTCATTCTGTATCTGGCAAAAATCAGTAAGCTGTTCTACTGAGAAAAAAACTTCATACAAGTTAATTTATTAAAGAGAAAAATGGATAATTTAAACCATGGCAAGAGTAGGTAGCATGGACTAAGTTTAAGTACAACAAATCTCCAAAGATCATTACATAATTTCTTCAGCTTCTTTGTTTAAACTGACTGTTGTTGCCAAAATACTAACTGCCAAGTATTTTCCTCCCACCCTGTTTACTCTTCCTTTTCCTGCAGGGTTTCTCTCTTTACTCCTGCCACCCATGAGTGTCACATTAAATCTTTGATGCCAGATTTGATAAGGTGGACTTTTGAGTGTTATTCTTGCATAGGTGAGAGGCTTCTAAGAAAACTAAAAAGTCATGGGATAGGAGGCAATGTCCTTTCGTGGATTACAAACTGGTTAAAAGGCAGGAAACAGAGAGTAGGATTAAATGGACAATTTTCTCAGTGGAAAAGGGTAAACAGTGGAGTGCCTCAGGGATCTGTACTTGGACCGGTACTTTTCAATATATTTATAAATGATCTGGAAAGAAATACAGCGAGTGAGGTAATCAAATTTGCAGATGATACAAAATTATTCAGAGAATCACAAGCAGATTGTGAAAAATTGCAGGAAGACCTTGTGAGACTGGAAAATTGGGCATCAAAATGGCAGATGAAATTTAATGTGGACAAGTGCAAGGTGTTGCACATAGGGAAAAATAACCCTTGCTGTAGTCACACGATGTTAGGTTCCATATTAGGAACTACCACCCAGGAAAAAGATCTAGGCATCATAGTGGATAATATTTTAAAATCATTGGCTCAGTGTGCTGCGGCAGTCAAAAAAGCAAACAGAATGTTAGGGATTATTAGGAAGGCAATGGTTAATAAAACGGAAAATGTCATAATGCCTCTGTATTGCTCCATGGTGAGACCGCACCTTGAATACTGTGTACAATTCTGGTCGCCGCATCTCAAAAAAGGTATAGTTGTGTTGGAGAAGGTACAGAGAAGGGCAACCAAAATGATAAAGGGGATGGAACAGCTCCCCTATGAGGAAAGACTGAAGAGGTTAGGGCTGTTCAGCTTGGAGAAGAGACGGCTGAGGGGGGATATGATAGAGGTCTTTAAGATCATGAGAGGTCTTGAATGAGTAGATGTGAATCGGTTATTTACACTTTCGGATAATAGAAGGACTAGGGGGCATTACATGAAGTTAGCAAGTAGCACATTTAAGACTAATCAGAGAAAATTCTTTTTCATTCAACGCATAATTAAGCTTTGGAATTTGTTACTAGAGGATGTGGTTAGTGCAGTTAGTATAGCTGGGTTCAAAAAAGGTTCTTGGAGGAGAAGTCTATTAACTGCTATTAATCAAGTTTACTTAGGGAATAGCCATTGCTATTAATTGCATCAGTAGCATGGGATCTTCTTGGTGTTTGGGTAATGGCCAGGTTCTTATGGCCTGGTTTGGCCTCTGTTGGAAACAGGATGCTGGGTTTGATGGACCCTTGCTCTGACCCAGCATGGCAATTTCTTATGTTCTTTTATGATTCCCTTGTATTCTATATTTAAGGCTACACATTTTGCTTAAATAACTTTTTTTTAGTAGTTGTGTTGAACATTTATATTAAATTCTAAAATATATGTAATAATAGTATCCCCTCCTAAAGATGTCATGTTATATCAATGTAACCTTTTATTGGGGAGGTTAAGTCCCAAGGGCACACAAACTAATTTATTCCTTCGGGGGCTGCTCTGGCTAGCACTTCTCCCATAACTTTACTCTCTCTCTCCCAAGGGTGGAATCTTTTTGTGGGGGGAAGCTCTCGCTTAGGGCCGCCCAGGCTGTGGTGTGTTCCTTTCTGTGTGTGCTGTTAGATGCTGCATCCTAAGGGGTGAGATGCTGGGATAAATCAGGCAGGACAAAGCACTGGTTGTTAAATTAAAAGTTTACTGATTCTTTAACAATTAAATTAAAGTTCATTTATCCATAAAGGTGAAACTACAGCTGACTGATATACAGAGGTAATTTTCTTCTTCTGGGTAGGTGTCCTTTATTTCAGGTATCTGGGTAAAGCTTCCCATGATGATTTTAAACATAGAAACACAGAAACATAGAAATAACGGCAGAAGAAGACCAAATGGTCCATCCAGTCTGCCCAGCAAGCTTTCACTTTATTTTTTTCCCCCATACTTATCTGTTACTCTTGTCCCTTGTAATTGACTTTTTGTTCTATTTCCCTTCCACCCCTGTCATTGATCTATTTCCCTTCCACCCCTGCCACTGATGTAGTTAGCAGTGCTGGAGCTGCATCTAAGTGAAATATCTAGCTAATTGGTTAGGGGTATCAGTGCTGGAGATGCATCTAAGTGAAGTATCTAGCTAATTGATTAGGGGTAGTAACCGCCATCATAGCAAGCTACTCCCACCCATGTTTATCCAGCCTGTGCAATTCAGTCCTTGTTGGTTGTTGTCTGCATATAAATCATCTTTTCATCATTCCCCCTGCCATTGAAGCAGAGATCTTTTCATCGTTCCCCCTTCCGTTTAAGCAGAGAGCTATGCTGGATATCATTGAAAGTGAAGTATCAGTGCACAAAACTCTCCCAGCGGGCCAAACGGGAATCCTATTGGAGGGTCCTCTCAGGCATGAAAAATCCTACTTGAGTCCAGTTTATTCACAGTTACCCAGCCTGTCCTGGTCCCATAGGTTGGAGATCCTAGGGAAGGCTCCAAAAATCTTGATTCTTTGTCTTGGTGTCAGTGTCTTTTTGTGCAGGAAAAGTCTTAGGAAACGGGAACCAGGCTATTCCAGTCCTTGAATGCTTATGGGGAGGGATGGGTCAAAAAGCCTTCCCATAAAACAATATTTGAATACATGCTTGCCACAAAAATTTCTTGGTGTCACTGGTGTTTGTCCCATCTACATCTTCAGCCCTTGCCTTTTTTTCCGAGGAAGCCTTCTCCAAAGGGTGCAAGATTTAAGCAACTGTTCCTTCTGAAAAATTAGGATACATCTTGGCCATCAAAAATCTCATGCAGTAGGTCCTGTCACTGGTGCTTGCCTCATTTAGGAACTAGAGTGAGGCTCACAGATCATCAGCCCATTATGGGAGCTCCCAGAGGGAATCTGGCAAAAATCTCTCTCACTGCTAAAAATATGAGGGAGATCCTCTGGCAGGGAGTGCACAGTGAGAAATCTCCTCCAAACTAAATTTCCTGATGAGGCAGAGAGCCCTCACTAGGTGAACTGCATCCTCACTGCTCTGAGGCTTACTCAAAAGACTACACTGACTACTAAACAAGCTGCAGTACATACGCTGAGGCAACCAATCCCAATCCTCCAGGCTGGGAGGAGCTGAAGAGTATGGATGGCTAACAGGGATGTAGTTTCTAAGCAGACACCTAGGGCCATCTAGTGGCTGACCCAAGGGGCACCACATCAACAAATATGCATAATGAATAAAAGGCCATCTGATCAACACTCAGGCTTCTATTATACTGAGAAGTTTGAAAGACATCGAAGCACAACAAAACACCTGGAATCTTGGGCCATCATTAGAACTCCATAGTGAAATTTTAAACCTTGCTGCTGCTTTCCCTTTTTATTTTTTTAATACTGCACAGATTGGTATCACTCATATCAATTAAACCATGCATTTTCAATCATTCTTAAGTCAGGATGAACTAAAAATGAGTTTTTAATCAAATATAACAGAAATGTAAAGTTATAATTAATAAAGTAAGCAAATGTTAGAGTGTATTCCTAGAAATAAAAGTGATTTACAAACTACTGCTGAAGCCGAAAGGGAAAAAAACTGTCCATGAAAAAAGTTTCACCTGCTTGTTCCCAGACATGCCCTGTGTGTGTAAAGAATAGACCCTTCATAACAGCCGACTCTCACTGTTTGTCACTTTAAAATCCATGAACATTCTCACCCTTATTAGAATGTAAGACATATTTCATAGATGATCTCCATTACTTCACATGTTCTCATATCTACATCTCAATATTTTCTAATAAAGCCAGCGAGGATAATTTCAAATGCGCGACCCTATATGGCCGCGAGCAGATCAATGCAAGTATTTTATAACATGTGCATGATGTATGCACAAGTTATAAATACATGTATCTCTATTCCACAACATATACGCATAATAGGCTTATATGTGAATACATGGAATGCGTTGAAACCACATATATCAATGTAGTAAACATGCATACTTTCTACCTATTTTAAAAATATACATGTATATATTTTATGCATGAAAGTAAAGTAGGACTTCTTGTGTAAGGCCCAATTTAGAAACACAGGCATAGAAACATGACATCAGAAAAAGACCATATGGCCCATTCTAGTCTGCCCAGCTGCCCAATTCATTTAGCTTTATAATTCCCATCAGTCCCTTAGAGATCCCCTGTATTTATCCCATGCTTTCTTGAATTCAGATATTGGGTTTTTTTCTCCACCACTTCAACTAGGAGGCCATTCCATGCATCATTACCCTCTCTGTAAAGAAATATTTCCTTGGATTACACCTGAGTTTACTTCTTTCACTCATCCCATGACACCTTGTTCTAGATGCTTACGTCCTGTGAATGGAAACCTTTGAGATATTTAAATGTCTCTATCATATCTTCCCTACCCTCTATGGCAGTGGTTCTCAGCCTTTTTTCTGACAGATGATGCTCACATGCGTGACACATTGCACACTACATTAAACAGCTATATTAAAAACAAAAAATCCTAGATAATTTATTGTTGAAAATGATGCAGGAGATGCAGGAGAAAGATGTTTTGCATAAGCGCTATCAGAATTGTTTATTGTGTATTATTTGCTAGTTGGGTGGTCTGGGTGAACTGGGAGAAGTTCAGACTGAAGAACCAGGAGAATCTCAATGACAGAGAAGGACTGGGTGAACTGGTGGAGTAATTGGTGATCTGATAATTTCAATTACATGCACATCTTTTAAATGCACTTATGTGATTAATTGGGTTTTTATATAAGTCCGACTTTATTTCTGTGCATATATTTTTAAAATAGGTAGGAAAAGCATGCACTTTCAATGCATTGCATGTATTTGCACATAAGCATACATACGTGTGTATGTTGCGGGATAGAGATATGCACATTATATAATAAACACGGGTTATAAAATACTATCGTATATCTGACTGTGGCCATATATGTATGAATATGCCACTGTGTGGAGTTGTTTAAAATTTATCCGTATAGGTTGTTGTAAAAACTCATTGGTTCATATTCAAACTTAAATGATGTATCAAGCATATATCTGCAAGATTTCCATATAGATCTGGATTACTATAATGAATTCTCTGCATGCCCATTACATTTGACAGATCTTAATATTTCATACAGGCACTACAAGACTCCATTTTATTTTACAGAAGCAAACTTCATAGCAATAAATCTGCTTGCAAACCTGAAACTCTCAAGTTATATAGGTTTCACATATACCAGCCCAGAGTAATTCTTAAGTTTCTCAAATACTCACAGATTTTCTGCAGTTAGTCTCAGTGTAATAAAAAAAAACCTGTAGCAGTGCAAATCAAAATAGGTGAATCCCCCTCCCCACTACATCCCAAGGTAGCTACAAATGAAGGTTGAAGGCCGTAGGCCAGCAAAGACTGGCTCTGAAGGAGCTGGAAGGATTTTTGGGGCCAAAAAATAAAAATTAAAAACCAAAACAAAACATGGAAAGAAAAAAATCAGCAGGGTCTCTTAGCCAAGAGAAGAATACATTTTTTTCTGCAAATATGCAGCACCCAATGCCTATATAACTTTTATGAGCCTGAAATGTTTTACTCTTATTATTCACAGTGACTTTCATCCCTGCTGGACAGAACAATCTGAATCTTGTTTTCAGATTTGTTAGTTGCTTTTGCATTGCCAGAAACTTTAACATTTATGAACCTCAGTGCCCTTAGTTTAAGAAAGCTGTCCAAGATGATATAAAGATTAAAAAATAAAAAAAACACCATAGATATTATATGCTCCATCAGGTACAAATACAATTACTTGAACAAACATTCTTAAATCCCCACTATCTAGTTTTAAGCAACCAACCTACCCATCCTATTTCTGCAGGTAAAGGATAGTGGATGCATGGAAAGGCCTCTTAGTGGAAGAAATGGAAGCAAAAACAATAACAGAATTCAAGAAAAAAGGACAAACACATAGGATCCCTATATGTAAATAAGGACAAACACATAGGATCCCTATATGTAAATAAGTGAGTGGCAAGCCAGAGATCAACTGGAGTGCATGGCATTGCTCGAGGAATGAAATTGGGCAGAATAGATGAGCCTTATGGTCCTTATCTGCTGTCATATTCTGTATTTTGACTCTGTGAGAAGCTGCAAAAGTCAATTCTGTTTTACCCGATTTATCGGTAACCCATGACTGGTATTGCTTAGGACAAGTATTTGTAAAAAAAAAAATGGCAATTTTACTTACAGGGTTTGCTGATCTTTGCTTGTTCCTAGAGAAAAGAGCTCTCCTGCATTTATCTAGCAATAAGCTCTGTAGCGACTCCTCACGTATAAAGGCTACTGATTATTTCACCATATTAAAAATAACAACAGACTTACTTTGGAAGTGATCGCGATTCTTTTTTCATTAATCATTTACAAAGTGTTAAGCTGTTTACCTGATTTATGCAATTGTTAGATTGGAAGATATATAGGTGATTGGGGGATGGCTAAAACTACTAGATAATTTATACCAACAAAGTGTTCATGCAGCTTTTTCATCCCACTTGAAATGTTTCAGAATAAAATGCCTCACCAGTGAACAATTTCAGTGACAACAGAACAGTCTAATGGAGTGCTTGATGGATAGCCTACTTTACTGCTTAAATGTTAAAGGCAATCTCTTGCAAAAGGGCAGACATATTTAACTTAGAACAAATGCTATCACTGATTTGATTGCCCATTCAAAGAAAGGTTCAAGAAAATTAGAAAATACAGCTGCAAATGTTTTTTAAGCAAAACAATTTTTTGATTATCAAACCAAATTATGTGCTGACCTAAAGATAACTAGGAGAAAATAAAAACACTGTTCAAATACTGCAATCAAAAAAGGTATCTTCTCATGCTTCTGCAGACAAAACTTTTGTATATTAACGTATAAGAATAGTTGAAGATGCTAGCAGGATGACAGGAGTAATCAATTCACGAAGTAATTGACAGCCCCTCTTTCTGTGAAAAAAATGTGCATCACAGGTCTAGAACGGGTAGATGTGAATTGGTTATTTACTCTTTCGGAGAGTAGAAAGACTAGGGGGCACTCCATGAAGTTTGCATGGGGCACATTTAAAACTAATCGGAGAAAGTTCTTTTTTACTCAATGCACAATTAAACTCTGGAATTTGTTGCCAGAGGATGTGGTTAGTGCAGTTAGTATAGCTGGGTTTAAAAAAGGATTGGATAAGTTCTTGGAGGAGAAGTCCATTACCTGCTATTAATTAAGTTGACTTGGAAAATAGCCACTGCTATTACTAGCAACGGTAACATGGAATAGACTTAGTTTTTGGGTACTTGCCAGGTTCTTATGGCCTGGATTGGCCACTGTTGGAAACAGGATGCTGGGCTTGATGGACCCTTGGTCTGACCCAGTATGGCATTTTCTTATGTTCTTAGAAGAGAACATTTTACAAAAAGGGGGTCATTTTCAAAACTAAGCAGACTATCGCAAAGTGTGCAAGTACTTTTCACATGGAATTTGCAGTAATTTTCAAAGAGAAAATACAAGTAGATTTCCTTTACAAAAACTGCCTAGGGAAAAAATGTCTGCAGAGATTTGCTCCTGCTTTCTCTCGGTTACTTTTTCCCTAAAAAATGTTGTGCATAGTAATGAAAATCCAAACTGCCATGCATTACTTCCCCCCCCCCCCCCCCCCCGACAAACATCTCCATTGATCCCAGCTACTTTTTCTGTTGATAAAAGAACACACATTGTTGTTGGACAGGCAATATTCCGACAGTCCTTTTACCCAGCTAAATAGCCATTTTGGGCTTTTGAAAATTGCACTCCCCATGAATAAAGCAGAGTTGCTTACTTGTAAAGAGGGGTTCGAGAACGGCAGATGTCAGCCCTCCTCAGATAGAGCTCAGCAAACAACTTGTATCTCAAAGTCTCTAGAACTTTGAGCATGACCCATTGGGCCTTTGCAGTCATAGGACCTAACTTGTGAAAATGACTGGGGATGTTGAACTCAGCACAAATTACAGCACTTCCAGCAAAAACAAGAAAGAAACAGAACAGAGTGGGCCCTGAGTGTGACTGACCAGCCTGTATTTCAATGTCTAAAGAGGAGCAGATTCGTGTGGCCGAAGCAAAAGCTAGGGGAAGACTTAAAATCCCACTAGTCATTTCTCTCCCCAAACTCAGCTCATCCCCACCAATCTCCTCCTTGCTACCTCATTCCACTCAACAGCCTATCCACTTTCCCCACCCTCACCTGTCCCTAACCAGTCTCCCATTCTCCTAATCTATCTCCTCTTCCCCCTCTCTCCTCCTTACTCTCTCTGCACTCTTAATTCTCCTTGTCTAGCTAGAATGGGCATACTTTGAATTTTATATTTTGGGGTGAAGGGGGTTTAATACCCCTTTTAACTGCTCCACTGCCTACATTCTCCCTTAGCCTGCTCTGCTCTTCAGTTCTCACTGATCTGTCCTTCTCTGTTTTCTACCAGTCCTCTTCCCACCCCTCCACTCCCCAGAAGGTTCCTCCTCACTGATTCTTAGCCAGCTGCCTTCCTCTGCCGGCTTGGTTCACCTATCCTTTCCTATCAGCAGTCAGGATTCCGTTCGTTGACAGGCTCAATTTTTGAATCCCCCTCATCCACAAACTTGAATCAGTTCCCTGTTCTACACTCTCTGAGTCCAGACACTTTTTTTTTTCCCCCCGGAGCTTTTCCTGTCTCTCCATTCCCTGCAGCACTAATGGCACTCACAGAATCCAGGCCAGAGCCAATCCCATGCCTGCACAGTCCAAACAAGACATTTCACCACCTGCATATCATGAGCCCCCATCAGATCAGCAGTCATCTTCCCAGCTTCAGAGCCACAGCTGCATGTGGTATTTCCTGCTCTCAATTATTTGGAAACCCCAGAGATACAGTAACTGCTATCTCCTGTAGGACACAACAGAGGAATATTTTATGTCTTTCTGGGAATGAACTGAACAATGCTCACCTCAATTCAATCCCTGACCGCAGCTCCTCTCAATATTTGAGCTGTACATTTTTAAGAGAAATAGTTTTAGCATATGATATCATACACTATCACAAAACCTTCCCCCTTCCTCATCCTTCCAGTTAATGTCTTATTTACCTTGGCGACAGCAGTGCTGGAAGAAAAGGGCAGATATCACCTGCCTCCACCCTTAATCCTGCCCAGGTAGCATAGAAATAGTCAACAAACTTTGAATAAACCATTTTTGATCTATCCTGTCTTTGCTTGCACTTGGGTTTTTCTGTTTCCTCTCTGCCTGATTCCTTTTTCTTTTAAGACTTATTTTTTGGTCTTCCTCATTTCTTTATCAGATGTGACGGGGCTATGCCAGTCACTGATACTATCCCTGAGTGAGGTTTGCTATTTAAGGGCAGTAGGAAGGGTTTTGATATTTTTGCTTCCTCCCACTGCTATAACCTCACTTTTTGGAGGGATAGGCTTTTTCCTATAGTATGGTGGCGCATGCCCAGTGCTTCAGAGAGTTGATGGGTTGGAGAGTGGAAAGGAGATAGAGGAAGAGAGAGTAGCTGAAACCTTCCCTCGATTTCAATAGAGAGTGGATCGGAGAGCTGGGGATTTTCCCAAGATCTCAAAGCAAGATGGTTGGAGGGTTAGAGAGCTGGAGATCCCCCCCCTCCCCCCGGATATCACAGAAGGCAATTCAACCATTTGGCAAAGAGGCTTTGAGGATGAAGTTTTGAGAAGACTTTTTTTGGATTTTGTTGGAACAGTACCTGAGGGAAGGGTATACCTTGGTATCCCAAAAGGTCAAGACAAAGATCTTTTGACCCATTTGAGTGGGTAACAGATTAGGTGAAGAGAAGGATGTAAACTATTGATTTCATAGCCACAGCCAGAATATCCCTGCTTCAGATATCATACATCCATGGAGACTGATGCTGATGCTGCTTAGCCTTTGCTTGAGGCTCAGCATTAGAGCTACTTGATGCCGGAACTTAAGAGGATAAACCCTTGGCATTCTTGGGGTGAGAGGAGACAGAGGAAGGTCTGTCTCCATGGTCTTTCCAAGTACTTGATTTCAAGGAAGCTTGATGCTCTCTTGATGTAGATGCACCACCAGTGTCTGATACAGCTCCTGGGTCCATCAATATTGACCCACATCCAATGGACTGTACTTAGGTGGACAAAATGCTTTTCCATAAGGTCAAGCCAGGACCTATAACCCCTGGGTATCATGGTCATGCAGAGACAACACCTCTGGACTAGCCACAGACACATCTACCATCGAGATCTATGATAGACATGACCCTGTTGACATGGGGCACTGTTTAAAGCCACTGGAAGACTTATCCATAAGAGGACCTGGCTGAAAAATTAATGCAGCAAAATCAAAGGTTTGCCAATATTGAGTAGTTAATGTCCCCTTCATGGCCCAGAGCACTGATGTTGCTGCACCCTACCTAAACTGAAAAGCAAAAGAAAACTTAAGAACAAACAGAAAAAGCTACCTAAGGATGACTAAAAATAGGGAAATAGACTGCAGGGTTCTGTGATGAAGCAATTTGTGCAAGAAGCAGAAGACAGAAAATCCAATGAATGCAGGAGAGTAAAGATCCACAACTAGTGGGTTCTGTGGAAAAGATTAGACTGAAGGAGTCCCAACCTGGACACGTGGGGCATGCTCAAAATTCTAGAAAATTGGAGATAAAAATTCTGTGCCAGGCTCCATCTGATGATATCACCCACTTGTGAGGACTGCCATCCTGCTTGTCCCTCACAGAAATAAATGAATCAAAACATATTCCTGTGCTCTAGGACAAAAATATACAGAAAGATGGCAATTTTTAAAGTGATATACAGTACATAGTTAGAAAGTGATTTACCATGTTAATTGACTCTTGCTCAATGTGGATAAAAAACTGCATATTCTTTCACAACACATAATTTTAGTTGGACCAGAGGGTATACACCCCAGAGTTCTGAAAGAACTAAAAAATGAAATTTCAGATCTGTTACTACTAATTTGTAACCTAGCATTAAAATTGTCCACTGCACCTGAAGAATGGAGGCTGGCCAATGTAACCACGATATTTAAAATGGACTCCAAGAATGATCCAAGAAACTACAGACTGGTGAGCCCAACTTCAGTGCCGGGAAAAATCATGGAAAATATTCTAAAGAAAAAAATCATTAAATTTATAGATGGGTGTGGTTTAATGAGATGCAGCCATCATGATTTAACCCATAGAAGTCTTGCCTCACAAATCTGCCACTTTTTTTTTTGAAGGGGTGAATAAACATGTGGATAAAGGTGAACCAGTAGATGTGGTGTATTTGGATTTTCAGAAGGCATTTGACAAATGTCCCACATGAGAGGCTTCTAAGAAAACTAAAAAGTCAGGGGATAGGAGGTGATGTTCTTTTGTGGATTGCAAGCAGTTTAATAGACAGTAAACACAGAGTAGGATTAAATGGTCAGTTTTTACAGTGGAAAAAGGTAAACAGTAGAGTGCCTCAGGGATCTGTACTTGGACCTGAGCTTTTTAATATATTTATAAATGATCTGGAAAGGGGTATGATGAGTGCGGTGATCAAATTTGCGGATGACACAAAATTATGCAGAGTAGTTAAATATCAAGTGGATTGTGATGAACTGCAGGAGGACCTTGCGAGACTGGAAGATTGGGCTTCCAAATGGCAGATGAAATTTAATGTGGACAAGTGCAAAGTGATGTATACAGGGAAAAATAACCCTTTCTGTACTTACTCGATTTAGGTTCTATCTTAGGAGTTACCATCTAGGAAACAGATCTAGGCATCATGGTGGATAATATATTGAAATTGTTGGCTCAGTTTGCTGTGGCAATCAAGAAAGCAAACAGAATGTAGGGAATTATTAGGAAGGGAATGGCAAATAAAAGGATGGATGTCATAATGCCTTTGTATCGCTCCATGGTGAGACCGCACCTTGAATACTGTGTGCACCACATCTCAAAAAGGATATAGCTGCACTAGAGAAAGTGCATAGAAGGGTGACAAAATTGATAAGGGGCATGGAACGGCTGCCCTATGAGGAAAGGCTAAAGAAGTTAGGGCTGCTCAGTTTGGAGAAGAGACTACTGAGGGGGGATATAATAGAAGTCTACAAAATTATGAAAGGACTTGAACAAATTAATGTAAATCGGTTATTTATTCTCTTAGATAATAGAAGGACCAGGGGGGACTCAATGAAGTTAGCAAGTAGCTCATTTAAAACAAATCAAAGAAATTTCTTTTTCACTCAGTGCCTAGTTAAGCTCTAGAATTCATTGCCAGAGGATGTGGTTACAGCAATTAGTGTAACTAGGTTTAAAAAAGGTTTGGATAAGTTCCTAGAGGAAATATCCATAATTAATAAGCAATAGTAGCTTGTGATTTATCTAATGTTTGGGTACTTGCCAGGTACTTGTGACTTGGATTGGCCACTGTTGGAAACAGGATAC
Organism: Rhinatrema bivittatum; assembly: GCF_901001135.1. Classification (NCBI taxonomy): domain Eukaryota; kingdom Metazoa; phylum Chordata; class Amphibia; order Gymnophiona; family Rhinatrematidae; genus Rhinatrema; species Rhinatrema bivittatum. Next base: position 716,212,056 of record NC_042616.1, read on the forward strand.
TGGGCTTGATAGACCCTTGGTCTGACCCAGTATGGCATATCTTATGTTCTTATGACCTTTAAATTCCTGAAAGACATTAATGATGCACAAGAATAAAACCTTTTTTGATGGAAAGAAACCTGTAGAACTAGGAGTCATGATATGAAACTCCACTGGGATAGGAACAATGTTAGGAAATATTTCTTCACAGAAAGGGTAGTGGATGCATGGTATGCCTTCCCAGAAGAGGTAGCACCTTATAGACTAACCAATTTATTGAAGCATGAGCTTTCGAGGACAGAGTCCACTTTGTCAGATGCTGCACCAGACTAAGAAGGCTGTCCTTCTGAAGATATTTTATCACATGGAAGTTCAAAAGGGTGTGGGGTAAACATAGAGCATCCATAATAGCTAAAGACAGAAATGAAGAAAAAAGGTAACCTCCACAGAGCAGCAGTTATCATCCTAAAAGAAATAAAACAACCAAAAGATTTGCTGGGCAGACTGGCTGGACCACTTGGGTCTTTTTTTTGCTGTAATTTAATATGTTAACCAGACTTGTGGGGGCACAGGACCAACCAGTTGAATGGGTGAGACTGCAGATCACTTTACTCATCCCTGGTCTAAATAAGGTGTGCTCTAAATCTTAGTTATTTAGGAAAAATGTGGAATTGACAGATATTTTTGCTCCAGGTCACATGATGGACCTCTCAAGGATCGTCTTGGCATGCTTTTGGGAGCTGTTGAAACACACACTGCACAGAAAGTGCACAAAGGTGTCAGACATTTAACCCTTGGGCCAGTTTTGAAATAATCCCCCAGGCTGATATTTTCCTTCAATCCGCCCTGACTCTGTATGACAACACTGTATCTGGTATCCTGCTGGCAGAAAGCAAAATCATGGTTCAAACTGTATTTAGGAGAGCCCCTATGAATTCCAATTGAGATGCTGGCTCACAGTAGTTGATGATGAACCTTAACGCCAGATTGTTTTGTGCAAGGATTTGCCTATCCATGCCTGAGTTGTGTCCTTGAACAACCAATCGTCAAAGCTGAGAAATATATGAAGCCCCAGACTGCATAGGAATGACACAATGATAGCTAGATATTACATTTCACTTCATAACATTTTAGTTGATAACTTCATAGGAACATATAAGTTATATTGATTTCAAAAGATAAGAGTTACAGAAAAGAATTAGTGTTTTCAGGTCACATGGATTTGAACAACATTATCAAAGGGAGTCTGCTGCTGAAAATTAACAAAATGAATTCTGATGAGAAGACCATACTCAAATCTCACGATTTTTTTTTTTTTTTTTTTTAACAATTTTACATAAAGATGGAACCTAAATAAATCTCTCAGTTCTTTTTTCCCTTGCCTTGTAATGTATGAATTTTTATGTTCTGTTTTGATTGTCTCCTAAATTATACTTGATTTCATATTAGGTAGAGTTCCCTGAGTGTTTTGATACTAATTTGATCATTTTAATCAGGGTGTGCAACTCAAGTCTTCAAGGGCCTCAAAAACATGTCTATTTTTCAGGATATGTTAATGACTATTCATGAGATATTTTATACATTTTTTTTCTAAGAAATGTAATCATTTGCATATCGGCATTGCACAACCATGACATTATTGATGCCATAGGACTAGAATATCTTTTCACTGCACACACAAGTATCTGGTCTAGACTGAAGAAAGGGCAAGAGTCTTAAAACATCATCTAGAGAGGTAGCCATGTTAGTCTGTAGCAGCAAAAACTACAAAAAGGCTGGTGGCAAGAACAAGAGTCCACTTTGTCAGATGCAGTGGATTCACTTATCCTTGAAAGTTCATGCTTCAATAAACTGGGTGGTCTATAAGGTGCCACCAGCCCTTTGTCATTTTTAAAATATCATATTTCTCAGCTTTGAAGACTATTTCTAGCCTCAGTAGCCACCTACTGTTAGCCACTTCCAAGATATCAACCTTTTCTCTCAACATTACTACACAGAACCAATTATTGTTTCCAGTGCACTCTCTGTGTCCAACATTCACTCCTGCCTCTTCTACCTTATCAGTGTGATATTACTTGCAATACATCATGGGAGTTTCAGGGTCCTGGCTGTTATTCTGTCTTCAATAAATGCTCTATAAGTTGAGAAGTTTTTGTAAGACATCACAAAATTAACACCACTCTTGAGAGTCAAAAAATAATGTAACAATTTTTATGTTTTGCAGTGTGTGAGGCCTTTTCTGTAATCAGCAATGTCTATATTGTTAACATATCCTTCATTTCTATAGAAGAGTGTGTGAAACCTGTCAAAACTGGACAAAAAGGATAGGGTAGGTAGTATGCTTAATTAGTGATGTGACACCCAGCATTAATATTCTAAGAGGCTTTGTACTATCTATGAAAAGCTCTCTAGCAGACCACACCAATATCCTAAGGTACAGGACAAAGAAAAGATACTCCTTTTGAAAATAAACCATTGATTTAATCTAGCAATTTCTTTTCTATGTCCTAGTCATATTACATAAAGTTTAATTACAAATTCATTATAGCAATTAATATATGTTCTTATTAGAAATGTACTGAAATATCCATACTTCAACTGCAGTAATATAGATCTTAAACTTCTGTGAAATCAAATCTATATTTTTCAGTGTCAAAGTCTGAGCTGAAAAACCATGACTGCATAAATTGTTTTCTTGGTCTAATTCTAGTCTATTGGATTCACAAATTAATTCATTATATTAACCTGAAGGTTTCCCAGATATCTATTATACTACTAATCATTATTTCTGGGGTAAAAATACAGAGGTTCAAGGACAGTTGATCATATTGCCACCCCCCAGTTTGGAATTTTTCTTTAAAACAATAACAAGTTGTATTTTGACTACAGTAACAGAAAATATATTGGATTTTCAGAATCTGCCTTAAAAGGAATTCTAATAGGCAGACAATTTTAATGTTAAATCCAGCTTCACGATAAAAAAAAACCCATCATGGGTTGGTTATGTGGAAAGCCTAAATTTGATTCCCAGTCCCAGGTCCTGCATTTCAGGCTGACAGGGGCTAAGAATGGTTGAGAGGAAGTATCCAAGGTCCTTTTTCTCTTCTTTCTCTACACCGTCTCTCTTGTTAATCTTATCTCCTGACAAAACGAGAAGAAAAGAGCCAAATTCGATTTCCATTCAAGGATTATTTCTTCCAAAAAGGAAACCCAAAAATAACAATTTTTAGTATTGAAAAGCCACTCACACTGTAACTTGTTCAAAAACAATATTTTTATTAAAATTTCTTTTCTATTCTTATTGCCGCATCATCAAGCCTGACGACGTGCCTACCTGGTTTTCAAACGGAGACCGTCTGGTCTTTTAATCATTTGTGGTGATTTAACTATCTAACTACTACGGAATAAATAACATTGTCAGCTCCTGATGAAGCAGTGTTCTGCGAAACATCGGCCATTTGTCGAGCTGAATATGAATGATGGGTTTAAATTAAGTTTGACACTTCTTTAAAGTTTTTTTGTGAAAACATTATCACTGTGTTTTGAAAAACTATTCTTATGTTATCGACCACAAATGATTAAAAGACCAGACGACCGTTTGAAAACCAGTAGGCACGTCATCAGGCTTGATGATGCGGCAATAAGAATAAAAAATAAATTTTCATAAAAATATTGTTTTTGAATGAGTTATGGTGTGAGTAGTTTTTCAATACTAAAAACTGTTATTTTGGGGTTTCCTTTTTGGAAGAAGTAATCTTATCTCCTTCCATGGAATCTAATACCATCTTTATATGGACAACTCCCAGATCTACATCTCTGTAATGGAACTCTTGCTAAGAGTCCAAATGCAAATCTCAGCATCCCTGTCTGATGTTGCTACTTGGATGTTCCATTGTCACCTGAAACTCGTACGGCCAAATGAGAACTTGTTATTCTTCTCCCTAAAGCCTCCTCCCCTTTCCACCTTTTTCAAACACCATAAACACCACTATTCTCCTGGCCCCCTCAGCCCGTAACCTCTATGACATCTTTGATTCCTCTCTTCCTTCTCTGCATACGTCCACAACACTCCAGTTGTTCCAAAATCCAACCCATCCTCTATGAACATGTCACTAGAACTGGTATCCATTCTCTTAACACATCCTATTTGGATTAATGCAATCTGTTCTTCATAGATCTAGCACTGAATGCTGTCTCACTACAGTCTGTTCAAAATTCAGCAACACAACTTATCTAAGGATCATGCCATTATGATCATGTATCCCCTCTTATTAAATTGCTACATTGGATCCCCATCTTCTTCCACATAAAACTCAAAATTTTATACTTACCTACAAGCACATTCACTCCACACCTCCTCATTAACTCTCATTTTTTCTTTCCCCTTACAATCCTTTTCCCCATACTTCATTTGTCAAGCAAGCTGCTCTTCTCTGTACCCTTTTCCCCCACTGACAAATCTCAGCTTTGCACTTCCCACCCTGCCACAATGGATGCCTTGATTAGTCTATCTAAAACACGTGCCAAATTCCTTCTCTGGCCAAATTCAAATCCAGGCCACTTTTACCACTTTAACCATAAGTCTTCCTGCTCATGCAAAATATTTGCATCAATGTGGACTGGCGAGTGCATTTTTTGACTTATTCAGAAAGTACTGGGGTTGGTATTCTATGTTTATATATATTCACTAAAACAGTTTTTAATCAAGCTTTTCAAACCCAAGACATACCTACATTAACAAAAATGTTGTTAATCAGCCTCCCATAGAGCAAGCAGTGCGGACATGGAGGGGACTCATATACCTAAAAATAGCTACAGAAATACTGAAATCCCTATCAGTCTCTCTTTCAAATTTTAAAATAAAGGGAAAGATGTAGCAGAAACACATATGAACCTATCACAGTGGACCAGCATCCCCTATATACAAGTGTAGGATAAAGGGAGAAGTTGCTATGGTGCAGGTAACCGGTTCATAGGGAGATTTTCTAATCTGTAATAAGGCGATATTGCGAGTTAAACAACATGTAATGCACTTAAAATGCTGTTTATCATGTGACAGACTAGAAGATTTCCACCTCCAATGGAAATAAGATTATTTACATGCATAAAATTGCCTAATATATGCAAAGCAGCTTATGCATAGGCAATCTTAGGGTAATAAAATAACGTGGCTGACTTAGGAAAAATTAAGCCCCCTTATTTTAGCACATTTAGGGAGGTGTAGTTATTTTCCAGAGGGAGCATCAGGATGCTGATGGAGGTCCCTTATGGTCCCACGGGAAAAGTAAAGGGCCAAGGTGCCCGAAAAACACTCCTTCCAAATCTGCCAAAAGTCAGTCCTGGTGTCTTGAGGCATGCCTTCCAACCCCCACCACCTTCCGAGGAAGCTCTGGAAAATTGTGCAGGGTTGGCCTGCTCCCTTACCCGACCCCCTCCCTTTAATTAAAAAAAATGACCCTTAGCCTTACATCCCCATCAGACCCATCCCTTCCCCACCCCACTCCCATCCAAATAAAGTAATTTCTCTGGGGTCTAGTGTTTCCATCCCAAACTCCAACCCAAAATAGAACCCTGGTGATCTGGGGCAGTCAGGATCCCAACCCCCAAACTTCACCAAAACTCTTTGAGGCAGTCATTGGTTTTCAGTGGGATCCAGAGCATCCCCTAGCTCTAGGCTTGCTGATGCCATTTTTCAAAATGGTGTTGACCTGACCTTGCCTTTATCACATAGTCTGGGTCCAGTCCCTGGACCTTATCCCTATTACGTGATGGGGCAAAGTCAGCTCGTTGCTATTTTGAAAAACAGCATCAACAGCCACGGAGCTAGGGCATTTGTGGGTGGGTCCAAACTGCTCCCACAGCCCCTCTGGGTCCTTTTTTCAGGTTGGGTGTTGTGGAGGGGACAGTGGAATCACTAGACCTCAAGGATATTACATTATTTGGATGGGGGTTGTGAAAGGGATGGGCCTGATATCATTAGGCAGAGGGACCATTTTTGTGGATTAAGGGGAGGGAGCAGGCCATTGCTGCACAATTTGCCTTTTTTTTTTTGTCTTTTGGGGGTTAGAGTTGCTTTGGAAGGTGCTGGGGTGGGGGACAAGTAGGTGTCGCCATTGACCTGTAGGATGATTTTGACTAATTGGGAAGGGAGGGTATTTTGGGGTTTCAGACCCTTTAAGCGATGGCAGCCCCTGCCGAGGTGGGCCGCCATTTGTGGGTAGGCCCCGTACCACAGTGCGATTTTTTTGTTACGCGTTCACGCCATGATAAAAAATCTTGCTGTGATAATGCTGCAATAGTTTGTCGGGGAAGGGGTCTAAATACGTGATATTTTGCCCCTCCCATGATACACTATTAAGGCTTAGTAAATCTTAAAAGTTAGTTATTTGGCTATTACATATGGCTGCCTGAGTTCCTCCACTGCTGCTGCTCTCAGCATTCACAATGAGTCACATCTCACTTAGCCTGAGAATAGAACAGAGGTGGAAAGGACTCAAAGAAGGTTGCTCAGGATGGGGAATGATGAATACGTGCTGCACAAAGTATGTCCAGTTATCTGTGTCCCACATAATGTCATAATTACCATTCCAAGACTCATGCTGTAGTTAGGAAGAGGAGGCATGCATGATTACACATATCCTCAAAAAGGAGCTCCTACAAGTTTAAGAGCCAACACTGGTGTTTCTTGTCACTATGGTGTGCTGACAGCACAACCCAGGTACTGGTCTGGATTCGAGAATCAGACAGTGGTGACTTTTCTGTGGCATACCTTATCAGTTCGGAAGGCACACCACTATGCCATAGCACACTTGTCAAGCAACAATGGATTAAGAATAGGCAGATCAGTAAAAATATATATAATCCATGCTTGCCTTGAAATATTTACACCCACACCATCATATTTCATCAACAATTTTAATCCTACTGTGGTTTTGCAGCAGTCTGTGTCTTAGTCTCTGCACAGGAATCCCTGGTGCAGAACCGTAGGATCAGTGGAAGATTGAGTAGAAGTAAGGGAAATTGAAAGTAGTTGTGCAGGGAACTAAATTTCCCAGGGCACCTCTGCCTAGTTTCTTGGGCTGGAGGCCAGCACACCTGACTCAGGATTGGGAGGAGTCATTAGCACCTCATGGAGGACTCGAGGGAGGGGTATAAGAGGCTCCTGGGGCAGTAAAGCAAAAGGGGTCACAGCTGAGAGAACACAGCCACTGGATCAGCTCAGCAGACTCACCATGGGAGGAGACCCAGAGGAAGAGAACCCTGAGACAGGATTTTCCACACAACATGACTTTTAAATTAAGTGATAGTTTTCTTTTGCCATACTGCCTAAGAAGGAAAGTGAAAATGAAAGGAAAGGTTTTTGTAGACGTGTATGAGGGAAGCCAGCCAAGTATGAGGAGCAAGGCAGAAGTTAGTTAAGGCTGTAATCTGGTTGGAGTTGAAGTTTGCTTGTTGTGCCAAGTCCTGCATCCTGAGTTGGGTTGCGGCACCAAGAGTAAAGAGAACATGAGCAATGGCAGCAGCGTACAAACTTGTCTTACGAGGAAACAGAAACTCAGTGACATGCCCAGGAGTAAACCTCTCCTCAGCTTATAAACTGCAATGGGGAAACTCATAGGAATAGCGTTTTGTTTGAATTAAAAAGCTGTATTTATGAGATGCCCAGAGCAAAAAAAACAGGCTTAATTAGTAAGCTGCCTGTAAGAGCTGCACAGGGGCAGGTTGCTCCTCCTAATTAATAAGTAGGAACGTAAAGCCTCAGAGTCAGAAAACCTCACTCTGAAATCACTAACCTTGCCTGGGCCCTAAAGAGGGGGAAGTCAGACCCTGCTTAGTACAGCAAAGTGTCGAAATGCACTGAAATGACAACTACTTTCTTTGAACCCAAGAATTTTGCCCGTGATTTATGGAGGAACTCTAATTCTACTGGGTCAATAAAGCTGAGATTGGCCTGAATGGAGATGGTACTGGAGAAGTTTAATAATAAGAGTGACTGCTTCATAGACTTTTTTTTTCTTTTGATATATTAAGAGAGAGTTCTGTTCTTGACAGCCTAAAGGTGAACTAAGGGAAAGTTACAATGAACCCAGTGAGAATAAAGGGTCATCAGCGATATCAGCAGGCTCTCTGCCTAGCCCAGTGATAGCGGGGCCTAGGAGCATTAAATTAGAATCTAGGCCAGAGTTTGCCTGGTTACAGATTAGGAGAGTGTTACAGTGGTTACAGTGTAGGAGAGCTATAATCCTAAACCCACTGGACCTGCTTACCCCAAGGTTCCCACCTTGCTATACCCATCTATAACCACGTACTTTAGTCTTTATAGTAATGCTTTTGATGCTATAACTCAAAGCATTTGATTTGGACTTTGAGGTCTATCTTGTCTGTAAGATCGTAAACTCCTAGTGTAATGCCCTTCACCTCTAGTCTGAAGCATCTCCAGCATAGCACCTCTGGCATACCAGGAACATGGCTGAACTTCCTGCAGCTCCTGAGCCCTTTTACAGGCCCTGCTGCTTGGACTTCCTGTAATACACCCTCTTGACATCACATCCTGCCTGGTATAAAGGAAGCTCAAACTACTACTCAGTACCTTTGCAAAAGGCCTCCTGCTCTCTCTGCAGTGCTAGTTACTACAGTGTGTTCCTGCCCTGCCTTGTTCCAGCCTTGCCCTCTCCTATCTGTCTTGTTGTGTTTCTTCTCCTGGCCTGATTTCTCATTGCCTTGACATCAGCTTGGACTTAGATTCCACTTTGCTCTCTGCTTGCCTCATCTTCAACCCGGCTACTGAATTTGCTTGCTCTTACCCAGCCTGGAAAGTCCTGCTAACCTACAGAACCCTCGGGCCCAACCCAAAGGGGAGATAGCTAGTCAGGCAGAAGTCTTGGTGGCGAATCAGCTCCTGCCTGTTAAGGCCTATCTTGTGCTCACTAACCTTGCCTCGCGATACCTAGGATTAAGGACTGTCCATTGTGTCTCTCTGTATAGGGTTGCATACATCTAGTATGCTCTATATAATGATTATTAACAATAATAATAAAATTCACAGCTAAAGATGGGATATTTAACCATTGCATAACAGTGACGGCAATTGGCTAACAGCATACTTGTTCTAGGTTTTAGAGACTCATGATTTTCGACATTTAACCAGAAGCCTGTCACTGCAATGCTTAAGCTAGATGAGAGAGGATTAAAAACTAAGAGGAGCGTCAGCTAACTGTAGCCTTATTCAGAAAGGAGATTTCTCAAGGAGCAGTTTCTGATTGAGCTGGAAATGCAAAGGAGTAGAAGAAATCTGCCAGTCCCAAAAAAGAAAATCATATATATGTAAATAATTTAGGCAAGGGTAGTTGCCTCTTTGGTGCAGTAGGTAGTGTGTCAGTCTCATAATCTGAAGGTCGTGAGTTCGAGCCTCACACAGGGCAGAGGTTTTTGGGTATTTGCCAGGTTCTTATGACCTGTTGGAAACAGGATGCTGGGCTTGATGGACCCTTGGTCTGACCCAGTATGGCATCTTCTTATGTTCTTATTGCTTTGGTATAGAAATACGAATCTTTATGCTGTCCCAAAATAGTGATTATATTGAAAAAAACATGGTAGACTAGCATAAATATAAATGTTTCCACAATGTATTCCTTACCCCATGAGCACACAGTTTCACATGAATCTATGGTAAGTTCAGTAGAAGGTAACCTTTGACACTGAATCTAGGCCTGGCCATGGAACTGCAGGAAACGGCTGTTCACCTATTGTGGATGCACTGGGCTGCCACTCCTCACTCTGTGCAAGGAGGTTCTGCTTCCCTTCAGTTGCTACTAGTGTCACCAAAAACCTCAACTCCCTCTTTCAAGATTACAGATGCACTCCAGCCAGCACATTTACCTCTCTCCTAATGCCAATGCAGGCCAGGCTAGCCTATCTTTATGCTACTGTGGGAAGATAGCTAGTTTGTCTCCTCTCCCACTTATTTCCCCATTGATGCAGCTGTGCGCCAGGCCAGCCTGCCTACCTCCCCCTCTCACCTACTTGCCTGTTAATGCTGCTGTGACCAGGCCAGCCTGCCTCCCTCTCATCAATCTGCCAGGGCTGCTGTAGACCACCACAATGGCCCATTCATTCACTTAATACTCGCCTGCTGGTGCTGCTGCAACCACTAGGCCAGGCCAGCCCATCTCATTCCCTCCAATCTACCCAACTACCTGTGCCACTCTTTTCCAAGCTGGTTTTGCCTGCCTCTCTTTTGTTGGTGCTGCAGAGGGCAGGTGAACACACCTCCCTCTCTTCTGCAGCTGTCCGTGCTTTTTTGTATATCCTTACAACAGACTACCAGCTGGGGCATGCATGAACTGCTAACATTTTTCTGGAACACACTTCCCAGAGCCAGCTACTTGCAGTCATAACAGCTTTATTTCATATATCAGCATGTACTTCATATTTGAAGCTTCCAATTTCTCTTCTGAAACACCAGAATCCTCCCAGTAAAGTACATTGTTAGATATAGGCTAGCCCAATTTGTTAGGACCATAAAACGCTTATTTCCCAACTGTATCTTTTGCAGATTTAAAAGTCTTAAGCAAACGGTTGCAGGCTTCTGGGTCCAAATAAGCCCTTTCTTTCTGGGTTCCTTGTCTGGTTTTGTCATCGTCTCCCTCTGTGAGGCAGTGTTCTCTCTGGATTTACAATGCTGATTCTGTAATTAGGCTCAGCTGCATCCCCCAATTAGTAACATACTGCTGCCAAGGATCCCAGAACTACATTTCCCAGCAGTGCTGTGCTTCCTGTTCTGTCTGGCTTTATAATACCCTAGCCAACTTGTTTACTTTTTCTTTCCCCTTTGCAGCACAGTTCCCCCTGGACCTCCCTCTGCCTTCTGAATCTCTAACAGTCTTGCCGCTCCTGGCTGCTTCTGCTTGTGTAAAGCCCCTGCCTACTTCAGCACAATCCTGATCTCTACTGCAACTCTTCTCTTCCACTATAAGCACATGACTCACAGAAAACAAAAGCCATTTTCTTGCAAGTGGGAGGCAGTAGCAGCAGAAGGGAAGGTGAGAAAATATGAATGATGAAGGACAGGAAAAGCCAGGAAGAGTAATTGAAAGGAGGGGAGGGGGAGAAGACCGTTAGGGAGCAAACAGGACATGGAGGAACACAGAGAAAAGAGATGGGGGTAGGGGCAAGGAGAGTAGGGAGGAAACGAGGTATTTGTGGGGTAGAGAGAAACAACCAGTAGCAAAACAGTAGGAAAAAAGGAGTGTGAAGTAAACCAGAAAGGAAATAAGTGAAAGAAGAGGAACTAAAATGCAGAATCTAAGAAATAAAAGGAAAAAAAAACCTCACATTGGACATTTTTAGTTTTTCTAAGGCGAATTTTTAAAATGTATGTTTTGTAAAAATTGACTTTTTATGCATATTTAGAAATGTTAATTGTCTGCAAATTAAAGTTGTGATCTGGCACTCATGCGCCATCATTCACAACTACCTGGGGATTTTTTTCCCCTGTGTTATATTCACTCCTGGCTTAATATTAAAGTCTATTCATTGAGAGCTGCAGCTCTCTGAAACCCTATTATCAAGGGTCTTAAATCTGACCACTAGGTGTCACTGTTGCACGATGACCATGACTCCTTCTTCACATTAATGCTCCCTCCATAGCAGACCCAGGCCTGCCTAAACTGGGAAGCAGAAGACCTAAGCAGGAACCCCCGCTGATTGAATTTATTACAGCTGAAGGCGGAAATGACAGTAATGTGAGATACAATTAATCAGTAGGATCTGCCATGTTATGTTGCAAAGCAGCTAATACATATCTTGTCTTCTCCATTAGAAAAGAGAAGAGTCAAAAAGGTTTTGCAGCTGAAGCTGTCATTTTATCATTTCCTAGACGATACTCGTTAAGATTTCCTGCTGAGTTCAACAATAACCTGAAGTGGAACCGCAGAGTGTTATGCCAGAGAATTACCTCTTCCTGTTACATTCAACCTGAGCATGCTATATGGAAACACTTGGATTTTAACAGACAATCTCAACAATAATTGGCAGGCTACTTTATAAAAGATTAAAATCAGTTGTTGTAAGGGGGAAAAAAAATCTCATTATGCTTTGCAGTGAATCTGGCCTTTTGTTAACAATAATAAACGCCTTTGTTATTTTTTTTTCTGATACATATTTCAAGCTGGCAGATTGTCCAAGAAGATTGTAAATCTATAACTAGCAATTATCTCACATTCCAGTCTCACTTCATCTGTTTCAAGTAATGGACTGTCAGTTCTTCCGATATGTCAACTACTATATGGTCATGAATTTTAAATTCTTGTGTTGCACTGACATCATAAAAACCCATGTATTTTCTTTATATTCTCATCAAATATATAAATATATTATAAAAGACAAATCTAAGATCCAAAGACAAAAGCAACTAGTTACAGATTTATATTTTACAATTTCTCCATAAATTGTGACTCAAAATTGGGATGTGTTTCTGGTCAGGACAAATGGGATCAAATGGTGAGTGGGGAATGGAACTCTGCTGCTGCGAACCGGAAATTTTTCAAGTTGCTACTCTCGACTTTAGATGGTGAAAAGGAAGGAAATGTACTTTCCCTTCTGCTGATCCTATGGACTCTTCTACATTCAGCTTGGGGGACCGATGCACAGGTCGAGATGCAGCACGGCATGGTAAATCCTATGCCGGCACCCTCAATATCTTCTACAAGCGTAATACCTGATTCCTTTCCACTTGCTAAGAGATTTCGGTTAGCTTCAGACAGTCTGGTCCAGCCAGGTGTTTCTTTGGACTCTTCTGGTGGCATACTGGTGGAGCTGTAGCTTGAAGGGGCTTGAGTCAGAGATGTCATCAGGAGAGCTGTTATTTCACATTTCATCACATAAGAGTAACATGATCTTCTGGAAATCATAAGATTTTACTTGAGAAAATTTGGCAAGCCATCTTGGAAATTAAATAAACATTGGTTCCTAAGGGATGCTTTGGATAAATCCATCACAGAATTAAAGGGGCAACCTGCAGAGTAGCAAGGGACTATGGGGAAAATACAAAATGATTTGGGCAATTTGAAGTAACAGAGCGTGACAAATAAACTGGTTCAAGATAATGTGGCATTTCAGAGAAGTATGGGAATTGTGAGAGCATTCTGAGATTCAAGAACCTTAGACTGATAAACTTTCCTGTGGTTAAAAGGATTTCCCCTCAAGAATTATTTAAAAAAATACTGTTGAGTCTGATAATCCCTAAGGAGTCAGTTCCACTATAATTGAAAGCATACTATCTTCCTTCTAAAGTGATAGTTTTAGTAAACCTGAAGAAGTTTTTTTGGATTTGTTTTTGGAGTTGATTGGAGGTGATTGCTAAAAAAAAAACCCCTCTCTTCTCAAAACAGATCTGGACTGGCTTCTTAAGAAATGCATTCTCTATTTTTGAACTGTAATATATGTATTTACCCAGATGTATCAAGAGGTATCCAGTCAAGATGGAAAAGATTTTTGGAATTAAAATCTTGTAGCCATATTCAAAAGCCATTTAGTCAGAAAACTGAAAAGTTATCCATCTAAATGGTGAATTTGGCAATTTCAGTCACTCATCTGTCTAAACTATAGCCCATTACTTAACTGGCAACAATTTAGCCGGATATAAAGGAGTGGACCGGGGCATTATCGAGTAAATCCGGTTATGTTAGCTGATAACTTTAGTCATGCTCTGAAGCAGGTCTAAAGGAAAATTAGCTCTTACCTGTTAATTTTCGTTCCTGTAGTACCACGGATCAGTCCAGACAGTGGGTTGAGCCTCCTTTCCAGCAGGTGGAGACAGACTAAAACTTGCAGGATGCCCTATATCAGGACAGAGCCTATCCTCTCACCCTTCAGTATAACGTATGTCAAAGCATAAAACAATAAACCCAAGAATAGGATCAAGCAAGTAACCAAAAAGCTCAACAGAGCAACCATAGATTAATGTAGAAGCATGGTATACCTATACGCTCTTGCATAAACTTGGTATAAAATAACCACCAAGGCTTCCGGTGTAAATGCTCAGTAATCTTGCATCAAGGAAAATATGAAAATCTGCAGACAAGCTTCGAGAGGACAGAAGACAGACAGGGAAGGGCGTCTGGACTGATCCGTGGTACTACAGGAACGAAAATTAACAGGTAAGAACTAATTTTCCTTTCCTGTACGTACCCGGATCAGTCCAGACATTGGGATGTACCAAAGCTTCCCTAAACTGGGTGGGACAGAGACAGTCCAGCTCGAAGCACTTGCCGCCCAAAGGAACCGAACACCAGAGCATGTACATCCAGACGGTAGTGCCGAGCAAAAGTGTGCAGACGTCCAAGTGGCGGCCCTGCAAATCTCCTGCGGGGAGATAGATTGACTCTCTGCCCACGAAGTAGCCTGAGACCGCAGAGAATGGGCCTTCAGATCCTCAGAAAGCGGACGACCTTGACAAAGATACGCCGAGGAAATGGCTTCCTTCAACCACCGTGCAATCGTAGTCTTAGAAGCCTGCTTACCGCGGTTGGGACCACTCCAAGACGAAGAGATGGTCCGATACCCGGAAGTCATTGGTGACCTGGAGATAGCGAAGCAAGACTCGTTTCACATCTAGCCGACGAAGGTCGCCACCCGCCGTACCCGCAATCTCCTCCGGAGAGAATGCTGGGAGTTCGACCGACTGGTTGACATGAAAAGCGGAGACAACCTTAGGCAAGAAGGAAGGAACCGTCCTGAGAGAAACCCCGGAATCGGAGAAACGCAAGAAGGGCTCCCGACAGGACAGCGCCTGGAGCTCGGAAATACGGCGAGCAGAGGAAATTGAGACCAGAAAGACAGTCTTTAGAGTAAGATCCTTGAGCGTAGCGTGGCGAAGAGGCTCGAAGGGAACCGCACAGAGAGCACGAAGGACCAGGTTGAGACTCCACGACGGACACATGGCCCAAGAAGGGGGGCGGAGGTGTCTAACGCCCCTCAGGAAACGAATCACGTCAGGGTGAGCTGCTAAGGCATGACCGTCCACCCGACCCAGGAGAGAGCCGAGCACCGAGACTTGAACGCGTAGAGAACTGAAGGAGAGGCCCTTAGAGAGACCCTTCTGAAGAAAAGAAAGAATCAAAGGAATCGAGGCGGAGCGCGCAGGGACACCCGCCTCTGTACACGCGGACTCAAAAACTTTCCAGATGCGCACATAGGCCAGAGAAGTCGACTGCTTCCGGGCTCGCAGCAGGGTGGAGATGACCTCCTCCCTATAACCTTTGCGCCTCAGGCGACGCCGTTCAAAAATCAGGCCGCAAGACAGAAGCGATCGGCCTGGTCGAAAAATACAGGCCCCTGCCGGAGGAGACGAGGGAGATGACAGAGGCGCAGGGGCCCGTCCACCGCTAGATTGATGAGATCCGCGAACCACGGCCTTTGCGGCCACTCGGGAGCGACGAGAATCACCGGTCCCCGGTGGAGCTCGATTCTCCCGAGAACTTTCCCCACCAGTGGCCACGGGGGAAACACGTACAGAAGGACATCCGCTGGCCAAGGTAGAGCCAGAGCATCCACGCCCTCTGCGGCGTGCTCCCTCCAGCGACTGAAGAACTGATTGGCCTTGGCATTGCGCAGAGTCGCCATGAGGTCGAGGTGAGGAGGACCCCACCTGTCCACTATCAGAGCCATGGCCGCGTCCGAGAGCTCCCACTCTCCCGGATCGAGCGACTGCCGGCTGAGGAAGTCAGCTTGAACATTGTCTTTTCTGGCGATGTGAGAAGCCGCAAGGCACTGTAGGTGATGCTCCGCCCAAGCGAGGAGACGGCTG
This sequence comes from Rhinatrema bivittatum, assembly GCF_901001135.1. Taxonomy (NCBI): domain Eukaryota; kingdom Metazoa; phylum Chordata; class Amphibia; order Gymnophiona; family Rhinatrematidae; genus Rhinatrema; species Rhinatrema bivittatum. Next base: position 716,227,843 of record NC_042616.1, read on the forward strand.
GCTCCTAAGGCTACCAGGGGACTGCGAGTGCCCCCTTGGCGACTGATGTAGGCGACTGTGGTGGAGTTGTCGGACAGGACTCGTACTGCCTTGCCGCGGATCAGGGGAAGGAACTCCTGAAGGGCTAGGCGGACCGCCAAAGTTTCCAGTCAATTGATGTGCCAACGCGACTGAGTCTGGGACCATGTCCCCTGGGTGGACTGAGAAAGGCAGACCGCACCCCAGCCCAACAGGCTGGCATCCGTGGTTACTATCGTCCACTGTGGAGCTTGAAGAGGCATCCCTTGCAGGAGATGAGGAAGAGACAGCTACCACTATGTGGAACTGCTCCGACACTGGTTGCCAATGAGACAGCAAAGCTTTCTGTAACGGACGCATATGAGCAAAGGCCCAGGGGACCAGATCGATGGTAGAAGCCATGGAGCCCAGGACTTGGAGATAATCCCAGGCTGTCGGGGAAGATAGCGCAATCAGATTCTGGACCTGATCGATCAGCTTGAGGGCTCGTGCCCGAGGTAAGAATACCTTGCCTACTCGGGTGTCGAAGTGTGCTCCCAGAAATTCCAACTCCTGGGAGGGCTGAAGCTTGCTCTTGAAAAAGTTCACTATCCACCCGAGAGAGGCAAGGAGCTCTAAGACGCGATCCACCGCCCGCCAGCAAGAGGTCTCCGACTTGGCCCTGATGAGCTCATACAGAAGGCCAAGAAAATCAATGTGACAACCAAGCTGTGGTTTAATACAAGATTTTATAATTTCATAAAGCAAATTTCCAGGGGGTTTAAAACAATAACAAATGCACAACATACCATTTTGCTTTGGTCCTAATAATTATTCCTTTACCATCTTCAAACCAGTGCTTATAATATAGACTTTTCCCTAGAGAGGCCTTCTCCCTGCTCTCAGTATTTCACCTTGGTATCCAGCCCTATTAGGGCTAACTAATTGGTGACAGTCTTGCTTGCCTGATCTTACATTTCTGCCAACTACAGACACAATCTTGTGAAAGGTTCCTGGCTTAACTTCCAGGGCTTAATTCATCCCAGTTTTAACTGCCCCAGACATCTACAGTTTTCTGCAATTTAAACTAGCTGCAGAAGGGCAAATATCTGAAACTTTTAGTAGTGCAAATACTAATGAGGCTTAAGCTGTCTCAACCACTCTAATCAGATAAAGAACATTCATCAGCTGCTTTAAAAATTACCAGGAATTAATTACTCAAACATTCAAACACTTTCTCAGCACAGCTTCTAAAACCATTCTAAATAAAGAATCACCTTTCAAAGCTTAAAGTTAACAGGGAATCAATTATTGCAGCCAAACATTAAAGCAGTGGTAGAGCTTAGCTCTCAATACTCCATAGTGGACTTAGTAACTTTAAATGAACTCTTAGTGACTTCAAGGGATATCTCTTTCATAGATTACTACAGCTTTTAACATTCCCAAATCAAAATACATAACACAGGGAAGTATTAAATTCCCCCAAGCATATCTTATTCCCTTTTCAATTCCCTTTTGCTAAAATTTAGAATAGAGCGAGAGAAAATCAGGGAACTCTAACTTAACTCTGTGTGAAGCTGCTCTCTGCAGATAGCTCAACATCTGGCTCTGCTTCTCCTTCCATGTGGTTCTACAGGGGGGATTGGAACTCTGAAACCTGGAACTGGACCTTCCCTGGATCTAGAACTTGAACTCTTTCATGTCAGGGAACTCCTCATTTATAGCACCTGGCCACCAATTATGGAAAACCTGTTGAGTCACTCTAGCCCAGCATACTCTGGCTCATGCTTTCTCAGATTCCAGGTACTGGGAATTCTAGTCCCCTTTGGCATCCATCTTAGCTTTTCATTACTTTGACAAGTAGTTAGATCCTGTCTACCGATGCATTATTTGCGCAGGAACTATCATGAATGCCACCAATCTATCACATCTGCCTAGGAGCGTATACTACGTGCATACTTGGACAGGAGCAAACACACCTAAGGCGTCCACTGGTGGGTCCCAGCTGTAAGTGCGTCCATGTGCGCATAATGGTAGCATTCTGGCAGAAGGAAGGAGCTGGATACTGGTAAATTGGTCAGCTGGGGGAAGCAGCTAGGGGCTGCAGGTTCTAACATACTCACAACTAGAAACATTCTTTGATGGTGTTGACTTTGAGTGACTAGATGGAATCACCGTGAGATTGTAGAAGAGTGGTGGTGGTCCCGCTTCACAAGAGTGGTAGGAGAGAGAAGGCCGGAAACTACAGACCAGTTAGCCTCCGCACGGTGTGGGAAATTTAATGGAGACTCTGCTGAAGGAAAGGATACTGGACTATCTACAATCTGGTGGGCTACTGAACCCAAGGTGGCATGGATTCACCATGGGAAGGGCCTGTCAGACAAATCTGATTGATTTTTTTGATTGGATGACTAGAGAATTGGATCAAGGAAGAACACTCAATTTGGTCTACTTGGAATTCAGCAAAGCTTTTGATATAGTTCCACATAGGAGGCTTGTGAATAAAATGAGAAGCTTTGGAGTGAGTGCCAAGGTGGTGGCGTGGATTACAAACTGGTTGACTGATAGGAGACAGAATGCAATGTTAAATGGAAGCTGCTCTAAAGAGAAAACCCTGTTAAGTGGAGTGCCACAGGGTTAGGTTTTGGAACTGGTTCTGTTCAATATCTTTGTGAGCAACATTGCGGAAGGGATAGAAGGTAAAATGTATCTATTTGCAGATGATAATTCAATCTGCAAGAGTGGACATGCCTGAAGGAGTAGAGAGAATGAAAGGGGATTTAAGAAAACTGAAAGAGTAGTCAAAGATTTCTGCAAGAAGTGCAGAGTAATACACCTGGGGTGTGGTAATCCAAAAGAGCTGTATGGGGTGGGATGGGGAGAAATCTGATGTGCACAGACCAAGAGAAGGAACTTGGGGTAATAGTGTCTGGAGATCTGAAGATGGTAAAGCAATGTGACAAGGCGATAGCTAAAACCAGAAGAATTCTGGGCTGCATAAAAAGAGGAAGCTGGCTGCTAGACATGATACTTATGCCATATGGAACAAATTTTGGACATCCCTACCATGCTCCAAGCAAGTCCTCATTGCAACCGTTACCAAATATACGTACAAGAACTCAGCAACGTGTGTCCACACCCTGAGAAGGTGAAAGATAGACTCTGGTTCTTGGGGGGGGGGGGGGGGGGGTAGGGTCTGGGAGAGTTCTCTCATTTCTCATTGTTGTTACGGTTATAGGTGTCATTGTTAGACATCAATATGTTCCGGTGAAATAAAAACCAATAAAGAAAAAAAAAAGAGGAATAGCCAGTAAGAAAAAGGAGGTGATAATGCTCCTGTACAGGTCCTTGGTGAGGTCTCACTTGGAGTACTGTGTTCAATTCTGGAATCCATTTCTCAAGAGGGACAAAGTAAGAATGGCAGAAGTCCAGAGAAGAGTGACCAACATGGACCTATCAGGAGAGGCGAAGGATCTGAATATTTATATCCTGCAAGAGAGGAGATGCAGGGGAGATGTGATACAGACCTTCAGATACTTAAATGGTTTTAGTGATGCACTTTCGATAAACGTTTTCCATCGGAAAGAAATCAGTAAAACTAGAAGTCATGAAATGAAATTCCAGGGAGGACAATTCAGAACCGTCAGGAAATATTTCTTCACAGAGAGGTGGTGGATGTCTGGAACGCCCTTCCAGAGGAGGAGGTAAAGATAAAAATTGTGAAAGAATTCGAGGGGGCATGGAACAAATACTGGACCTCCAAAGGGTAGAGGATGGAAATGTATAAGGGTAACTTGCTGGAGTAGCAGTTACTACCCTTAACCAATAAGCCTTCATACTCTTAATGCAACTCCATCAGTGTTCTCTGCTTCAATGGCAGGGGGAAAAGGGCAATTGGATTTGAACAGCAACCAACGAGGGCCCCGACTTTTACGGTCTGGGGGAAACAAATAAGAATGGGGGTAATTTGCTGATGTGGCAGTTACTATCCCTTACCCAATAAGCCTGATACTTTGATGCAACTCTAACACTGCTCTTTGTTTCAACGGCAAGGCATAACAGGGAATTGGATTCAAACAGCAGCCAACAAGGGCGATTTGCAATCTACCATTTAAAGCAGCCACAATACCAGAAGACTGGAGCATGGCCAATGTGATGCCAATTTTTAAAAAGGGTTTCAGGGGTGATTCAAAATACTATAGACCAGTGAGTTTGACCTCAATGCTGGGCAAAAGAATAGAAACTATTCTTTAAAAAAAAAAAAAAATTACTGACATGGTGATTCAACATGGGATTTGCAAAGATAAGCCTTGCCTTATTAATTTACTAGATTTTTTTTTTTTTTTTGGAGGGTATAAACAATCATGTAGATAAAGGTGAGCTGGTTGATATGGTGTATCTGGATTTTCAGAAAACATTTAACAAAGTCCCTCATGAGACACTCTTCAGGAAGTTGGGAGGCCATGGGATCTGAGGCAGTGTCCTACTTTGGATTGTAACTGGATAAAAGACAGGAAACAGAGGTTAGGACTAAAAGGTTAGTTTTCCATAAGGAGAAAGGCTTTTAGTGGAATGCCCCTGAGGTCTGTGCTATTTGGCATCTTCATAAATTACCTGGAGAACGGAATGATGAGTGAGGCTACCAAATTTGCAGATGACACAAAATTGTTTTGAACTGTTAAAACAGCAGATTGTGAAGAACTGCAGAAGCATCCTGTTAAGAGCAGGAGGCTGGGCTTCTAAATGGCAATTTAATGTGTACAAGTGCAAAATAATTCATGTAGGGAAAAATAATCTCACTATAGATGTGGGTTCTGTGTTAGGAATCAAAAGAACCTCAGAGTCCTTATGGACAATATCTTTAAATCTTTGGCTCTGTGTGCGATGATGGTCAAAAGATAAATAAAATGTTAGGAATTATTTGGAAAAGAATAGAGAACAAAACTGAGAATATCATAATGCCTTTATATAGTTCCATGATGCAACTGAGTATTGTGTGCAGCTCAGGTCACCCCATCTCATAAAAGATACAGTGGATATAGAAAAGGAACAGAGAAGGGTGATAAAAATGATAAAGGTGATGGAAAAGATCCCTTATGAAGACAGACTAAACAGATTAGGGCTCTTTAGCTTGGAAAAGAGACAACTGAGAGAGGGTACAACTGAAATTTAAAAAATCATGTGGTGGAAAGGGGTAAAGAGGGAATAGTTATGTACTCTCTTAAACAACACTACGACTAGGGGACACTATGAAACTAGCAACAAGCAGATTTAAAACAAATTGTAGAAAGTATTTTTTCACTAAGGGGCAGATTTTAAAAGGGTTACACACGTAACCCTTTTAAACCCCTCCTGCACGCACTGACCCTATTTTGCATAGGCAAGGCGACGCGCACAAGCCCTGGGACGCACGTATGTCCCGGGGCTTGAGAAAAGGGGGCGGGGCATGGGCGGTTTGGGGTGGGGCTGGGGCGTGGCCAGACGCCTCCAAAGGCCCGCTAGGCTGGGGGATCACGCAACTTAAATAATAAAGGTAGGGGGGGGGGGATTTAGGTAGGGCTGGGGGGCGGGTTAGTTAGGGGAAAGGAGTGGAAGGTGGGGGCGAAAGGAAAGTTCCCTCCCGCGCATGTTACAAAATCGGGCGTAGGTTTGTGCACGCCGGGTTGCGTGCACAAACCTACGCCCGCGCGTGGGTTCGAAAATCTGGCCCTTAGTGTACAATCAAACTATGGAATCTTGTTGCCAGAGTAGGTGGTCAAGGTAACTAACATAGTGGGGTTCAAAAGGAGATTGGACAAGTTCCTGAAGGAAAAACAGTTAGCCAGATAGACTTGGGAAAGCCAGTGCTTTATCGTTGAGAATGAGGTACAAAACACAGATCAACTATTGGATATTTGCCAGGTATTTGTGACCCAGTCTGGCCACTGTTGAAAACAAAATGATGGGCTTGATGGACCTTGATCTGGCCCAACATGGCACTTCTTATGTTCTTATGGATACTGGAAAATTATAAATTATACTGTATATTATCTATATTGTTCTATTTGGTTAAATTATCTATATTGTAAACTACCACTTAAGTTCTAAATGGTTACCATCCCTATCCTGTACCTGTCTCTGCTTCTCCAGCCCTTCTGTTCCCAGTTCCAGCCCCCCTTGTTACATGTAACTTCTATTTCCCCTTTCAAGAGTTCATTGTTTTCCCCTGTTCAATGTAAACCGATGTGATATTCCCTTGAATGTCGGTATAGAAAAGTTATAAATAAAATAAAATAAATAAAATCATCCACAAAGTTACATAGAACCCCAGACTAACATCTAAATGCAGCTATGAGAGTTCATGCATTACCCATCAGAAATAAAATGAATGGGAGTGGTGTTCACTAGAAAGGAACCACTGATCTCTGAAAAGAATATTGCTGCCCTCATCACATTTGCCGAGCATCTGGATGTTCCACATGACTTCTAGAATAAAGGCAAATCTTATGTACTTATGTAATGTTCTCTGGACAGGTGAGTCAAAATTGAACTTTCCAGTCACAACCAACAAATGTCTGGCAAAACCCAAATATTGTCTTACAAAGTAAGAACCTCATTCCGACTGTCAAATATGGTGGCGCTGGTATCATGCTGTGGGGCTGCTTTGATGTATTCGGACCTGGATGTTTGCTACCACTGATGGAACCATAAATGTATAACAGGAAATTACAGAGGAGAATGTCAATTCATCCAAAAGTAGGTCATGCAGCAAAACAAAACCCCTAAACATTCAAGTAAATCTACCACTGCATGGCTGCAGAAGAAATTTCCTGTTTTGAACTGGCCAAGTCAAAGCTCTTTCCTAATCCCTACTGGAATGTTGTGGCAAGACCTGAAGTAGGCTGTTCATGCGAGAAAGCCCTCAAATGCAGAGCTGAAACAGTTCTGTAGGGGAAATTGGGCTAAAATTCCTCAAGAGCAATGTGAGAGATTGATCAACAGTAACAGGACATGCTTATGGATGGGATCCTGTTAGTGGAGTAGCAGCTTAGCAGTTACAGCAGTGGGCTGCCAGCCAGAGAAACCAGAGTTCAAATCTCCTTGCCACTCTTTGTGATAGCCACTTTACCCTCCATTGTCTTAGGTACAAAGAGACTGGAAGCCTTCTGGGGATAGGGAAATACCTAAACTGTCTGGATGTAATCCACTTTGAAGTGCCAAAAAGCGGAATATAAACAAAACAAATAAATACAAAATAATAGAGTTGGATAGAAGAATATACCACTTGGGGGCCGATGCAATACAGTGCGCTTAGCCCAGCGCACTGTATAACCCGCAGCTGGATGTGGGCTGTAGAGGCGCTAACTAATCCCCTTATGCAATAAGGGGATTAGTGCCTCTACAACGCATGTCCAACGCAGAGTGAAACTAATAGCGCTCATTACATGCAAATGCATGTGAATGAGGCTATTAGCTATTCACTCCTTATGCAAAAAAAAAAAAAAAAATGTGCGTCTAGGATGCACATTTTAGCAATCAGAAATTAACGCCTGCCAGGAGCAGGCATTAATTGCTGAGCGCTACTTAAACTAGTACAGAAAAGCAGAAAAAACTGCTTTTCTGTACTGCTTCCTACTTAATATAGTTGGGATATTAAGTAGGAGGAACAACTCTTTAAAAAAATAATAATTAAAAAAATAAAGTTTAAATAAAGTTTAAAAAAAGCACTGGCAGGGGTTAGGAAAATGGACATTGATAAATTCAGCATCCATTCTCCGAACATGACTACAGGCACCAGAAGGAGTGTATAAGTGTCGGGCACTTAATATTAATTTATTCACTCCTTCACTTATTGCCCATTGGTCCTTTTCACTAACATTTGTCAGTGAAAGAATCAATCCCCTTTCAAGACAGCCTTCTGCCGGATCTCATTGTGAGGACTTATTGCCACCCACACCCTGGGTGGATCCGCCTCTAGATGACCTTCCAGCCCTTCGAAAGGACTGTCGCCTATGCAAGAACTGTCTTGGGGCCGAGGCCGCCGAGGGCTTCGTCTGACAAAAACATCTGGACTCCCGAAAGCGAGGCCGAGAAGAGAAAGGTTTCCAGCCAGACTTTTGATCCTCTGGCAGCCTATTGCCCTTTGTCACTCCCAGCGACTTCATCAGACGATCGAGGTCCTCACCAAACAACAGTTTCCCCTGAAAGAGCAGATTACAGAGCTGCGATTTTGATGACAGATCTGCTGACCAGTTGCATAGCCACCAGTAATTACCACGCTGCTCCAAGCGAGATGCCCTCCTACCTCTTTAGTTTATTCCAGGGTATGGAAGGTGTTTGAGACTGCATATGCGCTGGTTAGGAAAACCAGATACTGATAAATTAAACGTCCGTTTTCTTAACCGGCGGCCAGCCACCAACAGCAGACCTCTCTCCGGCTCGCGCTGTCAAGGAGGCACTAGGGGCGTGTAATCGCCCCTAGCGCCTCCTCGACAGCATGAGCCCTAATTTAAATATTGCATCGCGCCCCCAGGAGAGGTGCCTGAGGGCGAGTTTTGAAAGGGAGCTCTGAACACACAGCACCCGCTTTCAGCGCAACATTTTTGCATCGGCCCCTTGGTGTGGGGAGAGACCTAAGTATAACATTGTGGTTTTACAGCTCCCCATGTGGAAGCTGGTGAATAGCATCTCTCTCTGGCACTTGGAGCCAGTGCACCATTTTACCTTGTGCATTCCCCTTTGGATTTTGAAGAGTCATGCCCTATGCTATTCTCTAATTTTTCTATAACATCGGTAGCTTGCACCTTCGTGTTCGCTCCCCACCAGCCCCTTGGCCCTTTGTCCAAACACCACAATAAAATACCACTAATACTCCAAGTTTGGTGAAAAACAGGCCGCAGCTTTTATTAACTATTAACATAAACATAGTACCGGTATCCGAGTCGTTGGTGCGTCTTACCATATTATAGTCCTGGGCTTCGTGCCAGCGTCCGCCATGTTAAGCCAGTCCGCCAAAACATCTTCCCGGCCCCTCACCATGTCCAAGCCACGGTGCCATTCCTCCGGGCAGCCCACGCCCACCTATACGCACTCTTCTGTCCCCTAGGACCTCCGGTTTGTCCACACCGTGTCCTCCAGGTCTCTATTTGCCTAATGACTCGGGTACCCCCCGCCACCAGCCTGGGATAGTAACTTACTTGTCCCAGGTCCCCCACAACTACTGCGGCCTAGCTTCACTAAATACCCGCTCCAGCGCTTCCTGTATGGCATCGTTAAATAAATCGTATCCCACTCCAGATAGGTGTATCAAATCTGGCCAGTACAGGCCTAAACATGGCTCGTCCGCCCACTCGTGTCTGATTTGCTGCACCCCCATTCTCTGCGCCCATAAACCGGTCTGTTTACTGTTTTTCTGCCCCTGCACTACAATTTGTTGCCCTGCCATTTCATCCGAGGTATAATATCCAACCATATTATAGTTGTCCCCGGGGTCATATCACTTATTGTATCCAGATCTCTTTTTACCCTATCTATCAATTGTTTGTACGAGTGCTCACCCAGATCGTTACCCCCGAAATGTATGACTATAACGTCTGGCTGCTGCACTGTGCTCAACCTGCTTCACAACTCTGATAGCAATTGCCTCCATCTCATTCCTTGTTTTCCCATCCATCTCAGGTTAACACCCCACCATGCCAAGCCCAAATGCGCACCCTATGCTCTCTCCTGTGCCCTCCTGGCAGCCCAATGTCCTATTAACCATACTATCTTCCTTTCTATCCATGGACTTGCGGGTAAAATGAATTTTCTTGTTAGTTACCGATCTGTACGAATCCTGGCCTTACATACCGGTTGGCTACTGCCGACTGCCATCTGCCTATCTTGCTGATGGTTTCCATGGGCAGGCACGCTTGAGCTGCGCCTGTAGCGACACCAATCCTGAAAGAATGTGTTCCGTATTCCTTCAGGTCTAGCCCTATGCTATCTAATACCTTGCATAGCACCGCTGCAAACTGGAATTTTGTCAATGGCACTCCATCCTTATGGACTAGTAGGTGAATGCCTCCTTTGGGCCTCACTTCCAAGAAGTTCTCTATTTTTTACTGGGCAAGTTACCTGCGATACCACTTGTGTCAATCATATTTTCACCCCTTTTGCCCTCTGATCTGTCTTAGATTTGTGCACCCTTATGCTAATGTACTGCCCTTGCACTTTCACATTGCTGTATAGTATTCCGTTAATTCCATTGTCCTTTTTGGATGCCGCCACTAGTTCACGCATCCTCAATGCCTCAAAAAATGCTGTGCAGAATGCTGCTCTAAACAATACTATTTCAAATCCCTCCGTACAGACTTGTGTCACTGCATACCATAAGTGCACCAATATCTCGTGGGTTATTGGTTGCCTCTTATCACTTTCCCATACCGCATCCCTCGCCCAACCTCCCAGCAACTTCTTGACCATGAAGTTATCCAGTGGATCTCCTAGCCCTTGCACTTTTGTAAAAAAGGCAAAACCTGCTAGTTGGTTCATCGTCGCTTCTCTACACCGTCTCTTTTGCCCCTGATATGAACATATGTGTTTTCCTTCTATCGGCCCTGATTTCCATTCTTGCCTCTTTAGAAATGCCTGCACTCTAGCAAACCCCTACAGTAGGCTTTCCATGTCGCAGGCGCGACAGATGCCCTCAGCAGTCCCTATTCGGTGTTGTTCCAATCTGCCATAATCGGTCCGGTATTGGGACTCCTTCCTCGTCTGCCTCTGGTACCTGTTGATGAAAGAGATCCCACTTAGCCCTAGAGAATGAATCCACTACTTGGTTATGTATACCGGGTACATGCTTGGCCCTTATGGTCATATTTAACCACAAACTCTGAATTACTAATTCCCTCAACACCTCCGCCACTTGAGAACCTCATGCAGCCTGCTTATTGATGACCGTCACCACTGCCTGATTGTCACACCAGAAAACTATCCTTTTGTTGTGTAACTTATGGGCCCAGACTCTCTCAATCCAGACTATCTTCTTGAATAGATTTATTTAAGTTTGGAGTACTGAATAACTTGGAACTCAGTTAAGCTGATTTAATTTTTGCTCTACAATCAAATGGGAGAGGTTCCCTTCCAGCAAGAGGAATCTGAGATCACCAACTTCCAAGGACAGAATGACTTCCAGCCATCCTAACGAGAGTAAGAAGGAGAAAAGGGGAGAGAAGGAGAAGAGATGGACTACTTCCATGGCCCATGAATATCTACTGGAGATTGGGAGATGAGGAGAGGAAAGCATCACAAGGAGGACATAGGAGACAGGAGTTAAAAGACCAAATATTTTAAAGTACATCTTTGATACTTCAAATTACCATGGGAGGGAAGCATCAAAGCTTTGCCCAGAACCCAACAGGAGGGACAAGATCAAGTAACAAAGAAGTAATATCTGAATTTTAAAACAGTAAAAAGTCACTAACTTACTAAAAACATTCGTACCCCTCTTGAAAATGAAGTACACAGCTGTAAAGACTTTAAATCATCACTGGCAACTTATCAGTAAAAAAAAAGAGAAATGTTGGAAACTATCAAATACCTTCTCATGTGTTTCACTGAGTAGCAACTTCATTATTCTCTAATGTTGTGATTTATCAATGCTGTATGCAAAGACTTAAAGTGAAAAATCTAACAGCAATGTGAGGGCCTTGAAAGGAAACTTCCCCGCTCCCCCATGCAGGAAACCCTGGAAACCATATTTTATGGCATAATAACTGCGTTCCACCTTAGTAGAAATATGAGTTATTGAACTGTTATCAGAGTTCAACTATCAAGAGGTTACTCTTAGTTGAAGTTATTGCTGCTCATGGAGGTGCCACCTGTTACTATATGAAGGGTTCACATTTTTTTCACATAAGGATACTTGTTGAATAAATAATCAAAATATATCCTTTTTTGTTTGTGTTATTTATTCAGTGGTGTCATCTTTCTCTCATTAGGTTTTAGATTAGGATCTACTTGCATTTTGAGTATAAACTGTGCTAAAATACAAATCTTAGGGAGTTCACAAACTTTCACAGCACTGTATTGTCAATCACTTGTGCAGCATAGAGGGAACATTGCTCTCAATTGTGCCAGTGGAAAGCATAGGAGCTGGGGGGTAAGAGGACAAATAGTTCAGAGAGTAGAAGAGATATGATTAGAGAGCTGAGGACAGGCTGCAAGAGGACAAACCCTGATTGTGTATGTAAGGCTGACTAGGCCTAACTATATTCTTAGAATATAGAAACTTCCTGCAATGGGAGGTTCCAGGGTGTGTATCCATTTACTGAGTGATAGGGTCTATCCCCTATAGGATGGGTCAATTTTCCATATATATATATATATAAATGTGACTACATGACTCACTAGAGGGAGTCATTGAACTGTGCTCTATTGCTCCAGAAAAGAAGGCAGACTGGCTTTTCTCTCTAGTGAGAGCAGATCATTATTTCTCAGATTGGTTGGCGTGAGTTTCAAGAGGAGCTGAGCAGGTATTACTCAGGAGGGCTTCTTTACCAGTTCCAAAAGGAGGAAGAGACTCATCTGGGACGCTGAGGGCAACTAACAGGTACTAAGTAATGTGTGAGTGGGAAAGGAAGATTTCAAGATTTCTTATTTGGGTTCTAAAGAAAACAGAGTCCTATTGGGAGGAAGTCCAAGTTTTTCTGCAACTTCTACTCAAATGCATGACAATATGTACTTCTGTGATATAGACTATGAAAGCTCTACAAATTGTATTTTCTGCTATTTTCTACTGCTCCACTTGATTTTGTCTTCAGTAAAGCATCATGATGTGTGGACTTTTTTGTCTCTCACTGGAGGATCCTAATATGGAGTTGCTACTGTTTTTTCCCATAGTCTGCAGCATCTAAATGTGGCCCTTTGCCTTTTACAGGGAATGCCTTGAGATAGGGGGTTTCATGTGTATCTATATGAAACTCTAAAACAGCTACCCCTCCCCTCATGGAAAGTATGAATTATAAGCACCTAAAAACAAAAGCCCTATATACAAATATTCAAATACATTTAAAAATGATATCAGATAGTGGCCAATATAACAGCACATGTCCTGTCATTTCACAGTTTACAATGCTGAATCTCTTAAAATCAAAATACAACAAAGGCAGCCATATTATCATTAGTACAACTGGTATCATTAGTATATTAGTATCATTGGTGATAAGACATTGGGGGTAGAAGCAGGCTGGGTGTTGGATTAAGTATGGGAACACACATGATCATCTACCTAGCATGGTAAAGAAACAATGAGGAAAACAAAAACTGACTTGGATAAGAAAATCATCCTACAAGCGTTCAACATTCTATAGTGGTAGCTGGGATATATCCTTAACTTACATAATGGATGGTCCACCAATGGGTCTTTATCTGTCATTTTCTACTATATGTGATATAACAGCACAAGTACAGAATTACAACTAGCGTTATGATAATGATACAGACCTTCAATCAACTGAAAGATTTTAATGATGTACGAACTTTGAATCTTTTCCACTGGAAAACAAATAGTAGAACTACGGGTCATGAAATGAAACTCCAGGGGGGGTGACTCAGAACCAATGTCAGGAAATATTTCTTCATGGAGAGAGTGTGGTGGATGCCTGGAATCCCTTTCCGAAAGAGGTGGAAAGGACGAAAATAAACAAATTCAAAATGGCTGGGGATAAAACACTGTGAATCCCTAAAGGCTAGAGGTTGGAAATAAAGAAAAGGGTGCATGGAGCAGCAGTTACTAACCTTAGCAGAGGGCATGGAGATTACCTTTCATAACCAATCAGCCTTGATTCTTTTGACACAAATGCAACATTGCTCTACGCTTCGATGGCGGGAGATGGCAGGAAGGAAAAAAGGGAATTGGATTCAGACAACTGCCAACCCTGGGCCCTGACTTTTATGATCTGGGATAATAATACACAGACATTAGGAAACAGCACAGGACTACTTCTATAGCCAAGTTTAAAAGCAAAGCATTTTCAAACAACATTGTCTGAATTATCAAAAAGGCTGCCCACCTCGTAAAAATGTTGCTAGCAGTAATTTTGTTATGGGTTTGACAGATGCTTGGTTTTGATTGTAAATATTACTACCCTTAACATAAGGCTTGGGGGTAAAGGGCATGGAGCTGCAGTACTATCCTTAATATACGGCTTGGGGGTAACCTGCACACAGTGGCAATTACTATCATAAGAAACTTGCTGGGTAGACTGGATGGATCATTTGGGTTTTTTTCTGCCATCATTACTATGTTATCAATCATCCTATGGTATTTTCTTAAGCTTTCAAAGTTTAGTGACATGGCAGCTACATAAACAATTGTGGCATCATGATTCAGCATTAATAATTGCATGCTGAATTGATGGCAAAAACTGACATGTTTGGAGTCACTCGTAAATATGCTCTCAATCTGTTAGTTTGCTGTGTAGTTGGCCAAGGTATTTTTGTGGTAGCGATGGTATTCTACAACTCCCTCGTCTCCACCACCACCAAACCATATGAGCATGAGTTATTTCATAAGTTTTTGGTCATTTATCAGAGTCTGACTATTGCCTACTCCCTTGTCTCTCTATATAAACTTTAACTATATGACAATATCATTATTTCATGACAGTTCAAGAAAGAAATTTTATCTCTAGTAACAGATGGCTCTTAAGTTTTGCTTTTATTCCAAAACCTTTAGCTAGCACACCATCTCCATATTTAAAACAGGATGTTTACTGCAAAAACCTAACGTGCATATTTCTCTGTTTAACATTAAACAATCTGGATGCTGCGACTGTTTGGAAATCATTCCATCACTGTGACAGAAATCATTATATGGTGTTGTTGCAATAAACAGATTTGCTTTTCACAGAATGCTTCAGTTATTCTCTGCAGGGAGAAATCATGCAGTGCATTCTTTATTTTTTTTTTAATCTAACAGCTTCTTCCTGTTTCTTTGGGCTTCCAGCTCAGTCAGACCCAATCCTGATGGGTGTTTAGCCCTATTTTTAACCCCCTTCCAAATTAACAGCCATAGCAGCAACAGGTAAATACAAATCCAGGTAGTCATACAGTAAAAATCTTTTATATAAGAGTCTATACAAATAAACTTTGTAACAGAGAGAGAGAGAAGGGGTGTGTATGTGTCCCTGATAGTCTGGGGGTGGTTCTGCAATATTATAAAAACAGAATGAGAAAGATGAGTTAAAATATGAGATATATGATCTCTTTCCCAAATTAGCTATCCCCAAATAGCCAAAAGCTTGTAATTCATGTCACTATGTTTCCTCTTTGTTTAGTGATGTTCTTAATAGTTCCTCCTTTTCTTAGATAAAGGATTGTAAATCAGATAAGTTTTTGCCTTTTTGTTCAATTATAGTTTTTGGTAGTTCTCCACTTTGTTAGACAAAAGTCTCTTTGTTTCCAGTGTTTGTCTTTAACCTACAAATGGCTTTTTTTTTAAAATTTTCAGTGGGCTACTACCTCTCACAAAGACAGGCGGCAATGAGTCCGAGAGCTTCCCGATTGTGCAGTATTTTCAAGAAGCACTAGTTCAGCCTGGTTAGGTCAAGTTAGGTATAACTATATTATGTGTAGGTGCAAGAGCCTTGCGGGCAAATTTTAAAATGCACGCACAAATACCGGGAGATATGTATGTGGCTGGGCCCTGCGTGCGCTGAGCATATTTTCGAAAGGGTCCAATACACGCAGAAGTGCAAGGCCAGCCAAAAGGAGTGGGCTGGGAGGGCATGGTCTGGGTGGGGGCTGGCTGGGATAGCGAACATTAGGCCCTTTCCCAGGGAAGCACACTGGCAGCCGGCCAGTGCACTTTACTTACTTCTGTTCCGAAGGAACAGGCAAGTTAAAATAAACAAAATCAAAAAATTGGGTAGATAGGTAGGAGTTAGGGGTCGGGGAGGAGAGGGAAAAAGGTAGGAAGGTTAGGTAGGGGTATAAGGAACTGGGAAAGTCTACCTGCGTCGCTGCGTGTATTTTTGTAAAATACCACCCATTCGTGCCAATTATAAAATCAGGCACGCATGTGTGCATGGATATTGTATTTTCTAACATGTGCCGGTGACATGCACATATTATAAAATCGGGGCATCTTTGAAAATCGACCCCTTTCTGAATAGCATCTGAAGTGTATGCACAAAGTATTTTTTGTGCACCCAACTATGAACTGCATGCAAAAACTTCAGAAAACAAATTAAAAAAATAATTTTCATTTCATAGGCATTGCTGAATTGGTTCATTCCAATTGTAAAAAAAAAAAAAAATCATTTGTTTCAAAGGAATGCATGAATTAACAAAAAGACTATTCAATGTAATAACTCTGGTGCTTTAGACTTACGGCAGATCATCTGGAGATTTAGAGATTGCCTTGATTGTCTGCATCCCTCTACAATGAAATAGGAAGTTGTCAACTTAAAGTGGTTAGCTACAATTAAAAGAGTCAAAGAGGAATTATCTACTGTTACAAGAGCCTCCCCACTATCCAGGAAATCTCCCCCTCCCATAGAGGATTCGAAAACCCAGTAAGAGATAAGTTTGAGTAGGTTCTGAAAGAATAAGACCTATGACACAGAAACTCATCCCTGAATGCCTTTTCTGCATTTTCAAAATCACGATGCTCCAGAAATGGAAACTGAAGTGATAAAAGGAATGAAAAATGACGACATCAAATGCACACAAAAGCCAAAACGTTCTGTCAAAAGATTTCAAAACAGAAAACTCTTGCTGGATGATCCTCAGTCTGACCACATAAGGCAATACTTATGTTCTTATTCATTTACTGTACAAACCATCAGACCAAGCATGGTGAACCCTGAACTGGCGCCCTGCTTGGATGAGAAACCAGAGCTTGCTCTTTGAGCCATTGGAGGGCAGTGAGAAATATACGTTGAGACTGATGGAAGAGCCAGAGGCCATTGTACCTGAAGACTGGAGCGTAACCACAATATTTGAAAATGGCTCTGAGGTGATCCAGGAAACTATAGACCAGTGAGCCTGACTTCAGTACTGGGAAAAATTGTGGAAACTATTCTAAACAACAAAATTACAGAACATATTGAATGACAGCATAGATTTACCCAAGGGAAGTCTTGCTTCACAAATCTGCTACATTTTTTTTTGAGGGAGTGAATAAACATGTGGATAAAGGTAAACCGATAGATAAAGTATACTTGGATTTTCAGAAGGCATTTGACAAAGTCTCACACGAGAAGCTTCTAAGAAAATTAAAAATTCATGGGATAGGAGGTGATGTTCTTTTGTGGACTGCAAACTGGTTTAAATACAGAAAACAGAAAGTAGGATTAAATGAACAGTTTGCTCACTAGAAAACGTAAACATTGGAGAGCCTCAGGGATCTGTACTTAGACCAGTGCTTTTTAATATGCTATAAATGATCTGGAAATGGGTATGATGAGTGAAGTGATCAAATCTGCAAATGACACAAAATTTTTCAGAGTAGTTAAATCACAAGCAGATTGTGAAATTGCAGGAGCACCTTGCGAGACTGGAAGATTGGGTGTCCAAATGGCTGATGAAATTTTATGTGGACAAGTGCAACGTGATGCATATAGAGAAAAATAACACTGGGCAACAATGAAAGTGTTACTGACCTAAAAAGGTCCTACTCTGTAGTATCTTGATGTGCTGAACACGAATTTGACCATGAAAAGTTTTTATTGGCTCTCGTTTTGAAGATATTTAATATAGTTCACTTTCTATGTTTAGTCATGTAAATTTATCCAGTAGGACTGTAAATAAGCCTAGAATGATGTAATATTGCATCATATTGCATAATACCATCATGCACACATCATCCAGAGTTTATTACGTCATTTTCTGATGCCATGCAGTTCTACTGCCATGCTGCTGCTGAGTAAGCTGACGTCAGCAGTGTACTATATGAAGCCCAGTCAGAAAGGGTGAGCATTTGAAATATTCATGCTGGCTGACTACTGCTGGACACTCCGCAGAGATGCTCCCGAACAGGTGTACAAGAGACAAGCAAAGAAATCTAAGACGTAGTCTATGACTTCATTTTTCAAACGGTATTAACCGTAGGTCTTCTACTATTGGCATACAATTCAAGATGTAATTATATTATTGCATATTACAAAAAAACTAGAGCCAATTTTGCATTTTCACAGTCACATTCATGTTTAGCACATGGAAATGTATAAGAATGGACTAATTTCATTTCTGTAACATGACTTTTGTGAAAATTTGTTGCTCAGTGAGCTATTGGCATACAGTTCAAGATGTAATTATATTATTGCATATTACAAAAAAACTAGAGCCAATTTTGCATTTTCACAGTCACATTCGGGTTTAGCACATGGAAATGTATAAGAATTGACTAATTTCATTTCCGTAACATGACTTTTGTGAAAATTTGTTGCCCAGTGTAATCTAAGCGTTAATTACACAATGATAGGTTCCATATTAGGAGTTGCCATCAGGAAAAAGATCTAGGCATCCTACTGGATAACATATTAAAATCGTTGGCTCAGTGTGCCGCGGAGGTCAAAAAAGCAAACAGAATGTACAAACAAAGGGAATGGTAAATAAAACAGAGAATGTCATTATCTCTGTATCACTCCATGGTGAGAACGCATCTTGAGTAATGTGTACTTCTAAATCGCTGCATAGAGATATAGTTGCACTGGAGACTGTTCAGAGAAGGGCAACCAAAATGATAAAGAGGATAGAATAGCTCCCCTATGAGGAAAGGCTAAAGAGGTTAGGGCTGTTCCGGTTGGACAAGAGATGGCTGAGGGAAGATGTGATAGAAGTCTATAAAATCATGAAAGGAACTGAACAGGTGAATGTGAATCAGTTATTTATTCTTTCAGATAATACATGGATTAGGGGGCCCTTCATGAAGATAGTAACACAATTAAAACAAATTGCGGAAAATTCTTTTTCAGTAAATGGACAGTTAAACTCTGGAATTCATTGCCAGAGGATGCAGTTAAGGCAATTAATGTAGCTGGATTTTAAAAAGGTTTGGATAAGTTCCTGGAGGAGAAGTCCATAAACTTCTACCAGCTTTAGTAGCATGGGATATATTTAAGTTTCAGGTACTTGTCAGGTACTTGTAACCTGGCAGGCCACTGTTGGAAACAGGATGTTGAGCTTGATGGACCCTTGGTCTGACCCAGAATGGCAACGTCTTTTGTTTTTACCCAATCAATTTGTGTATGAATATTTCCAACAGGATTGAAACCAAATTTGTCTCAGTCAAAAGGAAATCCTGCAAATCATAGTTAACTTCTCTGAATTTTACCAAGATTTTTACTACTAGATGTATTAGAGAATATGCCTTCAAAGAACCTGTTCCAAAAGGAAAGGAGACGGCATGTGTGCTAAGTCTATCTTCTGATATCCTCCTGGAGCAGACAACTGGTTTCTTTCTTTCTCACTGCAGCCATAATTTTGTTGGCTGTGTTCATGGAAGATAGGCTATGATCTGAGTAGTAGCAAAGCCACAAAAAGTTCCAATTCAGACGATGGCTTTAGATGAAACTTGCGGTAGTTGATAATGAACCCTAACAAATCTAACCACCAAATGATGACTTGCATTGATTTGTTTATACTTGACTAAGATATGCTCTTGATCAATCCATTTTCCATTTAAGGAAACACATAAACTTCCATTTTGCATAGTGTGACAGAGTCCTACATGGCAGGTATGTCAGCCAGAGGTTGCAAGAAACCTTTTCCCTGATACTGAAGGAAATAGGGAACAATCAATTTAAAAAAAGCAATACCACCACTCAGAAAGGCAATGATCTAAGCATAGTGAATGTTTTGAAAGTGTGCAGGATTGTAGAAGGTTCCCTGGGAAGGAGTTCTAGGCAGAGGAAGAGGCTATACAAGAAACAGCTCAAAGTAAGAACTCTCTCTCTGGGAGAACATGCACTGAAATTGGCTGTCTGCAGGCCAAAGAGGGCCTGAAGAAAACCCATTTATTAAGGTTAGAATATAATACAGCGCAGTGGGAGGGAGGGAGAAGGGGAGTCCTATTTCTCTTCAAAAGTCTGAAAAATTCTATGGATGTTCCTAATAATACATTTGTTATGTTTCATAAACTTGAAGTGTTGTATAACACAGAAATAAATCTATGCTTTAAAGTAATTATCTAAAGTACTCCCCTCTCAGCCTCTCCACCCCCAGCTTTTACTATCCCCCACCCTCCACAGCTGAATTTTTCTCAATCCCCCCCATCTTCACCTCCAGCCGAGCTCTTCCCAACTTTGTACCCTATTTCTTCCTTCAACTTGATCTCCTCTTCTAACCTCCCTCCCACCTTTAGCCCATCTATCTCAACTTCCCTAACCTCCAACTGATCTCCCTTTCTCAAAAAACGTATTTTCCCCTTCTAGATATTTAGGAAATAGCAAAACATTACCCATCAGCTGCAAGCAGCAGAATCCTAACAGGGTGCACCTTCTGTTTCACCTCCCTATGGTATCCCAAAGTCCATGATGATACTCTGCCCCAACTCTTCTCCTCCTTGCTATTTACTTACAGGGGTGCAGTTCTGCACCAATCAGAATGGGAAGAACAGGAGCAGACTCTGATTCCCTGCTGCAAACCTTCTCATCCATACTTTTAGTCCATCCTCCAGACCCTTGGGAGATGTGGAGAGAGGATCAGTACTCCAGGATATCTCATCTTTCAGGAAGAGGCCTGGCTTGCATGCACTACAGAACTCCCACATGGCAGTTGTATGTCTCTGCAGCTCCTGTATGGGAAAAGGCATAGCCTGCAGGAGCTCCACAACTCCCACATCGTATGGGTGGCCCGAACCACACAGTTTCTGTAGCTCCAGCATACACTGCAAGCAGGGCACTAGCAAGAATACTCCACCCCTGTGAGAAGGGTCCAGATATAAGCTGTCTCATAATTGGTAGCTCTGAAGAGCTGCTAATTGGTCATTACTTTGTTGCTCTCAGATTCAGCTGTCTCATTGGCCAGTATGATTTATTCCCCACCCCATAGTGCTGTATAGGAGGCAAATATAGAGTGAAGTACAAACACGCCAAAATACAACTGATCACTCACTCAATTTCAAGCGATGTGAAATAGTCTAGTGAATAGTCATAAATGAATAAGAATCCAGACATAACAGAATAGGAAGTACTACATGCTGTCTTGTGGCACAATTCTGATGGTCTTTACCTATTCATTTATGACTATTCACATTGCTTGAAATTATTGCGTGATCAATTGTATTTTGGCATGTTATTCCCCACCCCACCAGGTTGCAGCCTTTAAAAGCAGTCTGATAGAAGTGGCTGGGTGCTTGACTTAAAAATTCCACCAGCTCCCACTAATGGCCCCACTGGATAATTTTGTAACTCCATTTGGGGTCCCCACCCACAGTTTTGGAACTGCTGTCCTAAAGGGTACAAAGCAGTTGAGAGAAACATCATAACTCACTGCAAAAAACTATGGTAATATTAATAAAGTAGTTACAAGGCTATCTTTATTTATTTGTAAATATTAGTATATCTACTAAACATGGTATATTTATAAAAGCAACACAGCAAATGCATTTATACAGATATTTCTTTCTAAAGAATTATTCATCAAACATTTCATTACTTGACAACTAAAGTTTCTTCTCATCCGGATTAAAAATGACCACCTTTTTTAAAGCAACAAAATCCCAGAAAGCTGTTAAAACTTTTCACTTTAATAAACTATGGTAACGGAGAGCTAGTTTCCACCTAGCAGCTGTGTAAGATTAGAGTTCAGTGATCCTTTAAATCCTCCGATTCCTTTCCGAGGATCATGTGACCCTGTCTAGCTGCTACAGAGTGCAAAGCATTACATTGTGCACAATGTATTTCATCTTGCGGCTCAAAAACTATTTCTTTTATTGTAGACAGTAAGCCAAAAGAAAAGACATGGATAGACAAATTTGTTGTATATCTTAATTAAAATAAAAATTCTAGTTATCAGTTCTGCATCTATTAAATATTCTGGATAAGGGTAACATTTGAAGGGTTATATTGATTAGAAATTCAGAGTATTACTGGTTACTAAAACAGTTTATATCTGTGCTCTATCCTTAGAGAGAAAATGAAAAAAGTCTTTCACTGGAACAATGTAAATAGGTTACAGGAGACAATTTTCTCTTGGAGTATAGCTTGAAATGTGATCCTGAAAGCTGTGCAGCTCAAAGAGGTTCACTGGAAGCTTGGATGATCTCATCTGTATTTGCAACCATACATTTATCTTTGTCCAATCTAATTGGTCATGCAAAATAATCACTATTAAATCTCCCAATATGCCTCAAGTTGCCTTACCAAAATCTCATACCCTCTCATTCGAGACAATGGTAAATAACAAGCTCAAATAAGCAAGACAAAATTGAACACTGAACTGAGAACAAATAAATACAGAAAGGATACACTTAATAAAAAATTAAGCGAGAGCTGAAAATTTTAATCCAGTTGTTAAAATCTGACTTAAAAGTTTTCACCTGGAAACTGAGAAAATGTTATAAACAAAATTCAATACAGATTTATTTTACCCCCTTTGCCCTACTACTACTACTACTTATCACTTCTATATAGTGCTACTTGACATACGCAGTACTGTTAAAAAATATCTGAAAAACAGACCCATCGCTATAGAGGTTACAATCCAGTGCGCTCTCTGTCATCTGTGCTCCTCCCCAAAGTCGTGTGAAAGTGGCATAGGAATACCTTGTAAGCCGAGGTGCACCCTCAGCTCTGCTGGTTGGTTAGTAGGGGCTGTGACTACAGTGGAAGTCTTCTGACCCTATCCCAAAGGCCTGAGTGTGTCAACTCCACAGTGTATCAAGATCCAACTGATCATGCCAGTTCTGCAAGGCAGAGGGGACTGTGGCTTGAGCGATGGAGCCAGCCACTATGATGCAATGCTTTTGATTGCATCATAGAAAGCAAACCACTTTTCTGTCTAATCAATGCTCTAAAGTCAAGATGTTCTATTATCTTTCCATATTCTATTAAAGACAGAAAAACTTCTGAAATCCTATTTCACTTTATAAGTGGGCAATAGTATAAAATTCCAACCAATGTGCTCACAACTTGTCCACAAAATTAAGTGGCATTAATAGAACAATAAAAGTTAACAAGTTGAAAAGAGAGAACATTTTTCATTGTATACATCTATGTACTTACAAAGTCAAAGTCTCCATCTGGAGGAACTTTCCAGTTGTCAGGGAAAACATTTTTGGCTATGTGAAACTGTTCATGAACATTCTGGTTGCAGTTTTCGTGGGGTTTAGTCTTGGGGTCTTGCTTGTCAAAGTACTCCATGAAAGAAGGACGCTGTGCTTGTGGTGAAGTAGCATTTCCTGAATTAATGAGAACAAAAGGTCAAGTTCAAACCACACAAGAAAGATTTCTTCTTAACAAAATGACAATTTAATCTGTTCCAAAACATCTTTATATTGTCTATAAGTCAATCATCTGCTCATTTTAAATTGTTCCGCATGAGAAAAATGAATGTCACAAACATGAACAGAAGAAAGAGAATGCAAATATTTAGACTAAATACTTCACATAATTTCCAGTAGATTTATAAGGGAAATGATTTGTCAGGGTGTGGGTTACACTGAAATAACCACGGTTCCAGGTGACTTTACAGGAAATGAGGTAATTGTATTACTCACATCTTGAAGTTTATCACTGCTGAAAAACAATTTTCCCATTGAAAATACCATTATTTTTCTTTGAAGCAGGAGAATATGTAGGTGAAAACAATTATTGCATGGGTATGCAACTCCAGTTCTTGAGTATTGCAAACGGGTCTGGGTTTTCAGGATATATGCATAATGAATATTTGCATGCATTGCCTCATATTCATTGTGGACATTCTGAAACCCTGATTTTTATTTTTATTTATTTAAAATCTTTTCTATACCGTCCGTAATATACCATTGCAACGGTTTACATGTAGGCACATAAATTAATGTAAGTGGGTGCACTATCGTACATTCTAACAGGTGCCACAAAAGGTTCAGTTACAATAAATCGTTAAAGATAATCACTTGTTTAGTGAAGTAGGTCATGACCAGGTGTACCTGTAAGGTACTGTTCACGGGTAAAAATCATATATATAGTGTTTACAATTACGTTTGTGAGGTAGATCTCATAGATTATTGAGATGCACATTCTTAGAACAGTGCTGTGTGCTGGTGTTCTTCTGCCTATTCCTGATCTGTTTGTGGTGTTCAAGGACTGGAGTTGCCTACCCCTGAATTAACAACAGTCCTGTTTTGTTGGAGTTTATTTCACAGCGATGTGATGCCATGTCAAATATTATCAAACCATCCTTTTTGTTGGTTATTATGGTAGCACATACGCAAATAAATGTCCACTGATCACACTGTTGCTTTTTTTTTTTTTTTTTTTAAACCATATTTTATTGGGAACCGTCACCAATATTTAAACAACAAACATTAACAAAGATCTCAGTATCCTTACATTCCCGATTTTTCATAGTGCCATAGCTTTCCCGGCTATCATACCGGAACCCTGCCCCCCACCCCCCACCCTCCCACCCCTTCCCCCCTGTAGAGAACCATTACAGAAAGTGGTGTGTCACACCTGCACACACAGCAGACGCACAGTACTCCACAAATCATTATCCACAAGTAATAAACATATTGAAGAACACTCAGCCAGAGTGGTAAGCATCTTATACATACATGAACAGCAAACCCATAGCATCACAAGTCCAAAGGAGCAATCTGTTGAGCCACTGGCGAAAGGGACTTGTAAAAATCAATCCAAATTTCGTGAAAAATCCGCTTTTTCTTTGGAGGAAACTTTTTATACTGAGACCCATACTCCAATTGGTAAAGCTCCGTCAGAAGAGCGAGCCACATCTCTCGAGTAGGCGGCAAAGGTTCCAGCCACTTAAGCAAAATACACTTTTTAGCAATTAAACATGCCTTAGAGAAAAAACCAATGTTATCAACATTCAAACTTTGGTCGCCACTGTCATTGTTAAGGAGACAGAAGGAACAAGACCACGTTATTGTAGTCTGCAACAGTTTGGATAACCAGAGCTGAATAGAGTCCCAAAAAACCTTAATAGGAGGGCAGTCCCATAGGCAGTGGATAAGCGTGGCTTTCTCTGCAGAACACTTAAGACAGGTTGCGGATGATATAAAGCCCATACTATGAGCGTGGGCGGGCGAGTAGACAATACGGTGAAAAATGCGCTGTTGTAGCTCACGGAGCGCCACATTAGTCGTGATAGAGAAGATAGACTCATAAGAGTACCTAAGCGCTCGCTCATCCAATTCTTCTCGACAGTCTCTGGACCAGTGGGGCAATAATTTCTTATAGATAGAAAAAGACATATTACAGTTATAAAAAGCATAAAGACAAGACAAAGAACCTTTATGAATCTGGAAGCATACAATGAGCTCATCATATCTGATGTTGTTTATAGCCCCCGGTGCCCTTTGAAGAAGAGCCCTACATTGTGCCTTCAGATACCCAAAAATTAAAAAGTGCTGTGGACTCAATTCTAGAAGTTCACGCCACTGAGCCACAGAGAGTATCTGCCCCGTAGAAGGATCCAGCAACTGCCCCAAAGGCCATCGCCCACCCACTTCGGGATGTGGATGTATGGGAAGTACGGTCAGTGAGGTCCGTGAGGATCCTCGCAGTGGATACTGGTAGGAAACCTGAGGAGACAAGCCAAGAAGCTGCCGGGTTGTTTTCCAAACCCTCCTCATCGTTTTGACTAAAATAGATGGTGAGGTCAAAGTTGCGGACTCGGCCCCCGTGACATGTAAAACATAGGTAGGATCCAAAGGGGCACATATGGAGTGAATCAGCAGAGGATCAGTGTAGTCAGAGGAGCCAAATAACCAGTCCCCCAGAAATCGAAGATTTGCCGCTATAGCATAAAGCTGAAAATTGGGAAGACCATAACCCCCTTGAGCCCGTGGGGCCATCATCGTAGCATAGGCCAATCGAGCTTTTTTGTTTCGCCATATAAAGCTCCGTATGGCTTTGTGCAACACTCGCCTATCTTTCGCTAGAAGTAAAACCGGCAGCATTAACAGCTTATATATTAATTGGGGCGCGATCACCATTTTTAATACGGCTATACGCCCATGAAGAGTCAATGGAAGAGATTGCCAACTGGCCAATTTTGCACACATTTTGCTAATCGTGGGCGGAATATTCAAGCCGTACCACAAGGTCGGCTCAGCATGAATAGTAATCCCCAAGTATTTAATAGTAGACTGAGCCCACTTCACTGGAAAGTCGGGCCAAGAGGCTCTGAGTGACCCCGAAATATCCAAGGCCTCTGTCTTATCCAAGTTCAATTTGAACCCCGACAAAAGTTGATAGTGACTGAAAATCTGGATAGCGGCCGGGAGGGCCGTCCTTGCATTAGACAATAACAATAAAATGTCATCAGCGAAAAGAAGGGTCAAATATGATCTCTTGCCTACTAAGATTCCTGTAACCCCCATTGACGCCTTCAGGGCTGCCACCAATGGTTCCACAGTCATGATAAAAAGAAGTGGCGACAGGGGGCAGCCCTGACGCGTGCCCCTGTGTAGACTAAACTCTCCTGAAAGGGCCCCATTGACTAAAATTCTAGCCGTGGGATTAGTGTATAATAGAGTAATGTAATCAAAAATTCTGCCCACGAAGCCCAGTTTCTGAAGCACTCGACGTAAGAAGGGCCAAGCAACTCTATCGAACGCTTTTTCCGCGTCACAGGTAACTAATAGGGGGTCAGGGACTTCTTTCAAATGGCACCGCTCCAAAGCCACCAGTACCCTGTGTATGTTTACTGTGGATCTCCTCCCCACCACAAATCCCACCTGGTCAGGAGAGATAAGACTAGGCATAATATTCCTCAGCCGATTTGCCAAAATTTTAGCATAAATCTTTATGTCAAGGTTCAATAAAGATATTGGCCGATAAGAAGAAGCCAGAAGTGGATCCCGCCCAAGTTTTGGGAGAACCACTATCGTAGCCGCCCGCATTGTGGGAGGCATACGCTGCTGATCCACCATTTGTTCATATACCCCACGTAGTATGGGAGCCACTTCCTCAGACAGGGACTTATAAAAAGTCGATGTCAGCCCATCGGGTCCTGGAGCTTTCTGATTGGGTAAGGTGTGAATTGCCTCTACCACTTCCTGAGTGGCAATAGGAAGTTGTAACTGTGCCAGTTGGAGAGGGGTCACTCCAGGTAAGGATATATTATTCAAGAACTCCTCTATTGCCACCTCATCTACCCCCTCTGCTGCATATAAAGTCTGATAATAGTCAGAAAAAATATTCGCTATGTCCGTAGTCTCGGATTTAACAACACCCTGAACATTTCGTAAATTAGTTATGTATTTGGACTGGTCTTGCGCCCTAAGTAGACGGGCTAAGAGCCGTCCAGCCTTGTTACCATGATGGAAGAAAGTGTATTGCCTATAGCGCAATACGTTAGCTGCTCTTTCGTGCAACAAAGTATTGAGAGCAGTCTGTATCTCTCGGAAGGTGGTTAAAGCAGCCGCCCCACCGAGAGGCTGAGTAGAATGTCTTTTCAAAGACTGCAAGCGCTTTTCCAATGTCAAAATATCCTTATCTAACTTACGTTTCTTATAGGAGGCATAACTAATTATGTCACCTCGCAGGACACATTTAGCCGTTTCCCACAGAAGAGTAGGCTGGGCCACATGCTGAGAATTATTAGTCAAAAATTCAGACCATTTTTTTTTAAGAAAAACTGAGAATTCCGGATCCCCCGACAAACTTGCCGGTAAACGCCATTGAGTACCCGGGGTAGGCCCACCACCATTGAAAATCCCTTTAACCGGGCAATGGTCAGAAATAACCAAAGCCTCAATCGTAGAGGCCGTAAATTTGGAGAACAAGGACTCAGAGATAAACAAGTAATCTATCCTCGTTTGAGTATTATGGGCCCTGGCCACATGAGTATATTCCCGTGCACCCGGATGTAAGGCTCGCCATAAATCAATTAATTGTAAATGTTTACAAAGATAGTTAGGACCTTTATGGATACTGGGTTGGTGGCCTCCCCTCACTGGTAATCTATCTAACTGGGGGTCTATGACAAAATTAAAGTCCCCACCTACTATCAAGGGAAGGTTGCCTAACTTAGAAATTTCAGCAATAAGAGCGGTGTAAAACCCGTGTTCGTAACTGTTGGGTGCATACACGGAAGCTAATATAATGGGGGCCCCCATCAGGACACCCTTCACCAACACATATCGCCCTTGCGGGTCCTGAACACAAGTTTGCATTTGAAAAGGAACTGACTGATGAATCAAGAGAGCCACCCCTCTACTTTTTGAGGAACCGGTTGCATAGTAAATTTGAGAGACCCATTTTTTCTTAAGCTTCTGTATTTCACTGGAAAGCATGTGGGTTTCTTGCAAACATATAATTTTGGCCTTTAACCGCTGAAGGCGAGCAAAAACCTTTTCCCGTTTAATCGGGGTTCCCAATCCCGCTACATTCCATGTAACTACCTCAAACGCCATGAGAACCCATGCAAAGATTTGCAGCAGCCGAGTGAGCACTTCCCTTTCGCCATTGTGAAAATTACAGTATCTCCGCCCTCCCACATGCACCCTCCAAGGTATCCCAGTGCACCAAAACTGGTTGAGCAAGCCCCTACACACCTACCAAACGCACAGAAAACACAGAATATATTACATACATAGCTATCATGATTCTCTACAGGCATCTCCCCCCTTTCCCCCTCCTTTACTGAATAGACAAACATCTAGAGGCCCGACTAAATCAGGCCTCGCCCGAAATAGGGTTCCCACCGAGGTGAGGTCCCTAACGGGCTGGAGATCAAAGATGGGACCATGTGCTCGGCTGCCCCCGAGCACTTCAAAGAGAAAAACAACAAAAAAATAAAAGAGAGTACTCAGGAAGCATATAGGATCACCATATCCTGCAGCTCTGCACAGTGGCGAAAAAAAAAAAAAAAACAAACTGGTTTCAGACATTCCTCTCCATAAGACATCCACAAATTCCAAATCCCAAAGAGCCATTCAGGGAACATTCGGCGCCGGGGAGCCAACAATTTCCCCCACAAAAGTCTGTGCCTCCTTAGCCGAGTCAAAAAACCTGACGGTGCCAAGGTGAGTGATCTTCAATCGTGCTGGAAAGAGGAGTGCAAAACGGATATTTTTCTTTACAAGCTCCGAGCAGGTAGTGTGGAATGCCTTTCTCTGCAACGTAACACGCGGGGAAAAATCTTGGAATACTAAAATACGAGTCGCATCATAATGAAACTCACGGGCCTTCCTGTAATGTTGTAGGACCAAGGAGCGATGCACAAAATGGAGAAAGCGCGCTATAACCACTCTCGGTCTCCCCGCAGGCTGACCCTCCGATCGCCGCCCCAGGCGGTGGGCTCGCTCTAATAAGCCACCAGACGGAGAGGCCAGGGACGGCACCAGGCGCAAAAGCCAGGCTTCCAATAATCGAGGTAAGTCTCCTTCTGGCAGGTCTTCCGGGATGCCGATAAATCTTAAGTTGTTTCGCCGTGATCTATTTTCAAGATCATCGAGTTTGTCTTCACTGGCCTGCGCCGATTTTTCCAATGCCGCCATTTTTCTCTCGAGGGCCCCCACGTCATCCTCCACGAGGCCCACACGGCCTTCAAGGCGTTCCGTGCGCGAGTCCATTTCAGTAAGAGAGGAGCGAACATCCGCAATTTGGTCGGACAACTGATGGAGGCGCATATCCAGCGCCGCAACCACAGCTTGCGAGATCTTGTCCTCCAAAGACATTGCGTCTGGTAATTCATCAGGAGCTGCAGTAAGCGCCATTTTGTCTTCAGAAGCCTTCAGTCGCTCCTTCTCCCCCTTACGGAGCGAGCGCGTTGCCATGCGGGTCCCAAATATATTTCTCGCTGATAGTCCTCGCTCCCACACTCACGAAGATGCCTTTGGGTCAGTAAAAACAGCGGTGATCTACCCAAAAAGTGCCGATTTTGCTGGGGGGCAGCCGGAGCTCAGCAGACTGCAGCCTACTAAGCCCACCACATCACGTGATCTCTGCACTGTTGCTTTTTAATGCATTATGTCAGGGGTAGACAACCCCAGTCCTTGAGGTCCATAAGCCAATCAGGTTTTCAGACTACCCTTAACAGAAGACCTAGGGTAACCTGCACAGAATGGCAGCTACTACCCTTAACAGAAAACCTAGGGTAACCTATATGGAGTAGCAATTTCTACCCTTAATAGAAGAACTAGGGTAAACTGCTCGGAATGGCAGTTGTTACCCTTAACAGAAAACCTAGAGTAACCTACATAGAGTAGCAGTTTCTACCCTTAACAGAAGAACTAGGGTAACCTGCATGGAATGGCAGTTACTATCCTTAACAGAAGGGATGGTGGTAATGTGCATGGAGTGACAATTACTACCCCCACCCCCTTCCCCCAAAACAAAACAAAAACACTTGCTAAGAGAATGAATAGACCACTGGGGTCTTTTTCTGCCATCATTTACTATTTTGCTATGTAATATGCATGAGATGCATTTGCATGCAATGGAGGCATTGCGTGCAAGTGTATCTCATGAACATTCATTGGGGATAGCAAATGTTGCTTACTTGTAACAGGTGTTCTCACAGGACAGCAGGATGTTAGTCCTCACATATCGGTGATATCACAGGATGGAGCCCAATCACGGAAAACTTCTGTCAAAGTTTCCAGAACTTTGACTGGCCCCTACTGGGCATGCCCAGCATGGCACTAACCCTGCAGCCAGCAGGGGTCCCCCTTCAGTCTTATTTGAAAGCTACAGGCAGTGCCGAAAAATAAAATAATAAAAACGTTACGAACCCAACACCGCGGGGCGGCGGGTGGGTTTTGTGAGGACTAACATCCTGCTGTCCTGTGAGAACACCTGTTACAGGTAAGCAACATTTGCTTTCTCACAGGACAAGCAGGATGGTAGCCCTCACATATGGGTGAGTACCGAACTGAGGATGTCCGAATATGCACCAAATGTACCCAAAGGCATGCAACAGGCACAACAACTGGGGTGGAAGTTGGGAGAGGGCATCCTGAACCCCACCAGGCAGGTGGACGGGTGTAGGTACGTCACGTTGTAAATAGGTTACGAAGGCAGACTGACCGAAGATGGAATCTTGTCTTCCTGCTTTGTCCAAGCAATAGTGGGCTGTAAAGGTGTGGAGAGAACTCCAGGTTGTAGCCCTGCAAATGTCAGGAAACGGCACCGATCGCAGGTGTGCTACTGAAGTCGCCATGGCCCTCACAGAGTGTGCTTTAACACGATCTTGGAATGAGAATGCCCGCTTGATAATAGCAGAAGGATATGCAGTCCACCAACCAGGAGGAGAAAGTCTGCTTTCCCACAGGCTTCCCTAACTTGTTAGGGTAGAAAGAGACGAACAATTGAGTGCTTTCCCTGTGGGCAGCTGTACGGTCTAGGTAAAACGCTAGAGCCCGTTTACAGTCAAGGGTATGCAGAGCCTGTTCTCCTGGGTTGGTATGGGGCCTGGGAAAAAAGGTAGGTAGTATGATGGATTGATTAAGATGAAAATCCGAAACCACCTTAGGGTGAATGCGGAGTACCGCCTGGTCCTGCAGAAGTTTAGTGTAAGGCGGATAGGTAACTAGAGCCTGCAATTCACTAACTCTGCGAGCTGAAGTGATAGCCAAAAGGAAAATCACTTTCCATGTTAGATATCGAAGGTCACAGGAGTGAAGAGGGTCGAATGGTGGTTTCATGAGCCAACCCAAAGCCAGATTAAGGTCCCAAGAAGGGACGGAGGACGTAGTGGAGGCTTAATGTAGAGCAAGCCCTTCAAAAAACATGTTACAAAGGGTTGTACTAAACAGGGACATCCCCAACACCTTTATGGAAGGCGGCTACCATACTGACATGCATTCTGATGGAAGATGTCTTAAGACCAGACTCTGACAGATGCCAGAGACAGTCCAGAAATTTCGGGATAGGACAGGAAAAGGGGTCAAGGGCCTGAGAAGAGCAACATGACGTGAACCTTTTCCATTTGTAAGAGTAAGATTTTCTCATGGAAGGCTTTCGCGAAGCAATCAAGACACGGGAAACTGGATCTGAGAAGTTAAGTGGTTGAAGGATTAACCTTTCAACATCCATGCCGTCAGGGACAAGGCTTGAAGATTGGGATGGCATAGGCACCCGTCGTTTTGAGTGATCAGAAGCGGATCTTGTCCCAAGGGAATGTGCCTGCGGATGGAGAGGTCCTGAAGTATTGGAAACCATACTTGGCATGGGCCAGTGAGATGCTATCAGGATCATGGTTCCCTTGTCCTGACGTAACTTCACGAGAGTCTTCGAGAGAAGAGGAAGTGGAGGGAATGCATAAAGCAGACTGGCTGCCCATGATAGGGAGAATGTGACTCTGGGCTGAGAGTGTTCGCTGCGAATGAGGAAGCAGTAGTTGTCCACTTTGCGGTTCTGAGGGGATGCAAAGAGGTCTATCTGAGAATATCCCCATTGTTGGAAGATGGAGTTCGCTATCGAGGGGTTGAGAGACCACTCATGCGGTTGAAAAACGCGACTCAGCTTGTCTGCCAGCACATTGTCCACTCCCGGCAGGTAGGTGACCCTGAGGTACATCGAATGTGAGAGGGTTTCTGCCCATATCTGCGCAGCTTCCTGACACAGAAGGAAGGAGCATGTGCCTCCCTGCTTGGTGATGAACCACATGGCCTCTTGGTTGTCCATTTGAATTAGGATGACCTGATTTGACAGGCGATCCTGAAATGCCCTGAGAGCATATCTGAATGCTCGAAGCTCCAGGAAATTTATTTGGTGTTTGGCTTTCTCTGGAGACCAAGAGCCTTGTGTCTGCAGATTGGCTACGTGGGTTCCCCACCTGAGGTTGGAAGCGTCGGTGGTGAGAATGATTTGAGGATTTGGAACCTGGAAGGGCAATCCCTGGAGGAGATTGGTCTGATTTTTCCACCATGCGAGGGACAGACGGAGTGAGTCGGTGACGTGGACAATGGCCGACAGAGGCTGAATAGCTTGAGTCCATTGAGACCTCAGAGTGCAGTGCATGAGCTTCATGGCTAAGCGGGCCATTGGTGTGACATGGATTGAGGACGCCATGTGTCCCAGGAGGACGAGAAATTGGCGTGCGGTCGCAGCATCTTGAGACTGCAGCTAGTGAGCAAGTGACACGAGAGTCAGTGCTCGTTGTCAAGGCAGGAAAGCCTTTGCCTGTAAGGTGTCCAAGTCTGCCTCAATGAACGAGAAGGTTTGAGATGGGACTAAGTAGGATTTGTCGTAGTTGACGAGAAATCCTAATGAAATTAGAGTTTGTAAGGTTAGACTGAAGGACGACAGAGCAGCTTGCTGAATGGGGGCCCTGATTTACCAGTCGTCCAGATAGGGGTAGATGTGAACACCTTGTGTCCAGAGGAAGGCTGCGCCGACTATGAGGCATTTTGTAAAGACTCGTGGTGCAGACACGAGGCCGAATGGAAGCACTCGGTATTGATAGTGCTTGAGGCCTATTAGGAATCTCAGGTATTTGCGATGAGCTGGACTTATTGCAATATGGGTGTATGCGTCCTGGAGGTCCAGAGAGCAGAGCCAGTCTCCTCTTTGTAAACAAGGTAGAAGTGAGCCCAAGGTGACCATCTTGAACTTTTCTCGCTGGAGGTACTTGTTGAGGGCCCGTAGATCTAGAATAGGACGGACACCTCCCGATTTTTTGAGGATTAAGAAGTACCGGGAATAGAACCCTAGGCCTTGCTGAGAGTGTGGAACGGATTCTATGCTCTTGACTGGAGAAGGAGAGACACCTCTTGATCCAGAAGATTGGAGTGATCAGATATTCTCCACGCCTGTAGAGGTGGGGAGTCCGGTAGCAGGGCAAGAAAGTTCAGATGGTAACCCTGAGCAATGATTGCCAATACCCATTGGTCAGATGTGATTGAATGCCACATGCTGTGGAAGTGACACAGTCGACCTCCCACTGGTATGTGCGACAGAGGAATCTGGCAGCTGCTCTCTAAGTGGAAGTCAAAAACCTGAAGCATGCCCTGGCTGGGGAGCTGCTTGTGGTTTTTATTTTCGGGCTTGGCGAGACTGTGGTTTTTGATAGGGTCTCGTAGCATGGGATCTGGCTGGTGGCGGATATGACTTCCTTGGACGGTAGAATGACTTCTTAGAGTCCTTTCTAAAGGGCTGCTTTGAGGAGAAGTCAGAAGGCATCAAAGAGAGCTGTTTTAGGGTCTCATGAGTGTCCTTTAGTTCTGCCACTGTCCGTTGGATCTGTTCGCTGAGCAGGTTATCTCCCACACAGGGTAGGTTGGGCAACCGGTCTTGCACTTCTGGGCGAAGGTCAGAAGACTTGAGCCAGGCCCACCATCTTGCCGAAATAGCAGCTGCAGACACTCTGGTAGAGGTGTCAAAAATTTCATAAGATGTTCTAATCTCATGCTTGCCTGCCTCAAAACCTTTGTTTACAAAGGTTTGTAATTGTTCTTGGACTTGCTGAGGCAGGGAGTCTGAGAAGTCCTGTATCTGCTTAAAAATGGCCCTGTTATATTGGTTGATAAAGCAATAAGGAAGGCTGTCTAACAAAGCCGTGGAGGCAACAAATTGAGAATTAGAAGCCAAAATATCAAAATTTTTGGATTCTTTATTGTGGAAAGGAATAACTTTAAAAAGCCCGACTCAGGCCGAGTTTTGCCCACTCACAATGGGGCTGCGTCAGGGGCTACAACATACAAACAAATACATACAATACTTACAAATAAAATAAATCATAAAAACATATTGGAAATCAGACATATATAATGGTAACATAAAAATGTTAAACAAAGATGTATGCAACTATATCAAGGAATACGATGAGTGAGGTTATCAAATTTGCGGATGATACAAAATTATTCAGAGTAGTTAAATCACAAGCAGACTGTGATACATTACAGGAGGACCTTGCAAGACTGGAAGATTGGGCATCCAAATGGCAGATGAAATTTAATGTGGACAAGTGCAAGGTGTTGCATATAGGGAAAAATAACCCTTGCTGTAGTTACACGATGTTAGGTTCCATATTAGGAGCTACCACCCAAGAAAAAGATCTAGGCATCATAGTGGATAATACTTTAAAATCGTCGGCTCAGTGTGCTGCAGCAGTCAAAAAAGCAAACAGAATGTTAGGAATTATTAGGAAGGGAATGGTTAATAGAACGGAAAATGTCATAATGCCTCTGTATCGCTCCATGGTGAGACCACACCTTGAATACTGTGTACAATTCTGGTCGCCGCATCTCAAAAAAGATATAGTTGCGATGGAGAAGGTACAGAGAAGGGCAACCAAAATGATAAAGGGGATGGAACAGCTCCCCTATGAGGAAAGGCTGAAGTGGTTAGGGCTGTTGAGCTTGGAGAAGAGACGGCTGAGGGGGGATATGATAGAGGTCTTTAAGATCATGAGAGGTCTTGAACGAGTAGATGTGACTCTGTTATTTACACTTTCGAATAATAGAAGGACTAGGGGGCATTCCATGAAGTTAGCAAGTAACACATTTAAGACTAATCGGAGAAAATTCTTTTTCACTCAACGCACAATAAAGCTCTGGAATTTGTTGCCAGAGGAGGTGGTTAGTGCAGTTAGTTTAGCTGGGTTCAAAAAAGGTTTGGATAAGTTCTTGGAGGAGAAGTCCATTAATGGCTATTAATCAATTTTACTTAGGGAATAGCCACTGCTATTAATTGCATCAGTAGCATGGGTTCTTCTTAGGGTTTGGGTAATTGCCAGGTTCTTGTGGCCTGGTTTTGGCCTCTTTTGGAAACAGGATGCTGGGCTTGATGGACCCTTGGTCTGACCCAGCATGGCAATTTCTTATGTTATGTTCTTATGTAAAGCGTATTAAATGTATCTCTGGGAAACAACTATGCAAATGTCTCACATATATATGAACACTACCTCTACTTCATCAAATAGGAATTCTTGATTATTCAGATAGAGTGTAAAAGAGAAGCACTGGATGGTCTGGAAGATGTAAATAATAAAGGGCATTATTTCTCAAAAATTGGGTTGGTTAATGAATTTAATAATAAAAAGCATAGGGAGAGATAAATGAAAATATTAATAATAAAAATGATAATGTTGAGACCCTACACTAAATGAATTAAAAAAGTAAAAATAGTAAAAAAAAAAGGTACCTCTAGATCATAGTGCCAGTCAGTATTGTACTGTAGTCAGTATTGTTGTGATTAGTTACCAGACAAGAATGGTCAATTCAAACGCCAAACTGTGTATGAAAAATGATTATTAAAGTAGTAGTTTAAAAATATATCTACTGTAGCACTAGTGGTGAGCACAGTGAATTAGGACTTATATACATGTTACTCCATTATACAAAATCAATAAGGAATAAAAATTACCAGAGCCACATGATTGTAACAAGCTACTATCACTAAATGTGAATGCTGTTATATTGGGTCATATACAGCTGATAGACGGCAATTCGGGAGATGAGCATGGCTCCTTGGAATACTCGGCGACCAATGTTATCTAGGAATTTCTGTTCCTTTCCAGGAGGAACAAACGAGTGAGGATTTGACCTTTTTGCCTTCTTTTGTGCAGACTCTACCATGACCGAGTGCTGATCAAGCTGTGACTTCTGAAAACATGGGGCTGACAGCACTAAATAAGTAGTGTCAGCTTTCCTGTGTACTGGAGCAACTGTGCCAGGATTTCCCAGTTCTTCTTGAGGAGATCAAGAAGGACCTGATGGATGGGAATGGAGGTTATTACTTTGGGAGCATCCAGGAATTGGAGCAACTCCATCATCTGGTGCCTATCATCCTGTTCCGTCTGTAATTGAAAAGGAACCAATTCAGCCATTTCCTTCACAAAATTTATAAATGAGATGTCCTCTGGAGGAGAATGCTTTCTACTCTCAGTGGGTGAAGGTGGAGAAGGTAAGTCATCGGTGTCTGATGAGGTATCATCTCCCCAGGTATCATAAGGGTCAACACCCTTCCCTCTAGGAAGTAGAGGGGAACAGGGTGGTTGGATACCTGAAGGTCCTGGTCTAGGCTCCGAAGGAATCGGAGGAATTATCAGAGGCACCGATGATGGCATCGAAGGCACCGGTACAGGCATCAAGGGCATTGATGGATGACTCAGTGGCGCCAACGGACGTATCGGCACCGATGTACGGGTCGGTGGCAAGGGACATACAGGCATCAATGGCTGAGGCAGAACTCCAGATGGAGGAATGCGGAACGGTGTTTCTCCTCCCGATGATGCTGTCAGATGGCTCGGGTCTCAGATGGCTCCAATGCTGAGCATCGGAGCCATCGGAGACCCGGGATCCATCGATGGAAAGGCAGCCATTAAGGCTTCCATCCTGGATAGCAGTGGTGCCAGCGCTGCCGAAATCGGGTCGATGATCGGTTCCACAATTGGTGCTGGTGCCAGAGGAACCTGAAGACGTTGCATCACCTTGTCGATGACCTCCTGAACCATCCGGTCCAGTTCTTCTCGGAGACCTGGAGCAAGCAGCCCCGGCTCCGGAACAGAAGAAGGAGGCAGAGGCATAGCCGGAGGGACCACCGTTAAAGGCAGAGTCGCGGCTCTTGATCGCCAATCGGGTGAGGGTTGCTTCGGAGACCTGGTCGCAGGAATGGTCGGTGCCTTTCCTGGACAGGGCTTCTTCAACAGCGGCTCGGACGATGGCGAGGTCGATGATTTTGCTCCCTCGATGGTCCGAGCCTTACGGTGTCGATGGCGATGTTTCTCCCTGCAATCCCCTCGACCTGAGGGGGAGTAGAGGGTGTCTATCGTCGAGAAGTCGTTGACGCTGGTCGGTCACCGATCGGTGGTCGATGCTGGCGCAAAGTCGACGGTGCCGGTTCTGACTACGTCGATGCAATGGATGGAGTCGGGGTTTGAGCATGGAAGAGAAGTTCCATCTTCTCCATTTTGGCCTTGCGACCCTTCGGTGTCATTAGGGCACATTTGGTGCAGGTCAAGACATCGTGCTCACGTCCTAGACACATTACACAGACTTTATGGGGGTCTGTGATAGACATGGTGTGGGTACAGTCCGGGCACTGGCGAAACCCCGACGCCATGGCCATGGAAAAAATTGAGCCGCGGTACTGGCGACGGCCAGTAGGCCGCGAGGGCCAAACTCGACGGAAATCGACAGGAAACGGGTAAAAACTTACCGGAGTACCGTGGACTAAGAAAAGTTATAGGAGGGACCCCTGTGGGGCAATTTAACTTTTAGTAATTCCATGAGGAAAATTCCTGTCAGGAATCTCTTCAGAGCTCCTTAACCGCGAGGCTACTACAGCGTGGAAAAAAGAAGACTGAAGGGGGACCCCCTGCTGGCTGCAGGGTTAGTGCCATGCTGGGCATGCCCAGTAGGGGCCAGTCAAAGTTCTGGAAACTTTGACAGAAGTTTTCCGTGATTGGGCTCCATCCTGCGATGTCACCCATATGTGAGGACTACCATCCTGCTTGTCCTGTGAGAAATCTTGTATATCCAACTGGAGTTGCCTACCCCTGCAGAATATTTTTCTTTGGTTGTAAATGGATAGGAACATTGAGCTCAGAATGGAAATCATGGAAATTCTCTGAAGGGCTAAAAGTTAGAAAGTACAAAATGAGATTTAAATGATTTAATTTGCCATACTATATAACAGCTATATATACAGGCTATGTAAACTTTAGACTATAATGATTTTACATATTAAGTAAAATATCAAAGATAGCAAGAATGGGTCCCTGCTACAGAAAACACCAGTCAGCAGTTGTTTTTTCCATGGTATACCTCCTCCAAAAACCTGTTCTCAACCACAAAGGTATTTTATTTAGTTATGTGTTGCTTGCCCAGTTAGCACTGAAGATATCCTGCATTTATAAATAAGTGAAGTTACATGAACTTCAATGATAACTCGGTGTACAACTTTGTCTCACTACTATAAAGACAAAAGGCTGAAAAATTCAAAACATTTTCATCCGTTAGAAGTTTAGCCTTCTATATATTCTCTCTTTTCTGGCCATGTGCTTCCATCTTTCCAAAAGTAAGTTACTGGTAATGCTGACAGTGAACACTGCCAAATTCTTTTTATTAAAAAAATATTTTCTTAGACAGAATTTCATTGCTAGTGGACAGCAGAAACACTGCTGGCAGGGTTTTAGTTGCAGGTTGCTCCTGGTATAATCATAAAAACAGTGCATATTTCAATGCCACGTGGTATACAGCTATAGATGCTTGCTTTACATTGTAAACCATTTTCAGAATGCTATGCAAGTTTTTTATGATAGCATATCAAGGAAAGTAAGAGAGTATTCATGCCAGGAGGATGATTTGAGCTTAGAGATTTAAACAAAGTAATTACAGTGTGCCACACACTGCAACATACTGTTTTGAATTATTGTACTGAAGACAGATTACAGAGTAAACTAGTCAAAACTGCCAACAGTGGTTCTACCAGCTCCTAACAATTAAGTTATGTTCAAAGCAGTGTAATTCATTTTTATGCTAAAATGAATTTCATTCTATCGTTTGAATAAAATAAATTAAAAAACAGGCTCAGTATAAAACCAGAAGTCATTGCACTGCATTACGATAATCCTGAATTTAGGAATCTCCTGAACATCTGTGGTTAGGAATAAGAGAGATGAAAAGGAGGATCTTGGTTTGATTTTTAGTACAGGTTTGGGAGTCTCCAGTTGCAAGTGTTACTGAAATGTCACTTGGCACCAGTGAACAAGTACAGAGCCAGACACCTGCTAGCCACCCACTGTTCAACGGTGTAATTCAGCACAGCAGGCAGAGGTTTTATTATGACAGGATTTCTATGTGCAACTCTATACTAGATTCATTTACTGTACACAAAATCCAAACGCACACAGCTTATTTTCCAGAATCAGGGCCAGGCTTTGTCAGGTGGGTGGGCAAAGGAAATTATTTTTTGACCATATTACAGAAATTGAAAAAAGGCAAAAACAATACAAGGACTGAACATTTTTTATGCATTTATTTATTGCTTTTACAATAATTCCAAGAAATATAATCTTTTACAGACATAAGAAAGAAGTATAAATCAGAATATTACACATAAAAATGCATAAAGGAAAATTATTTACACCTTAGCCCACAAATAGCGAGGAATAAACAATACTAGTGAAGAAAATTTTGTTAAAGTAAATAGGTGACCAAAACTAGTGTAAGCTCAGCAAATATACATATTTAGCCTAATTTATGGAGATGTCATCAAAAAAAGTGAAGACAACAGGGAAATTTGTGTTTTTGCCTTTGAACTATAAAGTTAGTTGTTGGGGGTCAAAAAAGGTATATTTAACCCCCTGCATCTTAACCACACATTTGCAAAGAAAATTTAATTAAAATAATGCTCCAAGTTGCAGCACGCCAGGCCTCAATTGCAGATATCTCTTTCTTCTAAACTGGTTTGCTTTCGCTACATCAAGAAAAATGTTAACCTGAAAGTTTAAAAAAGGGGTAAATCTATTATGAAAAAAAAATCATCACAAGGTCCCGATCACAGTCTACCACAAAGGTAGCCAATAGAGTTGAAGCAGAAATCTCCACAGAACCAGACCTCTCCAACATATCAGTAACATTCAAAGCATCAAAAAAAGGTTGACAGACAGAATCCATTTGAGAATCTTTCTTAGCTGAAGGTAGATAAACTTTAACAATAGGTAGTAAAATGCTCTCAGGAATTTTCAATTACTCCAAAAATATCTCCTCAGCAATTGAGATGGTGACACTGTTTTCTGTCTAGGAAAATTAATCGATCTGATATTTTTTGATCTGACCACATTTTCCAACGGTTCCATTTTAAATTGCAAAGCTGTATGGCCTTTCATGATAGACCTAACATTTTCTTTTAAAGAAGACATTTGAGGTTGAAGGTCTGTAACTTGAGTAGAGAGCTTCACCAATTCTTTTTATGAAGTTTAAAAAGATGTAGAAAGGGACTGTTGAGAAACTACATAATACCCCAATTGAGAAGAAAGACCAACACTTGACTCCCATATAGAATCCAAAGTAATAGTTGTAGGTCTTGAAAGAGTAAAGTCTTCCGGACATTTTAAAGAATTTTCTGGCAGCAGAAAATGATCCACAGCATGAGAATTATCAGGTACACCAACTTTCACCATAGCTTCACTCCCTAAAACTCCAGCTCCCACGACCTCTGGCTGAGATAAATCTGCAGAATAGCTTGCAGTAGTTCTTAAAATACCTTCAGGCCGCGTATCCACAATGGCACCAGAGAAAACCTTTGCAGTAAATTTGAGTGGAAGCTGGTTGGGGGGAGGGTGGCTGTCCGGCAAGAGAGAGAGATGATGGGGTCTGGGGAGAGTGATGCACAGCGCACCGCCCAAGGACATTTTGCCAGCAACTGGAAGCTGAGCTAGTTCTCCTTCTGTGACAATCACAAACTTATCGATGAGACCAGTAACCACTGGCAAGGAACCCTCATGGTAGGTGCGAGACTTTCCTTTTCTTTCCCCATCGATTGAAGGCGAAGGGAATTTCAGAGAGAAAAAAACGTTTAAGATGTAAGGAGCCTCATCAGGAGGAGACGCTAACAGTGGCCATCTTGAAACGCTTCCCTGTTCAACCATATAAGCACAGCCTATGCAGAACGATGAGTAACTGGCCAGTAGTCTATTATTACCTATAATCTTGACACAATTTACAGAGTGCGGCAGAAATCCAGTCATACTGACGCAATCATAACTTCTTACTAAATTCCTGGCATCCAGGAAGAGAAGTTCTGTTTTTCCCCATCCCTAAGACAAATGGAGATAGGGGAGGAAAGGTGCAGAGGAGCATTCAGCTTATGAAAATCAGTCTTGCACTCCCATCTTCTTCTATCCTAGCTTGACTGAGCACTCTCTCAATAGTTAGACAGGGACTTTACAGAGAGGCTCTACAAGTCTGCGAGTACCACAGATGAATGCTACATTGTCACAACAGGCTACAGAGAAACAGTAGCACAGAGGGCCCTATTCAAGGGCAGCTGATTGGGAAACTTTACCCAGATATTCAGCGGCTTTTATTTGGCTAAAAGTGCATCTGAATATATCCAAATAAAGCTACCCAGATAATTTCAGGCTGTGATATTTATTTGATATGATTTACCTGGGTAACTCTGTTTGGCCAGCACAGAATGTCAGGGCTAGCTGGACAAAGTGAAATCATGGCAATGCTTCAGGTGCTGCTTTTATTTTTACCTGGGTAAATTTTGTGCGGTCAATGGTTCGTCTGGATAAAAATTTAGCTGGTGAGCAGGGGAAAATATATTCAAGCATCAGGGTTAACTTCAAAAGTTAGCTGGTCAAACTCTTTGAATATGGATGTCAAAGAAGGTAATGGAAGAAAAAGACCAACTGGCCAATCCAATCTGCCCAGCATGACTGGTCAGCAAGACAGAAGGGAAGGCCAAGGCAGAGCTAGGTGGGGAAAAAAGGGAAGGAAGAAGAAACACAAGAGTAGAAAACTGAACAGACAGATATGGAGGAGAGCAACAGAATAGCAAGGGAAGTATAAATGGGAATGGGGAGACTATGGGGCCAATGCACTAAAACATGCAAACATGCTTTAAACACCTGCTTTATTGCACAGAAGCACATCAACATCGCTGTTAATGAAATAATGGAATGAAAAAGTATGCAAAAAGTACGTGTTCAAATGCACAAAATGCAGCACAGATTCCTTAATGCAAATCATTTAATTACACCTCAAAGAGACTTGGGAGGTACCATCTCTCAATGGTTGGTTTTTTGTTTTTTTTTTTAAATCTGAGAGATTTTAACATGTTGAAAAAAATAAGAATCATTCAAATTTTTTGGTCTCGGTTATGGGGGGGGGGGGGGGGGGGGGGATGTTACGTAAGGTTCTGTTCCTCTCCCACGCCTATTAATATCTATTTACGACCATTAGGAAGGATGAGCCGATAGCTGGGGGAACAATATCACTTATATGCAGATGTGCAACTTTTCATACCTCTGGAGTCAGATCTGGGCAAATCACTGAAAAGCGTAAGGGCTTGTTAGAACTATTAGTCTTTGGGTGAGGATAAACAAATTAAATGAAAACCCTCATAAGATGAAAGTATTATATGTTAGAAGTCATTTAACTATTGACCCATCCAAGTTTAGTATTAGACAGTTCACTCCTACCAAAGACGCAGATTAGAAATCTAACATTTATCCTCAACTCAAAATTAAATATTGAAGCCTAAATAGATTTGGTTGTTAAAAATGCTTTCATTAAACTTTGAGCAGTGCATTTATTGCATTACTTTTTGATGGGTCTAATCTAAAAATGGTAATGCATGGCCTTGATTTATTTCAGCTAGAATACTGCAATGCGCTGTATGTAGATTTATTGACCAAATCTATCTGCAAACTTCAACTAATTCAAAGTGCAGTTGCCTGTGAGCCCATTAGAATAAAACAGGAGCCAAAAATGTGTGCTGAATTTTACTGCACATTTTCTTAACGAGCTCACTAAACAAAAGTTAACTCCTAATGTGGTAAGCTAAGAGTATGCAAATACAACTTGAGTTTAAAAACATGCAAACCTAAAAATGAACACACAAAAAAAAGAATAGCTTGCATAATTCATGTTTAATGCACACTAACCAAGATTTAGGGGCACAAAACATTTTCTGCACATCAATCATGGTTAATGGACGCAAAACATGTCAGGAGCACAACCATGGTTTGTGTGTATAGTGCAGAAACCATGAATTAGAAAGACAAAACTGAATTAGTAGCATAAATTATGCTCCTGAAAGTTGTGAATATAAAACATAAGTTGAGCATAAAATTTGTACTCATAGGTTGTGCATGGAAAACCCACATAAATCATGATTTATGTGCTTAATTTCCAAGTTGAAGACCCCCAGTAATACAGGTTTAGCCTATAGAATAATACTAGCGCCAGAAATTTTCCTCTATCTCTGACCAGGAATTAAATTCCCATCATGAGAATAGAAGAGTTAAGCCTACGCACTTCTCTACATTAGGGAGTAATAGCTAATCCCTTGATCCAGAAATGTACTAACATTTGGAAAGTGCTTGAAGGGTTTTTTATTTACAGAAACTTTTTCAATTCTACACTGGAGCATCATTGTATTTTTGAACTTTGCCATTTTTTAACTAGTTGATTTTAAATTTGTGTCATGTATTTTGTGCTGTTTTAACTTTGTGTTTACTAATGTAGTCCACATTAAACAAGCCCAATATAGTTAGCGAAATAAAAATATTTTAAATAAACATGAGATGCGAATGGAAGCGTGCCAAGCTGTGTGCATATTTTTACTCAGATTTGGTTGCACATTTTTTGTGTGCAAAACTCCCTGCTACATCAGAACAAAGGTTCTATGCACAAAAATGTGCACACAGCCAGAGGAAAGGCTGCTTGCAGAACCTATATCTGCTGGAAGCTAAAATAGACTTTCTGAGAAAATGTGCTTAAATCCTCCAAAGGAATTTGTTGAAGGGTTAAACTATTACTTTCTGTGTTTGAGAGCTTAAATTAATCATGAGTGTAGTATAAGGCTAGAATTTAAATTTAGTTTATAATTGCATGTTTACTGGGAACCAAAGAGGACTTAAATTAATTTTGTGTTTAGTGAAAGATTAAAGTTTGGAAAGGTCACTTGCTTGATCTAAGAAGCCACAAGAACTAGTTCCTGGACAAGTAGTCCCCAGTGTTTGTTC
Source organism: Rhinatrema bivittatum (assembly GCF_901001135.1). Taxonomy (NCBI): domain Eukaryota; kingdom Metazoa; phylum Chordata; class Amphibia; order Gymnophiona; family Rhinatrematidae; genus Rhinatrema; species Rhinatrema bivittatum. The sequence goes on from NC_042616.1 coordinate 716,272,627, forward strand.
CCACCCACTATCCTATCTCTCAACCATCCCAGTCACATCTTTTGATATATAGATTGTGACCTGAGGAGGAAAATAAGAATCAATTAGGGATTTAGAAGGTGCAATTAATCCTGATTTTGACTAACAAATTTTAGTCCTATTGCTGGACATTGACAAAAGGTACCTAATAAATCAATTTTACAACCTTTAGATATAAACATACCTACTCCTTAAATAGCTTTAAAAACTTTAACAACTTAACCAAATTTAAGATGCAGACATTAGTTCAGCAGCAAAATGAGGTTGTCCAGTCTTTTGCACCGAGTTCCACATGTATGATTAACTACCTATTGCTGGAAGGCTGCATCTGTGCACCATGTGCAAAGAGCTCCTAGCTCTCAAAGAATGAGAGGCAGCTGAGGTAGAAAGAAAGGTATATAGAGAAGACTTTCAGGAACATAACAGTCTGGTCTCAGCTCCAGTCTAGCAACCAGGTGATACTTTGGAGGAGCAAGGTCACTTGGGAGAAGACCATCATTTTAGTATGGCAGGAAATGATCCTGTAGCTTCGATCTGCACTCCAGGTGAGGCCTTATTCTCTTGCACCGAGAATGTGCCTCCAAAGGCATGTGCCCAGGAGGGACGTGCTACACCTGCCATTGTGGACAGGAAGCAGAGTAATGAGAGAAGTCAAGATGGCAGACAGTGTTATGCTGAGCTCCTGCGAAGATCCTGATCCTTTGCCATGGTTAAACATAAAGGTAAATCAAAAATTCTCCCCCTCTTTTTTTCCTTCTCCCAGTTAAGGCAACCTTGTTAGAATGTAACTTTTATGCTCCTTCAAACTGTCTTGTTATATGGTTGGTTATTGTTTCTGCTTAGTTCGATGTAAACCGAGTTGATTTGATCTGTATCAAGAAAGTCGGTATATAAAAGCCTTAAATAAATAAATAAATAAATAGATTACCATGGGAGGTTGAACTCATCGTCAGGCACAGCTGCTTTGGATGGTGTGGAGTCCTCTGCATCTCATTGTTTTAAGAGCTGTGTACCAAATAAGCAAACCAAGGTTTTATAGCCTCTGATTGCCACTGGCTCTCTTAAGTTTCATGCTCAGGTGGGGAAGCTAGACTTGTCTCAGCTCCTGAGCCTATCCTCCAGTCAAGGAGCCAGAGAGGTTGAGGGCCTCTTCATCATGACGTTGGTACCAGAATATGGTATGGCTACTTGGTCTTTTGAGGAGCTGGACTTTACCTCAGCAAGCTAGGCCTTCTGGTCCCAAACTGCTCAGGGTTACAGCCATGCAGTCCAAGGCATTTTGCCTTTGGCCCAAACATTTGTAGCAAACCTCATGTTGGCGAGTGATGGATATCTTCTGCTTGCACGTGGGGATCTGATTTTCTGATGTAGTGAGAAAAACAGACGCAGTGAAATCAAACAAGGATGAAATCTTCAAGTGGTTAGACCAGAGAACCAGAAAAAAAAATGTCTTAAACTGGTTACGCGCCTGTGATGGGGAAAGTAAAATCCTTGTGCAGACTTCTGATTGGTGAAAAACTAGGGGTTACTATGTTACCCGAGTTCAGTAATCCTTAATTTATTAATTAAAAATGTCCTTTTATTCACATCCTCATATACATAATATCATATAAACAAACTTTGAATACAAATTAACAAACATGTATCATATGTCTGATTTCTTAAATTTATTTTTACTCATAAACATGTTCTCGCTTCACTTACATTAATACTCCCACCCATAAAATACATTCATATACACACACACATATATACATGAAGTACTTCCACACACATCATTCCAACATACATCAGATAAAAAGATCAAATCACATTTCAGAATATAAAAAATGGCTTCATGCAAAATGTACTCAATAAGAGAAACTTCTATAAATATTTCTCTTAGCATAAAATGGCCTCATTTCTTTGAAATGGTCTCAACAACTCCAAATATTGACTAAAGATATCACTGTTTCAATCCCAAGGGCTTCCAATATCTGATAGAAATTAAAATTTCAATCTCAGTCCCAGCAACCGACAGAAAAGTAGATTTCACTCCTGGTCCTGACTACAGCCCAAGTTTTGCCTTATAAAGGCTGCTTCAGGGGAACTAAAAAACAAATAAAAAACCAAAAAATTCAATATACCAGCATTATTTCATAAATTTAATCCCCACATGTATCCACACATCCACTTACCAGCAATTCAAATAAATTCTACAGATTACTACCCAATGCTCATGTAAACAAACTGTCGGCACTGAATAGTCCTATCCAGTGCTTACATCGGCATTAACCGTTGGGTTCCCCTGAAGCAGCCTTGTATAAGGTGAAACTTGAACCCTAGTTTTCTGTCAGTTGCTGGCAGGAGCGGATTGACCTATCGGGGGATCGGGCTTCCCCCGGTGGGCCGGTCTAGCTGGTCACGTGGTCTCGACCTCGTGGCTAATTGTCTCTTGCAGCCTGCATTCAGCCCAGTGACCTCCATCAATTCAAGATAGGTGGCGAAATAAAAATCGTGGCTGGAGGAGGCCGAAGAAAAGAAGATGGGCCAGTCCGGTGCCTCCCAGACAGCCCCCGCAGGAGACCAAGCCCGCGAGGGCCGGAAAAATGAAGATAGGTGCCGCCCAGCCAGCCCACACTGGAGACCAAGCGGCGGGGACCGAAGAAATAAAAATCGTGGCTGGCGGGGGCCGAAGAAATAAAAATCGTGGCCGGCGGGGGCGAAAAAACGAAGATGGGTGCCGGCAGGGGCCAAAGAAGTGAACACCGGTGCTGCTAGCCGCCGCCGGATACCAGCTGTTCAGCTGGGGGCCTTAGATCAGCAGAGTGCTACTGTGTGTGTGTGTATGTGTGAAAGGAATGGCGCTTCTGGGTTGGTGTGTGTGTGTGTATGAGAAAGGAATGGTGTGTGTGTGTGTGTATGAGAAAGGAATGGTGTGTGTGTGTGTATGAGAAAGGAATGGTGCTTCTGTGTGTGTATGAGAAAGGAATGGTGCTTCTGTGTGTGTATGAGAAAGGAATGGTGTGTGTGTGTGTGTGTGTGTATGAGAAAGGAATGGTACTTCTGTGTGTGTGTATGTGTGAAAGGAATGGTGCTTCTGTGTGTGTGTGTGTATGAGAAAGGAATGGTGCTTCTGTGTGTGTGTGTGTATGAGAAAGGAATGGTGCTTCTGTGTGTGTGTGTGTGTGTGTGTGTGTGTGTGTATGAGAAAGGAATGGTGCTTGTGTGTGTGTATGAGAAAGGAATGGTGTTTCTGTGTGTGTATGAGAAAGGAATGGTGCTTGTGTGTGTGTGTGTGTGTGTGTGTGTATGAGAAAGGAATGGTGCTTCTGTGTGTGTGTGTGTGTGAGAGAGAGAGAGAAAGGAATGGTGTGTGTGTGTGTGTGTGAGAAAGGAATGGTGCTTCTGTGTGTGTGTGTGTGAGAAAGGAATGGTGCTTCTGTGAATGTGTGTGTGTGTGTGTGTGTGTGAGAGAGAGAAAGGAATGGTGCTTCTGTGTTTGTGTGTGTGAGAAAGGAATGGTGTGTGTGTGAGAGAGAGAGTCAGGGAGGGTGCTTCTGTGTGTGTGGTGTATATGTGAGTCAGGGAGGGTGCTTGTGTGAGTCAATGCGTGTGTGCGAGAGAGAGATGGAGCATGTTTTTGGCTGGCTTGTGGCTGTGAGAGAGAAAGAGCATGTGTGTGATTGAAATACTGTGTGTAAGTAAGGGGAGCGAGAGCATTGTGTGATTGAGAGAGACTGGCCAGAGAGGCGACGTGTGTATGTGTGAGACTGATCAGAGAGATGACTGGTGGTATGTGTGTGCTTGTGTGTGTGTGAGAGAGATACTGGTTGGGGAGATGATTGGGTGTGAGAGACAGAAACTGGTCTTGAGGGTGTGACTGGTGTGTGTGTGAGAAGGAAAGAGAGAGAGAAGAGACTGGTTGTGGTCCCTAAGGAAGAGGACCATGAGGACAGCTTCAGCAGCTACTGCTGCTTCTGGTGTGGCCTGTAAGGGAAAGAAGTAGGTGAACTGCTGGAGAGGGTAAGTAAAGGTGGCTTTTTAAGTTCATTTTTCTTGACTGACTACCATTTTAATTATTGGGTAGTATGTGACATGTCTGCTGTTTGAAATATTTTATTGGTGTTTGGAAAAGGTTTCAAAATTTGCTTGAGTCTTTAATTATTAGATATTCTATTCATCAGCTGTTTTGAAACTATTTTATTAGTAAGATTTTATAATTATGATTCATGATTTATATATCTTGATTGTTTCATGAAGAATGGTGACATTTTTGTTTTTCCATTGTTGCACTGTATAGAGTCTGGCGTGATACATTTTACAGTTTAGTTTTTGTCTGCGCATTTCTATTTATACTTTATGTGGCTTTATTCTGTATTTGGTGAGAGTTTGTGTTCTGCATGCAAAGACTGAGATGAAGCATTCTTTTAGCATGTGGTCTCTCTGTAGGGATAGGAGGTGTATTGATATTTTAGATTCTGGTGTAATATTTGTGGTATTCTTTTTCATAGGTGGGGTTGTTATTCTTTGAGTTTTGGCAAATAGTACTGTGTTGATACGGGAGGACCATGCCGAAATATAGGGGTGTGTACATATATATGTAAATTATATTGTATATGTAATTGGGTACCCATGGCCAGTATGGAGAAAAATCCCCCGGGCCACTATTTTCCCTCAATCCGCCCCTGGTTGCTGGGACTGGGATTGAAATTTAATTTTCTGTTGGATGTTGGAAGCTCTTGAGATTGAAACAGCGGTATTTTTAGTCAATATTTGGGGTTGCTGAGACTATTTCAAATCATGAGGCCTTTTTATGCTGAGAGATATTTATAGAAGTTTCTCTTATTGAGTACATTTTGCATGAAGGCATTTTTTATATCCTGAAATGTGATTTGATCTTTTTATTTGATGTATGTTGGAATGATCTGTATGGAAGTACTTCATGTATATGTGTGTGTGTCTGTATGTTTTGTATTTTATGGGTGGGATTTATTAATGTAACTGAAGTTTGGAACATGTTTATGAGTAAAAAAAACATTTGAGAAATTGGACATATGATACGTTTGTTAATTTGTATTCAAACTTTTATATAATATTATGTATATGAGGGATGTGAATAAAAGGATATTTTTAATTAATAAGTGTTGTGCCCGTCGGTCGCAGACGGCTGCAACCTTTGTTGCTTACCTCCTTTCTTCCTACAGCACCGAGTCTAGGGAGGATGGCTGCCTCCACTTCCAAACGCCGACCTCCATGGCGTGCCCGGGACGGCGTGGGCGCTCCTGGCGGCCATCTTGCATCCGGGGTAACCTAGCGCACGCGCCTGCCCCCTTCTTGTACACGTCATGGCGGGAACCTCGGGGGCATCCCCACCGCATGACATCATTTGCTTACAATACTTAAGCTCAGCTGACCATCCAAGCTATGAGTTAGCAAGGATGCCTGTCCTGCTTGTTACGCCCCTGCCCGCGGCTGCTCCGCAGACAGGGCCTCACCTTCCTCTGCGGCCGGTCTGCCACTGAGCCGCGCTGCCTCTTCCTTTGCAGCCTGCTGCCACTGGCTGTTCCTCCTCTCCTGCGTGGCTGGAGCCGCGCCGCTGATGCCTCTTCGGGGGAATTCCCCCGCTGGGAAACTCTTCTCTTCGCAGCCTGTGCCGCCGCCGGAGCTCCTCCGCTTCAGAGGATTCCCCTTCACCACGGCCCGAGTGCTGCCACAGACTCCTCTTCGTGGCAGGGAGCCGCCAATGTCGTCCCCTCTTCCTCGGGGCTGGTCCAACCCCAGCGCTGCTCCTCTTCAGCGGCAGGAGCTGCCCCCAGCCTTCCTTCTTTGCTCATCGACATCGCACAGGCCTCAGCTCCGCCCCCTGTGCTCCAGGGTTCCCTCTAGGGGCTGGTCATGCAGCTTCTTCTTCTATTTAAAGGGACAGCACAGGAAGTTTCTCTTCGGCCCTCCCAGATGACGTCTTCAGGGCTCTTCTTGCTCCTGCCCTATAAAAGGGCACTGCTCCATTCCTTCAGTGCCTTCGGATGGAGTAACATCCTCCAGAGAGTCCATCCTCGGAATTCCACTGTTCCAACGTGGATATCTTCATGCTCCTTTCCAGAAGACTTTGTGTTCAAGTCTTCTCTCTTCGTGATGTCTTCTTCGTTATGTCGTCGTCAGACGTCCAGGTCTTCCCTGTCGTCAACTTTTCCTCGTGGTATGTTCCAGTTCTTGGTTTTCCTTCCACAAGCTTCGGGATCCCTTGTCTATTCTTAGATGTTCCTGATGCTCCGATGTCCTGACGTCCAGAAGTCCACCTGTTCTGAGTTCCAGATGCCCTAGTGTCCCGATGTCCTCCATCCTGATGTCCGCCCATCTTCTCTAAAGACTTCCAGATCCTACCCTAAGCAGAGGCCCATTCCTGCTGTTGTCCATCTCTTCAGATGTCCAGGTTACCTGATGTCAAGATGGCTTTGACTGAGGTACTGCCCTCTGCGTACCTTTCTCTTCTCTACATTTCTCTTCCCTGGAGAACACATCAGCAGATCTTGGCATTCCCCAGACTCTCCAATCAGTCTACACTTGATAGATTGGAATCCCTCTGTTGGACTTCGTCGAGTGCTGCCCGACTCCTCTCCGTCTTCTACTCCTCCCGTCCTAGCGTGGTCCGCGACCAACCTCCGGGTTGTATAGGGTGCGCAGCGGAAAAGGTGGCCCGCGACCAGTCCTCAGGCTGTGTAGGGCGCCTTGAGGGATAGTACTCCCTAACTTCAAGAGTCTCGTCTCTTTGTACTCAAAGAGTGTCGTCTCATCTTCATCTTCAAGAGTACACCTCTTTTTCATCCATGTCCAGGAGTCCTCATCTAGTCCAAGTCCCAGGAATCCTCCTTCTTCTATGAACTCTCGTTTCAAAGGTTACTACCCACAAACATAAAGCCTTATACTTCACTTTGATGCAGCTCCAACACTGCTCTCTGCATCAATGGCGGGGGTGGAAAGTAATTGGAATCAAAAAGTTACCAATAAGAGCCCTGATCTCACCGGTCGGGGTAACAGAAAGGTATGGGAAAATAAGTGAGAGAGCTTGCTGGGCTGACTGGATGGGCCTGTTGGTCTTCTTCTGCCATCATTTCTATGTTTCTTAACTCTCCGGTCCAAGAGTCCCCTGTTCCAGTTCCATTCTTTCATGAGTTCGAACTGTGTCCAAGCACGCACTTGCTTTCCTATTCTCAGGGTATCTTGGGGCTCCTCTCTGAGTTATCTCGTGGACCAGGGGCTCACATTCACACAGGTGCAAGCGATCACGCCTCTACGCCCTTTCCCAGGGCTTTCCTGCACACATTCCTCACGGAATACGTAGCCACAAGGCGTGTCAGCAGCCCTGCTTAATTCTGCCACTCTAGGACTTGTCTCACTGTTTCCGTCTGGGTGATCTCGGTACCCGCTCCTCGGGGGCCTTGCTGTACCTAGGGCTATCTGCTCCTCAGAGAGCCATCTTAACCTGTCTCACCTTCCTTCCAGCGAGCTTCTTCAACATTCCTCGGATGACCATCCAGTGCACCTGTTCCGGGTCTCCTCGGTGCCTACTCTACAACTGGCTTCCTCTGACTCTTAGTGAGTACTGGACCTTCTCTGCCTTCATCGTGTGGATTCTCAGGTTACCCCGCTCTGTGGACCACTACCGGATCCATACTGTCTTGTGCAACCATCACCACCGGCGTCCGGCCTACCCCGCACTGCGGACCACTACCGGATATCGCCAATACAAAGCTTCAACAAGAGAAGCTACTCCCCGGGTTACCCCGCGTTGCGGGCCACTACCGGATCTGTATTATCTTGTGCAACTTCCAGCTTCAGTCTCTGGCCTAACCTGCACTGCGGACCACTACCAGAGACCATCAGCACAAGTCTCATCTAGAGGAAGTTTCTCCAGGATTACAATGCTCTGCAGACCACTTGGAGACAAGCCTGTTTGCAGGCTATATACTTGGACTGAGTATATTAACAATCTTCCTCGGGTTACTCTTGCTGCATAATAAAACTATTGCCTCTGTTGTCTATCACTGCTGAGATCCCGCCTGTCGTGGTGAGTCCTCACAGGGCTCCTCCCTGTGGGTGGAGTCATCTCTTCCATGACCCAAGGGCCCACTGCCTAGTTTACACAGAGAACGTAACAATAAGTTAAGTATTATTGAAATTGATTAACATACTTACCCCTGGTTTTTCATCATATTTTATGTGTTTGGGGAAGTCTTTTTTGGTTTAGCCAATGTATGGTTTCTCCATATTGGGGCAGGCTTATAATTAACATGATTGTCTGTTTTTCTTAAAGCATTTTATATTCTAATTTTTAAATGTGTATGCCATTGTTGTTTGTACTAAATTATGGATGTAAATATGTGATCTGCACTGAACACATTGGGGTTGATTTTAAAAGATGCGCGCGGAGTAGATTTGTTTGTGCAACCCGGCGCAAACAAATCTACTCCCGATTTTATAATGTGTGCGCTGCCGCGCGCATGTTTTAAAATACAGGATCGGCGTGTGCAAGGCTGCGCAAAATCGGCAGCCTGCGTGCACCGAGCCGCGCAGCCATCCTCTGTTCCCTCCGAGGCCGCTCTGAAATGGGAGTGGCATCGGAGGGAACTTTCCTTCCGGCTCCCCCCACCTTCCCCTCCCTTCCCCTATCTAACCCACCCTCCAGCCCTAACTAATTCCCCCCCTACCCTTATTTTACAAGTTTCGCCTGGTCGAGGCATGTGTAACTTGCGTGCGCCGGCCAGCTGCCGGCGCTCCATGTTCCGGTCCAGAGGCCGCGGCCACGCCCCCGGAACGCCCCTGGCCTGGAATCATGCCCAAAGTCCCCGCCCCTAGAACGCACCCCGATGACGCGCCGGCCGCGACATGCCCCGCCGACACGCCCCCCCAGGAAAGCCCCGGGGCTTGTGCACGCCGCTGAGCCTATGCAAGATAGGCTTGGCGCGCGCAGGGGGTGGAAGGGGCAGCTTTTCGGGGGTTACGCGCGTAACCCTTTCAAAATCTGCCCCACAATGTTGGAAGTTACAGAATACAACAACTAATAGATACTATAAGAGGTTGATATTCATCAGGCCGATGAGTGGAAAAGTTATCCAGATAACTTTACCTAGATATTCAGCAGAACTTAACTGGATAAGTGTCCCCTAAATATACATGGGTAACTTCAGAAGAGCTATTTTTCTGACAGATTTACCCAGCTAACTTTAGCTGGATATCAGTAATTGCCAGCTAAAATGCCTCCAAAGGCATTTTACACTACTCCCAGACTGCTTCCATCACAGCATCTTTTTATCTGGCTGAATTTTATCCAGGTAATGAGTTATCTGAACAAAGTTTAGCTGATCAGAAGAGGGAAATATTTAAGTTTTAGGTTTTGTCTGTGTAACTCCAAAAGTTACCTTTACAAACCCTTTGAATACTGATCTCTAATGTTCTGTTTTTTTTGGAGGGGTAAGGTGGAGGAATTGACAAAGATATGAAAAGTGGATCACTGAAGTAGACACATCCAATGCCTCCAGAGAATGAAAATGAACTGAGAGGAGCAGCAGGGCAGCATTACTGTAGGAACTCCCGCACATATGCAGTAAAGGCCTTTGAAGATAACTCTGGAACAGATGTCTGATGTGGTTGTAGATGAGGGGGAAAGACCAGTGCCATGTATTAATGCAAGCCTCCAGTAAGAAAATTAACTACATCTCTTAAGGTGTAGTTAGCTTTTCTGCCTTACATGAGCAGCGATCATATCTAATGAAGCCATTAAAATCTATATATTAAGCTGCAATCACACAACAATGCACGTTAAATGCCAAATTTGGAGTTTAACAAGTCTTCCATATACATTAATATGTGATATTGGCTCACATGAGTCTTGCCATCATCATATAAACAAAAATAGCCCCAATATCCTCCCCCCTCCCACCACATCCCACCCTCCCCCCCCCCCCCCCCACCGCTTCCCATTGCATGCCCACCTGGAATTATCGTTCCCATGCTGCCTATTAGACTGCTCCTCGCGCAATCTGTTGTAAATAAGTTACTATGTATAGAATTTAGAAGTAAATAAGTGTCTATGTATAGAATTCAGAATGTAAGTAATTTAATATGTATAACCCCCCCTTAGTTATCACACCCCCGCAGCCCCCTTGCTGTAAACTTCTCCACCATACCTATAGCTACGTTCCTTTACTTTTCACAGCTTCTTCACTTTCCTCCCCTTTCCTTCCCCCCTCACCCATCCCGTATTTTCTAGCCTGCTCCCACACCCGCGCCCTGTTTTTTGTAACTTTCCTCCTTTCGCAAGTTTTACTGTAAACCGGCGTGATGTGCCCGCACGAACACCAGTATATAAAAGCTGTTAAATAAATAAATAAATAAAACATGAGGAAATTATTAATGAGCTATGTCAAATGTAAATGCACGCAATGCAGCTCATTAATAATAAAAAGGCTTAAAACTGACCATGATAAACTTTTCAGCCCATGAAGCCTGGAAAGTTAACTACACTTCAGGAAGTGCAGTTAAATTTCCCCAAGAGCATCGACAAGCTAACCCACCTGATGATGCTATTGGCATTCCTCCCCTCCCTCTAACTATTTAAAAGGACAATAGCCTTGAGTGAGGCTTCCCCTCCTTTCAGCCCCAATCATGTCCCCAAAACAGAAGAGTAAAAGAGAGACACAGGTCAGCCCAGGGAAACCTGAGCAGTCTAGATGGCAATATTACCATGGATGTGCTATCTTTAATGAATCCAGGGTAACACTGCCACCTGCTGCATCTCATTATTTTGTACATTGGGCAATAATGTTAGTTGGTAATTTTCATTACAATGCCAGTTTTAAGATGGCTTAATTCACAGACCTCCTAGTAACTTACTAGAAACATCTTATTTTAGAGGATACTATTTGCTCCATCAAGTCATAGGATGCTCTAGGTGCATATGCAATGTGATTTAAAATAAGCACTGATAATTTAAGCTACCTATAAAGTCCAAGTCCTGGATATCCAACCTAATTGATCACCTCTTGTCCCTTATCTACCCGATCTTCCAGGCGTATGCTTTCCCTAATCCTAGACCACCTGTTTAAAATTCTTTCATATGATGCATCAGTATATAGGCCAGGCCTTGACAAATTTTCCTTGGATCTAGGAAGCAGACCAAAACCTTATAAGCCAGCAGGACCTGTCCCCTCTCTCCCAAAAGGTCTATCACATCTCCTTTAAGACCTGATTTACTGAGGCTATTTTCCCATTCTGTGTCTATGGGGAACAAAGCTTAGTAAATCAGGCCCTTACTGAGCACTTGCTTCACCTATTGTAGTGACCCCTACCCTTCCCTTGCTCTCTCAACCCTCTCCCCACCCTCACAATTTTACAATCAAAGCAAAACAGCAGATCCATGCTCAAAAAGAAGAAAGACAAGAGAAAAATTAAACAAATGAAAACATTTAATATTGTTTTGGGAACAATATGAATGCTCACAGGATTTCACTGTAAGTGTAAAAAATGAGCCCAAGCAGGATGAATAAAAATCAATAAATGTATTTATTTATTTATTTTTCTATACTGATATTCGATTCAGCTGCTTTAAAAATAAAAGGCTGGCAGCATCCATGGTTTTTCATTGTCTTGAACACAACCATACATTTGATCAATTACGTTTTTTTGTAATGGAGGCAGTAAAATCACACTCACGGGGAGGAGACAAAGACAAGTATTTATTACAAAAAGAACAGAAGTGGATATTTGAATTACAAAGTATAATACCAAATGGTATGAATTCTAGCATTGAATGGGTACATTTTCTTTAAAATGGCTAAGTCAACTAAGCCTGGCTTCATGTAGAAGGTTTTGGAAACGGACCAATCCTAAGCTGTATAATTTAACCAATCGTATATCTCTTCAGCTAGTTTTAGAAATGGACCAATCGAGTGAGTCTTTGTATGGCTTATGTAGCTCTGATCTGATTTGGTGAGTCCTTTTTGACTGACAACTAGTTTATTCAATAGCAAACCCGCTTTCTAAACCCAGCATTACTACATAAGCTGCTACCTTTCGAATTGATTTAAAACAAAGTAGGCTGCGGTCACACTAAGTACTGAAGGATTCTTAAGAAAATAGTGCATCTCTTTAAAGGATTGGTTAATGGAGGATTTTTAATCTTAAGATGTTCATCATTTTCATTACCATGGATTTCTCATCTTAGGAATATCTCCCTGACACAGCTGTTCCGACGAAACTTTGGCCAATTGTTGGAGACTATGAGCAGTTTTTGTGGAGAATCGTTTTCAAGTCCTTCATTGATCCAAGTAGCATTACAACAAGATAAGTAATGGTCTATCTTTGTGAGTTTAAAGTTCAGTATACTGATGAAGAGCCCATTGTGGTCCAATAATGTTTTTCTTTTGATCAAGTGGCTACTCTCAAGACACACCACAGATAGAACACTGTCTGAGTCCCGCCTACAATTCTTCTATAGGGAAGCAAAGAAAAGCTGTTCCCTTTTCTTTACATAAGTAACTGCAACAACTAATTTTCATAACACTATAAGGATCTCCATATGCACAGTAGAATGACCCATTTCAGCCACCTCCTATACGAGATGCTTTAAGACATTATTATTAATTATCATGTGTAAGACCATTTTTCTACATGACCAAACACGTCCCTTACACAAGGGACACATTGCTTAGCAAGGAATTCAATGGGTCTTTACATTTCCTACAATTTTGATCAGGAAATCAGAAATATTTTTTAATTTAAAGTACAATTATGATCAATATATCAGACTATGATGTACATGCAAAGAATAAATGGGCAAAGACTGCAATTAAAACTCTGCTACAATCAAGTTATTTTTCCTTGAACTGTTTTTTTTTTGGATCATGATCCAAGATTGAATTGAAGTGACCTAGTACAGAGGTTCTTAATCTTGACTGCTGGGGTTATCTGGCCAGCCTAATTTTATAGATATGCACAATGAATATGCATGAGATAAACATTCCAAAACAGACAGCAATGTGAGAACACTTGGAAAAGTCATTCATTTGTAAACGTTTTTGCAAATAATTTGAGGACTTATACCGTAGTAAGATCCCTGGAGCAGTGGATTGGTTGTGTCAGAAGTAAGGTAAACTACCAGGCCTCTCTGAGCAAGGGTGGCAGAGCAAGCAAGATTGCACTCAAAGTGCTATGATAAGTTACAGTGAAACTGAAGGCTGCAGTTACCATGAAACAGATTCTGTTCAGACGAGTGGTTCTCAACCTTTTTTAGGTCAGGACATACCTGACAAATGGTTCTCACATGCATGAAACACTGCTCATCACAATCTATGGCGGAAATTTTAAAAAAGGCCCCATATTACTTTTATTGTTAAGAATGACACAAGGGAAAAATAAGAGTACTCTCTCTGAAAATAAATTATATAAACAGTAAACCTCCCATACCAGAAGAGCACCAACTTCTAGTACTCAAACAGTAACCACCTTACTTAAGCTAAGGCAACACTGAAAATATTACGCCAGGCCTTAAAACTCCAATACTTCTATTAGGAAAATGGAACAAACCAGGCTTCTATAAGAACACTACCTAGAAACGACTTGCAGCAGAATACCTCACCTCAATCACACGTGCAGACCCTCACCTAACAAACTGGCTGATACAGTAAAATGCGCAGGAGAGCGGGCGCTCCGAGGGGAGCGCCCGCTCTCCCGATGTGCGCCCAGGCCATGCTCCTGGGCATGCGATTTTCTATTCAAATGAGGGCCCGCGGTAATAAGGAGGCGCTAGGGACACTAGCGCGTCCCTAGCGCCTCCTTATTGGCAGAAGCGGCGGCTGTCAGCGGGTTTGACAGCCGACACAATTTTACTGGCGTCTGTTGTCGAACCCACTGACAGCCACGGGTTTGGAAAATGGACGCCAGCAAAATTGAGCATCAGTCTTCCAACCTGTGAGCCGCGGGCTGATTGTTTTGGGTTTTTTTTTAAGATTTTTATTTTATTTTATTTTTTGGGGGGGCCTCCGACTTAATATCTGGAGCCACTATACACTCTCCAACTTAATATCGCTATGATATTAAGTCGGAGAGTGTACAGAAAAGCGTAAGTATAAGGAGTAATAATAGCGCGTCAAAAAGGAGTCCTATCAGCCGCGGGGCTGACGTTGCTCCTCCTTTTGCTTCGGGCTGAGGCTGCTCTTCTTTGGGCTAACTCTACATGCACTTTACAAAACATAGTCTTTTCTTCCCATGCACGTGGCTGCTGCACTCCACTTCCTCTTCCGGGCTGCATGGGCAGGAAGAAGAAACCATTCTGGGGCCACTGACTCCAGCTCTCGTGCTGCATTCCGCCCGGGCTATCAGCATTCTAAGCCCGGGCAGAGGAAGAGTTCCATTTCCTGGGGCAGGGGAAGCAGCTGGGCCAGTGGGTGACCGGGAAGTGTGGTGACACAATTGCGTATGCTTGGCGACACACCGGTTGAGAACTGCTGGTTTAGACAATGACCAGCATTCGGTTTTTGATAAAGAAATATAAATATGATAGCTGAAAAAAACCCCATAAGGCTCATCTAATCTGTCCATTTTTTCTACCTAATGCCATGCCACAGACCCTGTTCCTTGACTTTGTCATCACTTTTCTACAGTTACTTGTGAACATGTCCCATACTTTCTTGAACTGCAATAATGTTTTTGCCTCCACCATGGCCATTTGGAGTCTGCTCTATGCAACAAGTATTCTTTTTGTAAAGCAATATTTCTTTACTGTACATTTGAGTCTACCTCCTTCCAGTGTCAGCTTGTTTTCTAGAAAAAAAAAAACTCTAAGAAAACTGGAGCTCTAGAAACTAAAGAAGGTGAATGTGTACAATAATTGTGGTTTTCTTAGGGTAACATAGCCTTTCGGAGGGTTTCCAAAAATGTCAAAATTTGAAACTGAGAAATCTAAGGTTTGAAAACTTCCCTAAAATTGAGAATATTACTGGTATTGGTCTATTGAAGAAATATCTTATAGGGATTATTCAAATCCCTGTTGAAAGCATTCCATCCATACTCAAAGCATATTAATTTACAAAGGAAGTAAAAGGAAAGAATCCACAAATGATTCTAGCAAGGGATTTGAAACTAAATTCAATGGAGATGGGAAAGTAAGTAATCCCACAAATTACTGACAACAGCAACTTTGTTGGTGACCTTCGTTATAGAGCTGGATAGAAATTGGAGTTTTTATAATGTTGCATTAAAGGAAAGATGTTTTGTTCTTGGTTTTAAAAAAATGTGAGCATACCAAGACACTGCTAAAGCTACAAAACTCACAGACGTATGCAATGTCAACAATGTGCTAGATAAAAGTATTACCAAAGATACCCATATCAATATTGCATAAATAAAATAAATGTGCACACTTTTATGATGCTGAGTTTCTGAGAGAAAAATTAAGCACACAAGCCAGATGAGAACCTGATTCACTAAATTCATTATGATTATGCCATCAGAAAATCGACAGGTGAACAATTATAAACCAGTTAATATGCAGTTTTGATCATTCTGATTTCTATTTCTCATCTTCTTGTTTAATCATCTGCTGTAGTGAGAATATAAAACCAGCATTTGTTCTATGTTTTATGGATTAAAAGTCTTGTTTTCTGCAACTTCCAAGGTACAGTATCTGTTCAGTGTGGATTAAATGTAGATATCCACATTGAACATTACCTTAAAACAATGATAATAAATAAATATATACTTAAAATACATAATTGCATTAAAACATCAAGTTCAGCATGTATTCATATACCTCTGTGAATAGTAAAGTATTAGGAGTAGCCTAGTGGTTATAGCAGTGAGCTGTGAACCAGGAAAGCCAGTGTTCAAATCCCTGAGACCCTGGGCAAGTCACTGTACTCTACATTGCTTCAGGTTCAAACTTAGGCCTAGAATCATCAAAATACTATAAATAAAGCATATTTTTGCATAAGATGCTCACATTGATTGATGCAAAGTGCACTTCTTATGCCAAACAGTACATGTGAGCTTCTCAGCATTCATACTTATGTTTTCTTCTTTGTTTCCACAGCTCTTGCTCAGGAACCTACCTGTCCTAGCCATGAAGCCTAGGGACCAGCAACGCAGCACAAGCATTAACTACAACCTTGCAATTGGTTGCTCAAACAAGGTGGAGCGATGACTAGGAGGAGTAGCTGCAGCAGTCAGCAGAAGAGCACCAGCTACTTCCACCCCTTGCCTCACCCATCCAACTTGACATGAGCCTAAAACTCTCCAGCCTGATGCCATGGGAACAAGCTGGTCAGTCACCACCTACCTCCAGCACACCAAGTCATCAAAAGGATGCAGCAGCCAGCCAGATCAGCCCACCAGCCCAGACATGCCAGTTTTGGAGCCACAGATAGCACCTCAACCACCACCAACCACAGCACTGTTACGGACAGTAAACATGCTCAACTGCATCAAAAGGAGGCATTTGATCCAACTCCACCATATATGGGCAAAGCTGGGGCGGCTGAGGAGAGTTCAGATCAGCCACACCTAGGCCCTGCAGGTGCAGACAGCAGCCCTTACACAGGGCCTAAACACAGTCGCTACCTCCATCAACAATCTCACAACAGCAATAATACAAATCATTCGACCGCCAGAGCCCCCACCTGTGCCATCCCCATCCTCCCAAAGGTCTACTCCATGAAGAAGTACCTGGCTAGGAGGATGGGCCAGGGATAGGGCCCCCAAATGGATGCCACCTCCAACCAAAATCCCCACAGAGGTAAAGGACCATGAGGCCCCAGTTGTAAAGGGGAAAAAATGCTGTCAAAGATGACTTGTCCAAACCAGCCTGGCCAGTCCTCTGTACAGAGTTCCTGTGCGGGCTAGCTAGAAGATGACTGCTGGGCTCGTCTTGACTACAGTAGAGGAGGACCGGAAGGCTCATCTGCATACTGCTCCCAGCATCCCCCGGGAGAGGAGTCCAGAGGTCACTGCAAGCGATCCATGGATTGACTTCTACAGCCCCAGCTTCCAGAGGCCCTGCACCCTTTGCAGTAGAGGAGGACCGGAAGGCTCATCTGCATACCGTTCCCAGCATCCCCCGGGATCTCTCCGGGGAATGTATTTTCATGTTGGCATTTATCCATGGTGATTGAACATTATGTATGAGAGAATATATGATTGTGGCAAGTTTATATTGAATTCAGAATCCTATTGGTAACCAGTGGAGTTGATGTAAAATTGGGGTAATGTGTTCACAAACTGGTGTGTCAGTCAGTAAGTGAGCTGCAGAATTTTGGATAATCTGTAAAGGGCAAAGAGTATATTTAGCAAGCCAATGAATAAAGAATTGCAGTAATCTATATTAGAGAATAGCAAGGTCTGTAAAGCTGTATGGAAATAAATGGGATCCAGAAATGGCTTGAGGTGTCATAACAGCTTCAATTTGTGATAGGAAGTCTGCGTTAGACTTTTAATTTGAATATTCATGCTTAATGATGGATCAATTTGTGTGCCAAAAGTTTGAACAGATTTCATCAATTGAATACTTTGACCATTAATAGTAAGTTCAGATGGGCATTGCATAATGGGAATCTTGTGAGGTGTATTATTTCAGGTTTTTGGATGTTCAATGATAGCTTACTTTGAGATAGTCAATTTTGAATAGTAATGAGATAATTCGAAAGAACTTGTTCAGTTTGTGTCCATGATGTTTTAATAGGAAAAAAAAAATTGTATATTATCTACATATAATTTATAGTGAAAGTCAAGATTTGCAAGTATTCTGCACAATAGTGTTACAATGGTGACAACGCAGAGCCTTGGAGTACTCCAGATGTAACTGTCTGTCAGGATGAGATGTACGATTCAATTTTAACTTGTAAAGCATTGTTTGACAAAAAAAGAGTTGAACCAAGCCAATACCTTCCCTGTTAGTCTTAGTGTGCTCAAGCGGTTTAGCAATCTGCTATGGTCAATTGTGTCAAATTCTGCAGAGATGTCTAGCAGCACCATAATGAAGTTAGTACCATGTTCAAAACTACATCTTATGATATCAAAACTAGAGAGCAATAGTAATTTAGTACTATGAAATTTGCAAAAATCAAATTGATATTGGTCTAGTACATTATTGCAGTTAGTGAAGGAGGTCAACTGCTTGAGGGCGCACATTTCGAGGACCTTGGCAATGTATGACAAGGAGGATATTGGCTGGTAATTTGTCAGTGCTGAGAGATCGGCATTATGTTTTTTTTAAGGATAGGCCGAACTATGGCTCTCTGGAGTCTGGGATCTAACCTTCATTAAGTGAGGCATTGACCAATCACATAAAAAAGTTACAGGTATCTGTTTTTATTAATTTTAAGAGTGTTGTAGAACAGGGGTTTAAGTGGCAGGATGAGGCAAGTGGGTATTAATTATGGCTAATTAATCCTACTATCTATGGAGAATCCTGTTTACAGGTAAGCAAACTTGCTTTCTCCATTGACAAGCAGGTATGAAGTAGCCATATTGTCTGAGGATTGCATTATCATCGGTCAAAAAAATTCTTCAACCTTCCTATTGTTAATTTAATAATGTGCAGATTACTTATTTAATATGTAATAAATTCCTTTTATGAAAAATGATTTTGGGGGTAGAAATTTTTCTTGTATCACTGCTTTCCTTCCAAAGTGTCAAATTATCAGATCAATGTGAAAACATTATTGGAGCTATTTTATTCACTGTCCAACTCTACATCTTATAAGACTCCAAGTGGTAAATCTCAACTTATCTTTTCTGAATGTGCTGATTTCCATACCCAATCTTCAGATTTTATTACATATTAAATAAGTATTTAGCACATCATTAACAATAGGGAGGTCGGAGGTTTTTTTGACCAATGATTATTTAAAGCTTGAATGAGAACTGTGATCAACAAGCTGGTTTCTGAGGTCTTTTCCTTCATAAAAGCAGAAATACCTGATTTAATTGCTTTTTATAAAGAAACGGCATAGTTCATAATAGCTCAATATAATATAATCTACTGAGCTGAACACATGAATCACTGGCTTTCCCAAGTAACTAAACAAATTGTCCACGATTTCTTGATCCAGGGACCACTCGTGTGGTTGCAACACTCTGCTGAGGCAGTCCACCAACATTTTCTAGATTCCTGGAAGGTAGGTCACCTAGAGATGGGAATTACATTGTTCTGCCCATCACCAGATTCAGAGGACCTCCTTGCAGAAAGCATAAGAACCTGTACTTCCTCGCTTCTTTAGGCAGAACATGGCCATTTCATTTTCCATCTGAATCAAGATTCTCTTTCCTGTAAGAAGGTGAGAAAAATTCCTTAGAGCAGAGCAGATGGCTCACAGCTCCAGGTGGCTGATTTGTAAATGATTCTCCACTGGGGACTATGATCCTTTGATCCATGTTGCACTGATGTATGTGTCCCATCCCTTGATGGAGGTTCTGGTAGACAGTGTTACTTGATGTGGTGGAAAGTGCAATGAGAGACCCATATTTAGAACCTCTAGAGTTATCCATCACTGATAAGTAAGTAAGTAAGATTGTAAGTAAGATTTGGTGGGATAATGGCTAATAGAGCTGATCCCATTTGCTTCAGAGGCTCCACGTATTTAGATGAGTCAGAGGAACCACATACAGTACTGAGCCATATGTCCAAGAAGGATCAGGCTTGACCTTGTTGATGCTCAATCCTGTTGAAGGAGAGATTTTACTATGCTCATCAGCAATGCAGCTCTTTCAACAGGGAGAAATGCTTTCTCCAGAAGTGGATCCATTTAGGTTCCTATGAATGGAATTCTCTGAGCCAGAACCAGGTTTGGCTTGCAAAGTTGACCAGGAAACACAGCAGACTGGAGGAGCTGATTGGTCTTCTAGAGGAACTCCAGAATTCCTGACAGGGATGGACCCATCACTAGCCAATCATCTAGGTATAGAAACATGCAAACTCCCTGCCAAAGAACCTATGCTGCAACCACTATAAGGCATTTTATGAACCCCCTCGGAGATGCAGAGAGCCCAAAGGGGAACACTTTATATTGGTAGCATGTGTCAGCCACAAACCTGAGGAACCTCAGATGGGTGGGGTGATTGGGGATGTGTGCATAAGCATCATTCAGATATAGAGCACACATCCAATCCTTTGTCTCAGGTATCCACAATCTATGGCCTGAGGGCCAGATGTGGCCCTTGGTTGAATTTCATCTGGCTGCAGGCAGCAACAACAGGAGCTTGATCCAGCCCACAACAGCAATGATGGAGCTTGATTTGGCTGAAGTGGCAGTGGTGGGAGCACATTCCACTGCTACCGGCAGCTCAGATACTTAAAGTTGGAACTGCAAATGGCAACAGATTGGAGCAGCATGGATGGAAAATGTTGGTACAAGGCCACCACTGATTGGCTGCATTATGCACTGTTGGCATTAGTGCTGCTTCTGCAGGTGGAGCCACTTAGGCAGAAGATAGGGTGAAGGACAGTAGCATAGCCATAATACTTTTTCGGCCACTGTGGAAGATGCTGCAGGCCATGGGTAGGAAGGCATTGGTGATACCAAGCCATGGGTCTGCGGGGTTGCAAAGGATAGTGGTTCCTGGAGCTCCCAAATGGGCCTGTATCTCTTCAAAGATGGGGGGGGGGGGCATGGGCATCATCCCTCTAAGGATGCAGCCTCTGGAGTCTTAGAGTGCAGAAATCCTCATTATTATAACCTAGATACTAAGTCTAGGTGTACCTTCCTGGATTAGAAACTCCAAAGGGGGTTTGTTTCATTCTTATCATGAATTTGGCATGTTTTTGAAAGTGAGAGATGTGAGAGGTGAGGAATTGGTAGAGAAAGAAGAAGGATTAGAGAGGTAGCATAATTGTATGGGATGAGTTGTAAGCGCAAAAGTGCACCACACACACAATAACCTCATTCCACCATCCAGTCACCTTCCACCCTCCATGCCCTCTACTTTCCAAGATGGGCAAATATTGAGGAAGATGTGAAGGCAGGGGGCAACTTTGGAGAAATCTAGAATTATTATTGCTGCCACTATCTGCTACACCCCTACCTCCCTCCTTCCCCAGCATTTCAAATCAACAAACAACTCTGAGGATTGCTCTCTGCCCATCTTTGGCTCAGCAAATTCTGAGGAGAACCTTTTCCATTCCCAAACTTGCTACTCCCAGCCTTCTCGATGATTTGAAATATCCTTTGTGGTACTTCTCTTGAAAAGTTTGGAAACACCTACTTTGTCTGAATGAAAGGAAGAATAGTTTAGAATGAGTTACTTTTGAACCTCTCCCAAACCAAGAATTGGTTCAGCCTCCACAAGTCCAGTATAGGCCTCAATCTCAGTTACGGAAATCCTGGCCACATTCCTAGAACATGTAAGAACATAAAATAAGAACATCAGAATTGCCATTCTGGGTGAGAACAAGGTTCATCGAGCCCAGCATCCTGTCTCTGACAGGGACATGTTCAACTGCTTTCTGCTGAAGGAATGACTCCACCACCAGCTGCAGTTGGGCAGATTTAGAAAGGTCTGAGCTGAAGACTGAAATCTGTTGAGTTGGAGGAGGGTGAAAGTAGAATAAGCGGTAGCCCACTGGCTCCTAGTGATACCGTGCTATTCCAAGAGAAAGGACTGAACCCTTCCCCTCACCAGAGAAGATGGGGAGAACAATCTCAAAGTCATCAAAACTAGTCCTGGGCTTAGGCTGCATCTGCTGCTGAGCCTCTGGCTGATGCCTTCCCATCTGTCGACCTTGAAAAGACAGCTGTTGCTGCTGAAGGGTGGAAGGGCTCAATGACACTGAAAAGAATGGAGAGATGTCTTTGGAAGAATGGGCACATATAGCAGAAAAACTGACATTAGGCAGAAGCCAGCTGGTTGCCAGCCACAGCTGATAATTATAGGGTGGATTGATGTTCCTTAATTAGAGTCACTGTCTCTTGAACTTTGCCCACAAACAAGATGTCCCCTGTGCAGGGAACATTTTTCAAGACAATCATGCATTATCCTCAGAGGCTACTAACTTGTAACCACGCAAGTCTTCGAGCTATACTGGAAAGGAATGAATGAGGTGTTTCACACATTCCACCACTGCTTGACAGAAGATTTTCTGCTCTGGATCTAAGATTCTGTCAAAAGCTTCACATATTTGTGCAAATTCTGCAATATGTAGAGCTGGTGAGCTACAATCCAGGGACTCAGCATGGATTCCATGGAATCTTCTTCTACCCCCAAAGCTTTTGAATCCTTCCCAAGAGGCGTGTTGAAGTGATCATAATTGTATTTAGTATATTTCAACACAGAGTCCACCACCATGGAATGATGTGGTAATTCAACCACTTCCAAGTCAAGGAAAGCCTGGACTCATTTTAATTCCAGCTTCTAGGCCTCTTAAAGGCAAGATACTGACATCTGCCACATCCCCGTCTGAATTTTATTTTAAACTACAATAGCAACAGAGGCCACTGGAGGTTGAAGCAACTAAAGAAGCCCATAGATGTTATGGGCAATGGGGATTGAACCTGTGGATCCTGCAGTGGAGCCACAGGGACTCTGAATCACCAAGAACCCTGCAGAAAATACTAAGTGAAGCAAAATTAGAAACACCCGCCTCCAAAAGCTCCCCTACTGGACCAGTATTAGGTGTGCCCCAAAATAGAGGGCTATATAGAGGGAGCTCTCCCGATACACCTTTGCAGGTTCAACAGTATACACAAGAGTTTGCTCTGTAATTTCCTGTTGCCTGGCCTTTTCCTGTGTTTCTAGGTTCCTGTATTGGTCCTTGGCTACTCTCCTGGTCTCTGTTCCAGTGCTTTGTCTTTTGTCCCATTCCTGGATCCTACTCTCCTTCAGGGAAGAGGAACATTTGCTCCCAGAAGCCTGGCCTCTCCCAGACATGCCTTTCCCCAGATATCGTACCTCTTCCTGTCCACAGTGAAGGAGGTTTGACAGTTTGGACCAGCCCAAACCAGAGGCAAGGAAAGAATGGATCCTCCACATAAGACTTATTGTGGTCTCTTTTCTTATATCTGTATTATATGCAAAAACAAGATCCATATGGAATTCAGCAACTAAATGGCTGCTCAGTTAGACCACTAGGCTATGATCATCACCTCTGGAGGATGAGGAACACATAGCCACAATCATGCATGATGCTACGCTGGTGGCTGAGCTTTCAGAATGGAGTCTTGTCCTACTGCAACAGATTATTCCAATGGCCATGCCAGCCATCTTCCTAAGTGGCCATCTTCACAGCATCCAAGATTATTCTAGGCTGCGCCTGCAGTGTCCAAGATTCTGCTCCAGGTTGTACCTGTAGCATCCAAGACTCCTTTCTCTTGCAGCAGTTTCCAAGAACTTGCTCCAGGCTGCTCTTGCTACATCAGCACCAGTGAAAATTCAAAGCAATTCCAGCCTTCTCAACCAAGCACCTATTCTGAGGATATTAGTCTTCCTGGCCATCACTCAGAGTGTACCAGACTTCATAACCGAGCCAGCTATTTCAAGAGTTCCAGCCTTGCAGTTTGTGTCAGCTATTTCTGAGGGTCTCATCCTTCCTAGCCATGCTAGCTACTCCATGGGCCCCAATCTTCCTGCCTGAGCCAGCTACTTCTTAGGCTACAGCTCCAGTAATTCCAGCAATGCTGGCTCTCCATGCTGAGCCAGCTGTTACCATGATTCTTCTCCACACTAAGCCAGCTCCAGTGATAGCACCGCTCCAGGAAGAGTCCTCTCTTGTGACATCTTCATTTCATTTCATTTATTAAAATTTATTAATCGCCTAACACTTAACAAGGCCTAGGCGATATACAAGGGTACATACATAATAAAAACAAAATAAAATACAAACAACAGATTTCAGCTTCACAGAAACCAAGCCGCAAAATACCAAATATTAATGGTACATTTACTATTTTAGACATAAGAGCATATTCCAAAAATTGAATATTCAATTAATAAATCGTCATATATCTTTTAATGATCAGATTAAGAACATTCATGCAGCCTCATTTATCATTGAACGCACGATGAAGCAGATATTCCTTAAATGCCGTTTTAAATTTTTTAACATCTTCTAAAGATCTGAGGTCAAATTCAAAAGTCCATGTCAAACTATCCCAGCAGCCACTGTCCATTCACTGTGAATTCAATGCCATTTGTCTTTATAGCTCTAGTGCTTGGACTGGTAAACTCCAAGTCAACTGCTCTATCTACCCAAGTACTTGCCCTTGTATCAGAGAAGTAGCCCAGTATTATATCCCAGGCCAGGTTCTGTTCCTGTTCCCAGCTTAATAGGATATGGCCCCATACTCACTTCAGACTATACCCTTCAGGGTTGGAACTCAGACCCTGGACAACTTTTGGTGGTGTTTTGAGGCTATCCACTGGAGGGGGGCATTCTGTCAGGGGCAGCATGGATTGAGCCTGCGGTCCCGGATGTTTAAGTCCAAGGGATCCTGCAGTGAAGCCACAGGGACTCAATCACCAAGAACCCTGCTGAAAATAATAAGCAAAGCAAAATTAGGGAGGCTCCTTACTGGATCTGTATTAGTTGTGTCCCAAATAGAGAGCTGTATATAAGGAACTTTAGCCTGACACACACAAAAACGTTTGCTCCATGATTTCCTGTTGCCTAGCCTTTTTTCTGGGTTTACTAGTTACTGTTCCAGTCCTGGTCTTTAGCTATTCTCCTGGCTCCTGCTCTGATCATAGTCTTGTTCTTTGGCTACTCTCCTGGTTCCTGCTCCAGTCCTGGTCTTCAGTCTCATTTCTGGATCCTATTCTCCTTTATGATAGAGGAACACTCACTCCCAGATGCCTTGCATTTCCTAAGTATGCACCTGCCCAGACACATTTCCCTATCTCCAGTGGAGCAGCTATGACTAAAGATGACTGTCCTTAAAGGTATTTCATTAGAAATGAAAAGGACCCAACAGGGATCCTCCAGAAGAGAGGTATGCTGTAGGACGTCCAGCAGAGGATCTGAGGAAATCCACATGGAATCTTCTTCCATCCCCAACCACGGGGGAACATTGAGCCATGACCCCAATGATGATTAGGGCGATCAAGGAGGCGATCTTCAGTGAACCAAGGGGGGGAAACATCTAGTTGGAACTCAGAATGAACTGATCCCTCTTCTTCCCCTTCCAATTTATGAAGGAGTTCCCTTAACGATGAGAATCCACCACTTCATAATGAGGAATTTGTTTTAACTCAAGAAACTGTTAAGGAGAGATATACACCAGCACATGATATTGGGCAGCCTCACTATAAGGAAAAATTTCCTCCATTTTGAACAGGAGAAGCTTTAATCTCCCTCTTCAGTCTTCAGGATTTAAGGAGGAAAATAAATTCTTCACTATTGATACTGATAAATGAGTTCCCACTAACTGAAGGACCCTCTGCCCAGAGAAAGAAAAGGAGACAGCCTCTTCGAAGACTTACATCAGCTCATCCTCATTGAGTGCTGCCAGTAAAGCCAAACAGGAACTTAGTGCTATGGCAGTGACCAGCTCTGAAGCAATGTGCGCTAGACAGTCCCTGGAGAGTGCTAGTAGTGTCTTCTTCCATGCCATAGTACCAGCAGTAGGACTCTTGGACTTATGCGCTGAGGCTCTTTGCTCAGACACCACTGACAGCAAACTGGCATTCCGCATTGCGTGTGTAGATTGTGCCCTGAATGCCTGCTCCATGTCAATGACATAGATGGCACCCTGGTATGCCACAGGGCTAGGTAAAATAAATGGCCTAGTGCCATGGGTATCTTCCATGCCATGAAGAATGATGGAACCTGCATCAATGAGGCATCTCCCTCCTCAGCGTCAAGGAGAGGACTGCTCCGGTGGAGCCCTGCGCTGACACTACTGCATTTTCTTCGGATCCAAGGGAGATTTTGCTTCCATGGCAAGTTTCTTTTCAAATTCTCTCTTTGCCTTTTTTATCAATGCTTTGCATCTAACTTGCTAGTGCTTATGCTGTTTCCTGTTTTCCTCATTCAAAACCCTTTTCCATTTCTTGAAAGATGTTTTTAGCTATTACAGCCTCTCTCTCCTCACCTTTTAACCATACCAGTAGTCATTTAGACTTCCTTCCACTTTTTCCTTCCTTCCAGATGGTATTTTTAAATATCCATGAAGTTTTTCAGTTGCTCCTTTCCATTTTCTCTTAACCATTTTCTTCATTTTATCACAGTCACCTTTTTGAAAGTTAATATTGTCCAGTTATTAAGTTGAATTTGATATTGTTGTGATCACTATTGCGAAGTGGCTCCAACACTATTACCTCTCGCACCAAATCTTGTGTTCCACTAAGCACTACGTCTAAAATAGTTTCCCCTCTTGTTGGTTCCTGTACAAGTCCATGAAGCAGTCATTTATTTCACATGGAACTTTACCTCTCTAGAATGTCCTAATGTGACATTCACCCAGTAAGTAATGGTGTACTTGAAATCAACCATTATGATTGTGCTGAAGATTTGGTTAGCTTCCCTAATTTCTTTCAGAATTTCATTATTTGTTCATTCTGGCCAGGTGGATGTTATACACTGCTATTTTTATTCCCCTTTTCACCTGGAATTTCTATCCATAAAGATTCAGCACTACATTATGTTTCCTGCAGTATTTTTATCCTGACTCATTGCCCTCTTTAAAATATAGTGCCACCCCTCCACCAATTTAATTCATCCTATCATTTCAATATAATTTGTACCCTGGTATCAGTGCCCCATTGGTTATATATATATATATATATATATATATATATATATATATATATATATATATATATATATATATATTTCAGATGCCAGTTATATCTACCTCTTCATCCAGTGCTACACATTCTAAGTCCCCCATCTTATATTTAGACTTCTAGCATTTGTATACAGATATTTCAAAGTATGTTTTTTGTTTGTATTAAAAATCTGCTCATCAGTTGACAAGGGTAATTTGGAATACTTCTGCTCTTTATTTAAAGACATATGGTCCACTCTGGCATTTACTGTAGCTTCTCTATTGGGATATCAAAATTTCCCTGTTTTCTTAGTATCCTTCAAAAATACATCATTCCAAACCATGCGCTTCTGAGTGACTGTCGGCTTTCTCTCATCATCTAATTTAAAAGCTGTGACATCTCCTTTTTAAAGGTTAGTGTCAGCAGCCTGGTTCCACTCTGGTTAAAGTTGAGCCCATCCTTTCGGAAAAGGCTGCCCCCTTCCCCAAAACGATGCCCAGTTCCTAACAAACCTAAGCCCTCTTCTCTGCAACATCGTCTCATCCATGCATTGAGACTCTGAAGCTCTGCCTGCCTCTGGGTTCTTGTACGTGGAACCAAAGAGCATTTCTGAGATGGCTGTTTTTAACTTTCTATCTAAAATCATAAATTTGACTTCCAGAACCTCCCTCCTACACAAAGCTAAAAAGAGGAAATTCTCACAGCAGAACTAGGGTATGGTTTTCGTCTTTTTACCCTGAATTGCGAGATTATCTGGGACCTGGAATTCTAACAGGATTATTGGAATTTCTCATATCACATCATCAATGCTTATTTGATGCCGCTATTAAATTGTGCTTAATAGTGTCAAATGCAGCTGAAACGTCTAATTGGACTAATAGACCAGCCCTTCTTCACTTGTTCAAAACTACAGTATACCAAAAGAGATAACAGTAACAACTCTGTATTGTGGCCCTTCTGGAAACTAAATTGATAGTCATCTAAGACTTCAATAGTTTCCATATATTCTTCCAACTGTACCAATTCACACTTCTCTAAAATTTTTGCTAGTGTCAGTAGGTTTAATATCAGGTGGTAGTTAATAAGATAATCCATTGGAAGATTGCAATTTTTCTGCACACGCTCAACAGTTGCCAGTTTTGGGCATTCAGGCACGACCCAAGGACAGGGATCCAACTGGGACTTTGAAGAACGCAACTTACTTATTACAAAATCAAATTCCCGTGTAGTCACAGCTCTAAATGCAGTCTACTTTGGGACAATACAGGTCTCAAATAGGTTATTACTGGAAGCACAATTTGATAAGACTAGTTAACATTGAATATTAACTACTTTTTCTTCAAATAAATTAACCAGCTTTTCACATTGAGGAAAGCAGTTTACATACACTTGAGGCTGGGCTGTCAAATTCTTCACAATAGAAAACAATTCCAATGGGCATTAACTGAAGCAGCCAATTTTTGAACATAGTTCTGTTTGGCCTTCTATAATCCTGTATTACCACCTTATAGTGTTTTTTTAACAAGGTCATCTATGATTTCAGTGTTGGGAAAAATCATAGAAACTATTATAAAGAATAAAATCACATAACATTAGAAAAGAATGATTTAATAGTACACAGCCAGCATGGTTTTACACAATCTGCTATATTTTTTGAAGGAGTTAATAAACATGTAGATAATGGTGATCCAACTGAGGGGGATATAACAGAGGTCTATAAAATCATGAATGGAATAGAATGGGTAAGTGTGAATCGGTTATTTACTCTCTCAAAAAATAGGGGACACTCCATGAAGTTGGTAAATAGCACATTTAAAACAAATCGGAGAAAATTCTTTTTCACTTAATGCATAATAAAGCTCTGGAATTCATTGTTGGAGAATGTTGTAAAGGCAGCTAGCATAGAACAGTTTAAAAAAGGTTTGGAAAAGTTCTTGGAGGAAAAGTCCATATACTATTATTCAAACAGACTTGGGAAAGCTACTGCTTATCCCTGGGCATTAGTAGAATGGGACATATCTACTATTTGGGATCCTACCAGGGACTTTTGACTTGGATTAGTCATTGTTAGGTATAGGATACTAAGCTTGATGGAACCTCAGTCTGACCCAGTATGACAATTCTTATGTTTTTGTTTCCTGTATCTTCTTTCTGCTTTCCTAAATTTCTCTTTGTGAAATCAACTCTTGAGTAAATCTAACAGCACCCCTTCCTTTGGGGCACTTCCTTATACGTAGAGGAAAGGCTAAAATGAACAACCCTTACAATCTCCGTCAGCAGTAATAGCTTGACTCACTGACTTAAATTCTTCCTCTCCTGCATGAGAATGAATCAATTTCTTTTGCCATACATTTACTCATTTCTCATGCTGACAAGACATTTTAAATGTATTAGTTATCAGACCAAATCACTTCATGCACTTTTAAGATGAGTCACAATATTCACCCAATCTGAATGGCAAATTAATAGATCTAATGTGTGCCCTCTTTTTTGAGTTGGCTAATGTATTAATTGCACACAATTTATCATAGACACAACAGATAAAAAATACATTGCACAATTAGAGGACACATCATCCACATGTAGGTTAAAATCCCCAATTACAACAAGCTTCAAAAACCAACCAAGCAGTCAGCTGTGTCATCATACTACCTGGTACCCCTGGAGGATAATATAAAACACATAAGGCCTGATTTTCAAAAGCATTTACGAGCTTCAAAATTGATTTTACACGTGTAAATGCACTTTACCCATGTAAGTGGGCTTTTGAAAATTTCTCTATATGCCATTGACTTGTGCATAGGATTTACTTGCATAAGAGCACTTTATGCAATTAAATGGCTTTTGGAAATTGCTACGATAGTATGTTACATTTACGTTACATCTTTGACAATTCACCTGAGTTTTTCCAGTTGAACATAATAGCGGTTGGTAATTTACATGGGGGGAAAGATTGGACATCAACCCTTTTGAGTTGAATAAATCATTCTATAAATAATCAACACCCCTACCATCCCACTTAAGTGGGCATACCTGCTGTAAGTAACAATAATCTTTTGAACAGAATTGATTCAGCAGAATTATGTCAAAGTCGTAATGCCATGAGTCTGTGATTAGAAAAATATCTAGTTTATATTGGTCTATAACATCTACTAAATAGTCATCCTTCCCCCACACAGATCAGACATTAATATATTCTACCTGAATATCTCTGCTAAAATTTCTCTAACTTAGCCCACTCCTATTCATTGGAAGTCTGTGCAGATAGCTAGGAACATTTATTTTCAGTTTTTATTTTTTAAACTTTTTCCCTGGAATTTATCAGGGTTTAAAAACAGGAGAAAATCAGTGGAAGAGCATGACTCATTATTCAGGGAAAATATCGAAGTTTTATTTTGGTGGCAGGACAATAAAACAATATTAAGCACTCACCCAACTCAGCAACAACCCTATCTCTACTCCCATCCCCTGCCTAGCATGACCCTTTCCTGTCCTACGCGCCTGAGAATCTCGCTCTTTTCCTTCCCATTGCAACAGCATTCATCCTTACTAGTGGTGGCTCTAGGCTTCTCCTTTCTCCTTTGGCAGCATGCTTAGTGAGACTCCTGCATTTTGCAGCACTGCACTTCTGCTTTTCTGCAGGGCCAGGGGAGTTTGCTGGGAGGTGCTTCTGCTGGGCATGGCACACTTCAAATGTTGCATTGGTGGCACCAAGCTGCAGATGGGGAAGGGGAGGCAGAACTTGAAACTCCACCTTTATTTAGAATACTTATATTGCGCTGGTTTTCAAATATAGTATTTGTCCAAAGCGGATTACAAAATTTCATACACAAAAAAATTGATTTTTAAATGATTAAAAACTACACAAGCATCATACACATCAGTGGCACTGGAGGATGAATGCTTTTGCTGGTGGGGTGGCGTGACTTGAAACACTGTAGATGCTTTGTTCTGAACTGGCTAGAGGCCTTGAGACACTCACTGCAAGCTACTCTTTAATCAGCCTAAAATTAGGGTGAAAATTGGTTCAAACTAATCATTACTTTTGTTAAAATTCCTGTATCTGGAATACTTCTTCATCCTCAAATTCTACATTCAGTGCTCTTGTTCTCCTTTCTGGGTTCCTGGATTCATGGTTTGCTCCTGCTCTGCTCCAGGCCTTTCACTACTTGTACTTATCAGATGCTACCCCTGCTTGTCATGCCTTGCTGGCCACCAGCACTGGAGGGCTCAACCCGAAGGGAAGGTGGCTGGAACAGGCAGAAATCCCTTAACCGTTGCTGGCTTGGATTTGACTTTCCTGGCATTAGGCCACTCGTTTCTGGGGCAACTCATGGGTGACAATCATCACACTATTACACATAACTAAACAGCATAACAACTGCTTACTAACCTTACCACAATCAAGAATCTGAAGCCATTGCCAAAGTATGTAGTTCAATGTCCCAGATCAGAGGCCAAGGTCCCACAAAAAGGTGGGCCCTCAGGAAGGGGCCCACCTAACAGGCCACCTGTTTATACCAGCTCCACAGTCCCTTTCCGATGATGTCACTCATTCCTTATGGGCTCTTCTCTCTCAGCAGCAGATCGGGCAATTGCCAGGTAAATTAAAGTGCTGTAGTACAGAATAGCAGTGAAGATAGAAGCAATCCAGGTAGAATGGAAGGCATAGTTTTCTAGTGGACCTAATGGGCCACCTCTTTATACCAGCCCTCTTGTGTAAGCAAGAGGAAGAAAGTTCCTGTTTGAATTGCTTGCAGCAATGATGTTAGTACACAATTGGGATGGATTAATATGTATAGATTGTTACAAGTCAGTTTAACTCTTCTCATTGGACCAGAACATATTAGAGCACATTTCTTAATCCAACAAATGTCAAATTCAAGTCTATTAGCACAGTATTTGTTGAGTACAAGACAAAAGAACACAATGGACTGGTTTGGTTTTTATGGAGAATATCTTTTCTTTACATCAGGATGCACATGTTACACTTCCCGTCCGCGTCAGACCCGCGGCAAGGCCCCCTCACCTTTCTACAGTGACTCCAGCTCCTGGTTCTTCCTTGCTGGCGGTGGTGGGCCGTCAGCTCTGTCCTCGGACCTCCTCCAGAGCCTCTGGCCCTGCTGCAGTCCATGGCGTTCCTGGTCCAGCCACCATGTCCATTGCTTCTCGTCGGCCCTCTCCACGTGGCCCGCGATGCTGCTGCTCGGCGCCGCACCCCTCCCCCCAGGCGCACGCGTGCATCACTGATGTTTAAGTAGGGACCGTGGCGGGAACCTAGCTGCGGCCCCAGATGATGACGTCAGCGGAGTTTCAGTATTTAAGCGCAGACTCCGCTCCCTAGCTTTGCCTTTGCAACAGGTTTCCTCGCTGGTCGAGTACTCCTTGCCTCTTAGAGATTTGTCTCATCCCTGCGTTCCTGTTCCTCGTTTGTTCCTGGTTCCTGTCTCCTTGTTCCTACCTTGCTCCATAGCTCGAATTGCCTACACGGACTTTGACTCTGCTTCGCCTGACCACACCATTGACTCTCTCCAAGCCCGGACCTCTGCTTCGCCTGACCACGCTATTGCATATCTCCAGACCCAGACCTCTGCTTCGCCTGACTACGCTATTGCTTATCTCAAGAACCAGACCTCTGCTTCGCCTGACCACGCTATTGCCTATCTCCAGACCTCTGCTTCGCCTGACCACGCTATTGCTTATCTCCAGACCCAGACCTCCGCATTGTTTGACAACACTTGACTATCTCCTTGATCAGACTTCAGCCTTGCTTGCCTCTGCTTTCAGATTGCCACCAGCACTGACTCAAGCCTGTTCCTTGATGCCTCTTCGGCTTACTCCCTAGATGTGGTCTATTCAGGCTTCAGCCTGCTCTTACTCGGGTGTCCCTTGTCTGCCTCCGTTCCATTGGCGCCCGAGTTTCCAAGACACTACCTTGTCCAGAGTAAGACTGTACCATCTCTCATCTGCTGTCTCTGGGCTGAACCCGATCTCTACTTCGACTACACACAGAGGCCCACCTAAGTCCAGCCGGCCTCGGCATCCAAAGGCTCAACCTGCGGGGAATGAGGGCTGGTATTGGTGAAGCTTCAGCGGCCTCTGTTCATCAGCCCACTCCGCCTGCCGATGGTGGGGACCTTATGTTACGCTAACCTCGCAGATAGAAGTGGAACCGCCGGTTAGACCGCTTACCTGGAGGTGAGAGAAGTAATACACCGTCCGAGTCAGGGCAGGCAGCAGGCAGCGATATCCAAAACACAGTCCGAGTCAGGGCAGGCAGCAGGCAATCAGGAACAAGAAGCAGATAATCCAAAGGCAGGCAGCAGGCAGCGATATCCAAAACACAGTCCGAGTCAGGGCAGGCAGCAGGCAATCAGGAACCAGAAGCAGATAATCCAAAGGCAGGCAGCAGGCAGCGATATCCAAAACAAGGTCCGAGTCAGGCAACAGGCAGGAACCAAAGGCAAAATCCCCCGACGAGAGCTCAGAGAACAATCGTGGCCGAAGCAGTGAATCAGGGAAACTGCTCCCTTTAAATAGTCAATTTTCCCACGCAGAGGTGCCTCTGCCGGCGTCTGACGTCAGGGGGGGGCGTGGCCAGGGCTCGAATCGCGCGAGAATTGGCTCCTCTTGTCGCGCGGAGGTGCTGGTTGGTGTGCAAGAGAGAAACGCCCCGATCCCTACCCGATCGCGCTGCCGATGCCGCTGAGGCAGCCTCGCTGTTCCCCGGACCTCGGACAGCCCGTCCCACATGCCGTGGCGCCGAGACACGCGCGGCCGAGGTAACACCTTACCTACGTAGGTCCCTACCTATGGGTTGCGTCAACCCCACCTTGGCCCAAGAGTCCACCTCCAGCGCAACAGCACATGGAAGGTATGCTGCTTTGTGCTTGTCAGAACAACAATCTGCTCATTACCACAAACTGACTACTGGTTTGTAAGATAAAGCAGCTCCACAGCAAACAGGAGCTTTGACGGAAGGTTTCTCATGAAGTCATTTGTAAGTGATAAATTGCAAACTCAGCACTCTGGTTATTTTTGTTATTGAAACCATTATCACTCATCAATATATGAACATAAGAACATAAGAAATTGCCATGCTGGGTCAGACCAAGGGTCCATCAAGCCCAGCATCCTGTTTCCAACAGAGGCCAAAACCAGGCCACAAGAACCTGGCAATTACCCAAACACTAAGAAGATCCCATGCTACTGATGCAATTAATAGCAGTGGCTATTCCCTAAGTAAAACTGATTAATAGCCATTAGTGGACTTCTCCTCCAAGAACTTATCCAAACCTTTTTTGAACCCAGCTACAC
Source organism: Rhinatrema bivittatum (assembly GCF_901001135.1). Taxonomy (NCBI): domain Eukaryota; kingdom Metazoa; phylum Chordata; class Amphibia; order Gymnophiona; family Rhinatrematidae; genus Rhinatrema; species Rhinatrema bivittatum. Next base: position 716,306,692 of record NC_042616.1, read on the forward strand.
TATCGGCACTAACCACATCCTCTGGCAACAAATTCCAGAGCTTTATTGTGCGTTGAGTGAAAAAGAATTTTCTCCGATTAGTCTTAAATGTGCTACTTGCTAACTTCATGGAATGCCCCCTAGTACTTCTATTATTCGAAAGTGAAAATAACCGAGTCACATCTACTCGTTCAAGACCTCTCATGATCTTAAAGACCTCTATCATATCCCCCCTCAGCCATCTCTTCTCCAAGCTGAACAGCCCTAATCTCTTCAGCCTTTCCTCATAGGGAAGCTGTTCAATCCCCTTTATCATTTTGGTTGCCCTTCTCTGTACCTTCTCCATCGCAACTATATCTTTTTTGAGATGCGGCGTCCAGAATTGTACACAGTATTCAAGGTGTGGTCTCACCATGGAGTGATATAGAGGCATTATGACATTTTCCGTTCTATTAACCATTCCCTTCCTAATAATTCCTAACATTCTATTTGCTTTTTTGACTGCTGCAGCACACTGAGCTGATGATTTTAAAGTATTATCCACTATGATACCTAGATCTTTTTCCTGGGTGGTAGCTCCTAATATGGAACCTAACATCGTGTAACTACAGCAATGGTTATTTTTCCCTATATGCAACACCTTGCACTTGTCCACATTAAATTTCATATGCCATTTGGATGCCCAGTCTTCAAGTCTTGCAAGGTCCTCCTGCAATGTATCACAGTCTGCTTGTGATTTAACTACTCTGAATAATTTTGTATCATCTGCAAATTTGATAACCTCACTTGTCGTATTCCTTTCCAGATCATTTATATATATATTGAAAAGCACCGGTCCAAGTACAGATCCCTGAGGCACTCCACTGTTTACCCTTTTCCACTGAGAAAATTGACCATTTAATCCTACTCTCTGTTTCCTGTCTTTTAACCAGCTTGTAATCCACGAAAGGACATCGCCTCCTATCCCATGACTTTTTAGTTTTCGTAGAAGCCTCTCATGAGGGACTTTGTCAAACGCCTTCTGAAAATCCAAATACACTACATCTACCGGTTCACCTTTATCCACATGTTTATTAACCCCTTTCAAAAAAATGAAGCAGATTTGTTATGCAAGACTTCCCTTGGGTAAATCCATGTTGACTATGTTCCATTAAATCATGTCTTTCCATATGCTTTACAATTTTGTTCTTAAGAATAGTTTCCACTATTTTTCCCAGCACTGAAGTCAGGCTCACTGGTCTATAGTTACCCGGATCACCCCTGGAGCCTTTTTTAAATATTGGGGTTACATTGGCCACCCTCCAGTCTTCAGGTACAATGGATGATTTTAATGATAGGTTACAAATTTTAAGTAATAGATCAGAAATTTCATTTTTTAGTTCCTTCAGAACCCTAGGATGCATACCATCCGGTCCAGGTGATTTGCTACTCTTTAGTTTGTCAATCTGGCCTACTACATTTTCTAGGTTCACAGTGATTTTGTTCAGTTCGTCTGACTCATCACCCCTGAAAACCATCTCCGGAACTGGTATCTCCCCAACATCCTCATTAGTAAACACAGAGGCAAAAACTTCATTTAGTCTTTCTGCAATGGCCTTATCTTCCCTAAGAGCCCCTTTAACCCCTCTGTCATCTAATGGTCCAACCGACTCCCTCACAGGTTTCTTGCTTTGGATATATTTTAAAAAGTTTTTATTATGAGTTTTTGCCTCTATGGCCAGTAGGGTCCCTCTACTGACTATTTGTCTCAAGTATAATCAACAATGGATGTTTACCATTTCAAACAAAAAGCACATGATATCCCAAATATGGTCATGTAGTTCCTGTGTATATCTGTTTGTGACATTCAATAACTCATACAACAAGAACTATCTTACACACACAAATAAGTTCTCTTTCTCACACACAAAGAAGAAAGAAGGCGTCATCTCTAACTCTGAAACACCTACCAAAGTGACAAATTAGACTGACTGATTTTTGGATGAGAATTCCTTTTTTTTATTAATTTATGAGATAGCTAGCTAAAGATTTAAAATGTCTGAGCAGGCTACAGCATAGTAATCAATACAATTGGGTATTTGCATAATACTAATAAAATTATGTTATTCTCAGAAATTCTCTTTTTTTATCTATCACTCCACAGCATGTTTCCTGAATGTTCTTTTTTTTATTGAGAGTCAAACAATGCCTCATGCCAAGGCTATGGAATCTTACCCACCAGTGCCTTACTTAGGGCCTCTCTTTTCCAGGTGTGGTGGTGTTACATCCTAGAGAACATATGACCACTGTTGTAGCAGTTGGAGAGGTCATGGTCTGGGCAAGGCCAGCAGATGGCATGGCTATCCATGATGGATATCCAGCACGCATAGATGCAGGCTTTGAAGCCTATAGACTTCTTGGACTTTTCCATACTCACCTCACTTTTTTGTTTTAATTTAAAAGTTCTGTTTGAAGAGCTGCCAAAGCAGCAGCAAAAACTTTGAGGCAGTATTGAGACAGTAAAACGATACTAAAGCCAAAACCCAAATATTCAAGAGAGAGACTTGGACAAATCCATGCAGTAGATCATAAGAAGAAAGTCTGAGAGGCTCAAGAGGCAGTGTGCACATTCCCACACATGCTCAGTAAAGTCTTTATTGAGCTCTGAAAGCTGGGTCTGTGTTGGTACTGTCAAATCATGTCACCCACACATTATGTCTAATTCACGATTAGCTGTCAACTGAGAATGCTTATGACTTAAGATGCATTATGATTTTCTCTGAATACTGCTAACATTTCCGCTGTTATCACAAGAATTACAAGTATAAACTGCAAAGCAACTTAAAAGAATGCATTTTGTGCACTCTCCCCACACACATTCTCATGTATACTCTTACGCACATTCTCATGTATACTCTCCCCACTTACACACTCTTTCCCACAATTCTTGCACCCAGCATACGCCACTCCTCACACATTCTCACACTCCACTTTTGCACTCTTTCCATTCCACTCATTATTTGCTTTCTCCCTATTCTTTCCCCCTTGCCTCTCCCATGCTCTCCTCCCATTGCGCTTGCCTTGGAAATACTGCTAGCCCTGCAGCTCTGTCCAGGTTCCACCTACATTTCTTTAGCTGGCAGGGCCTCAAAATTCCCATCAACTCCACTGCTCCAACCCTACCTCCACCTCATTTTCTTTGGCTTGCAGGACCAGAGAAACCATATCAATTCCATTGCTCTGGTCCCAGCTTTGCCTTCCCTTTTTTCACCTGGTGGTGCCTGGGAAATCAACCAAGTCACTGCCCCAGCTGCCAGCTCTACCTCCTCTTCAGTTGGCAAGCTCGGAAACTCCATAAGCATACTTATGTATTTAGGTTTGTCTGCCCACTAGTCCCTGCCTGTGAGATCAGAGTCACAGATAGATGGATAAACTTAATATAAATATATTTCACAGCATAAAATACACTAAAAATGAGATCTATGAACAGCTCTCCCTAGCTCATATTATACAGTTTGGAAGAGGGATGAGTGACCATGAATCAAACATGAGGCTCTATGGACCTTCTCTAGTGTTTCCATTACTTCAGTGCTGTACAGAATATACTAAAGCAAACATATTTAGCGAGAACTTATTAAAATTACAATTTTATTAATATGTGAGTTAATTTTTTTATTGTCATAGAAGAAAGCAAATATCTCAATAGTATGGCTTAGTTGACAATAATCCTCTGGTTTTATTGGTAACTATTGCATAATAATGTAATTACTTGCAATGTGGCAATTATAAGAGATAAAAAAGAAAACCTACTCTTCATAGTTCCATCTTCTTCTTCCTCATCATCATCACTATTTATCACCATGGTTCCCAGGTCCGACTCCAGCATACTGCTGTTATGTTCTATCATTGTTTGAGCACCCTCGCTCATTGTGCTTGATGCTCTCATGGTTTCGGCACTTTCTGAACTTGTTTTCACCATAGTGTGGGAGTCCAGTTCATCTTCATCCTATGCAAAGTCATTGAGAGCAGGAGAAAAAAATCTATGAACACAATATAATGCCTGCAAAACTTTTTAAAAAATCAGAATAAAAACTCTTCTCTAATTATAGTAACTAGTCAATGCCTCATAGGACTTAAAATATATTAGGAAAAGAAAGTATGTATTTCACAGTCTTAACATCTTGCTGCCAACACAATGAGTAAGAAGTAATGCAAAGGATTCAAATGTCCAGATTCCTGGATTCTCCTTTTGGCACTTGCTATGTGCAACCCTGTGCTTCAGTTTAGGCATCTATAAATATATCATAAAACTGTCCCATCTCTAATCTACCCCTTCTAGTGTAAAAGACATTTGCATTGCAGATACTTGTTTTGGTGTTTCTTTTGTCCTACATGTCTAAAACATATAAGAGTCTTGACTGGATGATGTTATAGTACATTAAACTAAATCATCCTTTTTTTTTTTTTAATACTCAGATCAAACTATAGATTTCAAATAACATCATTTAGTTCTTATATCTATGTAATTTATTTTAAGTGATTTTTGTTTTTAAAGGCAGGAAAACATGTGAATAACTTGTAGAAAGAAAAGATCTGCTGAGCAGATGGTTCAGCACTGTTGAAAAGAACAAATTCCATTATGGGATAGAATAGCGCTCTCAATCAGCAGCAGTAATGTTACTGGAATGCAAAACAGAATTGATGATAATCCAGTTTATGAATCATAGCATCCATATGGAATACAAATATTTAAAAACATTATAAGAAAATATTCCCCAACCCTCCTCTCTATTCCCATCTCCTTTACTGAAGTAAGCTTGTGTACAACAAATCAGTGAATTAACTAGTAATTAAAGTTTCTGAAGCATTAGGTCAGCCTATATGTACAAAATCTGGTAGCAATAAAGCTCTTCCAGATAAATTAATTTAATCTATAGTATATGTCACATATGTTCAAAGTATTTGTCAATAGACAGACGGAGTGAAATTTGCAACTCGCTTCTCTGAGAGGTTATTGGTCAATTTTTGTAATGAGAGAGAGGGAATGTTACACATTTTCTTCCATGATAGTTTTCCACCATATCTCTCAACTCTCTTCCCCTATCTGCCTTAAGCATGTCCAAAATATTTTACAGTGATAGTGGAGCCCGGATGCAATCATACCACTACTGTTTAGGCTTCTAACCACTGTTCCGTGCAGATTATCCCAATCATACCACTGCCATTTTGTGCTGAACCACCACTTTGTTCAGATTACCCCAGTGCCTTATTATCCTCCTCCTCCTACATAGGATCTGCTGACTTCATCTTATGCTTTTTTTTTTTTTTTAATTCTGTTACTGTTTTTGTTTCCACCATCTCCTCCAGGAGAGCATTCCAAGTATCCGCCACCCTCTTCATGAAAACATCTTTCCTGACACTGTTCCTGTGTGTACCCCCCTTGGAGATTCACATCATGATGCACTAATTTTATAATTTCTACAGAAAAAAAAGTTTTATTCATGTGCATTAACAACTTTTAATTATTAAAAACCCTCTATCATATCCCTCTATCTCTCCTCTTCTCCAGGGTATACATTAGGGTGGCCCTTAGTGGTATATGATTTTGTGAACTGAAATATTTTTAATCTCCCAACCCCCCAAAATTGTTCCAATCCATGTAAAAGTACTCTCTGTAAAATTTCTGCTCAATCAGTTAATATTAAAATGGCCCCCAAAGGCCCTGAAGTTTCAGACTTTAACAAAATCGATATTTTTTATATTAAACTGTTTTTTTCCTATCATACTTTTTTCAAAAGAAGTATAGAATATGATTGAAAGATAATTTAATTTGCAATAAAAAATGCTTCTGGAAGCTTATGGAAGGTTCTACAACCACCAAGAAAGTTCTGAGGCCTATATATAGATGGCGTTATTCAACAGCTCTGGCAGTTTTCTAAGTACAGATACAGATTTCAAGTTACAGTTCTATTCATTAAAGATTTTAGTAAGTTCTCGTATTAGTGAATTTGTGCTTTGCGAAGTGTAGTTCATTTGTGCGATATAATGGCATGGCATCATCATTATCAAATTCCACTTCAAGACTTTCACACTGCTTACAGAAAGATTACGAATGTAGTCTCATCAGAAACATAACAAACCAAAATAGTAGGAGTGAAACTATCTTCAAATCAGCACGTACTCAGTGTTCTTTTCTTCAATTTACATGTTAAATTATCAAAGAAAGTGTGACAGTTGTAAAAGAAGTTCTTGTTTTTTGGGAAAAAGGACGAATTCCCCCAAAATGAACTGATCATTGCGTTGAAAAAGTTATATCACTCCATAAAGAATGGCAAGATTTATGGAAGCGGTTGGGTAGACTCTGATGTGGAAGCGAAAAAATAATGAAATTCCTGGATAAATTAGATGATTAATTTGATGTTGCATATGAGAACGCATTAAACATCATTAAGAATGAAGAGGATAAGCAGTTTTTATTACTGCAACACAAGAAAGGATGACCAGGTTCCATCCTCTTCACCCTTTATAAGAGCAGCTGGCATTGATCGCTAATTTAAAGCCAGTTAAGAAAAAAACAGGAACTCATAGAAAAGGAAATAGAGAGAAGAAAGACTGTATGAGGAAATGGAATGATCTTATTACATTTTTATTATTATTATTTCCATTTTAGATGTTATTTTGTGAAGTATGTATTTTTCTTTTGGTTTCAATTTTTGCTAAATATCTTTGCTAATTTTTATTTCATGTAAATAACTGTATGAAGAAAATAGTTATAAATAAAATTGTCTTTCGATTATGCTTGATTATTATTTTCCCAAACATTTGAAAATGAAAAGAAAATTTAAAATAAGAAATACTAATTTTTGGTGAAATTTGAAACTTTAAGGCCTTTGGGGGTCACCTCAAAATAGTTCAATTGAGCTAAAATTTGGCAAGGAGCACTTTTTCATATATTGCATCAAGATCAGGGGTTGGGAGCAAAGAATTTCAAAAGTTGAAAAATAAGGGCCACCCTAGTATACATATTTAGGTTCTTCAGTCTCACCTCCTATGGCATTTGGTACAGACCTCCACACCATGTTGGTTGACCTTCTGTTGCATTTGATGGCTTGCGGGGACAGCCTGCAAGCCTTCGCTCTCACCTTCGTGGCCAGCACACTCTGGCCGGCTGCTGCTGTCCCCATCGCAGCTGGATGCCGCCAACTATTCTCGCATCAGGAGGCTGCTGAATACCGGGCGGCTCCTGCCTCTTCCTGTGCCCCTTAGTCACGCACAAGCTCAATGTCAGGCCTCTTAAAGGGAGTGGGGAAGGAAAGTTCCTGCGGTCCCTACTGATGACTTCATCCTCTTCACCCTTTATAAGAGCAGCTCCCCCAAGGTACTCTGCCTCTGCAACAGGTTCAACTACGATTGTAGTGTGTGTTGCTTCCTGCCTTTGTCTGCCCTGCCTGTCCAGCCTGCCTCAGCCCTATCCATTCCTCTTCCTTTCCCTCAGTCAGATACCTGGTTTTGATCCTTGCTTAGCCTCTTGATATGACTAATCACTGCCTGCCATTGGCCCTTCCATGGATTCTTGAGTCACCTGACTGCGGCCATGGATTACAATCCCAGCCTGTCCTTGGATCATATCCCTAGTCATCAGCAGAGACCCTTGCCTAAGTGCTGCTGGCTCTGGCACCCAAAGGCTCAACCTCAGGGGAACATGGGCTGGTAAAAGTGAAGCTCCGATCATCTCTGCTTCATCTGAGTCCACCTGCTGGTGGTGAGAACCTGCAGGTAGAGCCAATCTAACCCCAGCCCAATTGTCCACAGACACATCACTTTCTCTAGACCACCCTTAGCCTATCTGATCCTTTCTAAGATGCAGCCTCAAGAACTGAACACAGTATACTGGATGAAGTCTGAATAACACCTTGTACAAAGGCATTATCACCTCCTTTTTTCTGCAGGTTATGCTTTTCCTTATGAATCCAAGCATACTCCAGGTTCTGCTCAATGAATTATTACATTGTTTCATTATTTTGAGATCATCAGCCATTATCATTCCTGATCAGTGAATTCCCATTCCTCACCATTAACCCTATCAAGTAACACTTCAAATTTCTGCACACTCAAGTGCATGACCCTGAATTTTTTTGTTTGTATCTTATCTTCCAAACATTTGACCATTCCTCATGGTTTTTAGATCCCTTCTTATTGTTTACCCCTCAGAGGTGTCCATTTCAGTATCACTCCCCATCTCACGTTACTCCCTTAGATTCTTGCTCCCCAAATGCAAGACACTACGTTTTTTACACTGAAACATTGCTGTCAAACATTTGATGACTCCTTGAACTTCTATAGGTCATGCCTCATTTTGTCTGTTCCATCAGTGGTGTTCATTATATTGTATATCTAAGTGTCACCTGCAGAGAGAGAAGCTTTTCCTACTAACCACTGTGCAATACCACTCAAAAATATTGAACAGAAACAGCCTGGGACTGGTCCTTAAGGTACTTTTTAATATATTTATAAATGACTTAAAAATGGATACAAGTGAGGTGATCAAATTTGCAGAAGACAAAAAATTATTCAAAGTTGTTAAATCACAAAAGCATTGTGAAAAATTGCAAGAGGACATTGCAAAGATAGGAGCCTGGGCATACAAATGGCAAATAAGATTTAATGTGGACAAGTGTAAAGTGATGCACTTACAGAAGAGTAACCCAAATTATAGCTGCACAATGCAAGATTCCACATTAGGAGTCACCACTCAGGAAAAGTATCTAAGTATCATCGTTGAAAATATGTTGAAATCTTCTGCTCAGTGTGCAGCAGCAGACAAGAAAGCAAATAGAATTCTAGGGATTGGTAGGAAAGGAATGGAGAATAAAACAGAGAATATCATATTGCCTCAGTATCGCTCCATGGTGCAACCTCATCTTAAGTATTGTATGCAGTTCTTGTCACGACATCTCAAGAAAGATATAGCAGAATTAGAAAAGGTAAAGAGAAGGGCGACTAAAATGATAAAGGGGTTGGAATAATTCCCCTATTAAAATGGTTAAAGAGGTTAGGACTCTTCAGCTTGGAGAAGGGACAGCTGAAGGGAGATCAAATACAGGTCTATAAAATGATGAGTGGAATGGAATGAGTAAATGTTAATCAATTGTTTACTCTTTCGAAAAGTACAAACTCCAGGGGACATACAATGAAGATACTAGATAATACATTTAAAATTAGTAAGTACGGTAAATCTTTTTTTCTCAATGCATAATTAATCTCTGGAATTTGTTGCCAGAGGATTTGGTGAAAGCTATTAGTATAGCTGCATTTAAAAAAGGTTTGAAGAAGCTCCTGGAGGAAAGGGCCATTAACCATTATTAAGGTAGAGTTGCAGAAATCCACTGTTTATTCTTGGGATAAGCATAAGAGGTAGCACTGGCCCTGGGGCTTCACTGTCAGGCTGATTCAGTATCAGCACTGGAAAATAAGTACTCGCTTTCCTAACGTGTGCCCATTCACCTCTCCCAGACACGCGATGCAGTAGGCAAATGAGCCCTGAATTAAAAAGGAGGCGTTGGGGGAAACTGTGGTCCCTATTGTTTTTAATTGCTTCTACTTGTTTTATGCTCAAATACTTATATACCAACCCTTGTTAAATGTATAACGCTCCGGCGTAAGTTCCTGTTCACTGTACACAGACGTGATATCTCTGATGAGCGGCGGTATATAAAAAATTATAAATAAATAAATAATAAATAAATATTGTCTCCTTGGCATCGGGCACTCAGGAGAAGTCAGGTTAGGAAAACGGATGCTCAATTTTACGAGCGTCCGTTTTCTTTACCCGTGCACAACCACGGGTTAGGAAAATAGACGCTCGTAAATTGAGCGTCCGTTTTCCTAACCTGACCACTGTTAAGACTTTTTTTTTTTTTTTTTAAGATTGCTGCTTTCTGTGGTTCTTCTGAGTGGATAAGGGGGTTATGGACTCGCATCCAAAACGCGCATCCAATCGCAGGTACTTGCCAGGTTCTTATGGCCTGGATTGGCCACTGTTGGAAACAGGATGCTGGGCTTGATGGACCCTTGGTCTGACCCAATATGGCATATCTTATGTTCTTATAGGTTAACCTGTGTGCTAGCCTGAGCACACAGTATTGCATCGGCCTCTGTGTGAGTTCTGGGAGTTAGTGCTGTTATGGTAAGCTAGGTTTGCACTATAGGTTCTGAGTGGTTTTGTATTATTTTACTATGTGCCTGGCAGTGGAGAGAATTTGTGTTGCTGTTACTAAAGTGATACCAAAATTTGAATATTCATTTAAGGTTTTATATTTAAAAGTATGATCAGTTATGTGTTTTTACAGGATCATTCTCAGAGGGATGAGAGGAGGATGACAATTAGTTTCACTGCTGCAAAATTTTGGCAGGGTCCCTATTGATCCAATCCCTGAGTCTGCTAAGTAGCAAATAACATCTCTGGGAAGACTCCGCAGTGTGCTTAGTTAAGAAAAAAACATAATGGGAAGGGGATTTGAGAGTGAAACTGCTGGGGACAGGATAGATCGTAAGGTAGGGGGTGGCAAACTCTGGGTCCAAGAGCCAAGAATAGGCCTAGTTTTCAGGAAATCCACAATGAATATGGATGAAATAGATTTGCATGAGCAGGAATTGGGAGAGACTCAGGACAGTGTGAGGGGTGGAAGTCATCTCATCACCTCACCCTGTCCCAGCAGTCTCTCTCTCTCTTAAAGGGGGAAAGAGGGACAATGGAGCAGAGACTGCTGTGAGGGGAGAAGAGTTTATTGATAACAGTATAACTAGCATGCTCACAACTCCCTGCCTAGTGCCCACCCAGGATAACCTTGTGCCCTGCCAAAATATCAGTTCTGGCTACGGCATTGCTTTGATGCTAAAAATGCAATAAATAAAAACATTTGTGAACCACAATTGAGATATGATCATTCATAGAAAGTTTCAAATCCAGTTTCACTCCAAGAGACATAACCATGTTTTTTGATAAATCATTACATCCAATCAAACAGGAAAGGTGCTTAAAGGCTGACTGATTTACTAATTGAGAGTGCCTTGGTCCTTGAGGGGCTAAGTTTTAGTTTATGTTCTTTTAGCTAAGATGCAACTGCAGCTAAACAAGAATTTAATACAAACTAATCATTAGTTATTATTGAGTCAGTGAAGACAAAAAGCTGAATGTTGACTTCTTCCACTCAATCCTTTGCTGTCCTGGCTACCATCCCTGCCTCTTTCAGCTTCACTAGATATTTTGCCCTGGGCTCCTTTTTCTGAGATTCTCTTTTAATTTTTGTATGCTTTTTGCCCTTACTTATTCCCTTGCCCACAGTTCCTCACTTTAACATTTAGTTAAGCTACTAATGAAACAGTAAAAATCTAAGGCTTTCCCTCTCAACCCTCTCTCTGTCATGGCTAGAAGGGACTCGCGTGATAATGAGTTTAAAACGCCCCCCTCTTACAGTGGAAGTTATGTGGCTTGTTGCACTGCTGCCATCAAAGAACACCTATTACAGATTAAAACACAAAAGAGTTACACAGAAGGGAATGTCTAGCTAAGGGCTGTCATCAAATAAAAAGGGTAGATACACATGAAAGATTGCTGATAGGCAAAACCCCTAATGAAACAGGTTTTATAAAGAACCGATTTTTGGCTTTAGCCCATATTTTGTTAGCAGAAGGTGGCTGCCAATACTCATCTGAATTGAGAAGGGAAAGGGTACTGAGGGAGCCCACAGGCAGGCCTCGGGCATGGTGCCAGTCACATAGGCAGCACGGTTGGCATGTGACGGGGTCTCCTTCTTTCCGGTGTGGGATGAAGATGTGGTACCCTGTGACTAGCAACTGCGGGACGTGCTGATGTCATTGGTCCACACTGAGCACACTAGCAGAGCAGGTGTTATGATGTGTGGAGGAGTAGAACCAGCAGGATATTTAAATCTTTGCTCCTGTAGCTTTCCCCTCTTTGGCACCTGCCACAGAATCTAAGGCTTTCCCTTTCAATCCTAACTCTGTAATGGCTAAAACAGAATTTCGGGGTCATTTAGCATTAGGGCCTTAACACCTAGTGTTAAGGCTCTAATAGGCTTGATAACGAGTTAAAAGTGCCCCCTTGTTACATTGATATAAATAGTAGAGTGACATATTGTTTTCTACAGAGACTCTCTCTCTCTCTCCTTCCTGAACAGAATGTGCAATATAAACCTTTTCCCAGTAATGCACCCGCATGAAGCGAAAAATTGCACAGGTGCAATAAATGTATCATGCCTTGCGGAAAATTACCTATGCGATGTGGGAGCAGGGAACTTAGCCTAACCATGCCCCCTTTTTATCGCAAGCGCTATTTCCGCTATATTTATAGCATTTTGATAAATCTAGGGGTATGCATGTTAATTATAAAATCCGATATCCTTGCGCACATGCATGCCAAATTTTATATTGGCGCATACATGCGAACACGGGTACCCACTTGATGGGCACATGCGGGAGATTTTATTTAAAAGCGTGCAGCATCGCAATCAGGCTTTTCCCAGTTCCCTAATCCTCTATTCCTCCCCGACCCCTAAAACCCCCTTATCTTTTTTTTTTTTTTGCTACTTACTTGCTCTCCCGAGCAGCAGTAGCTTCTGCATGCCAGCTGGCACTGTCCCGGCCGGCCCCCGCCCTGCTCCTTTTGGCTGCAGCTGGTTTTCTGCGCATACCAGGAGATACGCATGTGGCCGGGACACTTAGAAAATACGCGGATCAGCCACACGCATATCCCTCAATATTTGCTGGCATTTAAAATGTCCTCCATATAGAAATAAAAAAAATTAAAAAAGAAAAATTGCTTATGCAGCACAACAAATGGAGATGTGGAATTATTTTTTGAGAGTGGTTTTTTTTTTTTTTTAAGGGTATTCATGATTAAAAGGAAGCATGAACGGATTGAGATTTGCTCATAGCTTGTGTGTATGAACATACCCCATTTTTCACTCATTTTTTGAGGATCTTTTTCAAATATCTCCTTTTATATGTTCCCTTTTTCTGAAGGATGTTTCTTATTTGATCCTTCTTTAACTATAATATTTAAAAGTACTAGTGCATTTTGAGAGTTTTTCATCCTCCTGGGTAATGAGTAGGAGATACCCACAATTGGCTTGGAGGCTGAATTGAGAAATGGAAGTGATAATGGTACCACATGTGTTGTGTCCAAGATGGGGCTAAAAGAACCTTTGCCCTCTCCTGTAGATTCTTCTAGACAGTCCTGGCAATGAGTGGAATTGGAGGTATGCATAGGAAAGACCAATGCTCCAGTTTAGCATGGCAGCATTGAAAGCTGATCTTTAGCTGCTTGGTATCATGGAACAGAACATAATGATCACCTTACAGTTATCCTCTGACATGAACAGGTCAATCACTGGGATGCCCAATTGGAGGAACAAGTTGTTCCCAACCTCCTAATCTAAGAACCACTTGTAAGGCTGAAGTACTCTGCTGAGATAATTCGCCAGTGTATTCTGAATATCTGCACAATAGGTTGCTTGGAGGTACAAGTTGTAGTGGCAGGCTCACAACTAGATCTGTAGGGTCTCCTCACAGAAGGAGCGCATGCCTCCTTGCTTATTTATATATATAACAAGGCCCCCTGATTATTCATCTGAATTAAGATTTTTCTGCCCAAGAGATGGTGGGGGAAAGCTCTTAATGCATACCAGATTGCCCTCAGTTCCAGCAGAATAATCTGTAGATGGCTTCCACTTGGACCACATCCCTCGGTCCACAAAACGCCAGTCTGTGTCCCCACCCTCTGGTGAAGATGAGGATATCGACCCTAGCAGAAGCTTGCATCTTGGGAGTTATGGATATCCGATAAGATAATGATTGGAGTAACTGATCCCACTGATGCCAAAAGGCCCACTGGAGGCCCTGCATGTGAAGGCAAGCCAGGGGGACCATATGGACCACTGCCACCATGTAACCTAGCAGGATGATGACCAATCTTACTTCACTTATGCACCTGTTGGAAAGAGGACCGCCCATTAGAGCCACTGGTCCGTGAATGCATAGAATTATTATGCATGCATAAAAGCTGCCGCTAGAAATTTCTAGACATTTCTCCCATATGAAGCAGTTAAATAACTCCATGTTTGTATTACACCCATTAAGTTTGCTAATTATGAAGGAAAATGCAGTTCAGACTCAGCATATTTTCATGGGCATTTAAGACACTCTGATATTTGCTAACTAGTATTTTCCTATGAATAGGGTCCCAGTTTCTAAGAACTATCATTTATCACATAATTATGAAATAAAGCCTGCCACCCTCACCTTGCTTCCTCTTCCTTGTAACCAATGCCCTCATCTGCTCCAACCCTGCAGCAGTCACTGTCTTCCTCTTTCCTGGTAGCAAATGTTCTTACCTGCTCCCTTTCCAATCCCCTCCCCACTATTCAGTCATTATTTTGCTACTTTCACACTGCTCCCTTTTACCACAGCCACTGTAAACTACCGCACCATTGCCAATGGTGGGATGCTATTTATTAACATGGAATTCTGTAGTCTGACAAGTAATCCCGATAATGTGTGGCTCCAAGTTTCTAATAATTCTTCTGCATCTGTGGTTCTATTAGTGGTTGCAACAGCACAGAGAAGAGAGAACAATAGTAGGATAAAATGGTTACAGGGTCTCAGGGTATTAAATTTCCCCTTGCAGAATTTAACTCCAGCTGTTGAAATGTTTAAAGATTATATGCAATTTGTATTAAAAATGCCTCAACAATCGCTACCTGCCTTAGCTAACGCTTATTATATACCTGTTAAAAATAGAAAAGATCAATTGGGAAATGTACAAATAGAGGAACCAATAAATTTGACTGAGGTTATAGAGTCATTTATTGATACAGATATACCTATTAGGAGCACATTTTTGGTATCCTTTTTGTTTTCAACGGAGAGGGATACTGTTCTCCGGTTATTTCTCAGGCATCGAACTGAGAGGTTTCACGGACAAGAAGTATGGATTTATCTTGACCTCTCGAGAACCACTCAATTAAAAAGGAAAGAGTTTCTTAAGTTAAAATCTGAAATCCTTTTAATATCCCTGCAGATGTGAATTAAAATATTTGGAACAGAAATACGTATTCCATGAAGTATCTCAATTGCAATCTTTCCTGGATTCTCACCTCCCATATGTGGGAAATGGTTCATAGGGCAATAATTAATGGTCTAAGTTGTTTATCTCTGAATGTAACGAGAAAATTATTGACTTTTCTTTGACTTTGATTCCTTAGATCGCTCATGTAAAATTTCTTTTCCCTGGAATTTCTTTGAGAAAACACAGAAAATGAGAATAAATATTTCCTCTGTATATTTATAATTATAATCATATGGAAATCATATTCTGTATACAATTAATGTTATATTAAAATATGTTCTTTATTGAAAATTCAGAAATACAAAATTTAAAAAAAAATGGTTACAGGGTAAAAGAAGAGCATAATGGGGGAAAGCAGAAAGCAAGCAAGTATGATGGGAGACAGTTGGAGGAGGAGAGGAGACATTTGAGGGAAGAGAAGCAAACATGGTGGGTGGGAGGGAGGAAACAAGAGGTATGTTAAAAGGGAGGAGAGAAGAAAGAGGGAGGAAGGGTGGTAGAGACATATGGAGAAAGGAGATACTTAGTGGGTGAACAGAGAAAACACTGAAATAGAAAGGAAAGGGAAATGGGGAAGTGAGGAGACTAGAAGAGAAGGAAAAAAGGAAGAGAGACTTGGGATGTGGAAAGAGGTGACAGGAGGAAAAAGGAGGAGATACAGGTGGGCTGTAATGAGAGGGTGGGTAAGAGGAGTGAGAAGAAAAATGAAAAGCAAAAGAAGATAGAGAAGATAAAGATGCTGAATATAAAGAGAAAAGAAATGAAATAAAGATGAATAAATTATCTAGATATACGAAAAAGGAGAAAAAAGTATATTTAAAAATGAAAATATTTAAGAACTGAAATATCTGCAAATAGACCAGCAGCTCTGCTGTGCTCTATCCTGCAGGGGACCAGGGTTTGATGCCTGGGCCAGGACTCTCTGACTCCCCAGTCCAGCTGGGAGTGGGGGTGCTGCACAGACAACATTTTTACCTCGCCAGTGTAGGGAGTCCCAGTCATTACCCAATGGCAATATCTGGTGGCCAGACGTGTGCTCCATGTTATCATGATCTGGAGCGAGCAAAGATCAGTGGCCCCTGTATGAGAATTGCTGCTCTGGGCTAAATAAGTTGAAAAGGGACATACAAATAGAAGAAAAGCCACCATATACTTTTGAATGAAGTTTTATGGCAGTGTAGGCCAATGGAGGCCAGATCAGACTAAGATGGAAACCCAAAGAAGCTGAAGGAAAGTGCAACTAAAAAAATGTTTTACATTGAAATCTCATCTATAAAAAAAATGGCCTTTGTGTACATATAACTAATATAAAACCAAAGATAATTTGCAAAAATGGGATGCACTATTGTCACAGAATCTAAAAATACTATACTGCAGAATTTCTAATGCTTGCTGCACAGCCAACTACTGAGCTAGTAGAAGAAGCCAAAGACCTTGCCTATGACCACCGTACATAATAAGGGAATATTGTTGCAAAGATTCTAATATACCATCTTCTCCATTTGAATAAGTTGATGTCTGAACCTTCTATCAGTCCCAACAATTTTAAGACACGACTTCCGCCTCATCCTGCAATCAATTATCCTCACCAAAATTGACTACTGCAACGCGTTGCTACTCGGTCTACCAGCCTCCACCATCAAGCCTCTCCAGATGGTACAAAATTCTGCAGCTAGGGTCTTGACCAATTCTAATATGAGAGACCACATCACGCCCATCCTCTACAATCTCCACTGGCTTCCAATTAAATATAGAGTCTTCTACAAAGCCCTGACCCTCATACACAAATCCTTAAACAATATAGCACCAATCGATCTTACCCATCAACTACATACCATTAAATCAACAAGACCAATCAGAAAAGCCTACCAAGACACCCTGGTCATCCCTCAAGCCAAAACTCCGCTAAGAAATAGGGCTTTTTCCACTGCAAGCCCTTCCCTTTGGAATTCACTTCCACCAGAACTCAGACAAGACTCTTGCCACCAGTCATTCAAGAAAAAACTGAAAACCTGGCTATTCAGCCAAGCATTTCCCTGATTACTAACAAGCCGCTTTCAACTTGCTATTTTTGCATCTACTTCACTCTAAATGTATAACTCCACCTTCCTCCCCACCCCATTAAACTTCATTCCCCCCCTTTATAAATGCAATTTTACCCACCCATCCTGACCCCCCGTAACCCCTCCCCTCCCCCCTCACCCCTGTCCTACCCTTTCCTATCCTCCCTGTACCCAATCACAATTGTTCGTTCGATTCACTCACGTGGAAGTTAGTTATCTAAGGCTTCTGTTACCAGCCGCTTGTAAGGCATCGGTACAATTAGGAATAGGAATATTTCCTAATACCATGTTTTTTAGACATTGTTTTTTGATCATTTATTTTTTTCTTCTATTTAACTGCTATTTAAAAAGCTCTATTTAAAACATTAAGACATTTAAACATTTAAGACATTGTTTTTTTGTCATATATATTTTTCTTCTATTTATATGTAATTGCCCCCAAGCAAGTTTTTCAACTGTTCTCTGTAAACCGATTTGATTTGCATATAATGTAAGAAGATCGGTATATAAATAAATAAATAAATAAATTAAAGCTTATAAACAGACTGTATGTTCCCTTATTGAACTTTTTCCAGAAGAAAATTATAAATGTTTCTCTGTGCTGGTGTGAATGTGGTTTACCAGCTAATATTATACATCTGTTTTGGACTTGACCTAAAATTATACCTTTTTGAGCCAAGGTGGTTTGTAATGGGAGATCTATGACAGCATCAGATTCCTCTAAATCCACAGTCCGTACTATTTGGAGAGGATACACATTGCTATAATAGACAGAACTTTAACAGACTGACTTCTCTAAGTGACAAAAAAATTGTTCTCAATATATTCATAGAATCTTCAATCTAGTGAGGAGGAGGGTTATCAGAAGATGGTGACAAAAGCCTGTAGGAAACAGTAACCAGAATGAAGTCCTGGGAATGGGAAGATATACCACATAGGAAAATATAAGATCCCAGAGAGAAAGTAAGGAAAAAAAAACAACTTGGAAAGTCACATGCACTAAAGCTCATAGTATAAGAAAAGCATTTAACTAGAGACCACCAAGGTAGAAAAGAACAAGGATATAGTTGCAGTAACTGAAACATGGTTCGATGATAATCAAGACTGGGAGGGGACTATATCAGGTTAGAAAAGGGGGAGGGGGAGAATAGCTCTATATGTTAGTGACAAAATAAAAGTCTACTGAAACATAAAGTAGGCAAAACACACTGAGTTGCTCTAGGTTGTCTTGAAACCCAAGGAGTCTAATATCTATGTAAATAGAATCTATAGGCCACCATCACAATGGGAAAGGCAGTATAAGGATAGGACAACTTGGGATCCAGGGATCATGGTACTGTGTAGTTTAATGAAAGCAATGGATCACAGCCAAGCCATACTAGAACAAGAGTCCTAAAATTTGAATGGATGATTTTAAGAAAATAAATGATTATGTTATAAAAACTTTGTAGGGAGTGGGAAGCCTAAGGGGAACAGAGGAACAATAAAAAGAACAATAAAAAGAGCACTGAAATAAGAACAAATTATTGTGTTGGGTATGTTAGCAAAGGGAAACAATGAAGAGATCACTATGATTCCTCACATAAGTAACAGTAAAATGAATACCATGCAGGAAAAGCAAGGACAGGAAAGAGTACCAGGAAAACTGAAAGAAGGCAATCAGAATGGCATGCATTCAAATGGAGGAGTATATTGCTCAGTCATTAAAAGCAATGACTTGTTGTGATAGAGCTGCCTTCTTAGGTATTATTTCTGGAAATGGCTAAATGTAAAACCAAACTGAAGGCTATTCCTGCATGGGTCTACTTGCATAGAAGAAGTTTGCAGGGATCTAAATCAGGGCTTCCAGCTTCAGCATCAGCATCCAGCTCAACCCCATGGATGTCTCTGCTCCCAGCAGAGGTACATTTCAAGAGCCTAAAATATCTGTGATTTGATTTACAGCATTCTTCATTTTGTCAGTTTTGTGTTCTGGCAGGATGGACAATGTTTCTGAAACTCTGATAAGACCGGAACCGCATCTATTTCAGACCACAGGCCTGTAATGAAAGATGAAATGATGATAATGCAAGGCCTTATTTGGCTTGGAAGCATCACTATCTCTGAGTCTCCCCACTTCGGGCAGGTATAGCAGTCAGATTAGATGCTGCAGCTGTGTTTGCTCACCCCAGGAGTAGCTTTGGGACAGAACCTGGACTTAAGATCAGCAGCAAATAAATGTGTCCCTTGGAAGCAGATTAAGACTATTACACTAAACTTATCTCCCCAGAAGTCTTGTAAGGGAACTGAGACTTTACTATCTCAGAGAAAAAAACTGGGATCTGGAACAGCTTTACAAGGGACTAAAATTGTTCCCACTGCTTTTCCCATTGAAAAGGAGAATACTACTATGGTTTTGGAGATTGTAGGAACCTTTACTCAGAATATATTTTTGGAAACTATGTTAAATGATTTTTTTCCATTTAGAAACTAAATTAAAATAGTTCTTCAGCATGACATAGATGTCAACTTCCAAGAAGAGGCTAACATTTCTGAAAGACATTAAGAAATGGATAGGGACCATCGTTTTCAGTTTTTATTTTGCCTAGGAATTTCAAATTTAAGAAAAACTTCAATCAGTTGAAAACTTACTTTCCCACTGATTTTTCTCTTGTTTTCCATTGACATCTTTTGTTATAACACTGAAACTCCCAGGCAAAACAAAATTAAAAATGAAGGTCTCTAGAAATGGATAAGATGCTCTCTTCTAGTACTTCTGTCTCTTCCACTTTGGTAAAAGATAATATAGAGCAGGGATTGGCAACCTGTGGTATGTGAGGCCATTTTCAGTGGCACGTCAGCAGTGGCACAGCTGAATGAAGCTTAGCTGATACTCCAGCTGCTGCTCCTATGCAAGCGGAAAGCCCTGAGCTGGCAATATACCCCCTCCCCTGTGCCGGCAGGAGTCCAGTTTAACTGATCATCATCTTCTGCTGCCAAGGGGAAAATCTCATGGTTATCGCAAGATCGGTCCCAGGGCAGCAGGAGATGACTTGGTTAAACGAGACTCCAGCTGCTGCTTACCCCACAACTCAGCCGGCCACTTATTCCTGTGGTTGCTGAAAAGAGGAAGCACCTGATGGCCACAAGCAGATTTCATCCAGCTTGCGGCTGAAGATTAAGACAGGCCTGGCAGGCTGCCGCAGAGTCTGTCCCACAGCAGTAGAAGTGAGCGTGAAGACCCCAGTGGCCCAGGCCCTGAGAATGTAAGTCTGAGCTTGTGTGTGTGTGGGGGGGGGGGGGGGGGGGGGAAGAGTGGGGCTGGATGGGAAAGAGCCAGGGTGGCAGGTGGGAGTCTAAGCCTGTGAGTGTGCATGATTGCATGTGGGAGAAAGAGAGAGAGCATGTATGTAATTACATATGGGAGAGTGAGAGAGAGCATGTGTATGACTGCATTTGTGACTGTGTATGACAATGCAGGAGAGAGAACATGTGTGTGATTGTATGTGTAAAAGTAAGAATAAGCACGTGTGTGTGATTGCATGTGGGAGAGAGATGTGCAATCACATGTGGGGGAGAGTGTGTATATGATTATATATGGGAGAGAGAGAGAATGTGTGTGTTGGAGAGTTTGTGAATGTGAGAGAGGAGAAAGTTTATGTGCGCTCTCCCCCACTCTAACTAATTTATGGCAATCTCAGGATGACTGGAAATCAAGAATTCCCAGGTAAGGAAAGTAATTTTTATCCTTTTAAGTTTTAATTATTATTGGGTATTATTTGATATGTCTGCTGTTTTGAAATATATTATTGGTGTTTGGAAATTTTTAAAAAATGTGTTTATGAGTTTTTAATTATTGGATTTTATTTTATTCATCAGATGTTTTAAAATATTTATTCTTTTCATTGGTATGGTTTTACTATTATGATTGATGTTTTATATTTCTTAATTTTGTTGTTTTATGAGGCATGGTAATGTATTTGCTTTTACACTGTTGCAGTTTCCAGTTTTTGTCTGCATGTTTCTATTTATACTTTTTTGTCATCACTTTATTCTGTATTTGGTGAAGCTCTGTATGTGTGCCTGAGGAGAAGTATTCTACTAATTAACATGCAGTTTCTGTGTAGGGATCTATAGCAGCCTGGCCTTTTCTGTTTTCTTAATAGAGAGGAGGGAGTGAAAAAGAGTTTTCTCTTCTGTTTATAATTTTTTGCTTTTAAGCTATCTGGAAGAACATAAAATTCTCCATCCTTCACAATACGGATTCCGGAAATCACATAGTACTGAAACCCTCCTCATCTCCCTTACAGACCACATATGCATGGGCCTTGACAAAGGACACTCCTTCCTGCTAGCGCTCCTTGATATCTCCGCAGCGTTTGACACAGTAAACCACTCTACCTTATTAAATCGGCTTTCAGATATAGGAATCACAGGATCAGCTCTCAGATGGTTTGACTCATTCCTCAGCAATAGAGGCTATAAGGTTAAAATCAATAACAAGGAATCACCACACACCAATTCTCCACTCGGAGTCCCCCAGGGCTCCTCCCTATCTCCCACTCTGTTTAATATCTATCTCCTCCCTCTCTGCCAACTGCTCACAATGCTAAACCTGAAATTCTGTAAATACGCAGACAACGTACAAATTTTGATCCCCGTAACTGACTCGTTGGCAATAGCAGTCAAGCAATGGGACACTTACCTGCAAATGATTAACCTTCACCTTAACTTGGTGCTTAACTCAGCCAAGACGGAACTCCTGCTTATCACCCCAGAAGACGGTCATCACCAACAGCAGTCACTTGCTAACATCCAAATCTCTCAAGCAAGAGACCTGGAAGTCATAATCGATAGACACCTGAGCTTAAAGAAGTTCATAAACCACACTACCAAGGATTGCTTCTATAAATTACAGGTGCTCAAAAGACTCAAGCCTCTACTATATCATCATGATTTCAGATCTGTTCTCCAGGCTATCCTGTTCTCCAAGGTAGATTATTGTAATTCTATTCTACTAGGTCTCCCAGCATCCACGATAAAACCTCTCCAGATGCTTCAAAATGTGGCGGCGAGAATCCTGACGAATACTAATCGGAGAGAGCACATTACACCTATACTCAAGGATCTGCACTGGCTTCCAGTTAACTTTAGAATACTTCACAAATCTCTCACTATTATTCACAAAAGCATCCACCATCAGACCCCCCCCCCTTGACCTGCTATATCCGCTCAAACTACACACCACGGCTAGACCTATGAGGGAAGCTTACAAGGGATCTCTACACTCCCCCCCCCCCCCCCCAACAAAGTCGTGCACCGATCAACCATCAGAGAACGGGCATTCTCAACAGCGGATCCTTCTATCTGGAATGCCATACCCCTGGACCTCCGGCAGGAAACTTGTCTACCAACTTTAAAAAAAAACTCAAGACATGGTTGTCGGTCAAGCCTTCCCCTGTTCCTAGACTAGCATTACTTTTGCATAATCTAGACTAGCATTTCTTTTGCAAATCCTAGACTAGCATTACGTTCGCATAATCATGACATAGTTTAGAGGTAGGCCCTTCAAGCCTCCCCACATACACATCTGTATTTAGTATCGATTTCTCCCCCTCTACATTTTCAATTCCCAGTTGTATTCCCTTGTTTTATTGTAACTTTTACTTCATCTAGTTATGGTTTAATGTTTATTGTTACTGTTAAGATCTTTGTTCTCTGTAAACCGAGTTGATTTGATTTGTATCAAGAAAGTCGGTATAAAAAAGCTCTAAATAAATAAATTAATTAAATAAGTGAGGAAAACTAATGTCAATTAAAATATGCAAGAGTTATTTGAAAGGAAATTGGCAGATCACAATGCCGACCGGCATTACCTACCCTGATTTAAATCTTGGCACATCACTTCAAAAAGGTTGCCTACTCCTGATATAATCTTAAAGAAAAAAAAATATGGGGAATTTAGTGAAGTATAAAAATCTTTGTTTGGTTCAGATCTTTTAAAGAATTATTTGGAAG
This sequence comes from Rhinatrema bivittatum, assembly GCF_901001135.1. Classification (NCBI taxonomy): domain Eukaryota; kingdom Metazoa; phylum Chordata; class Amphibia; order Gymnophiona; family Rhinatrematidae; genus Rhinatrema; species Rhinatrema bivittatum. Next base: position 716,329,858 of record NC_042616.1, read on the forward strand.
AGTGCCAAGGAATTCCAAACACTGCTTTATCTTCATTATATAAGATTTATATTTAAACAATAAATCAGGCTTAAAGAAGGTTATTACTATACCTACTGGCTAAAATAATTTAAGAGGTGCTATAGCAACTACTAAAACTTCAGATAATTTACCTTAAAATTTATGTTGTGTTCCACGCCCGCGGCTGTCCGCGGGCGCGGCCCCCTACCTCCTCCGACGACCAGGGCAGCGTCGGGGTCGACTGCCATGCCCCGAGTTCCGCACCCCCGCGTGGGCCTTCGGGCTGGCCACCGGGATCGGAGCCGTCCATGCTCCTCTCGCACGGCCGCTGCTGCTCTCCTCCGCGGTCCGGATCCAAGATGGCCGCCGCCATCCTTGGACGCGAGGCCACGCCCCTTCACCAGAGTTAAAGGGACCTCGCCCCTTTAATTGCCTGCAGCTGATTCTTACCTCCAGGGCCAGAGGAAGTATATAAGGAGACTTCCTCTGACCATTCCTTGACTTGGCAACGTCCTCCAACGCTGTCTAGTCTGCTTGCTTCGGTGAGTTCCTTGTGCTCGGACTCTGGTTCCTGTTTCGTCTTGGTGTTCCTGACTTCGGATTGGCTTACGGTGATTCTCTGGTTCCTGACTTCGGATTGGCAAGCGGTGATTCTCTGGTACACGACTTCGGACTGGTGAGCATCAACCCTCTGGCACTTGACCTAGGACTCCTTCAAGACCACCGTCTCCAAAGGCCCACCTAAGTCCCAGCGGCCCGGGTCCCTACGGGCTCCTCCTGGGAGGACCGCAGACCACCAGTGGTAAAGAGTGCTCATCCGCTCAACTCCTTGTCCGTCTCCACAGTAGCTTCTGTCTTCAGTGCCAAGGGTCAGCTGCTCTCCTCCTCTGTCCTGCCTCGCCACCCGATGAGAGAACCTACGGATCCTCCGCAAGGTGTACATCCCCTCGTCGGCCCAAGGGTCCACAAGCCTGAGCATAACAATTTAGTATCTATATCTTTACAAAATGCCACCTTACTGGATTTAGTGATTACTGATTCTGGTTTGAAAGCTGTTTTGAGTTTTATAGCTATTTTCTAATTGAGTTGTGTCAATTCTGAATCAAGTCATCAGAATCTACCTGGATGTCTCTAGAGAAACTCAGACTAGGAGAAAAGATTTTTTGAGGATTCACCAGGCAGTCCTAGCAATGGATGCCTTGCTCCTGGACCAAGAGCTGCTCTGCTGCTCAGCCTCACAGCAAGGCTTGGGCTCTTACCTGCCAGTGCCTTCCTTAGCACCTACATCTTCCAGGTGCAGTGTTACTGTGCTGTAGGGGACATCTGACCACAGCTATAGCAGTTGAAGGAATCATGATCTGGACCCAGGCAACAATAGAAGATACAGTGGGTATCTGTGATAGGCATCCTTTGCTCAAAGATGCAGGCTTTGAAGATGCTGACTGCAGACTTCTTGGCCTTTTTCATGCTTAACTTTTTGTTTTATTTTTTATTACTTAAAGTTCTGTTTGAAGGGCTGCCAAGACAATATAAAAAATATTTAAGAAGCAAAGAGGCAGTAAAAGAACACTAAGGCCAAAAAGAAAATGCAAGAGAGAGAGAGCCTCAGACATGTCTATGTAATACCACAGATGAAGAAAGAATGAAGAGCTCATGAAACAATGTATGTGCATGGGAACTCCTGCTCATGGTCAGTAAAGATTTTACTAAGGTCAGAGAGCTGGGTCCATGTCGCTACCATGAGGTGACATCACCCACATGTTATGGTTAATTTATACCTGCTTACCGCTAGAGAATGCATATAAAAAATCTTAATTAAAAAAATCAGGGGATAAAACTTTATTTAGAGATATAAATAAACAAAGTAGAACTAAAAGAGAAATACTAAGATTTAAAAGGGAGGATAGGTTTAGTGAAAAGGAGACTTTAAAAAAAGCAGATATCTTAAACAAATAATTTTTCTTGGAATTCACTCTAGATGGAGAGAGTAATGGACCAAAGGCAAAAGGCAAGGCTTTAAGGTACTATGGAGTGAACATATTAGCATTTGGTAAAGATGTAATATTCAAGGTAGTGAGTGGCACAACTGAAAGCAGACACAAGGCTATAGGACCTGATGGGATACATCTCATAGTACTGAAGAAGCTAAATGAAATATCAACTGTTCCCCTCACAGCTCTGTTCAATATCTCATTTGAAATAGGAGAAATTTCAAGAGAATGAAGAGTAGTAGATGTAGTTCTATGACACAAGGGAGAACACAAAGAAGCAGTATAATACTAAAGATATGCTGTGATACACAAAGTAATGGAAACTCTACTGTACGCAGAATGGCTTAGTACCTTGAAAACAATGAGTCAGAGGATCCTAGGCAAAATAATTTTACAAGTGAAAGATCTTCACAAATAAAACTTGACTGATTTCTTTGATGAAGTGAAAAGGATAGTAGATCTAGGGAGCACATTACATGTGGTCTACCTGGATTTCAGTAAAACAACTGACACAGGTCCGCATAGAAGACTGGCGAACAAGTTAATCAGTCCAGCAATTAGAATAATTGTTATAAACTGGGTGAAAAGTTGGCTGAGCAACAGGTCTCAGAGTGATAGGCAGTGGGGTTCACTTTGGTGAAGATAATGTTACCAGTAGTGTGTCCTTAACGATGAATAGGCTAGACGGGAAATTGTGCCTTTGATATCTACAACACAATAGATATACTAGAGAGAACAGATAAGATAAAAGTTGACTTTAAGAAACTAGAATAATGATCAAGGGTTTTGCACCTATCCTTTAATTTAAAAAAAAAAATTATACATTTGAGGTGCAGAATTCCTAAGAACAAATGCCATTTCAATGTGAAAAGCGAGTAGTCACTGGATGGGATGGGGGAATCCTTCATCTCTGATGACCTCAAGTTAGCCAGTCAGTATGACAAAGCAGGTGGAAAGCTAATAGCATATTTAGATGCATAAAGAGATGTATCACTAATATAAAATAAGTAACTATTACCACCTATGCACAGGTTTCTGATCAGATCCTACTTTGAGTAATGTGTTTGCTTCTAAAGACTCCATCTACAAAAGTACATTGATAAGTTAGAGAGAATGCAAAGGAAAGCCATCACAATGATACATGGTCTGTACAATAAGCCATATGCAGAGAGACGTAAGGAGCTAAAGAAGTATCTTCTGGAAAGGAAAGGGGAGATATGATGCAAATATCTAGCAGGCTTCAATCAAGTATTAGAACATAACATTACCCATAGAATGTAAAGCTCAAGATCACGAAATCAGCCACTGAAGCTGAAGGGAGAAGGCTCAAAAATAAACGTGAGAAAATACTTTTTTCACAGAGAGGATGGTGGGCACTTGGAATAGAATTCCAGCAGAGGTGATAGTATCCAAAACTGTGGTAGAATTCAAGCATTCAAAGGGAGAAAAAAAAAACCACAGACCAACTAAGATCTGTAACAGCAAAATAGGCAAGTAAATGTTAGACTGGATGGACCAAGTGGTGTTTATTAGCCAACATCTTATATGTTCAAATGAGGAAACGGACTACTCTTCCCTCCCTTCCCCCAATCCAGCTTGATATAATTCTGCTTCAGTGCTCAAACATGGGCAATTATCTGCTTACTGGACACTTTAGCATGCTTAAGCCCATTTAGTTCTCCTCTGGATAATTTACAGACTTTTTGTTTTACTATGCTAAGAGCAAGATATACTAAAGGGTTTTTCCCATTGTATATCTATGGGTAAAATGCTTAATACATGGCCTAAATGTCTTGGCCTCTCTGATTGTTTTGTTTTTTTTTCACAATTAACAGATGGTTAAATGTTAGCTGCCTCATTGCGGTTTTCTATGAACTTCATTACAACTTTCCAATAAAAAAAGAAATAAAACATAACACTGCAGTCACAAATGCTTCCTTCTAAAGTAGATGCCAAAGTTAAAATAAACAAATATCACTGTTTTTCTGAGTTTTATAATGAATACCATGCCTTGGGATTCAAAAGAATAATGTGTTAGACAAAAAGCTAATTAACCACCACCATACTCTACAAATACATATTCCTCTTACAGTCTGTGGATTTGTAGTAATTTAAAATACCACTAGAGGGCACCAAAGACTGTACTGCTGTGCATTTAAAACATTTACTCATTCATAAAACATATTACATGCAAATTATTTCACATCATGCAGTCTATTTTCAAAAAGCAGGCAGTTATCATATTTTTCCTTAATCGGTAAGTTCTAGTACATTAATACCAGCAAAAATTTACAATGGCTTAAGGAAAAATTCTAAACTTGTATGCTTTAAATGGTTTTGTTAGCCTTTATTGCTATTTGAAATAAGATTTTGTTATCTAAGAACGATATTTAAATATATAATAGTTTTGAATTTTAACTTTGTTGTATCACATTTTATATCCCTACCTTAAAAATGTGCCTGGCACAGAATGCACATGTCCACAAAAAATGCTGTGAGTTCCATTATTGACAGCATTTTATGTAAAGTTTTCTTTATAAAAACACTTTTTCAGCCCAAAAACAACCAATACCAAGAAAGTTAGATTGACTTATCTAAACCTAAACCTATGCAATCAATGATCTTCAAAAACACAACAGACAACTTCATGCCTTCCCATATTAAAATGAATTCAACGTTATATATATCTAGTTGCCTTTGCTTGGTTCCCCGAGACGCAAAAATGAAAACTGCAAAGGTGACATACTTGGGAGACATCAGCACAATCTTAAATCACTAAAACTGGGGCAGTGATTCAAACTTCACATTTGTAAACCTGAATCGTTTTCATGTGAACTCCCATCCCCATGACATGAAGAATACCTGCGAGTGAAGTTGAAACGAGCAGGGAAAGCATGAGGAGGTACGGCTTCAGAACATTTTCCACACCAGATCTGTAGAAGGAATGTGTGGATTTGAGGCCTGACTGTGCATGTGATGTGTGGGGTTTTGGGTGTATGAGAGGGGTGTGAGTGGGTCTGGATGTCCTGTGTGCACGTGGATGGGTGGGTGTGGGTGGTGGTATGCGATTGAGGATATGGGGAATACAGGGCTGTGTGTAGCATGGGTGTGTGTGAGGGGGGGGGGGGAGTTATCTGAGGGGATGAATAAGTAGTGTGTGTGTGTATATGTTAGGAGGCTATGTGGGTGGGGGAGGTTTCTGGAGAAGCTTTGGCATTTGTTTTTGGGGGTCTGGCTATGTGTTTGAAGGTAGTAGATGTGAGCAGATCTATGTACGTGTTTGCAGGTAGGAGTTATACATTAGTGGGTAAGCTAGAAGCATATAGGAGGGGTTGTGTGCATGGGGGTGTAGGTGTGTGGGAGTAACATGTGGCAGGATTGTGTATGTAAGGAGAGTTGTGGAGTGTGGGGATTTTTGGTGTATGGCTGTGTGTGCAGGTGGGAGTGTGACTGCAAGGATGTGAAGTTGTAGCTGGAGTGTGAGGGTGAAGGTGTTGCCATGGAGTGAATTGAGAAGTGGAGTCATTTATTTTCAGTCTCTGTGGAGGCGGATTTGGGAGGGATGTACTGTATTTGTGAGATATGTCTTAAGTGTATGTATACGAGATATGAATGTATGCAAGGTATAGTGTGGGGTGTTTTTGTGTGTAGTGGATGTATGTAGGGGTATATGTGAAGGGTGTGGGGTGGCTGTGACTGTGTGTGTGTGTGGGGGGGGGGGGGATTGAGGGTGAATTAAGAAGCTACATCATTTATTTTCCCTGTCGATTGGGGGGGTGAGGATATGGGTAATTGTGGGTGTACTGGGCGTAAATGTGTGTGTGATGTCTGTGGGATTTAGGAATGTGTGGGATGTGTGTAGATGTGCTTGTCTGGGAGCTATGGGCATGTCTAGGGGGGATATGTGAGCGTGGGCTGTGCCAGGGTGCTTGTGTGAGGGGTGTGCATAGTTGTGAGGGGTGTAATTTGGAAGTACAGTTTTGTGCCATCCTTTGCCAGTTTTATCAATTATTTTCCCTGTCTTTCTCTCTGTCTCTCTTTGCCTGTGTTGCTCTAAGGCAAAGTGCTGGAGGGTGGGAGCAATTGGAAAGGAGCACTGGTCAGTATTTCTAACATTTCAAACAGCTTCTAACAGTTTCCCAGAGAAAGCAAAGGGGATTTTTGTTTTATGGAGGCTCACTTCTCTGAAAATACTGATCTGATGGTTTTGGTTTTTAAATTCGGCACAGGTATTCACATTTTCTTCCTGCATGCCAAATCTGGTGAATTTTCAACCCTTTTCTTGGAGAGTAACCTTGCCTATAGACAGGCATTGATCCCTTTTACATAATTCTTCCCAACATTCTGTATGCTGGAAAGCATAAAAATGTGGAGAGTAATGTTGGCAGCCAATTTGTGTAAACTCCATTCACTGGCATTCTTGATGACAGAACTGGAGCAACAGGTGCCTGCCGAAGATAAGCAACAGACATTTACTCAACACCAGGTCTACAGCAAAGTGCATTCATTCAGTCGCGATAGCACACAGTACACTAACATGAAGGAAATATTTTGTCCTTATGGTTGGCTGTATATAGTATCCTGAACTGTAATATGAGTAAAAGGTATCTCACAGGATATCAATCCTGGCATGCAGAGAATTTACCATCTGATATTCTAGTCCTGGGTCTCTCCTGAGAAATGACTGTCACTCATGTGATGATTCTAGGTTCTAAGTCAGCGATAGCCAACTTTGGTCCTCGAGAGCCACAAACAAGGCAGGTTTTCAGGATATCCACAATGAATATGCATGAGATAAATAAGCCCACAATGGAGGCAGTGCATGCAAATCTATCTCATGCATATTCACTGTGGACATCCTGAAAACCTGGCCTGTTTGTGGCTTTTGAAGACTGATGTTGGTCACCCCTGGTCTAGGCTGAGCCCAGCAAAATTATCCTACTTGGCACCTTAACTAGGATTTGAACCCAGGCTTGAGAGCTTGTGCATTTATCCACTGCATCATTGCATTTTATTACTGTCAGCTGCAATAAGTAGTAATACAGCAGGGCCTACAAAGATATCCAGAAAGTACCTATCTTTCTGCAATAGACTCCCCCCTTCATCTTCTTGTAAAAAGTCCATTTTTAAAGAGGAAGTCTCAAACTGTGAAGTATAAAACTAAAAACATTCACTCTCCATTTTAGGTCTTATCTACTTTGAAGATATTCTGTTTCATATGACAAAAAAAATTAACAGTTAAACAATGAAATCTGAACAAAAACATTTATTTTCAAGTGCTTCCTACTACCATAATGCAATGTATGAGGCAGTGTATAGGAATAACAGGAAATGAGAGCATTATTTTGATGCTATAATTTTATGTCAGGGAAGAGGAGAGAAAAATGAACGTGAAAAATGTAGAACAAAACTAAACAAGTCTACTACGGTTCTAGCTTACAGATGTCATTTGGTAGCCAGAAAGTTGCATGTTGAAATGTCAAGATCAACAACAACAACAACAACAAACCTCTACCCTTTCACACACTGTATTCCAGCGTACCTTATTCGTGAACCCACAAAACCAAACACAATTGTAACACTGGTAATTGATTCATATAAATCAATATTGCCAAATATATGTAGGCCCCTCACTCTAAGGGTCTGTCACCATCATACAGACTCCTAATTAGGTATAGGGCCACCTTGCTTTAATTATAACGTTTTTAACTTTTTTGTAATTTTTTCTTTTTTTAAAATGTCAAGCAAAATGATCGATGATGGGCATTAAATCACCGCTGTACATAGCACAAAGGTGTCAAACGATACGAGAGGAATCGCAATACTCATCTGTTGTTGCCAAATTTTGGCTGATGTCCCTCTCCCCGACACGCGCGTGTTTCGAACCCAAAGTTCTGCCTCAGGGGGATATCCTTCTGTATCTGAAACTTCACGAATTACCCAGCTTCAAACCGCGATTTGCCTCCTTCATTCTCTCAATTTTTTGGCTTTTTTTAGAGCTGTCTCCATTTTTCGGCGGCCGAGTCTCGCCGCCCTTGTATTTTAAATGGCGTCCCATTGAAGTGAAACTTATATATCCTGGACCGGAACTGACGTCATCATACACAGTTTTCCTTCACGTCGGAAGTCCCTTGGGCGTCCGTATCGTCTCCAAACAGTGTTATCGTTTAAAACCACGATTTCACAGTGCTCAGAAGAGCATCTATTTGTATATCCAAATGAGCATTGATTGATATTGATTCCCTTGGACTCTTCTACCCGGTACGTCATAAACGGACGTGATAGAGGACTCCTTCTTTTTGGGCAGCCCTGTATCTCAAGTTATGTTAGACGCAGACGGTGAAGCCTTAAAATGCTCATTTGGATATACAAATACAAATGAGCCTTAAAATGCTCATTTGGATATACAAATAGATGCTCTTCTGAGCACTGTGAAATCGTGGTTTTAAACGATAACACTGTTTGGAGACGATACGGACGCCCAAGGGACTTCCGACGTGAAGGAAAACTGTGTATGATGACGTCAGTTCCGGTCCAGGATATATAAGTTTCACTTCAATGGGACGCCATTTAAAATACAAGGGCGGCGAGACTCGGCCGCCGAAAAATGGAGACAGCTCTAAAAAAAGCCAAAAAATTGAGAGAATGAAGGAGGCAAATCGCGGTTTGAAGCTGGGTAATTCGTGAAGTTTCAGATACAGAAGGATATCCCCCTGAGGCAGAACTTTGGGTTCGAAACACGCGCGTGTCGGGGAGAGGGACATCAGCCAAAATTTGGCAACAACAGATGAGTATTGCGATTCCTCTCGTATCGTTTGACACCTTTGTGCTATGTACAGCGGTGATTTAATGCCCATCATCGATCATTTTGCTTGACATTTTAAAAAAAGAAAAAATTACAAAAAAGTTAAAAACGTTATAATTAAAGCAAGGTGGCCCTATACCTAATTAGGAGTCTGTATGATGGTGACAGACCCTTAGAGTGAGGGGCCTACATATATTTGGCAATATTGATTTATATGAATCAATTACCAGTGTTACAATTGTGTTTGGTTTTGTGAAATGTCAAGATCCCCAGAATGAATGATAGGCTGCAGGTTCAATGAAATTGGAACTATAACACATGGTAGTGAAAAGATCCATCAAAAAAAGCAGGTACACACAACACACATATACTCACGGCCCTAAAATCCCTCTAACCCCAGAGAATCCACATCTCAGGCTCAAATTTAATACATAGTATTTTTCCCAGTTGGTAAAAGTGCATGCACTCTGTAATAGTGTATATACTTTTACCAAACAAGAGGTTTGACCATGTTCCAAAGCACACTGTGTATAAGTTTGCACCCATGAAAAAAGAAAAAAACAGTTACTTACCTGTAACAGGTGTTCTCAGCGGACAGCAGGATGTTAGCCCTCACAGATGCCCAACCCGGAACTTTGATTTCAAAGATTCTAGAGCTTTCAATCATGCCCTACTGAGCATGTGCAGTTGTAGTTACCATCCTGCCTCAGAGGCAGAGTCCCTCAATCTAAGATATAGTTAATACATGGAGAAACCAACTCCCAAGGGAGGTGGTTGGGTTTTGTGAGGACTGACTTCCTGCTGTCCTCGGAGAATACCTGTTACAGGTAATCAACTCTGCTTTCTCCAAGGACAAGCAGGATGGCAGTCTTCATATGTGGGTGATTCCCAAGCTATAGGCTATCTGCACAGAACAAAGCAGGGAACCCAAAGACACAGTCAGTCATTTGCCTGTCAGGCAGTTGACCCAAAAATGGGTCTAGGCGGGAAGAGAGTTGGATTTTACAAAAGAATGTAAAGAACAGATTGAGACACAAATACCCTGAAGCGTTGCAGAGGCACCTAAGGCAGGGCATGATGTACAGTCCAGCGAGAAGCATACTTTACCTCATGGGACTATTACAGTCAGGATTTTGGATCAGCCAACCCTAACAAGAAAAGTAGGTTTATATCCTCCTGGATACAGGAATAGGCCTAGAAAATGAACCAAGAGAAGAATTCTTGAACGAAGACCGTACAGTTTCCTTTGGTATCAGAAACCACCAAAAAAACAACTGGGGCCAGAGAGCCCTCCAGAAAGAAACTATGGGCCACTAGCATCTAAGGACATAATGCATTTGCAGGAATGCTTTCAATGACTGGTTGGTAGACGCAATGGGCAGAAAAACCCAAGCAACACTTGGAAGAAGCGGCAATAGCTGCCAGGTCTGTGGCACACCTTACCTGCGAAACCACCGGACAGATCTGATCACCCAGAACAGATGTCAAGAGTGTCAGGAGATGAAAGTCAATCCCTAAATGGAATCACTAACCTAAAAACCCCCAAGTAGGGAGTTAAGCTAGGCCTGAAGCTCACTCATGCTCACTCTCCACCCTGTCAAGGGTAGGCCTATCCATCCTGTCCACAGGATAGTTCAGGTGAACAGAGAGGTACTTTGGTCAACCCAATGAAGTATGAAAAGCTAAAGGCAGTACTTGCCAGAACTTGGCAAAAAAAAAAACAGGGAAAAGGTAGTGAACCGATCCCTGCAGATATATATTAAGATATACCACAAATGCCCTAGCTTTTCTCCCCCCACCACACAACATTCCGACCAGAAGTCAGAAGAAGCAAGTAACACAAGGAGGAAAAGCTGAGGCTGCAAGAATAAGAAAAAGCCGTTAGACTGTATTTGTCAACCCCACCAAAACACTCGCTACTGATTCCAATAGAGAGTTACCCCCCTCCCCCTCCTGAGGTAGACCTCTCAGCTTGATAGGTACAGCCAAAACTGAAAGAAAACCTCCTGGGGAAGAAATCCACCAATGGCAGAAAGCAGGGATGCTGCAAGTACAAACCCCTGTAGAAACAGGATATATTTACCAACCTGGGAACCTGAAGGGTACCAGGGTCAGAGTAAGGTGGGTCTGATCTCGGAACAGACTGCCCAACAACCTGGCCTAGGTCATGATTATGTATACTTTCCCCAAGCAATCATGAGGTCAAGTAGGTGGAATAATGGTTGCATGAACCAGGACCTCCCAAAGGGAAGCCCCACCGACAGGGATATCCCTAAAAGGGGGAAGGCATAGCTTGCAAACTACTGCAACAAAAGTGTAGCACCTCTGTTGCAGGGTCCCTATTCTCCTAACTCACACAACCATGGAGATGGCAAAACATTCAAAGGCATACCTGCCAACTGGGATGCAAATGGACCAGAACTCTCCTCACTTAGGTAGGGTCCTACATGCAAGAAAGACTGGCAAGAATATTCATCCGCGAAGACTGCACATTATGTTCAGCAGGTATTAAAAAGGTGACTCTAGCATGGTAGAAACCCGTAATCTTCACCGGGGAAGCTGCCAAAAAGGGAAGACCCAGGTATGATGGGGAGACTGAATCCAGAACTCCCTCACAAAATACACCTGCTGCGTCTTAGGATGACCTAGGAAAGAGCACTTACACCTGACTTGCTCTCGGATCCCACGGGGAACAGAGAGCGACTACCAGTCAGAGATAATGAAATTCCTTTTTTGGGAAACAGAGAACAAGGGCCACCCCTTGTAGGGGTGGATAACCCAGCATCCAAGGGGGAACCCATAAGGATTGCCTCTGGAAACCCAATCATATCTCCCCTTTCCGAAGGAACAGGAAAGCAATGGGAATCAGGGCTTCCAGATCCCGAAAACCCTTTCTACTTTCCAGGGGAGAGTGGGGTATTGTCACTGATGGCTGAGATTCATAAGCAACCAAATCGGCCACAAAATGGGTAGGCTACCAGTGTAATCCATGGATGAGCGAGAATGGTCCAACAGCCAATGCCATCACCCCAACGCCTGCAGGTCCTGGTGTGCAAGGAGGTGCACCGATTCAAAAGAATTGAGGTTCTAGCTTGGCTACGTCCCTGCAAGGGACAGAGCCCCAGAGGCTTCCTCCCCTAAGGGGAGTTAACCTAAGCTAACATCAGATGGGTTAAAAGACATATCCCTCTTTTGTGGGAGGGAAAGACTCCCAAATACTACCCCTCCTGGTATCCACGCCCCTAGTGGTTTGACCAGAAATGCAGTCTCAGGTCAGTGTTGTGGCAGCAGTGCACAATCTGTTGGCTTGCCACGAGGGAAACACACACATACACCTACACTAGAGAGCAACTGAAGCCATCCGCTTTTAAAAGTGTGATGACCAATACTCATGCAGTGGTACCCCATCTTGTGGATGGCAGCTCACATATGTCCATCGCCGCGCTTGTGGGTAGAATCCTACAGCACAGCAGGGACCGAGCACCTGTTAGAGTTGGTGGCAGTGCACTGCCAAAAAGCAATCCAAGCGTGTATAACGGCGTCCTCCTTGCTAGTGTCCCATCGCATTCTAAGGTGCAAACAGACAAAGAAGCTGATACTTTGATGTAATGATATGAGCCTGCTATTTCTGGCACAGCACCAACAGAGAGAATGCCGCCTGTCAGCACCTGAGGCACTTGGAGGAGACAACCCCCACCGTACCCGACTGCGCATGATTCACTCCACTGTTGCACTAACTTCTAATGGAGTCAGTGTGTACAGTGTGATGAAGGCGTACTCAGTGCCACTGGAGTTCTGACTATGGCATTCCCTGGTGGGGGGTGGTATTGCCCCCTTGGTACCCACAGTACCTGACAACACTCCAAAAAGCTGATTGCAGCCCTTGAATTGGGGTAAAATATGGCTCACCACCCTTTCTGTCAAATAATGGTGGAAGAAAAGCCCATGGTAACTGATAATGTGTTAATGCTACAGGCTTGACAGTGTCCATGCCAATGCCTATGGCTGACACCCGCCTTGAAGCAACTCTGGCCCTCAGCATTACAGACAAATATGACTGATAGCCTCCATGACGCTTGATGGTGTCAAGGGTGAACCTGCACCTTGATGGCATCAAGGGCAGATCCGATGGCATTAAGGGTGATCATGGCGCTTCATGGCAGTCCTGGTCCCCAATGCGGTTTAGATCACGACACTCAAGGTTGCTTGCCTAGGCTCCTGCTCACCCTCTCTCATAAGGAGACTGCAAAGCTACCAAAGGCAAGCAGGAGGGGAGTCTACGTCATCCAGGGCTTCTGCTGTGGTGACTAGTTTCTTAGAATGTGGGGAGAATGAGTTCTTCCCCCCACCAAGGAATGGTGCCAGTCAATCCCTTCACTATCTGTGCCTCCGTTGATGCCTATCAATTGGTGAAATGACATGGAACTCCTGTTTGGGTAAATCTCAGGAGTTCCCAGGTTCAGTGGCTTACATTGATCACCCACAGACTGCATTCTATCAGACCTGTCAGTACCAGACAAAGGCAACATAAACAGACAAAGAAAGGAGAAGACACGGAAACTAAACTGCAGATGCAGTATTTATTTATTAAGGAACAAAATTAGACTTTGCCAAGCTGCATAGCGACTAAGGCATGCCGTGCAGCTGGCAGAAAGTCAAAAGGAAGAGAAAAAATAAAATAATAAAAACAAGAACTACTGAAAGGAAAAGAAAAAGAAAAACAGCTGCCGCTCCAGAAAAAAAATCAAAATATAAAGTTTAAGGAGAGAGTAAAGCTTAATACCGCAACCATACGGCTCCATGGGGGGAAAAAAAAAAAAAAGAATATGGGACTCTGTGTCTAGGGGGTAGGGTGATAACTACAGTTGCACATGCTCAGTAGGGCATTTTGAAAGCTCTAGAATTTTTTAGATCAAAGTTCTGGGCCAGGTTCCATCTGATGATGTCACCCAAGCGTGAGGACTGCCATCCTTCTTTTTCTCGGAGAAAATTTTAATTATATTTCCACTTTAATTATGATTCCTAAAGGCCAATATTGGGTGGGCAGGAAGAGGATCGTTAAGGAACTAGAATCCAACATCAAATGGTTTGTAAAGGCAGTGCAAATATCTGGTTTTTTGCACATGATATGCACACACAACATATTTTTCACCTCAATGAAGAACGCTGAGCTTCATTATTTCTAACAGTATTATAAGGTTCCACTATAAAGTTATTATTCTAAGCCGCACTTTTAATAGAGAACATTTGCATTTCTTTTCTAAAACAAATAGACAAATCTATTATAATGCTCCTGTCTGACCAGAAAAATGCAAAAGGTTACCATATCAGCAGTGGCCACAAGGAAGCAGTATTATATATTTAAATAATGATTAACAAACATACAAACATTGCAATTGGCTTTTATATATATATTAGACAGGCTCAAGATCCCATAATTAAAGAGACAGCAGTCCTCTACCAATTCTGCAAATTCCTTGACTCTAACAATATCCTTAGTCAATAACAATTTGGGTTTAGGAAACATCATAGTACTGAATTACTACTACTTTCTAGCTTTGACACAGTGAGATAGGGTTTCGATCGGGGCTCAGCTTTCCTTCTATGTCTTCTCGACATCTCCTCAGCATTTGACACAGTGGACCACTCTATTCTACTAACTAGGCTGTGCTTCTTTGGTCTAAGTGGTTCAGTCCTATACTGATTTTCCTCCTACCTCACTAATAGGTCTCAAAAATTCCACACTAAATCTACTAATTCTTCTTCCACAACTCTTACATCTGGGGTTCCCCAAGGATCTGCCCTCTCTGCTCTATTAATGTCTACCTAACATCTAGTTCATTACAAGCTCTACGCTGAGAATATCCAATTTTTTTTCCCCTGAAGGAAACATGGGCCCTAACTGAATCATTTCTCTCCCACTACCTGAAGGCCATTCAAAAATGGCTCCATTGTAACAAATTAGCACTGAATATCTCTTAAGTCAGAAATCATGGTCTTCTCATGGAACCAAGTCCAAAGCACTCCTGACTACTTCTTATTTGATTCTCACTGTATTACAATCTCTCAATCTGCTTATAATCTAAGAGTTATATTGACCCCTCTCTTTCTTTACCTGACTGTTACCAATTCATCTTTTTACAAACTGCGCCTATTCCGCCACCTGAAACCTCTCCTGGAGCACTCTGAATTCTGATCTGTCCTGCAGTCTCTACTTTTCTCTGATATAGATTACTGCAACTTCCTTTTAATAGGTCTCCCAGGATATGTTACAGATTATACAAAACTCAGCAGCAAGACTTCTACTAGGCCTTCCTGCCGCCACCATCAAACCCCTCCAGATTCTACAAAACTCCGTGGCCAGGGTCATAACCAATACACGCAAAAGAGACCACATCACCCCCATCTTAAAGGACCTGCACTGGTTGCCCATTTCCTTCCGCTCACAATACAAAACCCTTACCGTCCTTCACAGCTCATTATACAATCACAATCACAACTGGCTAGATGAAATGCCACGCTTCCGATCTACCAACTGCCCCACAAGAACCACCCACGCAGGCACCCTCCACACCCCGTCCCTCAAATCTGCGCATCTAGCTTCCACCTCTCTATCGCTGGTACTGCCCTTTGGAATCCCCTCCCCACTTTCCTCCGTTTAGAACCTTCCATACATATATTTAAGAAAGGCGTCAAAACATGGCTTTTCAAGCAGGCCTACCCTGAAGAGAACCAAACATAGACTGTCTCCCTTGTTTAGCTCCACCTTTTGCTCTTTTTCCTTTTCCATCCTTTCATGCCCCTCCATACTTCTAGCTCCTCCCCTGCCCTACCTCTCCTTTTCAGCCTTCTCTACCGCCAAAATTGTTACATTGAGGACAGTAACCATAACTGACAAGATGTTTTCTCAGACATAGATTGTGCCACTCAAATGTACATAAATGTATATAATTCCTTGTATATATACTTTTTCCTCTTGTTTCGCAGTTCCTCTCTTTTTCAATCTTTATTACCTCTCCATCCCCTTCGTGCCACCCTCCCCCCTATCGCTCTTCCTCTTACCCTCCCCCCCTTTTTCCTGTTTATTGTTTATTGTAATTTTCCCTCCTTTCAGTTCAATGTAAACCGGCATGATGTGTTCCATGAATGTTGATAAAGAAAAGTTCATAAATAAATAAATAAAATAAAATAAATAACTGGACTCCCATATATTAACATATTATTCCAGTCCTTGAAAGATTACACTGGCTCCCAATCTCACACCGCATACAAAACAAGCTTGAAATGATTATTCACTCATCTATAGACAATATACACTTCATCTGGATCTCTTCGATACTGAAAATCCACACCCCCTTCATGGTTCCTCAGGTCAGCAAACCTAATGTTACTCAATTTTCCATCTTCAAAGCTGGCCCATTTGATGAAACCAGAGAGCGGGCCTTCTCCTCAGCAAGTCCTCTCCTGTGGAATAGTCTACCAAAGGAAGTGAGGTGCCTCTGCGAAAGAGCTTTCTTTTAAAAAGCATTAAAGATCCACCTCTTTAAAAGCACTTTTCCAATATGAAACAACAATTTATACTCCCCACGTGACTCACTTCTGGAGTTCCTTTAGCCACCCTGATTTGCCTGTAAATCTTCCCTTGTGGTTCCTAAGGCTCACGTTATCCTATGCTCGATATTATTCATAATGTTTTAACTTCTTAATAATGACTTTCAGAGACACTGAAATTGAAACTGAGCAGGAAACAGTTTTCCAGTAAACTGGAGGATATATAAAAGGATAAAGTGATAAGGTAGTAAGAGAATGTAGAAGTTTCCTGTTGGCTCTGGTGATTTGGGGTGACATTCTTTTTCCTCAGTGATGGAGTCCATGGGTTTCCATCAGGTGGTCATGGGTTCAAATCCCAAGGACTCTACATTGAATAATAAGCTACAGAACTATAATGAATGTGGAACCCTCACAAAGTAGTACAGGAATTTTGGAAATAAAGTTAAAGTTGCATACCTGCAAGAAGTGTTATCTAAGGGAGCAGGATCTAAGACCTCACAGACAGGTGATTTCATCCAATGAAGCACAGGCTGATGAAATTTACATCATAGCTTCTAGAAGATTTGTAATGCCCTACTGAGTATGTGTGCGCTGTCCCACATCACAGATATTACTTGGGACCCTCTTCAGTTTTCATTTACAGTTGTGTGTAAAAGTATAGGTACCCATGTTAAAATTGTTTGCTTCAATGAATCTCTAGTGAACAGAAGCTGACAAAACTTCTACGTGGTACAAGACTAAATACAACATCGTTCTTCAAATTTAATGCAAAATTACTATTTACCTGATGATTTTAACAGACTGAAAATAATAAAACAGTGAATATGGCATATGAAAAAGTTTGCACAACCTTCCAGTTGATTGCTTCTTTTTTTAAAAGAGTTAATAAGGTCGAAAAAGTTGATTGACTCATTAGGTCTTCGGTTAGTCAGGTGAAGATAATTTCATGGTTGAACAAATATTCTGACCCTTCTAACCTCTCAAGTTGCAATTGTTATTCTGACTATGTTCAACAACCATGGACTCCTCTAAGCAGTAGCTGTCTGACCATTTGAAAATGAGGCTAATTCACTTTTACATAGCGAGGCAAGAAATTTCTCAATGCTTCTAAATAAAAATGTCAACTCTTAACACTGTTAAAAAATGAAAGTTACATGAAACTGTTGAGACCAATAACAATCTCTGATAGAAATGCCTGAAAACTGGTCAGATCTGCAAATCAAAACCCAGAAATCACTGAAATTGACCAGCTAAAAAATTTAGGTAACACTGTCCATAGTATAGGTTTACTTACATAATAATGATCTGCATGGAAGAGCTATCAGTAGGAAACCTTTTCAATGACCTTTTCTCAAACATCATCATGTAAAGTATGTAAAACAAAACCTTGATAAACCTGTATCTTTTTGGAACAAAGTGCTTTAGACTTGTTAGTCTCAAGGGCGATGTGGACCCTTAATCCAGAGATAAGGTTGGAGCTCCCTAGTGAGCAAGCGCATTAGGCCCACACTTTCGGTTGGCAAAGCCCAAAAGCAGGACCAACTGGAGCTCTCCCTATAGCAGCCGCCTTTAAGGTAAGTAAAACATTAATTATTTGTACAGAAATGGGAAAAAAGGGAAATGTCTAGAAAGCTTTGCAGACTAATGTTCATTTTATGGGAAATAAACCTGATCTAGAGGCAGTTATGGAAGAAGCTGACTTGGATGTAGTGGTTGTCACAGAGATATAGTACACAGAAAAGCATGGCTGGGATATAGTTATTTGAGACCTAGGTACATTTGGGAACAATATTTAATTGAAGAAGCAGCAGACAAAAAATGGAGATAAGTTGCATTCAATTTTAATTGCATTAAAAAAGAAAACATTTCAAGACTCATAAATTTGGAGTCATCTAGAAATAAGAGTATAACAAATGTGTGACCTATGATTATATATAAGGCTAAATGCACTGACAATTACTTCAATACACTGAAGCAAATGAAGCCTACTATGATGGTCACAAAAAGATGCTAAAAGAAAATTACTTGAGACTAATGTGGGAGCCATTTGTATTGAGATATAGTTTTACCAGACTACAATCTATTCAAGAAGGACCAGGTAGAAAGAAAGGGAAGAGGTGTTGCACTATATATAAAAAAAAATAGTATAAAAGCAAGGAAACTGCAGGGCTTACAAGTTAAGATGGAAGATACTGTGGGTAATAATCTGGAAGGGAGAAAGTGAACATCTGTTTATATTGGTGTAATATGCTGACCTCCATCGCAGATAGAAAAAATGGATAGAGATTTAATGGAGAATAGTCACAAAATTGCTATGAAAGGGGAGATGCTATTGCTAGGAGATTCCAATCTGCCAGATATTGAGTGGACATACCGACTGAAGGGTCTTCTAGAAACAGGAGAGGTCCTGGATTCTCTGCACAGAGAACTGTTCTGTCAGCTGGTAATGGAACCCACACAAGAAAGGACAATACTGGACCTTACCAACAGGGACAGTGTTTCTGATGTTATAGTGCACAAAACTCTGGGATTCAGTGATCACTAGATAGTTTAGTTTAGTATTGGAGTGCAGGAGAAGAAGGTTCATTGTAAGGTGAGAGCTCTAGATTTCAGGAAAACTAACTGTAAAATGGGAGGAGTACCTCAAGGAGACATTAACTGGATGGGAAAATAAAGGGGAAGCAGAAGAGCAATGGGAAAAACAAAAAGGAGATATTATAAGGGCAACTAAACTTTTTGTTAGGAGAATAAATAAAGGAAAGAGGAAAAAGATGCCACTCTGGTTTTCTAAACAAGTAGCTGAAAAGTTAAGAGAAAAAAAAAGTTAATTTTCCTAAACTATGAAAGATCGCAGAATGAGGAAGACCGGCAACAATATCTAGAAAGGCTAAGAGAAGCTATGAAAGAGGTCAGGAAGGCAACAATTCAAATGGAAGAAAAAACAGCAAATATGGTAAAATGGGGGGGGGGGGGGGGGGGCAAGACCTTATGTTAAGATATGTTGGTTATAGAAGAGAGTGCAAAAGTGGTATTGTGAAACAGAGGAGGAGGAGAGGAATATGTAGAGGATGATGAAGAAAAAGCAAAATTGCTAAACAAATATTTTGTTCACTATGCAAAAGGACAGCAGCAAGGCCACATAAATCTAACACAAATAAGATTGGAAATGAGACAAATTTCAACCAATTTTTGGAAAAGTATGTACGTGAGGAGCTAGGTAAACTTAAAAATAGATAACGTCATGGAACTGGATAGGATACATCAGAGGGTATTAAGGGAACTTAGAGACGTTTTAGCAGTTCCGCTGGCTGAACTTTTCAATTTTTTTATTTTTTAAAGTCAGGAGTAGTTCCAGAGGACAGGATATAGGCGGATGTGATTCCTATTCACAAATACTGAAGTAGAGAGGAGAAAGAGGATGGGAACTACAGATCAATTAATCAGACCTCTGTGATGAGCAAATTCATAGAATTGCTGTTAAAACAGAGGATAGTGCAGTTTTTGGAATCCAATAGATTGCAAGAAGTGAGGCAGTATGGTTTTGACCAGTGAGTTGAATCAGGGAGAGCAATAGATGTAGTATACTTACATTTCATTAAGGCCTTTAACACAGGCAACTTATAAATGCATGACCACCTATTATATGCACCAGTGACTGGGTTAGGAACTGGTTGAATGGGAGGTGAAAAAAGACAATGGTAAATGGAGTTCACTCCGAGGAAGGGGGCTTTGCTAGTGGAATGCCATAGGGATTCCACTGGTCCTTGGACCAGTGGAATCCCTATGGCACTGGTCCTTGGACCAGTTCTTTTCAACATTTTTGTGAGCAATCTGGAGAATGTATTAATGGAAAATGTTTATCTTTTTGCCAACGATATCAAAATCTGCAAAAGGGAAGACAGCCAGGAAGGTGTAAAAAAAACATGAGGTGGGATCTAGCAAAGCTCAAGGATTGGTTTAGGGTCTGGCAGCTAAGATTTAATGCTAAAAAATGCAGGGTTATGCATTTAGGTCGCAAAAACCCAAGGGCGAGATACAGTATAGGGGTAAAATTCTTCAGAGCACAAAACAAGAGCAAGATCTGAGGGTGTTTATATCTGATGATCTTAAAGTATCCAAACAAAGGGATAAAGTGAAGGTAAAAGCCAGAAAGATGCTTGGCTGCATAGGGAAAGGAATGGTCAGCAGAAGAAGGGATTTGATATTGCCCCTGTATAGGTCCCCTGGTGAGACCTTATTTGTAATACTGTGTACAATTCTGGAAACCACAACTTTGAAAAGATATAAATCAGGTGGCGTCAGTCCAGAAGGTGTCTACCAAAATGATCAGTGGTCATCTTTCTAAAGCATAGGGAACAGAATTAAAGAACTAAACATGTATACCTTAGAGCAGTGGTTCTCAACCTTTTTTCGGTCGGGCACACCTCACAGATGGCTCTCACATGCGTGACACACTGAACATGTGACCATCACCAGGCTAAATGTAAACAAACCCTCTGCATTCCACAGGAACCCCCTCGACCCCCAACAATGGGTGCAGAGCAGAACTAAGACATTCCCTGTTCAATTTACCATGCAAAAAAAAGATATTTCTGGTGACATCTCAATAACAGCAACAAACACTCTCTCCTACCAGGTGCAATAGCCTTCCTTATGAAAAAACAGTAATTTATCACCAATGCATGTTCTATTGAGAAAACACAACAAATAATATTGATACAAATGCCTACATGCTAGTAAAATACTTCACCTCGGTCACACAGATAGAATCAACCTTCACCAAGTACAGAAAAACTACAAATTACAAATATGGAAACAGAAACTGGAATGGAAACCCAAAAAAGCCACTCTGCATTCTGTGCAAAACAAAAATATAGCACCTAACAGACTTCCAGGATCTGAAATAATGTACACAAACTAATGTGCACAAAGTTACACCTGCATTATGGAATTCAAACAATGACAACCCTACCTACGAAAGGCAGCACTGCAAAAATTACACCAGGCCCTAAACACCAATACACCTCCTATTAGGAAAACAGAACAAGCCAAGCTGCTATAGATCCCTACCAAGAAACTATAGACTCGCAGAACACTTTTAGCTGAGTCACACACGCAGAACACAGACAGATTCTCATCAAATACAGAATAAAGTGACCCTAAAGCTAATGTTTTTGTTTTTGCATTGTTTTACTGCATACAGAGTTTGGCTCCTTGCTGTTTCCAGTTCAGTTTTTGTCTCCACATTTATTCCCCAAGAAATATAAAATAATTCTAAAACTAGAATATGTTTCAAAACAACTGATAAATGGAACATCCAATCATTAAAAATTTTCAAAATTATTAAAAATTTAACAGCAGACACATCACATAATACCTAATCATTAAAATGGCAGTCAATCAAGAAAGATAAACCTAAAAAGTCATCTTTACTTACCCTCTCCAGTAACTCTCCTACTCCTTTCCCTTGAAGGCCAATAGCACACACCAGAAGCAGCAAGGGCTGCTGAAGCTCTGTCCTCACGCTCTTCTTCCTTAGGGCCCATGACTCGACACAGACACACACACACGTCACCTGCCTGACCAATCTCTGTCTCACACACACAAACACACCAGTCACATCTCTGACTAATTTCTCTCTCTCACACACACACACACACACACACCCACACCAGTCACGTCCCTAACCAATCTCTTTCTCTCACACACACCAGTGACTTTCCTGAGCAGTCTCTTGCTCTCACACATTTCTATTACTTACACACACATTCTCTCATACACTTATACACATGCTGGCTCTCTCTCTGTTTCACTCACCCCCAACCACAGCACACACAGCAGCTATAACACAAGGTAGCCGTTATGCTGCTATTAAAAGCAGAGTCCTGACAGGCTGGGAACTGCAACAGGAGTGACCTCCCCAGCCCCACAGCGCTAAGAAGGCAGCACTCAGCTGTTTGCTTGTGCTGCGATTGATCGTGGCACAGAGCAATCAGCTGAAAATATAATTCTATGCTTTTCTCCCTACCCCAGCCTTTTTTTTTTTTTTTTTGCAGTTTGATTATTATTATTAATTTTATATTTTCTTGCTGCTGCCCCGCTGGCGAGAGAAGGGGAGGTCGGAGCTGCAGGGGGGGGGGGGGGGAGGCAGCAGCGCCGTACTCCTGCAGGCCCTGGAAAAGTGGCCAGCCAGCATCGAATGCGATTTCTGCAGCAGCAGCATGCATGGATAGCCTTTTCTTCTTCCCGCATGCCCGGTAAACATCACTTCCTCTTCTGGGCCAAAGGGGCGGGAAGAAGAAAAGGTCACGTTCCTGTTGCTGGCTTCCACAAACACTGCTGCCATTCTCCTCGGGGCTTGAATGTGCTGATAGCCCTGGCAGGAACGGCAGCAGTGTTTGTCTCGCTGAGGTGAAGGGGGGGGGAGAGCAGCGGGTGAGTGACACACCTGCCAGTGCTTTGCAGCACACACTGGTTGAGAACCGCTGCCCTAGAGGAAAGGCTAAATAGAAGAGATATGATTAAGACATTTAAATACCACCATGCACAGGTTGCAGGCCTCTTTCAAGGGAAAGGAGGTTTTAGAACAAGAGATAATAGGATGAGGGTGAAAGGTTGTTAATCAGCAATAATCTAAGGAAATATTTCTTCATTGAGAGGGTACAGCCTCCCCATGGAGAAGTTGGAGACAAGAGCAGTATCTGAAAGCATGGGATAAACATAGGCGATCTCTGAAGGAGTGGTGGGGATTGTAAAGCTAAATTAATTGAGAGGCTGGGTAGACTAATTAGGCCATATAGTCTGGGGTCTGTCATCACGTTTTTTGCTTGAAAAGTATAAAAAATAATTTTAAGTTACATGCAGAGACAGTAAATATACATAGAAACATAGAAATGATGGCAGAAAAGGACTAAATGGTCCATCCAGTCTGCCCAGCAAGCTTATGGTAGTAACTATTGGCCATACAAGCCACCTTTATAATTATCAGTTTCCCAGACTTTCAAAGTCAGGGACCTTGTTGGTTGATGTTTTGAGTCCAATTTCCCATTACCTCTTGCCATTGAAGAAGAGAGCAATGTTGGCGTTGCATCAACAGCATAAAGCCTTCTTGCCATATCAGCAAGTTACTCCTATGCTTGTTTTCCCAGACTGTGCAATTCAATGTCCATGTTTGTTGCTATCTGAAACTAATTCCCCTTTTCCTCTTTTTCCCCTGCCGTTGAAGCAGAGAGCAATGATGGAGTTGCATCAACAGCATATCTAACTTTTAGCCCCGTAGAGCAGCCTTCAGGTACCTAACAAATAGACCAAGAAAGTTAAATAACTTGAAAAACAGCACCAATCATATGGGAGAGAGCAACCAATTGGAAAATAGAAATACACACACAAACATATATAGAAAATAAAAATCTTTGAACATTGTAGTAATATTAGGCATCCTGCTCAGAACAGTGCTTAAATCTGTAGGTATACTCTCAAGAATACATAAAATGTGAACCAGAATAAAAGGTTGACAGTTTGGTCTGAATATAGAATACAAGGTTTCCATGAGGGTATTTCTTGTTTGCTGGGGTCTAAACCTTAATGAACCTCTGTGCCTTGGAAAAGCTTCTCCCCTGATGCACTGGAAATTAACAATGGTGCAGTGGATACAATACTGATGCCTCTCCAGAACTAGTATCAAAGCCCTTCTGCTAAATGCCATGAAAATCTCCAGCAGCAGTTGGACCTCAGTTTACTAAGCTATCAACAATGTTGTTGCACTGATGCTTGCAACTCCAAACTCAATGCTGCTTGGATTCTTCTTTTCAACTATTTCTCCAAATTGCTGATGGAAAGCAGGAAGAATGGTCACATCTTCCTGACACATTTGAGGAGGATTGGTGGCTGGCATCTGGACCATTGGAGGCTGTCATGATTACCCAAACTGATGCAAGGATGAGCTGCCCTCTCTGCCAAATGCTTCAGGCAATGTGCGGCTGCAGACAGAATCTCCCTGCTGCTGGAATCTCACAAAGATGGGAACCAATGCCAACACTTCTCAGCTTTGACCTATGCTTGGTATTAATACTCCATGCTGGTACCAATAAAGTGGAATCCTTTCTTTTTATTGATTGAGCAGATGTAAACGATGGTCTATCCCCTTGGCCTCTATGGGTGCTCAATGTCAAGGAAGCTTGATGCTTCCTCGATGTTGAAGCTCCACTAGCATCTAGTACAGCTTCCAGGTAATTCAGTATTGATGCCTCTGATGCTGAGGGGCTAGACTTCAATTTCCCAAACAGCTTTTCATCAGCTGTAACAGGAATGATATCCTTTGTGGGTCAGCGTCCCAAATGTGGACACGCCGAGATGTCACTTATTGAAGCTGCTGGCTCTCTTCTCTTTTTGACACATAACCAAAAGTAAGAGAAGCAAAATCAAATGACTAGATTTTCAAAGAAAAACTTGACCCCTGCTACTCAATGCATTGATATCGATGACCTGATGGTCACCAAAAAATAAAGTAAACTTGAAAAATATGGCCCAAAACATACCTAGTGAATCTAAGGGAGTTGAAATGAGGCTGAAGCCCTATAACACCACATAAAATTTCAAAATATTTCTCCTTAGAGGAAAATACACATGATCATTGAGCTCCATGGATAAATAAGATCTGAAGAGGGCCCTGCATAATGTCTGTAATGCAAGGTGGCACCACACATGCTCAGTAGAGCATGCTTTAATCGATTTAATTGTTGATCTTATTTTGTTTTAAATTGGTCTTAAGAATGTTATCATAAACTGTATTTTATGTTTATTTATTGTACCTAGCTATTGACTTGTAAACCAACATGAAGTGAATATGAATGTTGGTATATCAAAATTGCCTAAAAAAATAAAAATAAAGTTTCTAGAAGCTTTGAAGTAAGCTTTGCTATCCCATGCTCTATCAGATGTTGTCACAAACCCCTGCAAGGACTTAACATCCTACTGTTGAGAAAAGAAATAGTTTGCAAAGCTAGAAGTCCTTTTATAATGTCCTTTTATACAAGACATCTCTGTTCTTCAACCTGATAACATGGACAACCAATTCTATTTGCCCTGAAAGAATGAAAAAACTTTTTGCCTGTACAAAATGGCAGCATTGAAAGGAATTAAATTACCATCAATGCCACATAGAAAAATAGATGCATTACTTTCAACTCAGTCAAACATGATAATTAAAACAATGTAGTTGAGGCCATAGCACATTGCATGCTTTGGTTTCAGTCTACTGTCCATCCAGATCAGCTGGGGTCAAGCGTATTACAGAGGCAGTGTGCTCAATCCTAAGGAAAATAGAAGGCAGCTGCTTCCTGACAGACAGAAGAGAAGCACTGAGGGATTGTCTCAGAGGAGACATCATTCCAGGTTCTGGGGCCAGCAAGGGCTTCAAATGCCGCCCAGATATTTTTGGCTGGGGTGGTTGATTTTAAAGAGCAAAGTAGAGAGAGAAAGAACAGTAGAAAATGAGATATATTTTAGATACTAGTAAAGCTATATACAAATGTGAAAAACATATTTTGACAGACCTCCCCATTTCAATAGCTTTGCACCCCCCTTTAATCTCCATTCTCCATCAACTTCAGTTCTTCCAGATGTATCCATTCTCCTTTGATTTTCTTTGTTATTATCATTTTTTAAAGATGCCACAACACTTTTTAAAAGTTCAGGCAGATGGGATCGAGTTAAAAAGTTAAACAATGAATTACTGGAACCTATCCATATGTTAGTCGAAAAAATGAGACATTGTAATAATCAATTACAACATAAGCAGGAATCTATTTTATCAGCAATTTAAGTAATTACATATCCTTGAGATCATAGATATTTAAATACATAAAGGGTGTAGGAGACTATTATTAGTTCTTTCCTTAATAGACAGATGGAAAGAAATAGTTGGATGTTTCCCCTGAGCTGCCAAGCAAAAAGTTACTCTGACTCCTTGTATACAGCTGCCTGACCCCAGAATCAAATTCACATCTCACTTCCACAAGAAGAAAGACTAACTAAGTTTAGTTGTGCTTAAACTAACATTTAAACTCTGGTACTGGGATTAACCTCTCATAGAATACCCTGCTTGTAATTTTTTGCTTAATTAAAAAAATCTGGACAATTACCTCAGCACCTATCAAAACATGTCAGTTTGTCAAAATGCATTCTCATCATATAAGCTGTTTCACTAACGTATATAATCAATCCAGAGTGCAGGGCTGATTATTTCCAATGATGTTCTATATCTCTTTTCCGCAACAGACAGAGTTAGTTACTCAGAGAAATACAGAATATGATGATAGATAATGGCCACTAGGCCCATTTAGTCTGCCCAACTTCATTCTTGATGCAGTGGCGCAGACCCCAGGCGCTTTCTGACTTTTCCCTTACTTCTTCGCAATTAGGGATCTTCTGTGCTTACTCCAGGCTTTGTTGAATTTCACTACTGTTTTTGGCCACCACTTCCATTTCATGTATCTACTACCCTTTCAGTAAAGACATCATTTCTGATGCTGCTTCGGAGCATATCACCTGGAGCTTCAAACTGTGACCTCTTATTCAGTAGCAAAAGTCCCCAAACATTTTAGGAGAGAGGCTGCAGAGAACATTTCAAAAAATGAGAACATCAAATGAGCATTATATCATTAGCATCCGGGAGCACAGTGGTAAGAGGAGCTTGAGCATGATTATAAGACGAGATAGGCTTCTTGGTGTGCAGAATGTAAAAAACTAAGCCCCTTGCTTTAAAAATACAGGCTAATATGGTGATTTTCACCATAATCGAATGGGTTCATTTTATCTGACTGCTGATTAGATAAGAGTCCCTTGTTCCGATTGGTGGGTGGTTGGCATCAGCTGATTGGTTTGTGAATGTTTTTGGCACCTTTTGACATGTTTAAAGCTCCATGTTTAATGACATATAACGCGCTCCCTGTTACGCGTTTTTGCACACTTCAACTTGGTAAGTGAATGTGACTTTTGTTTTTATGTATGGCATTGGCATTTACATTTTTTCACACAGTCCTGTTTTTTACTTTTTGTTTACAGAATACGTTTAAACCTCTTGTGCGTCCCCCCCGATGCAGCCCCTGGCGAAACACGGGTCCGTGTCGGGGGACCCTCTCGCTTAAGAACATGTTTATATATACACAGTGGAGTTGCCGCTATAAATAATAAAATTACTTTTGGATTTACAAATTGTTTTGAATCTCTGGGACTGTGGAACCCTATCTCAGCACTCATTTTTGGTGTGGATTTTCAATATAAAACCCATTATAAAACCAATCCAGTACAATTAAACAAACATCTAGCAAAAAGAATCAGTTTCATACTGTGGAAAAAAAAAAAGAACAAAATAAAATTTAAAATAGCCCAAAAGTTCAGGCTCCTTGCTTCATAAAATTAAATTCAGCTCAGCTGCTACATCCCACAGAAAAGTCTTGCAAGCGAGGGTGTATGATACCAAAGAGCCATGGAACGATAAACACTACACCACTACTACATCTGCGACGCGTCTACAACCCCCTTTTTGGTAAAAATTGAACAAAAAGTATATGTTTAGCATTTCTGCTTTTTCCTCGTCATCCTTCACATATTCCTTTTTTCTCTTAGTTTTAGTCCCACCACTGTGCTTCCTATTTCACTGACACACCTTAAAAAAAAAAAGAGCCTTGTCAAATCCCTTTACCACCTTAGCTCATTTTTATTCCACTTGCACCGTTGCTGTCCTACCTTCCCTGCTTCTCTCTCGTTTTCTAGATATTCCTTTCAGCCCTCCTTTTTCTGAGATCCTAATATTTTGCACTTATTTTTCAGCCTCTTCTTTTGAAAAGCATACGGTCTTTTCCTTTCCTAACACTGAGGACAATTTTCAGAAACCAGGAAAATGGATAATTTATCCGGCTAAATTATCCATTTGAGTTATCAGGGATAGTCAGTGGGATAAACATCCCGCTAAATATCCTTGAATAAAATTATCCAGGTAAGCCTACCTGGATAACTTTGAAAGGTAACTGGCTTATTGCCATTATATTTCAAAGCTATTGGGGATATTAACTTTAGCTTAACTAGCTATATTCAAAGAATATAACTCCAGAGTTATCCGGATAAATGCTTTTGAATATCAGCCTCATAAATATTAGCAGCCTTCACCTTAACTCCTTTCAGCTTAGTCCACTATTCCTCTGTTACTTACAGAGCTTCCCACCCTACCGGCACCTGCAATCCCCACTTTAATAAAGTCAGTACTCTTGAAGTTTGTCTTTGCTCTTACATTAAACCACACTATCTTATGATCACTGGAGCCTGGGTGAAAGCTATTTGATTGTACAGAAATTCATCCTCCTTTCTTTTAATAAATGATTGTATGGAGACAAACTGCAAAAGGAAGAAGGAAATGAACAACAAACATAATACATTTAAAATGCTAAAAACCTAATTGTAGACCAGACAGTTCCTTGGTAAGGTCTTTTAAATCTACATAATGAGATTGAGGGGGAATCAAAGAAGCAGTGAGTTTGTCTAGTGCACAATTATTCAGTGTTGTGCCTTGGTCAGAGGGCCTTTCCTGGTAAATGACCAGTAAGAAAATCAATTATTCAATCAATCAATCAATTATACTTTGAAGTGGAGCATGTGTTATTGCACGGCCTGCATCACATTGGATTCAAAATGATATTAGTGCAAATTCCAAAGGACTGCAGGTTGACGATTGCCAAATTTTAAACAATTTGACAAGGAATTTTCCAGTTTTGAAAGTTCAATACCTGGCAAGTTCAATATACAAGACATGATTCAAAATTGCCTTTCAGTCCCCAGTAGTATATAAATAATAGGATCACTACTAGTGACTATATGTTTTACTTTGAGAGCTTATGTAATGATAAATGTACAAATGCCTAATCACTACTGTGGCTGCATCAGAAAAAGTGCTTCATGCTAGTGAGCTATACTGAAATTCTATTTTAACTTGCTATGTGACTAACACTGACATATGCAATTACATCAAATAAACTGAATCAATCCCACCAGGGCTATGAATAGATGAAAAATATGTAAACTCGACAAGACTCTTACTCTCAAGGAAGATTACTTACTACTGATGCATCTGTAAATGTTTGCAGAGGTGAGCTGTAAACCAAACTCCTGTTAACAGATGGAACTGTACACATATCCAACACAATGCACAGAAACCTTATCCATACATATCAGAAACAGCATCTTAAATCTTACATCCAAAAGCCATACCACCTCTAGAATCACAAGAAAGGTTAAAACCAAAACAGTGTAAGCATGAAGAAAAACTATATTTCTTAAATTTTGGAACAAGGAGAGTAACCTTTCAGTCATTTTTACTGAGAAAGACAAAAAGAAAAATGATGACTGGTCAAATGCCAACATTTTTCATTAAAAACAGAGCTAGAACCTATTTGAGGGGATTTGTTGGATGCCCTCAACCATAGCTGTGAACCAGAGGTGAAAATGGCCTGGTATACTATTCCAAGTCTAACATTTTGAGCCAAAATGTTGGACTGGCAAAACAGCAGCAGTTGCTGGTGGAGGCCATGGGGATAGATAGGTCATGTTTCTCCATCTGGCGCTGCTGCTCCTATCTCACACGGCCTATTAGCACTCCTGCTGAACACACAAAGTCCTTAGGCAGGAGGGGGTGGGGGCAATGACAGACAGCAAAGTCCTTCCTCTCAGTTCCTGTCAGCCTTGCATGAGCAACAAGAGAAACTACTGCTAATGCTAACCCTGTGAGAGCCATTGCAAGGAAAGCTCTTTCTATTACTCACCGCAAGAAGCTACAGGAGGATTCCTTGCTGAGCCACAGGGAATGGAGGAGAGAGACAGCAGAGGAAAGAGAAAAAAAGAGAATGAACGGGTTGAGGGGCAGAGGAAGAGGAGAGGAACAAAAAAATTAAGATGGAAAGAAAAAGACAAACAGGCCGATGCATTATCGGCGCGGGGAAACGAGTGCTCATGATTGAGTGCCCGCTCCCCTAACGAGTGCTGATCGACCTCTCCGGGGCCCCTGATTTAATATTTAAATCAGCTGCCACGGTAAAAAGGAGGCGCTAGGGGAAATTGTGCACCCCTAGCGCCTCCTCGGCAGTGGGCACACAGGAGATGTGGCTGTCAGCAGGTTAGGAAAATGGATGCTCGTAAAATTGAACATCCATTTTCCTAGGCTGACCGCCGGCACGCTTTTTTTTTTTTTTTTTTAATTTAAACATTCTCTTTTTTGTTCCTCCAACATAATATCGCAGTGATATTAAGTCGGAGGAAGTACAGAAAAGCAGTATTTTCTGCTTTTCTGTACACTTTTTGGGCTGCTCAAAAATTAACACCTGCTCCGGGGCAGGTACTAATTTTTGAGAGTGAAAACTGGTGCGTCAGGCACATATTTTTTTTGCATCAGGGAGAATAGCTAATAGCCTCATCACCATGAATTTACATGTGATGAGCGCTATTAGCTTCACAGGGGGTTGGACACGTGTTTTGGATGCGCTAATCCCCTCGTCCAATCACGGGTTAAAGCAGTGTGCTCGGCCGAGCGCACCATATCACATCAGCCTGAAAGAAAGAGAGCAAGAGTAGAGGGAACAAACCTGATGAGGTTACAAAGCCAAGAAGAGCACAGAAGAAAAGAAAATGGGGAAGGGAGGAGAAAGTGAAGGAAATAAAAGAAAGACTTAATAGTCTTCCCACTGCAAGAGAAAGGAAAGTGACTGCCAAGAATGAGTGAGGGAGGCAAGGGACTCCTGGGAGCAAGTGTGAAAGCGAGGAGCAGGAATCTGTGAGAGAATGAGGAACAGGAGTACAGAGTTTGAGGGTATGTCAGAGAGAAAAAAAAAAAGGAGGGATCTGACAGCTGGGAATCTATAAGAGGTGAATGGGAGTAATAGAGGGAGAAGAAGAAAATGTACATGCAGGCCAAGAACAGTTTATTGTGCTAACAGTACACTATAAAGTGCTCAAGATAAAATAATAAAAAAGGCATTCAGTCTAGGGATACAAGGGAGGAAGACAGAAAGAAACAGAATGAATAGATGTGATAGAAAGAGGAGAGAAATAATTTTGAAAAAAAAAAAAAAAAGACTTGCCCTAGAGAAGAGGTAAAGCACTACAGCCGAATTATCTAAAAAGCGTTGTCCCATCATTAAGAACCGGATAACTCCTCACGAGACCCATAAAGCCCCCTGGTTTACCGCTCAATTAAAAACCCTTAAACAGGCTTTACGTTGCCTAGAAAGATCGTGGCGTAAATCTCATAACCCCACCACTTTAACTCAATATAGAGTAGCTCTGCAGAATTACAGATCCGCCATAAACATAGCAAAATGTGATTTCTATGCTGAAAAAATCCGTAGATTTCAATTCAATCCAAAAATTTAATTTTCTTATGGTTTCTGATCTCATAAATCCTAAAAGTGCTTTAATATCATTAGACAATCTACAAGACAAAACTACCAAATTTGCTAATTATTTCACTGATAAGATTCTTTCTATTCTCAATAAGCTAGCTTTCACAACTAAACAGACTATTTCACTTCCGTTGAACCCTTCAGGTAGTTGGTCAACTTTTGACTTGGTTTCATCTTTAGAAATTGCCAATTTTCTTAAGAATATGAATCCGGCAGCGCATCCCCAAGATTCCTTAGCCATAAAATTACTACAATCGGTATCAAACATTGTAGCTCGGCCTCTAGCCAACATTATCAATGTGTCCTTAGAAGAAGGCTGTTTCCAAGATACCCTCAAATGTGCGGTGGTGAAACCCTTAATAAAAAAAACAAACTCAGATCTGGAAAATTTAGCCAATTTCCGACCTGTATCTACTATCCCTTTCCTAGCCAAGCTCTTAGAAAAGGTTGTTAATAAACAATTGATGGAGTATATAGAGAACCATCATTTGTTTTATCCTTCCCAATATGGGTTTCGCAAATCACAGAACACAGAAACCCTCCTTATATCTCTCTCAGACATTATGCTGAGAGGTTTGGATTATGGAAATTCGTACCTTTTAATTTTATTAGCCATCTTGGTGGCCTTCAACACCATAAACCATGATTCTATGATTTGCAGACTCCAAGAAATTGGTCTTAAAAGATGTTACTCTTGCTTGGTTTAAATACTACCTATCCAATAGATCCTTCAGAGTAAAAATAGATACAGTAGAATCTGAAAAGGTCATGTTAACATCAGGAGTACCCCAGGGTTCATCCCTCTCTCCCACATTGTTTAATATATATATGGTTCCTTTGTGTAGGTTGCTAGCTGGTCTAGGACTAGTACATTATATTTATTTATTTATGTATTTGACATTTTCTATACCGATCTTCATGACAAGATTCATATCAAACCGGTTTACATGGAACTTAGGGATTAACAACATAACCTTTATGTTATGTTGTTAATCCCTTTATGTTATGTTGTTAACATATATATTTGCTGACGTTGTTCAGATCCTCCTACCAATTAAAGATTCACTACATAGCACACAAACTTTGGGAAATTTATTCCAGTTCCATAAAACAATTACTTACACATATGTCACTTTCGCTAAATGATACAAAAACAGAGATTCTCTATATTTGCAACAAGGTGACTGAAAAAATTTCACTAGATATTAGGTCAAATTTATCCCCTTTTATTATTAAGCAGGAAGTTAGGGATCTTGGTGCTATATTAGATAGCGAACTTAATTTAAAGACTTTTATAAAAGCTATAATTAAAGACGGCTTTTACAAACTGCAAATTTTAAAGAAACTAAAACCCTTGTTGCACAGTAACGATTTTCAAACGGTGCTTTAAGCTATTTTACTGTCGAAGCTGGACTACTGTAATGCCCTTCTTCTGGGCCTTCCGTTATCATCTATCTGTCCTCTGCAACTTTTGCAGAATGCTGCCACACATCTGCTGACAAATTCCAAAAAATTTGATCATATCACCCCTATTCTGATGAGCCTCCATTGGTTGCCTATCCATTCTCGAATTCAGTATAACTGTCTGACTCTTATCCACAAAACCATTTATGTCAATAACACAGAATGGCTAAATGCATCCCTTCATATTCACACGCTCTCTAGTAACTTAAGATCTCTAGGCAAGGCATTACTTTCAGTTCCATCACCTAAATCAGCACACTTAAATGCAGTTAGGGAAAGGGCTCTCTCCCTAGCCGGGCCAAAACTCTGGAACTCTCTTCCACTTAATATACGATTAGAGGCTAGCAGACAACCATTTAAGAAACAACTAAAAACATGACTGTTTGAGCAGGCTTTTAACAATGCAGAATAACATCTTTTAGCGACTCCCCCTGGAAATTTAGATTATATAAAGAAGGTTTTTTAGTGCTATAATTTTAATTCTTTTAAATGATGTTACCAGTAGTTATGATATTTTTACTAATTTAATGTATTTTATTATTTTGAAATTTATAGTATTGAGTATTATTATGAGTTCTTAACAATTTTATAGGGTTTATTTAGATATCAAATTTTAATGTTTTTTGGGACAACGTATTAATGGCTTGTTCCCAAATTTGATGTAAACTGACGTGAAGTGCACACAATGGGGCAGATTTTTAAAAAGTACGTGTGCGCGTACTTTTGTTCACGCAACCGACACAAACAAAAGTACGCCGGATTTTAAAAGATAGGCGGGTAGCCGCGCATATCTGTTCCGGTCCAGCGGCTAGTCTGGAGGCCGCATCCACGCCCCCGGAACGCCCCTGGGCCAGAACCATGCCGGAACACCCCCCGATGATACGCCGGCCGTGACACGCCCTCCGACACTCCCCCCCCCCCCCCCCCAAGGAAAGCCCCAGGACTTACGCGCGTCCCGGGGCTTGTGCGCGCCGCCGAGCCTTTGCAACATAGGCTCGGCGCACGCAGGGGGTGGAAGGGGCAGCTTTTCGGGGGTTATGCGCGTACCCCTTTGAAAATCTGCCCCAATATGTTCGGTATATAAAAATGCCTAAATAAATAAATAAAAATATTTGAGAGTAAGAGAAAGGAGCGTGTAAAGAAGGAAATAAGGAAACAAGAGAGTAGAGTGAATGAGCAATAGACAGTGAAGTGAGTGAGAAATATAAATCATGGACAGGAAAAGTGAAAAGGGATTAATGGAAGGATGGAGAAAAACATGATTCAGAGAGAGGAAAAACATGTGAAATTTCAGGGGCATTCCCCTAGCTTCCTACTAAATCACTGGCGCCAACTTATCTAATATAACTTCTGAACCTGACATGATCCCTGCCCTCATCTTCAATCCTTCCACTTCCCCAAATCCTAACTCCATCCATGTTCGTTTCAAGGACATTTGCTTCCAGGATTCATTATTTTGAAACTGACTGTTGCCAGTAGTGTCCGCCTCCTGCTGCTACAGCTAATTGTGGCAGCACAGAGTTTTCAGGAGGATCTGAAATAAATTGTGAAAACTTTGACTGCCACACACACTTCTCCCCTTGTTTTTCCCCTTGTAGAAATCAAAATTTTTCAGAATTTAAACTAAAAACCCACAAAACACTGTGCTGCCACAGCTACCAGCAGCAGCATGGTGAGCAGACAGGAGCCTCTGTCAGTTAAGAATTAAAAAAAAAAAAGAAAGAAAGAAAGAAAGAAAACCAACCATAAAATCAGAAAAAAAAATTATCTATTCAAAACCAAAGACTGCTGTTTGCAACAAAGTTAACAGACTTCCAAACATGGGGAGGACAATTGTGGGCTGCTAGCAGGTCCCTGGGTTCCTTTGTACCCACAGACCAATTTTCAAAATGGAAACTCTACGGAGTCTCTCTTCAAAAACGCCACAGCAGGCTAATGCCTCAGCCATTCTTTACCCTATGAACTTTGGAGGTACAAAGTGTGCAGGGTAAATAATGCACACGGATGTTAAAATGAAATCCCTGTGTATACTGTACCGGGCCCGCCCTACCCCTTTTAAAAGGAAGGGCAAATCTTCGAAGGGTTCGTTTTTATCCTGCGGGACAGTTCTTTAAAAACTGTCCCTCCTCCTCCCCAACATGAATATAGGTTTTAAATGTACCTGTCATATGGTGTATACCTCATACATACAGCTAGGTGGCATAAATGATCTGATCAGCACAGGCAAAAAAGAGATGTGTGATTGCAAGTACCCAGAGGACCAATGTAATAAAGCTGTGCATTGAAAATCAGCAGCACACAGCTTCTGAACGTACACACTAAAATATAATGTAGCTCCCAATGCAGAAAGTTAAAGGTATGCTAATGCAGGGGTGGCCAGCTCTGGTCTTCAAGAGCCGAAGATGGGCCTGGTTTTCAGAATCTCCATAATGAACTTGCATGAGATATATTTGCATTCAAAGGCAACAGTGCATGCAAATCTCTGTATATTCGTTAGGAATATCCTGAAAATCAGGCCTATTTGAGGCTTGAGGTCCGGAATTGCCACCCCGTACTAATGCATCAGGAGTTAAAACCCAAAAATGTGCACAGAAGACATGCTTGGAGCACATAAAATATGAAGAAAACAATTTTGTGAGCACAAATAGTAAGATTTATGCTTACAAAACACCGTTTATGAGGATAAAATACATTTTGTATATAAAACATACTTTAAGCATGCTTTTTGCCCTGAAAACCTATTTTGTGAGCACAAATTCCAAATTAAGGACCACTGCACCACAAATTTTAGGTTCAGCCCAATAGTTAACATTAGCTTGAGTAACTTTGCTCCAGCTCTGACCAGGAGTTCAATTTTCAGCATTAAGCAACCATGCGTTAAGCCTACGTTCCTCTTTGCATCAGGGAATAAAAGCTAATTACTTCATTAACGTAGGAGTTAAATGGAGAAATGCCAATTTGTGTGCACATTTTTTGTATGCAGAACTCCTAGTTACATTGGGAGTAAAGTCTGAGCACAAAAAATATGTGCACGTTTGTGAATAAAACCTTTTGCACATCCCAGCACACTTTTTACATCTGCTCCAGAGTTAGCATGTGGAATAAGTAAAGACTGCTGAATCGTGAACCAGGGCAGGGTTCTGGTTCATGGGAGGGCCAGGATTCACATTACTATAGCTCTACTAGACACATACAACGCTGTATAGATGTATAAGGGAGAGGCTCCCTGCTCTCTGGAGTTTGCAATCTAGTAAAAGCACACACAGAAGACAAATTATTTTCTAGTAATTATTTAACTATTACAGGAAAACATGTTTAACATGAGAGGACCAAGATCAGAAAGAGTTAGGGTTTTTGGATTTAAAAGCAGTCTCAAAGAAATGGGTCTTTAAGCGTGACTTGAATATGGTCAGAGATGGAGAAGGGCACACCAACTCGGGAAGGCTGTTCCAGGCACACAGTACCACAAGACAGAACGTCTAGAGCCTGGACCTTCCAATAAAGAAGGGCACAGACAGGAGCAGCTTGCCTGACAAACAAATCATAATGAAGGATGGATGGGGAGATAAGAGAGGAGAGGTAACATGGAGCTGCAGAATAATGGATTATAGATAACAAGGAGTAGCTTGAACTAAGTTTGCAAGCAGAGAAGGAGCCAATAGAGAGCCGTGAGAAGAGAGGCAACATTCGTAACACTGGAGGAAGATGAATCATGCAGCTGAATGTTGAATAGACTGCAAGATGATTCAGCACAGATCTATAAATGAGAAATTTACAGTAGTTCAAATGGGGTTTGACAAGACAGTGGGTAAGGGTTTTGGTAGCGGGTTCAGAAAGGAAAAAGCAGATTTTGGTGATACACAGAAGAAACACCACATGTTAGCTATATTTTGGATATGTGCAGAGGAGAAGAGATCAAAGATGCAGGCCATGGGGACAGGGAGGATGCTGGTGCTATCCACGGAGACAGAAAAGAGTGTGTGTGTGTGTGGGGGGGGGGTGATTTTGGGAGAAAATATAAGTAGTTCAGTTTTAGCCAAGGTGTTTTTTGCACTTTATATTTATTAGGATTTTAAATACATAACCAAGAAAAAAAATCTTTTACGTAACTGTATCACATGAGTTAGAAATACAAAAAAAAACAAAACTATGAAAGGAGAATAAAGTTACATCATAAATGCAACTAGCTCACCACTACGAGGAGGAAGAAAACATACAACAAATGTTATTAAAAAGGAAAAGAAGATAAATATTTGATAAAACACTTACATGAGAAGTTGAGCCACAAAGGCCCCCCCAATCTGAAGAACTCTAGGACTTAATAACAATTTGACTACGTTTCTTCCGCATGACTTCAGCCACATCCTGGAACATTCAGATCTTATAATGCAGACACGGAGAATGTCAATGCTTAAAAATCTAACTGAGAACCTAGTCCCTATCTGCATCTATAATAAAGCCAGCCATCAATACAGATGGAATAGATTGCTCTTCTTTTCCTTCCAATCCCTGTGTTAGATTCCAGAAACCAACAGAAACCTGAGGGTTCTAAAAACGAGCCACTTCTTCCCTCTTCTTAACAAAGGAGGGCAGGTAATAAGCTTTAGCCACAGAAGGAAAAGACTGTTCGGGTACTTTCAAAATTTTAAGCAATTTCACCACAGCGGAGGTCGCCAGTTTAGGAACATTTATAAACTTCAACATGCACAGTCACGTTACATTTTCCAGTCTTTAAATTTTGTTATACAAAAGGATATTATTTTTCATCAAAGTCCTCATGAACTTCTGGCCTTGAGGAGGATTTTCGCTTTTGCAGAAAACAAAAGAATTCTGGGGAAAAATCCCCCTGCCCCGCAGTGAGACTTACATCCACTCTACGGGGAGCTTTTTCAACCAAGGCTAACGCTGACTCTGATTGCAAATGCTGCGAGGTCTACAAAACCATGGAAAGGTAGTCGAAGCCTGGCATCGCTCCCGCCAAAAGAGATGTACTGGCGGCATCTACCGCCGTACAATCCAGCCATAAACTCTCTGAAAACCATTCTTCAGCTGCAGGGGAGGCACATCAGCAGCTGCAGAGGCCTGCAAGCACTCCCCCTGGACATCTCTGGCCCGCACACAGGCCAAACATAGCGGCCTGAAGAAAAGGTCGATCAATGCTGGCTCCTGTCCCCTATCTCCACGCAGGGGTTCTCTGCTAAACATGCACCCATGAATTGCCACCAAAATCCATCCAAGGACTCAACACTCACCCCAGTGAGAGAGGCACACCGTCCCTGCACTCCTCCGATCCTGAAGACAGCCTTCACTGCACAGACATGGCTGCAGCTCTCCTCTCTTCAAATTGTTTTTTTAAAGCAGTAGGCAGCAAAGGACAGCCAGGCAGGAGGATTGGGGTTTGAGGGAAATGAGAAAGGGCAGGCTGGGGAAGCCTCTCCACAGCAAAAACAAGCAGAAAAACATTTGACTGTACATTTTTTTTTTAATTCAAGTCAAGGTGAAAGCTGACTCCTCCCCTCTCACCGGCTCTACCAAGTCCCCTCTATGACTGGGAACATACAAAAAAATGGGCTTGCACTCCTGGCCACAATGTCAGAGCTGTCCTGGTAATTCTGCTGCATCACCAGTGAATCCTACCATCTGCTGAAGGCAGAGGGTACTGGAGTTTCTCTATGCTGTACCACCTAGATGTAGTGGCAATGATGTCACAGAGAAATGTCTGTGTGCTCTGCTTCCCTCTGCTGGTATTTGGATTGGACTGGACTAGAGTACCAAGATGAAATGGAATTAAGGTATTAAGGTTTGACCATGGTTAATGCAAGAACAAGAGATAACACTGGACCTGCCTCCATATCAGTCAGATTATTGGTAAGAACCATCTGCTCTCTTGGAGCTAAATTCTGCGCTCCAAAGTATCTACTTTTGCCTCTTTGTGCTGATACCTGTCCCATCGGCTTCTCCTACTCTCCGGTGGAAATGCTTGCTAAGGTCAACTTTCCTGTGGTGGTGGCTGTTGCTGCTGGTACCGTTAACATCTCAGACACTGTGGACAACTCCTCCTTCCCTTCAGCAGTCTGGGGGACTCCTCCTCATGTTCTCTTGCCAGATCAGTTAGGCCAGTCCTTCTCTTGGAAGCCAATGTCGTCTCCAGCTTTGGGAATAGAGACAACGCTCCACCAGCTGCAGCCCCAAGGAGCACTCTCTAAGGCCAGTTACTGAAACTGCGTTTCGCACAAGGCGGCCAATAGCTCTTGCTAGCAACGGGGCTGGAGATTTGGCCAGGAAAATGTAAACCTTCCCTTTCCACTTAATCATTAAGGAATCAGGCAGAGGAAATTTTAAGGGGTAGGAAAAAGTCAGCAGGAACCACTTTAAAAGGCATCCATCATCTTAGCCAAGTTAAGTTTAAGGTGGTGCAGGGACTTATGTCAAATAAGCAGAGATCAGGCACAAAGAGATATTTCTTGGCATCATCAAGATAAAGAGGGTGTTGAAAGCCATAACAGGAGATCAGACCACAAGGGAATGACTGAAAGGATAGAAAAGAGGGCCTAGAATACAGCCTTGGAGCACACCAACTGATAGTGGAATAGCAGTGGGGAAGGATCCACTAAAGGTATGATGGGAGAAATAAAAGAAGAACCAAGATAGAACATAGTCCCAAAATCCACATGAGGCCAGTGTCATGGAGTAGACTGATTTAACAGTGTCAAAAGTAGTGAATACATCAAGGAAGATGATGTTTTAGTAGTAGTCACCAAAAGGGCTGTCTCAGTGGAAGTCAGATTGTAATAGACCAAAATGGTATAGGACTCGAGAAAGCATATTATAGTAGTTTGAATATATACAGCAGGAGAGAGATAAGACAAGAGTTAGCAGGGCAGGTAGGGTCCAGTGAAGACTTTTTCAAGAGTGGTGTGATAACAGCATGTCTGAGGGCAGTAGGAACAGTTGCACTGGAAAGGGGTGGACTGAAAATGTGGCAGATGGAAGGGATATCTGAAGGGGAGACAGAGCTCAAGAATTGGGTGGGAATGAGAAGATAAAGAGAGTGCTTGGAAAGAAATGCAGAATTTTCCCAGACATGACCAAAGGCAGCATGGCAGAAATGGGAAATGAAGGATTGGACCTAAAGCAAGATTCCTGGCTTAGCAGGTCAGTACATTCCAAGTCTCTTTTTGCAGTTGTATAAACTTGGAAGCATTGCTGAAGGGAGGTAGATAAAGAGAGGTTTAGTATAGGGATTTCAAGCGCAAGAGAATCCTAAGCAAGGCTGGGAAATGAAGGAAAAATTCCTCAGCTTGAACAAGCTTGTAAGAAATTATAAGGAAAAGCAAGGAGGGTAAAATGCTTGTAAACAGCAAAAAATTCACTTCAGATTAGATGGGCAGCACTCCTGGTCTGTCACTGCTTGTACATAATTCCCTTTCCTATAGAGGTCTTGCCATTTCCTTGCTTTTATTTATTTAGTCTTTCTGGCCCCAGTTAACATTTAAAAAAATTTTGTGGGGAGAAGGAAATTTCAAACAGCAAGTTCCATGTGCAGTCCTCATTCTTATCCATTAATACTAATATGCAGACCTACATGGGGATTTTTACCTATCCTCATCCAGTTCCCGGTGAGGCAACACCAAGATGCCAAGGCTATTTGCTGTGTTTCACAACATTTCAGGGTGCATAATATTCTTAATATACTTAATCTATTCCAGCTCTTGGTATTTTCTTACTCCAATGGTCCCTACCTTTATACAATCTCAGAGCAAGTCACTATCAATTTTCTGCTACAGATGCAGGTTTAACCCACAATTTACAACTTCCCAAATGCATAAATAACAATCCCACTTCTTCTAACAATTTGTTATGGGAAGTTGTGAGATGCCTATCTAGAGATGTGGTGTTTGTCTAAGGGCACCCTCTGTGAGTAGCCCTCTTGAAATCAGGATATCAGGACTATGTGGACACTATCTAGCAGGTAGTCCACAGATTCTGGCACAGAGACACACACTCTATTCTTAAAGATTTTTGTCTAGGGAGCATGGATTACCAAGGTTTTGTATTCTCTCACTCTGCGCTCTGAGGCTACTGCTAACAAGAATAATGCTTTCCAAGAGAGGAACTTGAAGTCCATCGATGCTAAGGTTCCAATGGATTTGTCATCAATTTGGAAAGCACTCTGCTGAAGCCCCATTGAGTCGGAGGAATTATGATAAGAGGATGAAGACGGTAGAGGCCTTTCATGAATCTAGCTACTATAGGATGGCAAGAGACTGAGACCTTCTGAGTGTTAGTAGTACGATGCAATAACACTTAACTGCACTATGACAGTGTTAGTCTTCAAAACTGTTTTAGAGAGACTGAGGAGATATTGAAGTAGTACTTAAGTAGAGCAATTGAAGATATCTTCCTTCTGAGATATACATCAAATGGAAAACCTCTCCCATTTAAAGTCATATGATTCTAAGATAGCAGGCCTCCCTGCTGCTAGAATTTTCTTTTACTTCTGACAATATTGGCATTGCTTGTGCTACTTCACTTTCTATATTCATGCCATGAGTGCTATAGACTAAAGGTTGGGATGAAGAAGTAACCTATGTATTGTGTCAATAGAGCTGGAAATATTTGTAGATGTACTGGCTGAGCAACAGCTAGATGTTGAAGCCACAGAAACCATATCTGATGTGGGCAAAAAGGGGCTATCAGAATTTGCCCTTTTTCTTTTCTTAGTTTGAAGATAATTTTTTTATGGGGGCCGATGTAATAAGACCCTTGCTGAAATCTGCGCTGATTTTTCTGCGTGGATTCATTTGGCGTGCATGGCAAAAACCAGTGGCAACACGAGATATAACAGCCACGTATGTTAATTAGATACACAAAAAATACACACACACCAAACATATATGCCATAATGCGCGCAGTAATGCATGCTAATGGCCCTATATAGTAAAATGCGCAGAAACCCGCGTTGACACCCACTGGTATGTGAACGCTTGCAATTGATTCTCAGGGCAAAGGCGTTTCTTTTTTTAAAAAAATGAATAAATTAGTGGTCCAGAAGTTGATGTGAAGGTGGGCAGAGCAATATCTAACCCCCTTCATGATCGAACTCTGACTGCCAGCGAGAGCATGTAATGCAGATCGGCAATTCTGCCTTCTATCTACCCATTCCATCTGCCACTTGGCTGACCCACAAAAGCATCAAAAAAATCGATCTCCACACCGGCACTTTCACTCACCTCCTGCCCTAACCCAGGCACTAAAAATCAGACATTAAAAAACCTGCAATAACCTGATCTCCCTGCTAGTGCGGCTCCCTGCATTGCCCGTGAATAGATAATCGCCTCCTATGCATTGACAAAGAATAGGAACGCAGGATACAGGAACCAGGAACTCAAAGGCAACATGCACTGCAAAGGAAGGAGACCCATTGCTGAGGTGAGGTAATGCTGTGAAGCCCTTGCTTAATTAGGCCGGTTGGCCTGATGTCATCAGAGGGCGCAGGTTCTGCATAATGCACACACATGTGCATGTGCCTAAGGGAAGGTGACAGGAACAACAGCTGGCGGCAACTCGGGCTGCACGGGACTGTGTTCAGAGCAGAGAGCTGTGCGCTGAACCTGGAATGGGTCTGGCCACTTTGGGGGTGAATGAGGCAACTCGCAGGGCCTTCCCGTGAGCCACCAAATATAAAAATATTTTATAATTGTGCTTAAACTGCCAACTGAAGCCTTGCCACCTATTAGCAAGGCTTATTTACCCCCGACTGGCCACACCTACCTGCCGGGCAGGCCTGGGCCCCAACTGCCACTCCTGCTCGGCAGGGCCTCCTGCTCCCTCGGCGCAGCAGGGAGCAGGCCCCGTCGTCCCTGCACTGCCAGCCGCAGCCACCTCTAGGCGCATACGCAGCACTTTCCCCTTCTTAAAGGGGCCACAACAGGAAACACCTCCCGTGGGACCCAGATGTGCGACCCGGCTCGGGGCCTATTAAAGGCAGCCCCTACCGCCTTACCTTCGACTCATCAGCAGGTCTTGCTCTGAGTGTTACCTCCATGGCTTCCAACCTCCTTGAGTTCCTTCCTCCATGTGCATCTGTTCCTTGGTCTCCTGTTCCTGCTCCGACTTCTCGTTCCCCTGGCTTGCTCTTCTGGTTCCTGACTCGGTTCGCCCCTGGATTTTGCCTCCATCTGCTGCCTGCCCCAACCATCTGCCTGCTCACTGTTTCTGCTACCAGCCACCTGCCTCGACCTCTGGCCCATCTTCAGATTCTCCTACTCCCCGCCTGCCCTGACCATCGGACTGCCTGACCTGCCTATGCCTCAGGTGCTCGAGACCAGCCTTCCAGGGAGACCCGCTCCTAACTCCTGCCGGCCCTGGCACCCAAGGGCTCAACCTGCAGGGAACGTGGGCTGGTAAAGGTGAAGGTCCACTTGAGTCTCCGTTGCCTACATCCGCCTCCCGACGACTAGAGCCTATAGGTAACCCCAACCTCGTCGGCCAAGGGTCCACCGTTAGATGCAACACTTATAAATAAGTGATGACAGACCTGGAGTCCCTATAGGAAGTGATCAATTGTCAGATGATAGCTTAGATATCACAAGTTTCTTGGAAAGATCTGCTGAGGAAGGAATTGATAGAGGGTCACATTTAGTCATCTATGTGTTCTCACAAGACTGGGACTCCTATCATGAGACATTTTTCTGCAATAGACAGCTTTTCTTTTTTAGCCGAAAGGTATGGTTATTTCTAGATATCTCAAGTTCTGTGCAAGAGGGTAGGAAAGTATTTCTGATGCATCAAGAAGTCTTGACTCTTGGTACATCTTTTATATCTTGTTTGCTCTGTAAATATATTTTGAGATTCTGAGATGTAAAATGATTTTTTTTTTTTTTTTTTTTTTAACTATCACAATTGTGGTTTTTCTTAGATTGCAAAAAATCTGACTATGTCCTGAGGTGGTAGTATGATAAGAAATAGATTTGATAGATTGATCTCTCGCTCTCATTCTAATTTGCCTTATACTTATTTTTCCTCCATGCTCTGAGTTTTCCCTCTTGAGTTCCTTTTGCTTGTGGTTTGTTATAAGATACAGGGTTTTTTTTCTTCTTGCTTGCCTTTTTTTCATGATTTTATCTTATTTTCTGGATGTATTCTTAAAATTGCTTTAGCAAGTAATTCTCGTAGTTATTGAAAACTTAAATAATTAATTAATTAATTTTAAAAAAGACACCAAGGGTGCTCAGCACCTCACAACAACAAATGACACCAGTGTTGGTTCTTAAATATGCAGAGGTTCCTTTAAGAGCACACATGTAGTCTGTGCAGTCACATATGCCTCTTCCTCCTAGTTACAGTATGAGCCCTAGAATGTGGGAATTAATGGGCAGTATGCAGGGCCTGAATAGGGGGCCATAGAATTAATCGCTACCTTGCCATGTATATAATAAAGAGAGATGGAGTCTGGGGCAATCTGTTCAAAGCATGGGACTGG
This sequence comes from Rhinatrema bivittatum, assembly GCF_901001135.1. Lineage (NCBI taxonomy): Eukaryota > Metazoa > Chordata > Amphibia > Gymnophiona > Rhinatrematidae > Rhinatrema > Rhinatrema bivittatum. The sequence goes on from NC_042616.1 coordinate 716,374,600, forward strand.
GTAGACTGGATAGAGAGGAGGCCATATGTAGTGAGGAGCTGCGGGGAGGGAAGGAGTAGGAGTCCGCAAGACTGGGAAAAGAAGAGATAGCAGGAGCATCGGCAGGGTGAGGAGCTGGGGGGCAGGTGGGCAATGTGCCTATCTTAAAAGAAAATCAACAGAAGTAAAGAACAGCAGGAAGAGATGAGAGAGCCCCAAGATGAGTCTTCTCTATACACAACAAAGGGGTCAAACCGTGGCTAAAGTGCAAAGAAGTGTTATTGAAAAACATGCTGAAGCTGCAGATAAGCCATAAATGCAACTTAGATTTCGTTCTCCAGTGCCAGAGAAGCCAAGGAGATAGTGGAAGAAATTTATGATTAACTGAAGGAACAATACCAGCAACAGCTATCTACATGTTGTATATGTGCATGTCTGTCTTTCGCTCTCTATATAAGTATATATGTAACTATTGATAGATATAGAATAACCGCATCTGCTTAAAGCTGCTGGAGTGGCGGAGTCGCTAGAGCCTCCTGATGTGACACAAGCATGCAGGTTAACTTCAGAAGTTACTGAATACTTGCTCATCCTGAGAGGCCCATGTGTGCCTCTGCCCCCTCTCTATTTTTGTTTTAAAATATGAAAGATTGATGACGTTTTCAGGGCTTCCTGAGCTCTTCTTTTGGCTATCTGAGACCTGTCCATGTCTGCACTGCCTGCTTCGTGGAGGTTGATGGGCCACTCAACATGTTTGTTAATGTTATGTGTGCCTTTGGCTTGAAAAGGTTGGGAAAGTGATGTACCATATCATCTATCAGGAAGAGGAGGCATGATGTCTCACAAAAAAACACTTCCTCTTGTATAAAATTCATTACCTTGTTTAACTGAATTATAAAATATGGAAACTTTTATTGAAAATTGCCCACAGAAGATCAGAAAACATACCGAATTTTCATCTTCCTCTTCTAGTTCTTTCTGCTGCTCTTCATGTCTTTTTGCCTTAATGTCCATAGCTTCTGTGATAAGATCTCTCAAAATTGATACTGGTTTAGCATGCTTGATAAAGGAATGCTGAAAAAGAAACACATCAACTTACTCATGATTTGAACTTGAGCAATCGCCAAGTAAAAATGTTAAAACAATAATAAACACTGTTAAAGACATTAGAAACTTTTACCTTATATTTGAATTTTAGATTCCTTATGTTTTTGGTCTAGTAGGAAATAATCTACTTCTGATCGGTTTAAAATTACTTTAGATTATGGTTTACTATCCTTGTTTATGCCCTATAAACCATACTCATTAACCCTAAGGAATAGTTCTTAAGCAACAGCATATAGAGCAGTATATTCTCCTTCCAAAGTTGTTCATGCCCATAGAGAAGATGAAAAAAAAAGTCACACAAGAAATACAAGCTAAAAAAACTCAAAATGATGTTCAGGTCAGTGGAAAAAAAAAAATCTAACACTCACAAACATATATCAATGTTTCAGTTCTAGACTAGAATCTTTCCTTAAATTGTTGAAATATTTTTCAGTTACAAATTATATACATATATATTCACACATGCATAGTCCTATAAATAGGTCTTAAATTGTAAGTATTTTTAAACTGTGCATTTAGCTGTTTATTTTCTAGCTAATTAAGACTTCTCTGAGGATACAAAATAAATCCGTACATATTAGTGTTTTTGAGGCACAAGTATTAATCCTGAGAACCTTTTCCAAATGAATCAAATACATACATTTGATAACACCAATGTGCTGCCATATCAAAACAATAGTTATGTTCCCCTCCAGTAATAAGCAACAGCACATGCCTTCCCAACCTCCAGCCCTCTTTCTCTCTACCATTCTCAAACTCTCCACCCTTGCTCATTCTTTCCTCTTACCACCAACTCCAATGTGTGCCAGTGGAGCTGGCAGGAGAGAGAGAACGGAAGTCAACATATATTAAAAATGTGTGCAGCTAAAGAATCATCCAGGAGGAAAAGACAAGGCAGGCATGGGAGATGGGCGAGAGTACTGGGGCGGTGAAGTTTCTTCAGTGTATATACATTAAACACCTATTTTCTTTTTTTTAAAAGCTGTGATGTTTACCAATTAAAATATAAAAACACAAGCTCTATATAAAAATCAGGATGCTTGATTCTCTCCATTGCAAATAAGCACAAGTGTTGGGAACAGCGAATGAGCATTTACGGATGTTGAGACAACTGAAATCTCTTTTGAACTTTGGAGCTCTTAAGTTGGTGGCTTATGCCCTGGTGTTAGCAGTCATTGATTATTGCAATGTGATCTATTAGGGTCTTTCCGGTGTTATGATTCGGAGGCTCCAAATAATATAAAACATGGCTGCAAGAATTGTTATGAATAAGACTAGACGAGAATCAGCTGCACCCCTTCTCCTGATTGGTTACCAGTGAAATTACACCTGTAAATTTAAGATTCTTGTATTGGCTTTTAAAATCATGCTTGGAAATTATACCCCTCATATGTCGCACAGATTACGCTGGAAAACTCTGGACAGAAATGTACATGCAAAATTTAGCGGACAACTTCAGCTTCCATCAGTTAAAACTGTTCAGCATGTTAAATTAGAAGATAGATCTTTCTCTGTGTTAATCCCCAAGATTTAGAATGAGCTTCCTCCACTGATTAGGGAAGAGAAAGACCTTTGCAGTTCTATCCCAAGTAAAAACTTGGCTGATGATGTCCCAGGTATGATTGTTTTTTTGTTTTGTTTTTTTTTATTATTATTATCAGCAATTTTATACGAGTCAACTCATGGAATACTTCTGGTTTTATGGTCATTTTAGAAGTGTCTTTGTAAACAATGTTAGCTCTTTCCATTGTTGGGAGGATGTCTTGTACGGTTTTCTGATTTTCTGATTTATGTTATTTGTTTTGTACATCACTTTGGAGGCTTTTATTGTAAAAACTGGAAATGTTTTATAAATTTATAAATGTCATAAATAAATAAATTAGTGAAAAAGATATATCATTCCCAGGGCCATTTAATCATAAGTAAACGCACTAGTTAAATAATTATTACTTTTGGGAAATATATGGGATATTTTTTTACCTTATAGGACATAAGTTATCTACTAACTTTTATGACAGGAACTTCTCTCACCAGACTTATCCAGTTAACTTTAGCCAGGTAGCACTAAAATGTAACCATGTCCCTGGAACTGCTCCATCACTGCCTCTTTCTGTCTGGCTAAATTTGTATAGGTAATGAGTTACCTATATACAGTACAGCCAGACAACAAAGGAAATGTTCAAGTCTTGGGGTTTACCTTGGTGACAAAAAAAAAAAAACCCAGATAAAACCTTTCAATATCAATCTCCATATGTTTTATTTCTCTGGACTTTGATTTTTAACTAACAGGAAGCAATTCCAAGCCAGGGCAACATCCAGCATCAATAATGCTCCAGAAAGACCAAGCAAATAGGAAAAAGAAGAGCATAAGGTGCTGAAGACAAAGGTGGGAACCCAAAAGAGTAACAATAAAACTAAGCAACTTATCAGCAATGGTTATTCTCTGTAAATAGCAAGATAATCAGCCACACAAGTGGGTGACATCATCCAATACTGCCAAACATGGAAAAAATCTAGCTAAGCCTAAAAAACTTTTCTAAGCATGCATGGGACTTCCTGCTCAACTGCTGCCATGTGAGTCCCCTCAGTTTTATATTAAAGTTTAAAATCTAATTCCAAAAGGAGAGGTAGGAAGTTATGTGTAGCTGATTATCCTGTTGTCAATGGAGAACATATGTTACAGGTAAGCAACTTAATTTTCTCCATCGACAAGCAAGATGATCATCCACACAAGTGGGGATCCCTAGCTAATGGTTGCCTGTCAATATAAAATGGGATAAATTAACTACACTGCCAACAGGTAGAGGAATATAATTTTGTAGGTTGAAGCCTCTTCTATTTTTTTTTCTTTTGAACAACAACCTGAAGCAATAAAAATAGGCCCTGGGGGATGAAGTTGGATTCTAACCCTCAAAACATCAGGAAGGACAGACTGACCTAAACTAATGCTGTGTCACTATCTAAAAATTGAAGAGATGTAAATGTGTGCACAGAAGTCCATGCCACAGCCTTGCAATTCTCCTCAATGGAAGTCGATCTTAGATGGGCTCTGACATTACAAGTCTTGACATGCCATCTAATGTTAGATATTATTGGACATAACAGAAAGACATAAATTCTGCCAGTCAAATAGAAAGGGTGCTTGCTACAGCAAATCCAGGATCATTTGGGTCAAAAGAAATGAAAAAGCTGAGTGAACCTTTTAAAGGCTTTGGTCTGCTCCAGATAGAAGGCAATGGCTCTCTTGCAATCCAGAATGTGTAAGGTTGTTGTCCTTTGTGAGTATGTGACCTGAAAAAACAAGGTTGGTAGAATGCTTGACAGGTTCAGGTGGAAGTTTGATACCACCTTAGGTAGGTACAGTTTGCTTGGTAAGATGGCGGAATATAAATACTGCAAAACAAATTAAATTTGGGATGAGTGACATATCACTCTATGGTGAAAAAAATTTGACTAAGGTGGATAAGTCACTAGTTTCTGGAGTTCACTGACTCAGCAAGCCATACTGATCACCACCAGAAATATGACTTTCAGGTCAGGTACTTGAGCCCACAAGTGCTCAGAGGCTCAAAGTGGGCTTTTATCAGCTTAGTAAGTACTACACTAGGGTCCAAACATATAACAGGTGACTTAACAAAACGTTTCAACTGATGTAAGCCCCACATTAACTTGACAACTTCAGTCTGTAACAGATGGTGTGAAGGAGTGTCCCTGGAAACCCTTCTTAACCAACTAGCCTGGTCCACCTTAAGAACTAGAGACACAGATAACTCAGTGGATGGATCCCCAGAGAGTAGAAATAAGAGTTTGGACCCAGCTGGGAAGAGACGGGCGCCGGGTCTCCAGGAGAAGGCAGCTCCTGTAAAGAATGAATGTGAACAATGAAAGTAAATGCTGAGAAGTGAATAGTGAATACTGAAGATAAATGTTGAGATCTGAATACTAAAAATAAATGAGTGTAAATGTGGATGAAGGTATGACACTTTTGTAAATAGTTTATATAAGAAAAGTCATAGTCCCGCTTGTGTCTATCCTCTTGGGAGTTACAGACCACTTGTGCTATCTCTCATATGGTGTCAGTTCAGGGATATCTATGCTAAGCAAGGCACAGCCAGAGACCCATACCTCAGAAAAGAGAAAGCAATCTTGTTGAAAATGACTGCAAAAGCAGAAACTCATACCAGGAAAAAAGGAGAGAAAAAAATTATCTTTTCTGGGAAACCTGGGTTTGTTCCAATGCCTGCAGAAGGCCTGGAAAGAGGAAGAACGGTGACTAAACATTATATAGAACACATAAGCATGGAATAAACAAAAGTTTACTAAAGGAGTTCGGCTGAGAAAAAAGAAAAAGGCAGTCATGAGAGTTAAAAATAACAGGCCAAGGAAAATAGCTTCATCTGAGAAAAAGAGAAAAAAGTGAGTCAGAGCTGGAATAGCAGGATTCTGTTTCATTTTCCAAGAAGAAAAAAAAGAGAGAGAAGGAAGTGGACAGTTTGTTTCTGAACAAAGGTGGGTCCTTGGAGTGCATCCAGCTTTTACAACAGAGCACAAGGGAGCTAGTATGGAAATCTTACTTCAAACCCTCTTGGAATGACAAGGGCAGCAGTGGCAGCTGGAACAGGCCTTTAAGGCCCAGCAGCAAGCCTTTCAGCAACAGAAGCAAAGGCTGAGGCTGAGCCAGACCCTGAGAGAAGGGCAACATCAGTTGCAACTACTGATGCAGAGATAGATGGTTCTGCTGAAAGCTCTACTACAAGAACAGCAATCACTGCAGTTACAGAAGAAGCTGGACACCACTAAGAAATGGGAGAGGCAGGAGGGAATCATTTATTTTCTTTATAAATTTATATCACACCTATCTAAAATACTAGTCAGGTTACAATAAAACACACATAATACGATAAGCAATAACATAGCATACATATAATAAATATGTAAAGTGAAGGGCTTGGAAACTTTAGAAGAAGAGTAATGTGAAGATCAGAGTGTGCAGGAGGAGGATGTGGGATACGCCACACCCAGCACTACTGAGAGGGCCTTTCACAAGGATACTGATATGGCTAGAAATGAGAGCCAAACCCCGGGTCTGGCAGAACTGAGGGAGGAAGGCGCTACAGAGGAATTTAGCAGACAACCAAAAGGAACCAGTGAATGCACCACTGAAGCAGACAGTTGAGGTAAAGCCAGAGCTGCACAAACCATCACAACTGGTTGCAGGAGAAGAATGTGGAAGCCAGGGGAATGAACCTAAGACAAGTCCCGAAGAAGTGCAAACCCAAGGCAAGGAGGCATAACCAACCAAATCTGGAATGAGCCTTACAGAGCTAGGTCAAGAACTAGAACAAACTCTGGACTTCCCCTCCCCCACTAATCAGATTAGCCCTGGTAACCAGGAAAAAAGGCTGGCTTCAGGGTGAAGTTAGAAACAGAACCAATGGCAGAGACAGAAAGGCCTAACGGATTTGTTGCAGAGCAGGCTAATAGAGGCAGTGCAGAGAAACTTGAAGAGGCGATGATAAAGACTGAAAAGAGATGGAGAGAAATTCTTGTGGCAGTGTTAAACCATAGCCTACTAAATAGCAGAAAGAAAAAAGAACAGAGCAAGCATACTCTGGAAGTTCTGAGGAAGAACAAAGAGTTCTCCTCAGGAAACAACAATACCCTAAGGGGTGCCAGAGATTCCTGGAAGAAGGTGTTCAGGAAAGAAGGCACCTCAAGGAGGAGGACTGGATCTCGGAGCTTCTTATGGACTCAGGTAAAATGGTATTAGGTAGATGGGCTGTGTTGAGTTTAATAACAGAAACAAAGTAGGATACTTAAGTGACCTGATGTATATTACATTATGTGGGGACACTGGGAAAAGGGCCCCGTGGTTGGTTCTGACCATGGCGGCATGTTTAAGGGGGATCCTTGTGAGAATAGGAAATGACTTTGGAGCCCTCACCCTGAATTTAATTGACAAGGCAGCTAGGGAGTTGTAGAGAAAACATTTTACGTTAAAAGGCTTTTAAATGAAAGGGGGCTTGCTTCATCCCAACTCTTCCATGTCGGGGAAGGGTCAGCCTAAACTCAGACCAAGGTGGCATACTGGGGAGAGAAATTACATCCCTGGAAGATATCTAAGGTAGGTAAAGACATGCAAGACAAAAGGTCTGAGCTGAGGGGGCGAGTATGTGAAGGAGTGTCCCTGGAAACCCTTCTTAGCCAGTGCTGGACTACCCAAACAGTTCGAGGGCAGATCCTTGGACAGCAGGAATAAGAGTTTGGGCCCAGCTGAGAAAAGTCGCCTTGGGTCTCCAGGAGAAGGCAGCTCCTGTAAAAGATGAATACTGAAAGCAAATGCTAAGAAGTTAATAGTGAATACTGAAGATAAATGCTGTGTGTGAATGTGGCTGAAGGTAAGCCACTTTTGTAAATAAACTTTATATAAGAAAAGTAAGAGTCTAGCATATGTTTGTCCTCTGGGGAGTTAAAGACTGCTCGTGCTATCTAACAGATGGGGGTTACATTCTATGAGGTAATGAAAAGCATCAATTGCACTGAACCCTGAATGAGCTGCTCTTTAGTACAAACTTTGCAAAATGTAGAAGATAGTAAAGTATTTTTTGTGGGGGAAATAAGAAATGGTCTAGAGACTTAATCTCACACCAGATAATGTTCTTCACATCTTGGTAGATTCCTTTCTGGAAGACAGAAATACCTCAGTGACATTACTGGAGAAAGGATGGAAACATGCTATTTTGTTCACAACATCCAAAACATGAGAGCTAGAGGCTGGATGTTTGAGTGAAGTAGTTTCCATTGATTCTGTTAACTTAATTGTCTGGACCTTAAGGATGCCTCTGCTTAACTTCTGCTCAAAGGTTGCTGATACCGATATTAGAGACACAATAGAAGAGGAGATATCTTCCAGAATAAATATAGGGGAACTACCAATGGCCATGGTGTGGAATCATGGAGATAACTGCAATTTAGTCAACAGCATGGAAGCTGAGCTTAATTCCTCATGAAAACACTTTGGAATAGGTAGAGCAGCTGCCACTGCACTTTTCTGTCCCATACCTCCACACAATGCTTGGCACCATATCCCTTTGAGGCTGAACGTGAGGCAGAGAATGCCTTCTCCTTGTCAAGTGGAAACAGCAGGATGGATCTCTGCTCCTGGACTTCTTCTTGGGTCTCAGCTCCAAGGAAATAAATCGATCTTTCAGTACTGAATGACCTTCAGCAGATGGTATGCTATCTTAGGAATGACTGAAATCATTCCAGCAGCTTTAGTTTTCATAGCTTGATGGCTCTAGGTGACATCTTACTAGAGATACCACAACTGGGAATATTATACCCCAAACACTAAATACAATGCCTATGATAACCAGTCTTGGACTTCTTCCAATTACATGAAGAGCACCAACTTAATTTGCTTCTCTGACACTGTGAGAAAAAGAAATGCTGTGAAATAAAAAAATAAAACAACTTTTGCAGTGGATAAGGCAGCAAACATGAAGGTGCCAGAGGATGAGAAAAAATTCCAGGGAAGCAGTCCTTATATGAAGAAAAAAGAATACTTAAAAACAGATGAAAAACCTAACTAAGGATTTAAGAGGGATGTCTGATGAGGCCTGCAGCATAGAAAAAGAGGCAATGAGTTAGGAACAGCACAAAACTGCAAAGAACCACTGGTGGTAATATAAGCTAAAGAGACACACATTCGATCACTGAGTGAACAGAGACTGAAAGGCTTAGATAAGAAATCCCACACATACTCAAAAAAGCAGTCTAGGTTTTCTAAGCTTAGGAAGATGCTTTCTGAATTTGGTACCACTGAATGACATAATTGAATGTATGATGTATTATTGTTGTATTTCACCCTGGCCAGATTTGGTATCTGTTAAAGCAGTATAGAAGAATTAATAATAAATAAATAATCCACTTTATTGCTAATTATCCTGCAAGTTGATAAGAACATAAGATATTCCATGGTGAGACCACACCTTGAGTACTGTGTACATTTCTGGTCACTGCATCTCAAAAAAGATATAGTTGCTCTGGAGAAGGTACAGAGAAGGGCGACCAAAATGATAAAGGGGATGGAATGGCTCCCCTATGAGGAAAGGCTGAAGAGGTTAGGTCTGTTCAGCTTGGAGAATAGACGGCTGATATGAGAGGCCTTTAAAATCATGAGAGGTCTAGAATGGGTAAATGTGAATCAGTTATTTACTCTTTTGGAAGGGGCTCCCCTGCCAGTAGCCTTCTCATGTCCGCGTACCAGGGTCTTCTTGGCCAGTCTGGCGCCACTAGAAGAACTAGGCCCCGGTGTCTCTGAATCTTGCGGACGACAGCGCCTAGCAGAGGCCATGGAGGAAAGGCGTACAGTAGAGTCCCTGGAGGCCAAGGCTGAACCAGGGCATCGATTCCGTGTGAGAACGGGTTGCGCTTGCGGCTGAAGTATCTGGGTACTTGAGCGTTGGACTTGTCCGCCAGTAAATCCATGTCCGGAATCCCCCAATGATCCACAATCATCTGGAAGGCCGTGGGGGAGAGCTGCCACTCTCCCGGATTTAGGCTTTCTCTGCTGAGGAAGTCTGCTGCGGTATTGTCCTTCCCGGCAATGTGGACGGCGGAGATGTCCTGAAGATTCACCTCTGCCCAAGTCATCAGAGGGGCGATCTCCAGAGATACCTGTCGGCTTCTGGTTCCCTGACGGTTGATGTATGCCACCGTGGTGGCATTGTCGGACATCACTCTGACCGCTCTGTTCTTCAGTCTGTGAGCAAATCGAAGGCATGCCAATCGGACTGCCCGGGCCTCTAGACGGTTGATGTTCCACGCTGACTCTTCTCTGTTCCACCACCCTTGTGCGGTGAGTTCTTCGCAGTGTGCTCCCCAGCCGCTCAGGCTGGCATCTGTGGTGAGCAAGATCCACGTGGGTGAGGACATCTTCGACCCCCTGCTCATGTGGTTGGACTGCAACCACCACCGTAACTGGGTCCGCACTCTGGCTGGTAGAGGTAGGTGCGTGGAGTAGTTCCGTAGACGGGGGCTCCAGCGAGAGAGTAGGGCATGTTGTAGAGGTCTCATATGGGCCCTCGCCCAAGGTACCACTTCCAGGGTGGATGCCATGAGACCAAGAACCTGCAGATAATCCAAGGCTGTGGGACGACTGGCCCCCATCAAATACTGGATTCGCTGCTGAAGTTTCAACTTTTTCTTGGTTGTGAGACTGACTGTGTCTGCCCGGGTGTTGAACTGTACTCCCAGGTAATCCAGTGACTGGGAAGGAGGTAAGCAGCTCTTGCTGAGGTTGATCACCCAGCCCAAGCTTTCCAGAAGGGCTATCATTCTGTCGGTTGTCCTAAGGCTCTCCTCTCGTGATTTCGCCCTGATCAGCCAGTCATCTAGGTAGGGATGGACCAGTATTCCTTCCCGCCTGAGTGCCGCTGCTACCACTACTACCACCTTGGTGAATGTCCGTGGTGACGTTGCCAACCCGAAGGGCAGAGCCCGAAACTGGAAGTGGCGGCCTAGAACCTTGAAGCGTAGGTAGCGCTGATGATCCGGATGGATCGGGATATGCAGGTATGCCTCTGACAGGTCTAATGCCGTGAGGAATTCTCCTGGCTGTACTGCGGCCTTGACGGAGCGTAGAGTTTCCATGCGAAACCTCGGTACCCGTAAGTATTGATTGACTGACTTGAGGTCCAGGACAGGCCGAAAAGTACCCCCTTTCTTGGGTACCATGAAATAAATGGAATAATGTCCAGAATTCACTTCCCAGGCAGGTACTGGGATGATGGCTTGCAAGGACAGAAGCTTCGCCAGGGTAGCTTCCAATGCTGCCTTCTTGTGTATGGGACATGAAGATTCCACAAACTTGTCCGGAGGGAGATGATGAAAGTCCAGATAATATCCCTCCCGGATAACGGCGAGGACCCACTGGTCCGATGTAAACTCGACCCATCTGGGGTAGAAGAGGGTTAACCTGCCCCCTATGGCTCCGTCCCCCAGATGAATCGGCGGATTCTCATTGGGAGGCGCGGCCGGGACCCGAGCCCGGGCCCGCTCCCCTCTTGCGCTGCTTGGTCCGAAAGGACTGATTCCTGGCCGGAGGACGTGGTGCCTGGTAGCGACCCCTGTAAGGAACAAAACGCTGGGAACTCCTGCCCCTGGAGGGCCTTGGAAAGGCGCGTTGGCCCCTTCTGAACCGATCTTCCGGCAATCTGGGCACTGGAGAGGCACCCCATGCACTGGCCAGTTTATCAAGGTCGCTGCCAAATAGAAAAGAGCCCTTAAAGGGCAATCTGGTGAGGCGTGACTTAGAAGGCGCATCAGCTGACCATCTCCGGATCCAGAGCTGCCTCCTGGCAGCTACGGAGGATGAAATCCCTTTAGCTGTTGTCCGGACCAGGTCAGATGCCGCATCTGTAAGGAACGAAAGAGCGGATTCCATGTCCGCCGCTGGAGCGTTGTTTCTAACCTGTGACAAACAGGCACGCGTCACCACCGTGCAGCAGGTGGCGATCCGCAAAGATAAAGCTGCCACCTCAAAGGCCTGTCTCAGAATGGCGTCCAGTCGCCGGACATGAGGCTCCCTGAGGGCCGTCCCCCCTTCAACTGGAATGGTAGTGCGCTTGACCACAGCGCTAATCAAGGCGTCCAACTGAGGGCACGCCAGCAGGTCCTGGATAGCCGGTGCCAATGGGTACATGTTCTTCAGGGCCCGACCCCCTTTGAAGGCAGCCGCTGGCGCCGCCCATTCTAAATCGATCAGTTGTTGCGCCGCTTGTAAGAATGGAAAATGGCGGGCTGTAGGACGAAGACCTTCCAGCAGGGGGTTCTGCGCAGAGGGTACCGAAGCGCTGGGACCTGTAATATCCAATTCTGCCAGACACTGAGACACCAGGTCGGAGAGATCCTCTTTAGGGAAGAACCGCCTCATGGTTCTATATGGCTCAGTCCCTGGAGGAAGGTCCCCCTCGTCCGGGAGTTCGGACTCGTCCTGTGAGACCTCCTGGTCTGACTGATCCGGACTGTCCATCGGTGGGAAGTCCCGCTCGCGATAAGGTCGTGAGGGTCCAGGAACCGGATCTGCAGGAGCTGGCGCCGCAGCAGCCGCCGCAGGCGCAGCCACCGCAGAAACCACAGGAACCGCAGGGCCTGGACGGGAAGCCGTTTGCATCTGTACGAAGGCATGAATCCCCTTAAAGAGATCCACCCAGGAAATGGAAGCAGCCTCTAATCGCCGGGGTACAAGCTCCCCCGGGATTCCAGATTGGTCGAGACTGCCCCCTAACTCCGGGGTAGCCCCTGGGGAACTGTCCACAAATCGTGGCTGAGACCGGTCCTGGTCCGAGGGTCGCACGGCCCCCTCACATTGGGCACACAGAGAATCTGGCTCATCACTGCGCGTGGCCCTAAGGTGGCATGCACAGCAGAGGCCAAGGGCTGCAATGCCTGAAACCGGCGGCCCCGTCGCTGAAGACTCTGCAGTGTTCTGATCCATTGAACAATATGCGCTTAATACAACAGGCGCTCAATAACAATATGCGGCAGCAATAGGCGCTTAATACAGCAGGCGCTCAAAAATAATATGCGGCAGCAATAGGCGCTTAATACAACAGGCGCTCAGCAATAATATGCGGCAGCAATAGGCGCTTAATACAACAGGCGCTTAATAATAATATGCGGCAGCAATAGGCTTGAATACAACAGGTGCTCAAAAATAATATGCGGCAGCAATAGGCGCTTAACACAACAGGCGCTCAATAATAATATGCGGCAGCAATAGGCGCTTAATACAGCAGGTGCACAGCAACAATATGCGGCAGCAATAGGTGCTGAATAGAACCGACGCTCCACGTGTGCACAGCAATAGGCGGCCAAGAAACCAGCTCAATGGTATGCAATAGCACTCAGCAATATGCAGTTAGTAATATACACTCAATGGCCTTCAATAGGCTTTCAGTAATAAGCGTCAGCAATATACGCTCAAATTGCATTCAATAGGCATTCAGTAAGAAGCGGTCAGCAATATACGCTCAATTTGCATTCAATAGGCATTCAATAATAAGCGGTCAGCAATATACGCTCAGTTTGCATTCAATAAGCTTTCAGCAATAAGCGGTCAGCAATCTAAGCTCAATTTGCATTCAATAAGCTTTCAGCAATAAGCGGTCAGCAATATACGCTCAAATTGCATGCAATAGGCTCACAGCAATATGCGGCTAGCGATATACACTCAGTGGCATTCAATAGGCGCTCAGCAATTCACCGAAACAAAGCCAAGGAGGAAGAAAGCCGCGCCTATTACGGGCGCGGAGTACCTGAACAAGGCCCCACAATGGCGTCCTCCACGGCGTGCCACGCCGCCGATCCTCTGCGCTTCGGAGACCCGTAGGAAGAGATGTACTCCTTACCAGCTTCGGCGCTTCCCGGCTGGAACACAGGCGGTCTCCGGCTGCGGGGGAAGGGACTACCTCACTGCAGCAATTTGAGGATATGCACCCGCTACCTCGTCCACGCCGGGACCGAGGGCCTCGTATGCCTTACCCGAACCTCGCCCGGGGGCTGTGTCACTGCCGCGCTTCGGCAGGACCGAGGACTTCCACCGCCGGGGGAGCACGGCAATCACCCCGGGAGCTCAACTGGGGGAGGAACCCTCGGGTATCTACCGCAGGAGCGCGGGGCTCTAAAGTCGATTAGACAGGAAAAACAAAGTAGAGTCTAGAATGATAAGAAAAGAGAAAAATTAAAGTAGTCTTGGAAAGCACGCTCAACTAGCATGCAGGCACTCCAAACTGCTTTGGAGACGGAAATTACTGAATAGCTACGCTTCCTGTGGGGATATATACACCCCCGTGCTAACGTCAGATCCATCTCCAACTGCTAGCACGCGGATACTGTCCCATTTGTTCTGAGTCCATCTGGCTACACGCCAGGAAATAATACTTATGCCTCATTCGAAAAGAAAGGCAAGAATTCTTGAAATCCTTACCTCGACTCCTGAAGCCCCAATGCGGCAAATGCGGATCGAAAAGGTCTTACGGACCGTGCAACGAACACCAGAGGGCGAGGCCGATGGCGTTGCAGACGTGGAGCAGCCGGACGCCCAGGCCGAGGAAGTGTCACTCAGCCCTGGTGCTCCAGCGGTTCCCTTCATGCCCTATAGACCCCAGATTGAAGGGGGAATGGAACATCTGAAAATACTGCCGCGATTACAGACATCGCAAATCCTTGGAGACTCTCAGAGAGGAGATGGGGAGCTACCATTGACCTCAGAGAGCCTGGAAGATCATGGCTCCGGAGAGAATAAGGATGAAGTACGGCAGGAGGATCAAGGCAAGAAGGGACTCAGAGATAAGAGGTGAGGAGTCTGGGATACATGTAGTATTGAATACTGAGTTGGTAATGCTGGATAAAATAACTTTGACCGAGATTTGGAAAGTTCTTACAAAGATGAATACAGCTATGAACGATTTAACAAAAGCTGTTAAGCGTAATATGGATATAACTCAACACCTGGAAAATAATTTACAGAAAGTTGAAAAGTCCCTTAAAAATGCTGAGAAGGAAATAAAGGAGTTAAAAGAAGTTCAATTTAACTTAATAAAATCAGACGACATGGTTTCTAAAAGGATGGACTTCCTGGAAAATGAAATAAGGAGAAATAATTTAAGATTTCTTAATTTCCCAAAAACAAAATGGGCGAATTCAAAAGATCTCCTTAAAAATTATTTAACTAATATCCTGGGATTTTCTGGAAATAATTTGCCTGAGATTTCAAAAATTTATTATCTTCCTGGTAAAGAAGCTAGTCAACAAAAAGAAGATCGGGACAATAGTGTGTTTGATAACCTTACAGACTTTTTGGAAAAATCCTTTGAAGCTATGATCGAAGCAAGAGCAACTTTGTTTGTGACCTTTATGCAGGCTATGGACAGAGATAATATATTGAGATTATCATTTAGGAAACAACAACAGTTGTTCTATGGATATCAAGTAAGAATCTTTCCTGATATTACTAAAAAGACACAAGAAAAAAAGGAAGTTTTTTCTTTCAATGAAAAATGAGGTGCTCTCTCGGGGCGCCAAATTTTACCTGAGATTTCCCTGTTTCCTGATTCATCAAATTTCCCTGTGTCCTGATTCATCAAAATGATAGATATATTTTTTCAGATCCACAACAACTACGTTTACACCTGGACTCACACTCTTAATTTGTTCTATGAGGTGCTGGGGTAGGAAAATATATGTTGCATGGCATGGTGAAATAGCAAGTTCTTATGTTTTTCTTATGAATCCGCTTTATATTTGGTTGTCCTCTTATTCCTATAATATGTAACTAATTATATTTCCTATGTATAGATTTGGAGAATAATATTACTCTGGCTTATTTGTATTTTCTAGTTTTTTTCTTCAATAACAATGTTTTCAATGTATTGAAATTGAAACTTTAATAAAAATGAAATTAAGAAAAAAAAAGAAGACCTCTAAAGATGTGGTTTTGGTTACAATAGGTATTGCTGCACTGTACACCAGCATTCCTCAACATGATGTTCTAATGATCATTACAGAAGTGCTCTCTGCAGCACAAGAACATAATAGAACTCCAATATCCTTCATAGTACAGTTAGCCACTTTAGTGCTTCAACAAAATTATTTCATGTTCCAGGGACAATACTATCAACAAATAAAAGGCACAGCCATGGGGGCCACCATGGCCCCCGATTTGGCTAATTTATACATAGTAGCCTTTGAGAAACTGGTTGGTGGAGAACCCTTTTGTTTCACATATTTTTCTTTGGAAGCACTTCATTGATGACATCTTCATGATCTGGCATGGCACCAAAGCAGAATTGCAACAGTTCATTGATTGGCTAAACATGCACAATCCTCACCTTCATTTTACTTTTCAGTATAGTTTGGAGTAGATATCCTTTTTGGACATACAGATATGATTGAGCAACAACAAATTTAGTTTTTCCATTTTCCATAAACCCACGGATCGCAATATGATACTGCATTACTCGTTATTTCATCCACGTCACCTTTGAGATAATCTCCCTATGGGCCAATTTTTAAGACTCAGAAGAATGTGCTCAACATTGGAAGAATTCCAATTACAGGTGGAGGACATGAAAAATAGATTTCTTCAACGGGGGTATCCCCCTTCAGTAATAAGAAAGGCCTACAAGAGAGCCAGGTGGGCCAATAGAGATCTGCTCTTACAACAGACTGCTCAACAGGAAAATAAAATGATGTGTGTTTTGACATAAGAATATATAAGAATATAAGAAATTGCCATACTGGGTCAGACCAAGGGTCCATCAAGCCCAGCATCCTGTTTCCAACAGTGGCCAATCCAGGCTACAAGTACCTGGCAAGTACCCATGCTACTGATGCCAGTAATAGCAGTGGCTATTCCCTAAGTCATCTTGATTAATAGCAGTTAATGGACTTCTCCTCCAAGAACTTATCCAAACCTACACTAACTGCACCCCACCCCTCACACACACACCGGCTCAAGTCCAGTATCATAAAGTACTGGTCTCTTTTACAGATTCATCCGATTTTTCAAGAGAAACCTATCTTTGCTTTTAGAAGGGCTAGAAATCTGCGTGATTTAGTAGTTCACTCGAGCTTGGCAAACCCTTCATCAGCACAGGAGAACAGTGCCATCCCAGGCCACTATAGATGTGGCCAATGTAATGTTTGTTCACAAATGTATGAAGGCAGATCTTTAAAGATCCCAGGACGGCAAACATTTTATTTTCGTCAACATCTGTCATGAGTTTCCACAAGCATCATATGTGCACTCTGGTGCCCATGTTATTTGATATATAGGAAAAACTACACGGAAGTTCAAAGTCCGAATATAGGAGCATCTCAGTCGCATTAAAACGCTGAAAGAAGGGGTGCCTCTGGTTGAACACCGGCAGAGGGCAGGACATCAAGCTCATGAGTTCACAGCAGCAGCACTTTTTCAACTGGCAAGCCCGCCACGGGGGAGGCGATCATAACTTGCAGTTAATTCAAATGGAACAACGGTTTATTTATTCATGGAATACAGTGTCTCCCCATGGACTGAATCAGGAAATCGATTGGTCAGCATTTTATTAACTATGCTCGTAGTGATATTCACCAGCGTTTATGGGCAGACATGTCAGGGGACAGTACAGCAATTATGAGTAGGCTTTCTAAAAGTATTGCTTTTAGAATAGACATGGATGAGAACTAGTAGTCCTAGCCAGGTCCGCTCTTGTGCAATAAATAATTTGTAGGCTATATAACAGTATTCCTCCAGAGCAGACGGGGATGAGAACTTGTAGTCCTAGGCAGGTCCACTCCTGTACATCAAAGCCATCATTATCACACTTCAGCCTCATTTTGGAGCAGATACGGGGATTGGCCCGTTGGAGTTTAAAAATCCATACGTGAGGAACAGATGCCATTCAACATTACCAAAGGCGTCACATATGGAGAAATCCTTGAACTCTTCTGAGTACAACAAGTACAGATTGATGTATTCTTGGAAGAGGTAGTTTATGAGGCTATTGGTTTGTTCTTTACAGTACTCTCCAAAGTCCCTGAAGCAGACAACGTATGTCAAAACACGGTCAATGTCGGGCAGCCAGCTCAGACTCACGTAGGAGGATTGTACTAACAAGATGGACATTGGTCCACTACATCTAATAAGATAAGTACAGCATTGTTTTGCAATATCTCTGATGAGCGGCGGTATATAAAAAACTATAAATAAATTAATTAATAAACTGTGACAGAAGTGAGTCGGGCTGACCGCCAAGGAGCGTACACATCGTGAAGCATCACACTATTATTGAAGCATAAGATAAATTATTATTGAATTGAAAAATTTGAAAATTAGAAAAATTTTAAAAATAATTTTAAAAAATTCTTGCAACTTTTGAAATTAAAGATGGTATGCATTAGCTAAAATGCTTTAACCATCAAGTGGTTATTACACATATAAGTGCTACCACACATCAGAACAAATTATATGTATTCCCCATAGTAGTAGCTTGTTTTTGATGGAGTATTTGGCAGTTAGTATAACTGGGTTTAAAAAATGTTTGGATAAGTTCCTAGAGCAGAAATCCTTAAACTGTTCTCAATCAATAAGGATTAGTAGCTTGGGATCTATTCATTTAATGTTTAGGTACTTGCCAGGTACTTGTGACTTGTTTGACCCCTGTTAGACACTGGATACTGGGCTTGATGGAACCTTGGTCTGACCCAGTATGGCATATCTTATGTTCTTATGTTGTGTTGAAGGAAAAGGGATCTAATGCAACACCAGAAAATCAAGAAATGGAAAAGACTACGTTCAGCTACAACATAAGGAAAAGCTTTCTTAATAAAGCAAATCTCACAAATTAACAAAAACCACATTGATGAGAGTTCATTATCATGGTGGTTGTGACTAAGGTTTCAATCGGAAAGCAAATTTCACAAGAAACCCAAAATTCTACCCAGCACCAAGATCAAGTTCAAATAGGGAATGAAATAAAAGATCATGTCACAAAAATTATACAAATGACATCATTTTCTTGTACTAAATCTTACAAGAACAACATCTCCAATGCCATTGTGCCTTGCTGCTATACCCCTTATCCTTCAACTCAGGAGTCTCTTTTACTCAGCACTGCTGCCATACCCAGCATTTTTGTATCTTGAGATCTTGCTGTCATACCCCAGACTCTACATCTTTTGGTGCCAAATTGACAGTCTTGATGCACTGGCATGCTTTCACTCTTCTGATGATATCTATCCACAAATTTCATTAAAATGATTAGGACCCAAAAAGCAAATTGGAAGCCAATCAATAATGCTAGAAAGCAGAATAAACGGTAGTGTTCGGTGTATCAAGGGATTCTTTACTGGTATTTGCCCGACTCTCGCCAGGTTTCGCTCTCGCAGGAGCTGCCTCAGGGGCTAATGTACCAATGGTTACTTGTCTTATGTCACACTTCGATGTGAGAACATCACAACACATTAATTGAGAATTCTTGGTAGACAGAGTGCAGTCAGTGCTTTCAAAATGGAATAACATTATCTGACTTCCGGACAATTGTTCAAGCTCTAATTCTAACAAATTTAGATTACTGCAACACATTATACCTAGGATTGCCATTATCATCAATATATCCGTTACAACTTGTCCAAAACGCTACCGCAAGAACAATATACAACTTATCTCGCAAAGAACATATAACACCTACCTTGCAATATCTACACTGGCTTCCTATAACTCATCGTATCAGATATAAAATCCTGTCCACCATCCACAATTTGCTCTACAATGTTGACTCGGTATGGCTTTGCTCCATGTTACGCATATACAAACCCTCAAGACAGCTACGATCTATGAACAAATGTTTGCTAGAAGTACCAACAGTCAAAATAGTCAGCTTGGCTTTAATCCGTAAAAGAACCTTTTCAGTAGCTGGTCCAATCCTATGGAACTCTCTTCCTGAAAGCCTTCGACTTATATCAAAGCGTAAAGAATTCAAGAAAATGCTAAAAACATATTTATTTAATGACGTGTAAAATATAACTTAACTACAATAATACGATATACTGTTACACCTTTTATTCTGTTTAAATCTGTTGTGTTTGATTATTTTAACTTATGTATGTATATTTGTAAACCGCCTAGACGGACATGTAAATGTCTTATTGTTTGCGGTATATAAACATTTTTAAATAAATAAATAAATAAATAAGTACTGTTGTGTTTTACCTTATTAGAACACCATACAAGCAAACATGCAAAATATCAATATGGTATGTGAAAGACAAATATGGAATCAGAGAAACTGACTTTCAAAAACAGTATGTGTACACCTAATACAATGTGCACAAACTTTATTCCACAAAGGATTTTTTAAAATATAAATATTGCGTTAAAAATATGCATGAGATATTTGAATGTACTGCTTCTACTGTATGCAAATATATCTCCTACATATTTGCTGTCGATATCCTGAAAACTTGACCTGTTTACAATACTCAAGGACCAGAGTTGACTAAACTTAACCTAGGAATAAAACCAAGAAAAAGGAACATTAATAGACAAAATGGTGTTTTAAAGAATCTAGCTGGTACTGCTGCTTTAATAATATATATTTAAGGTCCTATCTTTCCTCCAAAATTCATAATTTACAACAGGGGTTAGCAATGTTTCTGGACAGAGTGCCAAAATTTCAAAATCTACCTGCAAAATGTTGGCAATGCCAGAAAAATGGGGTGGAGGACTGGGGGAAGGAGACTAGCCAGTGTCTCATGGCCAAAAATTATGGGAGTCCTGGCAGGCGGAGCCCATTCCACTTGTGGCCAAAGACACTGAAGAGAAAGGCCTGGATAGCCATAAGCAGAGTCCATTGTGCCTCCAGCCAAAAAGGGAGAGGCCCAGAATGACAGCAGGTTAGTCTATGTGAAAAAGCGAGGAAGGGTGTGTGTGCGTGAGAAACTGTGTATGTAAGCAAGAGATTGGTAGCCTGTGTTTATGTTTTTGTGAGAGAGAGGGAGTGTGTCTGTGTGCATGGGTGTGTGCAGGAGAGGGGGCCTGTGTGAGGG
Source organism: Rhinatrema bivittatum (assembly GCF_901001135.1). Taxonomy (NCBI): domain Eukaryota; kingdom Metazoa; phylum Chordata; class Amphibia; order Gymnophiona; family Rhinatrematidae; genus Rhinatrema; species Rhinatrema bivittatum. Next base: position 716,395,279 of record NC_042616.1, read on the forward strand.
GTTGTGACTGTATGTGAGAATGAGAGGCTGCCTTCCTGTGTAAAAGGGTATGTGTGTGTGTGGGTGTATACGAGAGACAGAGACGGAGCCTGGGTGAGTGTATCTGTGTGTGTGTTTTTGAGACTGAGACAGAGAGGGAGGGAGGGAGGGAGTCTGTGTGATGGGTTTGTGTGTTACAGAGACAGAGGTAGCTTGTGGGAGGGTCTGGTGTGAGAGGTGTCAAACTCTAGGACTGGAGGGTGGAGATAGAGTGGAAGGGGTTGAGCCTGGAGGGGAAGGGGAGAAATAATAGACGGCAGAGAAGTTGGGGCCTGAAAGAGCAGAGTGAAAGGGTTTGGTCAGGGGAGTAGGGAGAACGGGTAAAAGGAACACTCTTACAACGTACTTCTAGGGGATTTCTGCTCAAATATTTAAAATTCTGCATCTTAACGTTTCTGTATTACATTTTAAATTAAATTACTCAGAGACTATGATGTGTATTTTGCTATTTTGTCCAATATAAAAGTATGTTGAATTTTAAAATTTTCTGCGCAGAATTCCCCCAAGAGTAAATTTCAATATTAAGGACCTGGTTTACTAAGTTTTTCTTTCCCATTCTGTATCAAGGGGATGGGCGAGAGAAGGAAGCTTAGTGAATCAGATCATAAACACAACTTTGAATTATCATCTACCTCTTTTTTCATTTATCTGGGCCCTTCCCATCCTTCGCCACCCCCCCCCCCCCCCCCCCACCACAAAAAAAAATCTTAAACTTCTTGATTCGCTTTGCTGTTATAACTAGTCTTCTATCACAAATTTGTTTTTCCTAATTATTACTTTGTATGTAGGTTATAAAATTAAGTCCCATCTGCTTATGTCTCAGAATTAAACTACAGTACCAGTATTTGTGAATGCATCATCTCAAAACAGTCTCACTAGTTATGGTATCTATTTAGATTATTACCAAGTAGATAGATATGCAGGATAAGTGTTGGATTAAGCATGAAAACTTGTATGCTCACAGAACCAATAAGGATGACAACAAAAAAAATCTGAATAAGGAGTGTTATCTTACAAGTAGGCAGCTGGAATATATCATTAGCAGTGCGGACAGGAATAAATGGGCACTCTAGCTTGGCTAATTGATCTTTTTTTTGCCATTACTACACTAAAATAAGAAAAAATTTGGTTTGAAACTATTCTATCCTGTGATTCTGTTGTAGTTCTTGAGTGGGCTTGAAAAACAAAATGTTTCTGAACCACTATATTACAGTCTATAACCTTGGATGGGAATTCAGAAGGAAAGCTTTATTGATACAATCTAATCCAGCAACTCCTGTTTCACCCTGTAACGGAACAAACTTTCTTCCTAATGTGGCCAACCTACAGCAAGGCAGCAACCACTAAGAAGTTTAACATATTCCAAGCACTGAATTGTCAGTGCCCTGAAGTAACATATGACCGGCTGAGCACACTATCTGTTAATGATTTGGGAAATCCATAAATGCCAACATTTGAGCACTGATATTTACTTCGGTTAAAGACTTCCATTTCAACTGGTTATCTATCATACAAACCATAAAAGTTATTCAATAGAGAAGACAATTTATCTCCTTGAAGATATCATGATACTTTGCAATTCATAGCATCATAAAGATCCACGTAATGCAATGACAAAGATTACAATTTAAAATGGCAGGCTTTTGATCATTTTACTGTCATTACTAGACACTTTTCTTTTTTAATCAACTCTAAATTTTCAACAAGCTGAACCCAAGTGATTAAACTGGGTATTTTCAGAGTGTGAAAAATCCCAAATAAAACAATAGGAAAACACTGTATCAATTACAAATGTTCAACAAAACCATTTACAAATATGATCAGTAATCACTCATCAACAGAAGACCTAAAGTTACTAAGTACCTAATTCACCATGCTTTCTTCCCACAGACACAGTGTAAATGTACATAGAAAAGTCCATATTTAAAAGGTTTGTCTGGCTAACTGTTGACCCCCTTGCTCACCTGTTTAAGTTCATCCAGACAAATCACTGCCTGGATAAAATATAACTGAGTAAAAAGAGGCAGCAGTGGGGGAGTTCCTAGGTAAAATTACCCAGGTTATTCTGGTCAGTCAAACAGCAGATATTCAGCCTGGCTGTATTCGAGCTAAATACCTAAATAAAGTTAATCGGACACAGCCAGCTGAATGTAAGCCAGAGAATGTAAGCCCCCCAACCGTGGAGGCTCACATCTGTCGTGAGTACCAACTAGTTCGGAGAGGACAAGGGAACTCCCTTTCTCAGATGATCCTCCTGCAACCACCACTGGAGGCAGGAGAAGATTTCCATCAGCACATAGAGCCGAACCACATAGTCATGAGACTACAGGTTCCAACGAGACAGCAGAGACTGTTGAAGAGGACACATATGTGCCCTCACCTACGGCACCACTTCCAGGGTTTCTGCCATCAAGCCGAGTAGCTGTAGGTAGGACCACACCATCAAGCGTACCTACTGACGAATTCGAGATATCAATTTCTGAATTCGAACCAATAGGAAAACTCTGTCCTGCCCCAGATACTCCAACATCTAGGATGGCTGAAGATTGTTCTTGGTCAGGTTCACCATCCAATAAGGACATCACCTTGTGTGTCACCAGGCAGCTCTCTTCCTGAGACTTGGCTCTAATCAGCTAGTCATTCAAATATGGGTGCACCAGGATCCCTTCTCTTCATAAGGCCGCTGCTACGACCACCCTGACCTTGAGAAATTTTCTGGGAGCAGTAGCTAGACCAAAGAGCAGCGCCACAACATTGCAAAGTGTAGAAAGTGTTGGTGTTCCAATCGAATGGGAATATGAAGGTAAGCCTCTGACAGATCCAGGGAGGTCAGAAATTCCTCTGACTCCACTGCCATTATCACAGAGCATATAGTTTCCATGCAAAAATGAGTCACCTTCAAATGATGGTTGACCCTCTTGAGATCCAGGATGAGACGAAAGGAGCCCTCCTTCTTGGGCACAACAAAATAAATGGAATATCGCCCCATACTTTCTTGAGATGTGGGCACCAGAAGCACAGCCCTCTGAGCCTTTGAAGTGTGAACTCCACTGCCTGCTTCTTCTGCAGAGAGTGGCAAGGGGACACCATGAACATGTCCTGAGGAAAATGGCGAAATTCCAGTGCATATCCTTCTCATATCACCTCCAGGACCCACTGGTCCGACGTGATCTCAACCCGCCTCTGATAAAAGAGAGAGAGAATTCCCCCTATCTCTTGGTCCTGACGGTGGGTCAGAAAATCTTCATTGGGAGGTTCGGGAAGGTCCACCACCTGAGCCCGCTCCTCTCTTGGGCTGTTGGGGATGAAAGGACTGAGACCATTGAAAGGCCAAGTCCGCTGAAAGGTCGACCCTCTGTAGGCATGAAACAGCTTGAACCCCAGAGACAATCCCTTATACAAAGCGGTGCTGTAACTGCTTATTATCTTCTAGCAACCGAGGAACCATAGATTCGCCCCATTTACTGGCCAGTTTCTCCTATTCGTTCTCAAACAAAAGCGAACTTTTAAAGAGCATCTTAGTAAGACTGGCTTTGGAGACTGAGTCAGCTGACAAATTTTGCAACCAGAGTTGACACCTGGCCACTATCACCGAAGCCACTCCTCTGGCTGAGGTACAGAACAAATCCCAGCCTGCGTCTGCTAAAAAGGCGGGAGCGGGCTCCATAACCGCTCTGGAATTCCGTCCAGACTCATCAACTTCCTGAGAGAGCAGCAGACAAGATCGCACCACTGATTCCCTGGAAGATGGGGAAATTCCTCCATGATTGGAACCATATCAAACCATGTTGCAATTCTTTCATAGAGATGAATTGCCAGCCCTAGGGTGCAACAGGAAGCAATCTGTAAATTCATTGTCATTGCCTCAAAGGCATTCTTAAGAATAGCCTCAATCCTTCTATCATGTCATCCTTCAAGGCCGCTCCTCCCTCTACAGGGATAATCGTCTGCTTAGAGATAGCACATCCACTTTGGGAAAACACAAACGCTCCTTCACAGCTGGATCCAGGGGGTTCAGGCCTTCCAATGTCTGACCCCATTTGAAATTTGCCTCTGGGGCGTCCCATTCCAGATCAATCAATTCTTGAATGGCATTTATCACAGGAAAAAAACAAGAGGCTATATGTAAGGAAACCAAAATGGGATTCTTCTTCGACTCCGTCATGACATCTGAACCAGGGACACCCAGCTATTTCTAAGTCTGTGAAATCAGGGCTAGCAGTTCATCTCTATGAAAGAACTGAACAAGGTTCAATATGGTTCCAGTCCTTGAGGAATTTCCCCATCTTCCAGGGAATCAGGATCAACATCATCTGTGCCATCCGCATTCCTGCCGGGAACACCCACAGGGTGCAAAGGTGTGCTTCGGCGCTTAAGCATAGGACTGGAAGAGGGAGAAGCTACCGACTGAGGGTCTGACCGGAAAGGAATGGGTGAAGCAGAGGACTGTACCTGAAGAAAAGCTTGAAAGCCTTGAAAATATTCCACCCAAGGAAAAGCAGCCAGATCCAGACCAAGCCCAGAAGGAACTGGAGCTGGTCCCTAATAACTGCCCTCACCTGTGGAGGAGCCAGTCAAGGGAGAACCAAGCTCTGGGTCAAGACCATGACCAACCCATCATCTCAATGGGAGGAGCCAGGCTTAGCAAAATCAGAGGAAGACAACTCTCCCTGAGCATCTGAGCAGCACTGACACAGTTTAGAAGCCAAGTCAGGTTGAGAAGCCCTAATATGACAGGCAACACAAAGAGGAAGATGCTTAGGCTTCTTCTTTACCGGCGCCATTGCGATGGTAAACGTGTGTCTGAATGGCTCACGCTCAAAAAGGCTATACACACAAAAAATAAGCGCCGCAGAAGGAAGCACAGCAAGGCACATGCACAACTTGAGTGCCAAGCTAAGAGTGGGAACAATTTAAAATTTGTGCACGTAAAAGGCACGCCCAAAACCTATTAATGGCGGGGGTGGAAGGGAAATAGAATAAAAAAAGGTTACTAAGAGCCAAGAGAAACAGATAAGTATGTGAGAGAAAAAAAAAGTGCGAAAGCTTGCTGGGCAGACTGGATGGGCCGTTTGGTCTTCTTCTGCCATCATTTCTATGTTTCTATTGCATAACGTGTACGCAGAGCCAACACACTGCGCACACAGATAGCCTGTAGAGGGCAGCAGAGCATGCACAGGAGCGCACGAAAAATGCCGTTGCAGTCTACCACGTGGCGGGCAAGAAAAAAGCCTATCTGCGGGCCTAGCCCACCAAGGGCCACTCAACCCACCAGGCTGCCCAGTTCCCCAACCCCTATGGCAGCGGGAACAAACATCGGGACGGTGTGCCAAGCAAAGAGACCAGAGAAGCCCTGAAACCCCTCTGTCTCTGTTTCTAAGGTAAAACTTCTCTATAATTTTTTAAACCTTACCTGAGCTCAGCGCTTACCAGCTGAGTACAGAGATGGTCTCTGGCTGCGGGGGGGGAGAGAGCATCTCTCTTCACCGCCACGTTCGGCCTCTAGCACCTGCTGCCTTTCAGCTGAACTAGCAGCTAAGTCCATGCTGGGAAATCCAGGTACCAGATCAAGGCACACCTCTGAGGAACCAAGGAAATCACCTCAGGAATTCTCAATTTGGGGAATAACCATTTGGTATCATCATAGGAGAGCAGGGCTTTCTTTTCCTTAATTGAGATTTCAAATTTCTCCTTCCAAAAAACTCTAAGCAATTCCCATAGCGAGATGCACATCTGCCATCTGCTGGAGACGGAGAATACTGGCAGGCTGGGGTCACTGAAGGGTTATATATACTGTGACATCAGCTTGCTCCATCTCCATCTGCTGGCAGAGGAGCATAAACGCACTGATCCTGAGTCCATCTGTATACACGCTAGGAAACTGACTGTTTTACATTAAATATGTTCCATGTACTCTATCCTAGAAATTGCTCAAAAACAAAGCTTTCTTGGTCAACCAAATTAAATAATTAATGTAGCCTGACATCAATTGATTGGGCTGCTTAACAAATACTAAGCATTTTATGTTTCACACAAAGATTTTTCAAAAGAGGCAGATGAAGAGGAATAAAGCTCAGGGATTCTGTGACTTTTATAAGTTGAGTGGAAGCAGACAAAGGGAATATATTGTGCCTCACTGTGATATAAACTGCATTACTTCACAGATGTGCACTTAATGACAATGAGTTAGGTACAACTTGGATACATTATCTCTCGTCACCAAGTCAGTGGTTAGCAATATACTAAAATATTTTTAAGCACAGTATATTTCTGACATATGGTCATAAGCACATCAGAGTGACCATCACTCTGGTTTTGTTCGATCTGTTTTACAACCATTTATTTTATTTATTTACTAAAATTTGATTGTACCTTTCACATCAAAGCTAACATTGAAGTGTGTAAAATAAAAGCAAACCATGAAGATTATTGGAGCAGTATGCCAAATGCATATTTTACATTTTCCTTTAGCACTATGTAACAGTTTATCCACCAACACTGAAAGGAGATCTTACCCGGGTCATAATTCTCCTGTGGTAGATTCTGGGCAAGGATATAAAAATTTGCAGCAAATATTTTGAGATTCTACGACCCACTTGCAGTAAGTGTATATAATATAAAAAATCTGTGTTAAAGATGTTCCATTAAAATTAAATATAAATCAGACACAACAGAATGCTACAAATTTTTACATTTCTATTTTAGTTTTATTTTTCTGTGTTTTTATTTTTTGCTCTTTTTCTTATCTCTCTTCTTTCTTTCTTTTCTGCTGCCTCATTATCTAACTATAATAAAGAGTAATGTTGCCCCGCACATGCTTCGCTGGTATGGAACTGAGCAGGTGCTGGCTGGTCACATGCACCTTGGAGGCCTCAGGCTGCTGAAGACAAAAAACAAGTCACCGCCCTCAGCTGCTGTTCATTTTGTAATCCGGGACAGGGGTGGCGATGAGGGTAGGTTGTCACTGAACGGCGGGTTGGCGGCTGCTCCTTCAAGGCCTCAGGTTGCTGAAGCACCAGAACAAGCCATGGCCCTTAGCTGTGGCGCATCTGGTAATGCAGGATGAGGGCAGAATGTCCCCAAATCGCAGGCAGGGTTGCTGCAGAATGGTAGACTTCATGGGATGTTCCTGCCCTTGGACAGGCTTAAGTAAGTCTTATTATAGTATTTCTAACCTTCTGAAACTTGCCTCTGTTCCTTACAACTACCTCTATTATCCTAGTCTCTTGCTGCCAATTTTTCACTCCATTCCTCTAACCATTCCCTGTTATCTCTCACCCACTCACCCTCCCATCTCCTCCTTTTTCCTACAGTTTCTCTTCCCCCTTCGATATTTCAACCCTCACTCCTCACCCCTTTCTCTCCATTCACACCCTTCCTTCCCTCACTCTTCTATCACTTCCTTTCACTGTTTTCATCCTTCCTTCCCTTTGCCACCTCTCATTCCCTACACCCATCCTACTCATAGTAAACATAGTAAATGCTGGCAGAAAAAGACTCAAGTGGTCCATCCAGTTTGCAAGTTTCTTTTTTTTTTTTTTTTAGGGTAGTAATTGCTATTCTGTGAAGGTTACCCCCATAATCTTCTGTTACAGATAGTAACTGCCACTTCCTGCATGCTACCCCCTGTCTTCTGTTATGGGTATTAACTGCTGCTCTGAGTAGGTTACCCCAATTAACACAGGTTACCCCTTTTCTTCATTTTCATCCTTTAGCCTCAAGGGATCCCAACAGATCTTTGCACTCCATTAATAGTCATCTTTCAGACATCCTACTATTAAGACTGCTCACCTTCAGGAGACAAGAAAGGGTGCTCTTTCTATTGTCGGCCCTACCCTGTGGAATAATGTGTGAGAAAAGCTTTGGATTATTACAGATTTTAAGCTTTTTTGAAAAATTAAAAGCAGTACTGTTGAAGGAAGGTTTTTTTTTTTGTTTATTCCCAAATAGTGCTAAAGGGAGTTTTAATTCTGAGGTAAGTATATGCTTGTTGTTTTGTTTGATATTTTACTTTATTTTATGTGATTTTACTGTTTGCTGTAATCTGCCTAACATAACCTAGTTACTATAGGTAGGCTATAAATATTTTAAATAAGCAAAAAAAAAAAAAAAAAAAGGTGATCCTCTGTGTTTATCCCATGCCCTTTTGAATTCTGTTACTATTCTTGCCTTCACTATCTCTTCTGGGAGGGCATTTCAAGCAATTCACCATCCATACCATGAAAAAATATTTCCTGATATTGTTCTTGAGTCTACCCTCTGAGTTATATATCGGCAGGCCTGAGGGACCATGGCCTAAATCAGGCCCATTGACAGTAACCAGCACAAAACAAAAAGTTTTAAAACAACTCTATCTAGGGATCTAGAAGATACAAAAACCTGAGGAACACTGTGGTTGAAAAACCATCACTAAATTTTAATTTAACCAGGAACTACTGCCAAGAAGACCAAATCAGATAAAAACCAAGGCTCCCAGTGGTACCACAGGAACATGGAAATGACTGCTTTTGCTCAAAGATGTTTTTCAGGAATACCTGAAAAGACCAGGAAACATCTGAGCACCACCAAGGGGCGATGACATCACTCCACGTGTGATGGGTTGATTTGCTTGACGTCAGGGAAAGAATATTTACAACCCCCAGAGAAGAGGTTAGCAGAAAAGGAGGAAAGTCTCAGCCAATGCACAGCTGTTACATCTAGTGGCAGGCTCAGAATATGTACAAATTGGATAAAAGAGTGAGCGGTGGTATGTGGCTGCTGACCAAGCACTGCTGTTGCAATGACAAGACAGGAGATGGAAAAGAGTTAAAAATGAGAGGAAACGCAAGATAACTGTGAATAAAGGCTTGGGGCACCCAGCCCAGTAAGAAGTTGGTGCTAATTAAATTGGAAGCCCAAAGGAGTAGGAGTAAACTGATGGATTTATAAAATGCTCCTTTTCTGGAGCTTGAAGAATGATATATCTAAACAGAATAGAAAGGGCTGTTAGAATCTTATCAAAACAGGAAAAACAGTTTTCACTGAGTTTTCCTGTATACAGTTTTACAGCAGCAGGAAAGGGCGAGAAAGTTGAGAAATCCTTTCTTACTTATTGATTTAGATTTAACTCACACCTCTTCACTGGTAGCTCAAGGTGAGTTACATTCAGGAACCAGAGCTATTTCCCTATCCCCAGAGGGCTTACAATCTAAAGGCCTCATTTACTAAATGCCTTTCCCATAGACAGAGAATGGGAGAAAAGCCTTAGTAAATCAGGCAATAAGTTTGTATCTGAAGACTGGAGGGTGGCCAATGAAACCCCAATATTTAAAAACGGCTCCAGAGGCAATCCAGGAAATTATAGACCAGTGAGCCTGACTTCAGTGCCAGGAAAAATAGTGGAAACTATTCTAAAGATCAAAATCATAGAGCAGATAGAAAGACATGATTTAATGGAACATAGTCCACATGGATTTACCCAAGGGAAGTCCTGCCTAACAAATCTGCTTCATTTTTTTGAAGGGGTTAATAAACATGTGGATAAAGGTGAACCGGTAGATGTAGTGTATTTGGATTTTCAGAAGGCGTTTGACAAAGTCCCTCATGAGAGGCTTCTACGAAAACTAAAAAGTCATGGGATAGGAGGCAATGTCCTTTTGTGGATTACAAACTGGATAAAAAAACAGGAAACAGAGAATAGGATTAAATGGTCAATTTTCCTAGTGGAAAAGGGTAAACAGTGGAGTGCCTCAGGGATCTGTACTTGGACCGGTGCTTTTCAATATATTTATAAATGATCTGGAAAGGAATTCGACGAGTGAGGTTATCAAATTTGTGGATGATACAAAATTATTCAGAGTAGTTAAATCACAAGCGGATTGAGATACATTACAGGAGGACTTTGCGAGACTGGAAGACTGGGCATCCAAATGGCAGATGAAATTTAATGTGGATAAGTGCAAGGTGTTGCATATAGGGAAAAATAACCCTTGCTATTGTTACACGATGTTAGGTTCCATATTAGGAGCTACCACCCAGGAAAAAGATCTAGGCATCATAGTGGATAATTCTTTGAAATCGTCAGCTCAGTGTGCTGCAGCACTCAAAAAAGCAAACAGAATGTTAGGAATTATTAGGAAGGAAATGGTTAGCACAACAGAAAGTGTCATAATGCCTCTGTATCGCTCATGGTGAGAACAAACCTTGAATACTGTGTACAATTCTGGTCGCCGCATCTCAAAAAAAAGATATAGTTGCTATGGAGAAGGGCAACCAAAATGATAAAGGGGATGGAACAACTCCCCTATGAGGAAAGGCTGAAGAGGTTAGGGCAGTTCAGCGTGGAGAAGCGATGGCTGAGGGGGGATATGATAGAGGTCTTTTAAATCATGAGAGGTCTTGAATGAGTAGATGTGAATCAGTTATTTACACTTTCAGATAATAGAAGGACGAGGGGGTACTCCATGAAGTTAGCAAGTAGCACATTTAAGACTAATTAGAGAAAATTCTTTTTCACGCAATGCACGATTAAACTCTGGAATTTGTTGCCAGAAGTTGTGGTTAGTGCAGATAGTGTAGCTGGGTTCAAAAAAGGTTTGGATAAGTTCTTGGAGAAGTCCATTAACTGCTAATAATAAAGTTGACTTAGGGAATGGCCTCTGCTATTACTGGCATCAGTAGCATGGGATCTTCTTGGTGTTTGGATAATTGCCAGTTTCTTGTGGCCTAGTTTGGCCTCTGTTAGAAAAAGGATGCTGGGCTTGATGGACTCTTGGTCTGACCCAGCATGGCAATTTCTTATGTTCTTATGTTATTAGCAGGATTTGAACCCTGTCTTCTCTGGTTTTCAGCCTGTAGTTTTAGAAAGGAAGTTTAAGAAATGTTTTTCATATCATAAAAACTAATATTTAATTTGTAGGTCTCATTAATGAAACAGCCACGAATGGTTTTACTACACAAACCAGTTAAAGCAATATCTTCAAATTGTTAAAATGACCCTACAGGATATACTTTGATTGTTCGTGCATATAAACTCATCCTTTGACTACAACCTTAAAACAAACACATAGGATAATCAAAGGATCCATTTTTCTTTTATTCCAAAGGAAGAGAGACCCCCAAAGCACTACAGTGATTTCAAGTTTTATAAGAAACTAGCCGTTAAGCCTGTAACAACGGGCTACATTAACATTTTTTTTTCTGTCCATTTCCTTACCCCTCATTCTCCTCCTCCCCCCCCCCCATTCTCCCTCACCCTCTAGTCTCCCTCCCCCCCCCCCCCTCATTCTCCCTCTAGTCTCCCTCCCCCCCTCAGTCACTCCCCCTCTCAGCTCATTCACAACCCCTTCGGATGGCGCAGACGGAAGATCTCCGGGGGAGGTCCCTCCCTCCCTCGTGCGCGCGCCGCCGCTACTGCTCCTCGCCGCGCCAGAGGTCCCTCCCTCCCTCCCTCGCGCGCGCCGCCGCTACTGCTCCTCGCCGTGCCATTTTTGGTACAGGCAAGCTCTGGCCGACGTGCTGCCCGCGCATGGGCGGTAGAGTTGCTCTCTACTGCGCATTTGCGGCACGTCGGTCAAGCTTTATTTATCTAGTAGATAAACCTATGTTGATGACCATCATGTCAAGACATCCGTTACATATGACCGGTTGCGAGTCTTCCCCGCAAATGGCTGCACTCACAAACAAAGACTTCAAATGCAGATGCCCGCAATGCCCTCCCTCCTTAGACACGTGCAATTTAAAGGCCCTGCAGCAGGAAAGCTTTCTGCCGGTGCTCACCAATGACATCAGCAACTCCTCTTCTTAAGTGCCCAGCTGGCACTTCAACAGAACTCTTGCCTAGAACAGTGCATGTTGCTCCTGCATTCCTGGTTGTTCCTGCACACAGGCCTTGCCCAGCCCAGGTTTACCTTGCCCATCCTGCCTCATCCAGCTTGCCTCATTCAGCCTTGTACTGTTCAACTGTCTCGTCCAGTATCTCTTGAGTATCTTTGTCAATCCTTGGCCTGCTCTCCCAATACTGACCTCTTGATTTGAACACTGACTATGATTGCCTGCTGCCTGGACTTGACCACAGTTGACTGTCGCCTGGACCTGACCAAGATTGCATGCCGCCTGAACATGACCTCTTCCCTTGTATCTCACTTCACTTGCTTGCCGCCTGTCCCAACCCTTGGCCTGTTCTCAATATCTCCTGTCTGCTGCCTGTCCTAACTCTGGTGTGCCCTTGGACTCTTGCTCGCTCTCTCTCTACCACCCTAGAGACCCACCTAGGCCCTGTGGGCCACCAGAACCCAAGGGCTCATCCTGCAGAGGAGGCGGCCGGTATAAGTGAAACCCCAGTCTCTCTCATTTCGGAGCATATTTGCCAGCAGTCTGTGTAGGCCTTGAAAGTTTGCCTACAAGGCTGCATCAACTATGCCACAACAACAAGGGCTCACTCTCACGCCACTCATCAGAGTTTGCTGAGGCCATGAGCTTGGCAGACTTGCCCCAGGCCTCCACCATTGCTGGGTTAGCCCACCAGCTACAACAGCAGCAAGACCAACTGAATAAGATGACCAGTTTCTTCAGGGTATGGTCGCTCATTCAGCTCCCGTGGCAACTGCTCCTGCACCTCCAGCACAGCCTGCTACTTCCACGCTTATTTATTTATTTAACATTTTTCTATACCGAACTTCATGACAAGCTTCATATCAGGCCGGTTTACATCAAACTTGGGGGTTAACTTAACAAAAAACCATATAACAAGAAGGCCGAAGCGCAGATACAAATAACAGGGGGAATGAACTTGGAGGCTAGAGTAGCCAGGAAATAAAGGACAGAAAAAACTGGAGAATGAACATGAATGAATATGCAATTACTGGGTTGGACATTTAGTCTATTGAGCTAAATGAAAGCACTGTTGCGATGTTATGTTTGAGGGAAGGCTTGGACAAAAAGCCAAGTCTTGAGTTTTTTCCGGAAGGTAGTCAGGCAGGGTTCCAGTCTTAGATCCGTTGGCAGGTTATTCTAGATGATGGGGCCAGCTGTGGAAAGTGCCCGTTCTCTCATGGAGGTTAGTCGAGTGGATTTAGTTGGGGGAACTTGAAGGGTTCCTTTGTGTGCCTCTCCGATGGGTCTTGCAGATGTGTATGGTTTGAGTGGTAACTGAAGGTCTAAAGGAAGTTGGTTGTGTATGGATTTGTGGATGATGGTGAGAGCTTTGTGCCAAATTCTGTATTTAATAGGTAACCAGTGTAGGTTTCTAAGTATCGGGGTGATGTGAGTTCTCCGGTTAGTGTTGGTTAAAATCCTGGCTGCTGAGTTCTGGAGCATCTGTAGTGGTCTGGTGGCAGAGATCGGGAGTCCTAAAAGGAGAGTATTGCAGTAGTCGATTTTGGAGAAAATAGTTGACTGAAGTACTGTTCTGAAGTCCTGGAGGTGGAGGAGGGGTTTGAGTCTTTTCATAACTTGTAGCTTAAAGAAACAGTCCTTCATAATATTGTTGATTGATTTTTTTAGGTTTAATTGGTTATCAATGGTGACTCCTAAATCTCTAACTTGAGTAGTCTGAGGAATAGAGGTTGTCTGATCGTGGCTGGTAGAATGGTCGGGGGAGATGAGAAGAATTTCTGTTTTGGCTGCATTGAGGACCAGGTTCAGGCTGGTGAGTAGGTGGTTGATGGACTTGAAGCAGTTTTCCCAGAAGGATAGCTTTTTGGAAGGGATTCTTTTATAGGGATCAAGATCTGCACGTCGTCAGCATATAAATAGTGAGTTAGGTTGAGGTTTGTGAGTAGCTGGCAGAGGGGTAGTAGGTAGATATTAAAGAGAGTGGGGGATAGAGAGGAGCCTTGGGGAACACCTAGGGTAGATTTGAAGTTAGGAGATTCTTTATTGTTGATGGTGATCTTGGAGCTTCTATTACTGAGGAATGAGCTGAACCATTGGAGGGCGTATCCAGATAAACCAATGTCTGAGAGACGATTGAGGAGGATGCTATGGTTCACGGTATCAAACGCCGCGGAGATGTCTAAGAGAACTAGCAGGAAAGAAGTCCCTTTGTCTAGGCCCATGAGGATGTGGTCTGTAAGCGAGATGAGGAGGGTTTCAGTACTGGAAGACTTGCGGAAGCCATACTGGGAGGGGTATAAAATTTTGTGATCCTCCAGGTAGTCCGATAGCTGTGTGTTCACCACCTTTTCTGTGAGTTTTGCTAGCAGCGGGAGGTTGGAAATGGGTCGGAAGTTGGAGAGCTCATTAGTGTTTAGGTTGGGTTTCTTCAAGAGAGGTTTAATCGATGCTGTTTTAAGGTCATCCGGGTAAATTCCTTGGGCAAGGGAGCAGTTAATGATGTCGGCCAAAGATCTGGAGATGGTGTCTGGTATAAGGAGCAGAAGTTTTGTTGGGATGTGGTCCAACGGGTGACTGGATGGTTTCAGCTTCTTGAGTGTTGATTCTATCTCCAGCGGGGTGGTAGGCACCCCCAGTGCCACCCTAGGACTCTATGGTGGCACTGGGGGTGCCTGTGGTGGTGAGGTTTAGTGATAGTGGTGTTGGGTTAATAGGGAGAAGCGCTAGAGTGTTTGCAATTTTGTCCTGAAAGAAGAGTGCGAGTTCATTGGCTTTGGATTGAGCCTGATCGTCGGGAATGGTAGGAGCAGAGAGTTTAGTAAGTTGAGATGCATAGGAGAACAGGGCCCTAGCGTCATATTGAATATCGTGGATTCTGCTGGAGTAGTAGTCTTTTTTTGCTTGTAGGAGAGAAATCCTGTAGAGATGCATGATTCGTTTGTAATCGGACAACGTTGTAGAGTTGGGGGACTTCCGCCAAGAGCCTTCCTTGTGTCGGAGGTCTTGCTTCATTCGTTTAAGTTCCGGTGAGTACCAAGGCTGCTTCCTTTTTTGAGTCCAGTTGATGGTTTTCGTCTCTTTGGGGCAGAGTTTGTTGGCTATAGACTCTGTGATATTGCACCAGGATAGGAGTGCTGAGTTGGGGTTAGAAGTGTCTAGATTGGGGAGTTCTTTGGAGAGATGTTCACTAAGAATATCGGAGGTACATTTTCTTCTGTGATGGATGGTGGAATGAGGTTGTGGTTGAGAGGGGTTTCCTCTAGTCTTAAGAGTAGCTGATATGAGTGAATGGTCGGACCAGGGGACTGGGGTGCAGTCTGGAGTGTTAGTGTATGATAGGTGTGAGTTTAGGAAAATGAGGTCTAGTGTATGTCCAGCTTTATGGGTGGGTTTGTTGACTATTTGTTCAAAGCCCATTGCCTGGAGTGTGGATAAGAATGTTTCGCAGTTGGAGGAGATCGGGGAGGCGTCGACATGTAGATTGAAGTCCCCCAAAATCATGGCCGGTGAGTCCATGTTAATGTATTTGGCAATGGTTTCTATAAGGGGTGAGGCATCCGAGTCTACTGATCCCGGTGGAGCGTAGACAAGGATAATTTGAATATGTTTTGATTTAAACAAACCAAGTTCTAATTTTTTGGAAGAGGTCTTGATTGATTGCTGTCTGAGATTCAGTTCCTTCTTGGTTGCTAAAAGCAGACCTCCCCCTCTTTTTTTGGGTCTGGTAATTGAGAAGACGTCGTAGAGGTGAATAGGTAATTGGTTTATCAATACAGTGTCGGTGCTCTTTAACCAGGTTTCCGTAATAGCACATACATCTGGGTTGGATTCAAGCAGGTAATCATGCAGGATGTGTGTTTTCTTAGTGAGGGACTGAGCGTTGAAGAGGGTTAGAGAGAAAATCGTGAGTCCTAGAAGTTGGGTCAGGGGTGTGAGCATGATTGGGATGAGTGATCTTGTTGACTGATTCAAGGTCCGTTGTGAAAGTTTGGAGAGGTCTGAGTGGTGATGATAGATGATAGGAATGGGGTAGGATTGCATGCTACCTACTCAGATGGTGAGGAGAGAGTGGTGTGGAGGGTGGAGTTAGATGCTGGTCTGGCTGGATGGAGTTGCACAGGGGTTACTGGTGAGGCTGGATGGATGCTGGAGAGACTGGATATGCTGGAGAGCTTGGAGATGCTGGAATGGATGCTGGATGGATGCTGGAGAGGCTGGAATGGATGCTGGATAGATGCTGGAGAGACTGGAAATGCTGGAGAGGTTGGAGATGCTGGAATGGATGCTGGATGGATGCTGGAGAGACTGGAAATGCTGGAGAGGCTGGAATGGATGCTGGATGGATGCTGGAGAGGCTGGAATGGATGCTGGATGGATGCTGGAGAGGCTGGAAATGCTGGAGAGGTTGGAGATGCTGGAATGGATGCTGGATATGCTGGAATGGATGCTTGATGGAAGCTGGAGAGACTGGAAATGCTGGAGAGGTTGGAGATGCTGGAATGGATGCTGGATATGCTGGAATGGATGCTTGATGGAAGCTGGAGAGGCTGGAAATGCTGGAGAGGTTGGATATGCTGGATGGATGCTGGAGAGACTGGAGAGGATGCTGGATGGTGGCTGGAGAGGTTGGTTGAGTTGTTTGAGGGGCTAGATGAGTGGTGGCTTTACTCCCGCCAGCAAAATCCTTTCGTCCAGGACCTTTGGCATTTATTAAGGTTTTAGTTTCTTCCGCGGGTATGGCTCGTGGCTTCCTCGGGGCTGTACAAAGGGACGAAACAAAGCCCCTTTGTTTCGCCCCTTCGGTGCGCGACGCTTGACGCGCGTCGCCGGGCTGGATACTGATTTAAAGCCCCTCAAGGGCTAGCTCCGATTGGAGGAGCTGGATCGGTGGGTGGGCTCAGGTTTTCGGCGCGGCGCGGTTTTTGTTCTTTTAGGTTGAAGAAGAAGCTGTTCTTACTAGTTTCAGCCGCGTTTGTCGTCGCCGAGGCCTCCCGGGTGGGGAGAGAGAAGCCCTGACCTTCCCCCGGCAGGGCTCGGCGCCGACAGCGCAGGCCTTCCCCGATCGCAGCTGTGAAGAAAAGGAGATGGCGCCGGGCTGGATACCGATTTAAAGCCCCTCAAAGGCTGGCTCCTATTGGAAGAGCTGGATCGGTGGGCGAGCTCACGTTTTCGGCGCGGCGCGGTTTTTTTTCTTTTAGGTTGAAGAAGAAGCTGTTCTTACTAGTTTCAGCCGCGTTTGTCGTCGCCGAGGCCTCCCGGGTGGGGAGAGAGAAGCCCTGACCTTCCCCCGGCGGGGCTCGGCTTCCCCCGGCGGGGCTCGGCTTCAGATGCCTCCGCCTCTGAGATACGAAGGGGGATCCCTGCAAATGTACAGGCTTCTTGAATTAATGCCGGATGCAATTTGAATTGCACGCACCTCTCTTTCTCTCTGATCATATCAGAGAGAAAGAGCAGTTCTGCCCAGGAGCGGATTAGCCTATCGGGGGATCGGGCATCCCCCAGTGGGCCGATTGCTCCAGTCACGTGGTCTGCTGTGCGTGGCCGTGACAGAGCCACGCTCGGCAGACCACGTGACGTGTCCTGGGCCGGCCTGTGTGGCGAATACTCGGGCCGGTCCGACATCGTGAGTCCGCCGCTGGTTCTGCCCTACCTGGACTTCACCCCTCTGGGAGAGAGATGACACACTCCTAGCGGATTTGAACAATTTCCTGCGAGAATTCCAAATGATTTCTGAAGAGCCCAGCTGTATGTTTTCTATGGCCACAGAAGTTCTTCAGATCAGACAAGGCTCTCAGTCTGTTGGAGACTATGCGGTTCATTTTTGTACACTGGCATCTGAACTACAATGGTGCAATGATAGTTTAAAGCCATCTTCAGGCAAAGGCTCTCAGAGCGTATCAAAGACAAGCTGGCTTGCCAAGATCTGCCTGATACATTCGAGGGGTTCATCAGTTTGGCCATTCGTCTGGACCTCCAACTTCAAGAACTGGCTCAAGAGAGGGGCCTGGCTCATCGTCCCATTCACCTTACCCCTAGTTTCCAGTGCCCAGTGATTTTCAGGTCCCCTCCTGATTCGGGACTAGTACAAGAGGAGTCCATGCAGATAGACTGCCCCAAAGCTATCCACTGAGGAGAAACAGAGACACAGATACCTCAACTAATACCTATATTGTGCCACATCTGGGAACTTCGTAAACCGATGCATAGCTCAATGCAATTACCAAGAAGAATCATAACCTTCTCCCAGTGATCACAGAACTCTTCCACTGCCTCAAAGGAGCGCAAATATTTACCAAGCTTGACATGCTGGGGTGGGGGAATACAACCTGATTAGGAACTGAGAGAGAGATGAATGGAAGACAGCTTTTAATACTAGGGATGGACATTATGAATATCTAGTGAAGCAATCTGGGTGATACAATTTCCCCACAGTCTTTCAATTTATGGTCAATGAGATTTTTCAGGATCTTCTCTACTCCCATGTGATGGTATATTTGGACGATATCCTAGACTTTTCAAAATCATTGCAAGATCATGATCATGTGAAGCAAGTTCTCCAAAGACTCTGTGAGCACCATCTTTAGGCAAAACTAGAAAAATGTACTTTGAACAGGAGGAACTAGTGTTCCTTGGCTGTATTATTTCTCGGCAAGTCCTATGCATGGACTCAGAGAAACTGAAAGCCATCCTAGAATGACTCCAACCTGTGGGCCTCAAAGCCTTGCAGCGCTTTCTCCGATTTCCACAGATACTCTATGTTGGCCACACCTCTCACTGCTCTTACCAAAAAGGGGTCAGATACCAAGAATTAGACGGACAGTGCCATGTAGGCCTTTCAGCGCCTCAAGGAAGAAGTCACCCATGCATGACCCATGCCTGCACCATACAGACCTTTCCAAGTCATTCATACTGGAGGTAGAGGCCTCTGCCCTCAGAGTGAGGGCAGTCCTCTTACAGAACAACAACAATGGAACCTTCATGACCTGCTCCTATTTCTTTAAGAAGTTTACTTCCGCAGAGAGAAATTACACCATTGGAGATCGTGAATTGCTATCAGTAAAGCTAGCCTTGGAGGAATGGCAAACATCTGTTGGAAGGGGCCAGACTATCTGTGACTATCTACATGGACCACAAAAATCTGAAACACTTGGCACAAGCTCAACAACTACAACTACAATACCGCCTAGCAGAGAAAACCTGACAGGTTGATGCCCTCTCACGTTCCTTTGATCCTGTAGACTCCCTGGAGCTCCCACAACATATCAATAACCCTGCAAGGATCATGGTTGTGGCTGTAGTGACAGCTCCACCAGGGAAGATTGTCATTCCTCAATGTCTATATTAGAAAGATCTTCAATGAACCCACGACCCCCATCTAGTGGGGCATCCTGGCATCACCTGAACTCTGAAATTAATTTTCTGTCATTATTGGTGGCCTCAAATGAAGACAGAGGTGAAACAGTACGTAAAAACCTGCCCCACATGTGCCATGAAAAAGAGTTCTCAAGCTCAACCTTGGAGACTGTTAAAGCACTGCTAGCCCCCAAGGAACCCTGGACCCTCTTGGCCACTGATCTTCCCCTCTCAAGTGGCAAAACCACTATATGGGTAATGGTGGATCGTTTTTCAAAGATGGCCCATTTCATGCCTATCCTCCCTGGCTCCCTTCAGCACCTGAATTGGCTAATCTCTTCGACATACACATCTTCCATCTGCATGAGCTCCCTCGCCACATCTATTTGGACCGAGGAATACAGTTTACAGAAATCTTCTGTAAAAGCCTATAGAAGAAGTTTGGGATTACCTTGAATTATACCTTAGCCTATCACCCCCAGAGCAATGGCCAAACCAAGCAAACAATTCAGACTCTCAAGACTTTCCTAAGAGCCTAAGTAAATCAATGCCAAAACAACTGGGCATCCCTACTCCTGTGGCCGGACGTCTGGCACAATAATCATGTGAGCAGCACAACCAGGTCCTCATCTTTTTATGTACTGTTTTCTCATCAGCCCCGTACACCAAAGCCTGTCCTGGTCTCCAAACTGTGCCCTGCAGCCAACTTAATGGGATGCAGACTCAAGGACCTTTGGCAAAAAACACATCACCTCCTGGAACAAGTGGCAAAACGTTGCAAGAGGCAGGCAGACAAGAGACATCACCTGGCACCTCAACTCCAACCTGGGGACCTAGTATGGTTCAATACGGAAAATTTACACCTTAAAATGCTTTTGCTGAAGTTTGCTCCAAGATTTGTGGGACCATTATCCAGTTGTGTGACTGGTGGGGCCAGTAGCCTACAAACTTAAGTTACCCCCGATTCTCCAGATTCATGACATATTCCATGTATCCTTAGTGAAACAACCAATCTTATCTTGACCAGCCAGACCGCCCCATAAACCAAAAGAAATCTCAGGGTAAGAAGACACCCAGTACAAAGCTGAGGAAAACTTGGATTCTAGGAAGGTCAGGAACCAAATCCAGAACCTAATTTCTTGGAAGAAATTTGGCCCCAAAGAAATTTCCTGTGAGCCCACCTCATACCGCCAAGCCATGTAAGTGGTGAAAGATTTCCACAGACAGTTTCTCGAGAAACCTAAAGCTAAAGATCTGGGGAAGGGGCTTTTTGGGGGTGGTACAGATACGTTTGGCTGGTCACAAAGCAGACCCACGACTGGCCACACATACTGACAAGACTGCCAACTCTGTGCCCAGTCTCTGGACCCGCCCTGCCCTCCCTTAGGCAGTTGCACTTACTTTAAAGGCTCCAAAGTGGGAAAGTCCTCTGCCGACATACACCAATGTTGGCGGCTCCTCTACTTAAGCGTCCAGCTGGCGCTTCAACACCACCTCAGCAATAGGTCTCCGACTAGAGCAGTGCATGTTTGCTCCCTCATTCCTGGTTGTTTCTGTGTTCTTGATTGCTCCTGAGTTCCTAATTATCTCTGTGTTCCTGAGTTCTAGCCTTGCCCTGCCCAGCCTGTCTTGTCCAGTGTCTTTGTTCATCCTTGGCCTGATCTCCTGGTACTGACTTCTTGCCTTGTACCTGACCAAGACTGCCTGTCTCCTGGATCTGACCTCTTGCTTTGGACATGGACCACAATTGCCTGCTGCCTGGACCTGCCCTTTTGCCTTGTACCTGACTGATTGCTTGCCACCTGTCCCGACCCTTAATCTGTTCCTGGTATCTTCTTGTCTGCTGCCTGTCCTGACCCTTGTTTTCCCTTGGATTCTTGCTCACTCTCTACCACCCTAGGGACCCACCTAAGTCCTGCTGGTCACCAGAACACAAGGATTCAACTTGCAGGGGAAGGGGCTGATTTAAGCAAAGCTCCACCTTGTCCCGCTTCAGGATGTGTTTGCCAGCTGTCGGCATAGGCTTATGTTAACCTATGAGGCTGCGTCAACTACACCACAGCAACGAGGACTGTCTCTCAGACCACTCATCACAGCCCCATGGCATATAGCTCTGCTAAAGCTAACAAGAGCTCAGATCTCAGAAACTAGATACCTCTTAGTAAAAACTGAACACGGCAAAAAATTACCTTGTGGCTTATATGCATACAAACCTGCAAAAGCTGTGTTGCAGTAGCTCTCTGCTCAGGATTCTTCACTAAACATTTCTTGACAAAATCCGTAAACTCGTCTGACCAGAGTTCTGGCTTCCGGAATGTTGGTGGTGGATTTGTGGGAATCATGAAAATAGCCTAATTAAAGAAAATAAAAACAAAGGAGATAAAAAACAATCAATAGAAATGACAATTGCATGATTCACAACGTATAAGTCAAACAAACCGTTTTATTTATCAGCTCTATCTGGCTCTAGATCTGAAGAATAAATTTTAACTAGTCTAGAATTTCTTGCACAGCCAATATTCAGGAAACTAGCCCATCTGTTATCAATGTAGCTATTTCCCATTAAATTTCCTCAATTTAAACTAAACCTCATTGAGCACATCATTATTTTATTTTATCTATCACTGTTTATCAATTTTGAGAGAAGATTTTATATTTCTGACCTTCCTAGCAGAAATAAGGGCACTTCCTGGTTAAGAGATATACCCAAATGCTGCTTTTGAGAGCCAGACTGACTTCCCACCTTCCCCTAATTCAATTTTACACAAGCATGGCTGCTGTAAAAGGTCAGTAGCACTTCTATTTCCTTCTTCAGACTTATACATACAAACATAATTAAACATTATGACTCTGCCAATATGATGTAAAATAAACTGGAAAAAAAAAGAAAGGAATGATTAAGATCCCTATCTACGGAGAATATTTGTCATCTGTACAAAATGTAAAAAGCTTTACTGGGCAGCGACCTAAAAACTTAATAGAAATGTGAAAAAGTCATAAACTGAATCATAAATAGCCACATTTATCATGTGGTCTTTCAAAAAAACTCAAGACTTTTTTTTTCTAGATTGTACACAAGAAACTACATGAAAAAAAAAACTTTATAGTAGCAGAAATAAGCACGCCAGCTCATGATTTCTCTCTCTTGAAGATTAAAACAAAAAAAAATATGTATACAATTTTTTTTTTCACGAGAAAAGTAAGCATTACCTATTTATCCAAGTTTTTCATTTTCCTGCTTAGCTCCCTGACCCCCACAACCTACATTTAGTTCAAAAGCCTGTTCTTCCATATCTGGAATCTTTCCTCAGTAAGTGCTATCACTATACACTACATGATGCACCATCATTTTTGTTTTGTTTTTGAGGCATAGGTAGAAATACAGGCAGACAGACAAACCACAGTTATAATATAGTAGTGCCAACTAGATACTCCCAGTATAAAGGGCTGCGGCATCAGTTATCACAGGAAACAATAATGGAACTCCAATTGCAGTGTTGTCTTTCTCTCATTTACAATCGAGTTTGATAAAAAATCTCAAAAAGCACCTCACTGACTACTCTCATTTTTACTGTCTGAAGAATTTCAAGTTAAATTATTGTTCATGGCAACAGAACTATAGAAGTTTAAAAATCTAGAGGGAAAAATACAGATATATTTACTTATTTATTTAAAATTATAAATATACAAAGTCTTTCAACAGTGTCTCAATTCTTAAATCTTGAGAGTAGTATCTAACATAACATTTTTATTGAGAATGTGAAATTGCTTACCTATAACTGGGGTTCTCTACTAACAGCGATGCCATTTGATGGCACAGACTGAAACAGCCTTCCAAGCTGATAGCTTTGGAAATATAATACTTTTGAACTGGCTGCCAAGCAAACAAGTAACCATCATGCCAGCTCCTGCTTTAAAGCCCTCGTTTCCTCTTTCTTTTTTTCCTCAGTGCGTAACTCTGTAAGGGGAGTGGGTGGGTTGTGTGAATCAGTGAGCTGTTGTAATTACAGAACCCCGATTTATGGAAGCAATTTCACTTTTTCTAGTAACAAACATCCTTAATGGATTCACTCAGATGGGGATTCCCAAAGCTAAGGATGTCTACCAATCCACACGGGCATCTGTAATGAGAAGAGGATCAGGAAAGAAGAAGTTGTGCATTTACAGCCAAATTTTAAATCCCTCCTGTGCAAAAAGGGAGAGTTACGCGCCAAAGTGCCGGGCCCAGTTAAAGGAGCGATCCAGGGGACAGGAAGGGGCAGGGCTGGAGGTGGCAGATACATCAATTTTAGAGAGTAAAAATGCAGGAATACAAACTTTGGAATATCAAGACTCAACCATAAGTGCACATCAAGACTAAAGACATTGAGAAGAGGCTAAATCAAAGATTTTTGGAAATACTGAAACAAAAATTGACTTTGAATTTCTGAAGCAATGTATTTTTCTTTTAAGGAAATATGCCTTATAGTGGTATGTGGTGATATTTATAGAAAGGGATTTAGTCTCACCTCCATCAGCACTTCTTCACTCCCATCCAACTCCCCTCTGAGTCACCAGCAGTCTCGCTCCCTCAGTCCCCTCTCCCCAAAGACACAAAAGACATTTGGAACCCATATGGCATTAGACCTATTGTAACATGTACTGGGTGTGGGCTTGGTCCTCAGAAAGCCAAGAATAAATTACAATATACTAATCCTTCCATACCAAAACAGTACTAAATGCCAGCACTCAAAAAGTAACAACCCTATCTATGAAAAGGCAACATTGCAAATATATCAGGCTCTAAAACACAATACACCACTTATTAGGGAAACAGAACAGGCCAGGCTGCCTAAAGATATCTGTAAATTAAAAAATACATGTATTTAAAATGATTGTACAAATGTTTTAAAACTAGATAGGTCCCTTCTTCAGAAGCCAGATCAGAGACATTCATGGGTCCTATATTGGTTCAATAGCTCACATAGAGCATTTTTGGATAATGCTTACATAAATCCAAAAAAAGCTATCACAGTTTGCCAAGAATATACTTTACCCCAACAGACAAACCTGTAATATCAAACTACTAACTTCCAGGACTCAAACAGCAACAACCCTACCCAAGAAACAGTAGCACTGCAAATATTACATCAGCCCTCGAAGACCAATGAAAATAGAAGAAGACAGATTGCTATAAACCCCCAGGAGGAACTAAAAAATATTTGCAATGTGGCAGGAAAACTCCAAGTGACCATATCTTACCTCACTTAAGACCCACTGGCCCGCTGCCCATCTAGTTACACAATAAAAGCATGGACTCCTGAATGTCGATGTATGTTTCAGCCCCCAGTGTCTCCTGTGCTCCATTCCTGGATCTCTTTCTTGTCATAGTTAACAAGGTACTGACAGCAGAAAAAGACCAAATGGTCTACCCAAGTTTCTTATGGAAGCAATTGCCACTCCATGCAGGTTACCCCCAAGCCTTACGTTAAGAGTAATAAGTAATATTGACAATCAAAACCAAGCACTGAAAAACTCATATCAAAATTACTGCTAGCAGCATTTTTACAGGGTGAGCAGTCTTCTTGATAATTCAGACCATGCTGCTTGAACGTGCTATGTTTTGGGACCTGGCCATAGAAGCAGTTCTGCCCTTTTCCCCTAATGTCTGAATATTGGTACCTCAGACAGTAAAGTTCAGGGCTCTGACTCCTCCCCTCCCCCCCACCATTGAAGCACCATTGAGTGATGTTGTAGTTGCATGAAAATCATGAAAGCTAATTGGTTAAGGGTAGTAATCCCCATGTCTTCTGTTAGGAGAAGTAGCTGCCGCTCCATGCAGGTTACTCCATGCACCTTTTTTTTTCATTTCCTCCTCTAGCCTTTAGTGAACCACAGTGTTTACCTCATGCCTTTTTTAATTTGTTAAATGTTTTCGTTTCCACCACCTCTTCTGGAAGGGCATTTCAGGCATTCCCCACCCTATCCATGAAGAAATATTTCCTGATTTTGGTTCTGAGTCGTCCCCCCTGGAGTTTCATTTCATGGCCCCTAATTCTACTGCTTGCTTTTCAGCGGAAAAGGTTTGAGGATCATGCATCATTAAAATCTTTCAGGTATCTAAAGGACTGTATCATATCTCGTATAGACTTTGCCAAAAAAAGAAAATGTTCTACTGAGACAGAGAGGTTTTTTTCCCCTCTCAGAACAGCATTGCTCCACCTATCTCAATCCAAGTTTGCAGGGACCCAAATACATGGTCCCTCATGGGTGATCCTCCAGAAACCTCTAGCACTTGGTTCCCCCTCCCCACCCCTACATCCACACCAATTTTTTATTCACTTCTTGAGGTCTTCACAGGAATGTAGTCTAATGAAGTATGTCTTAGAACCCCTATCTGGAACCAATCTTGGAGCCATAATAGCCAGACTAGGAGAAATACAACGGCCATATTTCTCACCAAGGTAATGATGAGGTCATAGAATGGGTTTGTCATGAAGGTAATTCCCCCTCTCAGTGGGAGGCCTGTATAAAACTTTGCAATGCTGTCTTTTAAATGTTTCTCTGGGAGGTGTATTTAGTGTAAACCTGCACTGGGTATGTAATGCTGCAAACCGTCACCTGCAGGACCAATGCAGAAATTCAAAGGACTGTTTATATCTCAATCCTCCACTAATATTAATGCCCTAATCACCTACAGAAGCAGAAAGAGTTGGTAGGTCTCCATAATTTTTCTATGATCAAGTCCCAGGAAACATCATTGCCCGCCAGCTCTTTCTCGGCAAATGCCAAGAGTTTCCAGAGCAGTGTATTTGTCTGCTACCAAAGCCCAAATAGATTGTGATGGGCTCGGAAGTCAACATAAAGTTAGCTTATAGGAGAATGCAAAAGAACAACCACCTCTCCCATACTCCTGTCCTGAAGAAATGAACCACCATAGCTTCACCACTCTTGCCAGCTGGGAATACCCACCCCTCCAGCTTCCCTCTCCTTGAGTCTTATTCCTGGCCTTCCACAATCCCAAGATCCCCTCATAGAAACTCTGAAGCCAAGGCTGTAGCCAGATCATGCTGGTCCTCATCTGTTTCCCACTTGGGTCCTTTAGGTTGACCTAAGCTTCAGAAAAACTCTGTGAGGGAAGAAGAGAGGAAGAGGATCTGAGGGGAACCTCTGCCTGAGGAAACAGGTGGAGGCAGTGGAGAAACGCAGGATAAAAGGAGTGAGGAAGACTGTTGGGTGGCCTGGGGAGAGAAGCCTCCATCCACATGCTAGAACAAGTCCAAAATCATGGGCATTAAAGAAAGTGGTCCCGAGAACGGTTTCTTCATTAGGCAGTTTACCTCCATAATGGCCACTGTCCCCACTTCACCAGGATCCACCCCACTGTAGGGTCCTGCTTCAGGGATGGAAGAGATATTAAAGACTGACACAGAGGAGAATCCTCTCAGCTTACTTTCCACCCTGCAAATAACACGGTCTTTTTTAGTGGACTCCCCAACACAGGAAAGGCAAAAATTGAAGGCAAGATTGAAGCCACGGTGCTACTCACAGGTCGAGCCATGCTTCTTGTACTGTGCCAAAGCTATTACTTATACACAGATCAGGTTCTCTGATTCTGCAAAGTCGCTCCCCAGAACACATGGTAGTGCCCCAGGCCCAAAACCCATGAACCAACTTCATTATCCTTTAGCCCATTGCCTTCCTTGGAGAAGCTGCCTTGCAGGAGCAAGTTCACCTGGAAGGAGAGCATTACCTTGGTGTGGTAAGAAGCAATCCTTTAGCTAAGACCTATCTGCCAGGTGAAACTATATTCTCTTGTACCAAGGCTATTTCTCCAGGGGCATGTGCCCAGAAGGGAAGGGTTAGGATGGCAATTCGACCATTAGAAATGTAGATAGTTGGATGGCTAATGGGCATAAGGATCGCTTGCTTGTCTGGTGCAAAGGGTTGGACCTCACTTATCAGCTAGATAGGATTTTAAACAGTGCTGGGGAGGAGCCAGCTGTTGTGGTAAATGTGGGTATCAATGACATTGGAAGATAGAGGAGGTGGAGAAGGATTGAACCAAAGCCTCTGGTAACCACACCTGCCAGAGTTGAAGGGCCAGCATAGGTCAGGAGCCACTGAATTTCCCCCCACCCCTACCCTCTTGGCCCTGCTCAATTGGAGGAAAGCGATCCTTTATGATCATACCTCAAGAGCAAACTCTTCTTCCTCTAGGCAGACACAACTGCCCTGGAAAATCTGTCTATCATCTGTTGGGGACAGCACTATGAATCCTTAAATGCATGTTGCTAGAAAATGAAAAGAGCAGAAAGCATGACCTAGTGACATGTATTTAAGCATTTATAGTGCCATATTTGCCTGATTCAACAATGGATGCTAGAGCTGCCAGGATGTGTTGCATAAGTTAATTCAAGTGAACACTTCACATATTAGAATCTAATGCTTTGAAAATGTATTATTCTCAGACATCTAAAATTGTATGCACCTATTATGGAAATTTTCAATACCAACAATGGATGTCTAATAATTTTTAAGAATTCACTCCACTTTATTAGCCACTGCCACCTTCACCTCCTCACCTTGCAATTAATATGTTAATATGTAAATATCTTTAACCCTTTAGTTTCAATTTTTCAGGATCACATATAGAACCTCCTTCTAGCTGCAGTACCTTTGTTGTAACTTGTTACTCTTGTTGCTCCCCTTTCCCCCCCTCCCTGTTTTTTGTATTTTCCACCTTTTTGTTCAGATGTAAACCAATAAGTTGTGCCCTCTAATGTCGGTATAAAAAAAAAAAAAAGCTGTATGGGCACTTGTATGAATTTATGTCTCTACTCAAATAAAAGTTTACACTTGGACTATCTTGGTGTCTAATCTACATTGTTGCCCTAACAAATAATTTTAGACATGAACATACAACTGCATACCTTTGAAAAATGAGCCCAGAATGTAAACTCTGAAATATAAGGATTTTAAGAGAAGACCCAGAGGACAAAGGATATCAGGAAAACATGGAGGTGGGTGAAGAGAAAGACAAGAAAATGTGTTCATTGTTAAACATGTCAGCACATAAAGACATAGCACAATCTGAGAGGCAAAGTGCAACTCAGAATCACAAGATCATTCAAATGAAGAAGTTAAAAATGATCAACTGAATGGATGATTATCCAGTGCCTGTTCCACACTGTCACTGACAACAGGAAGAAATAAAAAGCAGATAAAGACACATTAGATAAACTAGGATTAGTTGCAATGTAATTCCTGTATTCACACATTAAATATGACACAATTTATCATTCTCACAGATTCCATAAAGAGATTACCAAAAATGTCAGCACAGTATCCTTAAACCCAAATCCAGGAGCCAAATGTGCATGTCAGAACCTTTAGCATAATTTTTTAACACCCCATAATTTGCTAAAAGCAGAGACTCAAACAAAACTAATATTTAAACATTAGAAGGAAGCATTTGAAGGTGGTTTGTTGAGAGAGAGTTTTTTGCTGAAAAGACTCATGGAGTATCACTAGTTATGTACCACTGATTCACATTTACAAAATTAGGAAAAATAGAAACATTAGTCCTTAAAAAGAAGAGTTAGTTTTAATTTTAATAAAAGGCAGTCCATCTGGACCTCTGCCTTAAATACACATATAAACTCAGCTGTTGTTGTCCTTGAAGTTAATGATCTCCTTTGAACTTTGAGCTGCTGAGTTGTAGCACTATCTTCAGATAATCTTAATCTAAATTTAAAAGTTGTGCAGTAGCTGATGAAAGCCAAAGGATAAAACTGCCAGAGGCATTTGTTTAAACAGAGTGCCACCACAAAGAAAGTGTAAAAGGCATCACTCATGGTAATACTAAGTATGCAGTAGTACACATTAAAAGTCAGTCCATGAGCCAGATAATAAAATCTGAAAATAAATTGCAGGATGAAAAAATCTACTCTATTTGCTGTCAAACAATTTTGCTCCATGTAAAAAAGTTATGTTTTATCAGAAAGTTACTTTATTGTTACCCAGCAATTATAAGAGCAAAAGAATTAAACACAACATAACAAAAACTAGAAACAGAGAAAACGGAATATGACAGCAGATAAAAAGCAAACGGCTCATACTATCCACATCCTCATCCTCTGTTCAGCTTCCGATACTCTTCCTCTCTCAGAGATCCTCTATGCTTGTACCAAATTTCTTAAATTCTGATGCTGCCCTAGATCCCACCATTACCACTGGGAGGATGATCCATGCATTCACCACCCTTTCTGAAAAGAAATATCTCCCTCGATTACTCCAGAATCTACTCCCTTTCACCCACATCCCAGGACACCTTGTTGCAGTGTCCTCTCTGTTGCAAGAGGCTCACCCACTGTGCATTTATTCCTTGAAGGTATTTAAATATCTTTATCATATCTAAAAAAAAAAAAAAGAGGCGGCGGCCTCCTCCTCCTAATGGCAAAAAAAGATCTAAGACTTTCACTTCAACACTCAGAAGCAGCTGCACATCTTGAATTCGCAGTCTTTAAATCCACCCCACTTCAAATTTGCCTAATTTATGCCCCCCCCCAGGGCTCCTAGAATCAGACCCCTCCCCTCTTATTGAACGAATCGCCAAACATATTAACTAAGCCGCCCCATCTATAATACTGGGAGACTTTAACCTTCACGTTGATGCTTCTCCCCATTCCCCCCAACTGTGAAATTTTTCTCTCCTCACTTAAATACCTGGGTTTCAAACAGATCATAGACAGTCCAACACATAAAGCAGGTCACACTCTGATCTAATATTCCTAAACGAAGGCCTCTCCTCCGCTGCTAAACCCTTTTGCACACCCATCCCGTGGTCAGACCACCGGTTGATTACGACGACCCTAGAGTTCACCAAAAGCACTCCCCAACCATCTCACAAATCCACAATCCAATTCAGGAAACTGTGCACTTTAGACAACCTCAGCTCCCACCTCTCTAAAGATTTAGATAATCTTGATCTCCCAGATGCAGATGCGGCCATCACCTCATGGTTCAAGATAACCAACAAAGTAGCAGATCTAATCTGCCCTACAATCACCAAAGTACTACACCCAAATAATGACAACAGGAAACCTTGGTTCACATCTGACTTGAAATCCCTTAAACAAGAATTAAGAAGCAAAGAACACAGATGGCGGAAAAATCCTTCCACAATGACGCAAGCAGCCTTCAAAGATACTATGCACCATTACAGGAACACAATCCTCCGAACAAAAAGATATTTCTTCGCACAAAAAATTCATCACTTCATCTTTGACTCTAAAGCTCTGTTCTCGTACGTCTCATCTCTTACAAAATCTTCCCTACCTACTATTCCAGATGACCAAGCTTTAACTAAGGCTACTGAATTAGCTACATACTTTGAAAAATAAATATCCAACCTGGTAGCGCCGCTTATTTCCAACAATAACCAACCCTATCTCCCTTACAACTCCACAATTCAGCAAAACTCTAGACTTGAAACATTCGAGCCCACTTTTTCTTTGGAGATTGAAATCCTGCTCATGAAGCTCAAGCCATCCTCTCACCCCTCTGACCCAATACAGTCAAGTCTCCTCATCTCTATCCCAAAATTCATTGCCAAGCCGATTTCGGAAATCATTAACTGCTCGCTCACACAAGGCCTAGTACCAGAAGCTCTAAAGATCGCGATTCTCAAGCCGCTTTTAAAAAAACCAAACCTGTCACCAGCAGACCCAGCCAACTTCCGCCCAATAGCCAACTTACCGCTCATCGCAAAACTATTTGAAATAATTGTCAACAAGCAACTCTCACAATACCTGGACGATCACAAGATTCTTGCTCCAGCACAATTCGGTTTTCGCAAATTGCTAAATACAGAATCCCTTCTAATCTCACTCTCAGACCCCATCATCCTCAGTCTAGAAAAAAGACAACCGTACCTTCTCGCTCTTCTAGATCTTTCCGCGGCTTTCGATACAGTGAACCACTCAATTCTATTAGATCGCCTCTCAGACATTGGTATCTCTGGTATGGCACACAGATGGTTCAAGTCCTTCCTGAATAATAGATGCTCGAAGGTCAAAATTAATAACAAAGAGTCTCACTCCGTCTGCTACACCCTGGGTGTCTCACAAGGTTCATCTCTCTCTCCAACCCTCTTCAACATTTACCTTCCTCCCCTCTGCCAGCTTCTTACCAATCTTAAGCTAACCCACTACATCTATGCTGACGACGTTCAGGTACTCATCCCCATCAAGGGCTCCCTAACTCAATATCTGGAACAATTGCCTCCAAGCAATCAACAACCTACTCACTAGCCTTAACCTAGTCCTTAACACCAATAAGACGGAGATTCTTATCATCTCCCAAGATGACAATAATGGTCTAACCAACATACCAATCACTTCCCAATTGAATTTCTCCCCAATTGTCAGAGACCTGGGCGTAATTCTGGACAATCAGTTTAACCTAAAATAATTCGTCAACACTACA
The DNA here is from genome assembly GCF_901001135.1 of Rhinatrema bivittatum. Classification (NCBI taxonomy): domain Eukaryota; kingdom Metazoa; phylum Chordata; class Amphibia; order Gymnophiona; family Rhinatrematidae; genus Rhinatrema; species Rhinatrema bivittatum. Next base: position 716,426,953 of record NC_042616.1, read on the forward strand.
ACAAAGGACTGTTTCTTCAAATTACAGGTTCTGAAAAAGCTAAGACACCTCCTCCACTTCCATGACTACCGCACGGTGCTGCAATCCATCATTTTTTCAAAACTCGACTACTGTAACTCTCTCCTCCTAGGTCTCCCAGCAAATACAATCAGACCTCTGCAGATGGAACAGAACTCCGCCGCGAGGATCCTGACCAACACCAACAGAAGAGAGCACATCATGCCCATACTTCGCGACTTACATTGGCTACCAATTAAATTTAGAATTCTTTACAAAGTCCTTATGATAATTCACAAAGCCACACACAATCTAATACCTCTTGATATTTTCTTACCTCTTCGTTTCCACAAATCCTCCAGACCTGTAAGATCTGCCTACAAAGGCTCTCTCTACGCCCCCCCAATTAAGACCGCCCTAAGGAAACGTGCCCTATCCACTGCTGGTCCCTCTCAATGGAACACTCTTCCCCCAGATCTCCGGCTAGAATCATGCCCACTAACTTTAAAAAAAAAACTTAAAACTTGGCTTTTCAAACAAGCCTTTCCTCATCCAGATGATCCCCCCCCCCCGGAAATCAGGAAGATCCATCCCAGAATACTAATCGATACTCCTTCACACTCACAAGGAAGTACGTGCTCCCTCTCTTCTAGGTCATTCGTGCTCCATTATCGCCCGGAATGGATTCTGCCATCTGGCTTGGTCTAGACTGAACATACTTTCTGACTTCCTTAATGCCTTATTATCATTGTATATTTATTCTCATTGCTTCAGTATATAATTTGATCTTACTATTTGTTTATCTTATAGGCTTTTTATCATTGTGTCTTTATTATCATATGTTTTTCTCTTGATTTGATATTGTTTAAGAGTCATTCTAATCCTCACGTGGCTCACACTTTTTCAGTTATTATTTACCTTTGTTTTTGATCCCTTATTCCCAGTTCCATGTCACCCTGTTCTATGTAATGCTATTTGCAACTTTTGTGTTTTCACTGTAAACCGATATGATATGTAAATTTTCTACATGAATGTCGGTATATAAAAGTCCAAAATAAATAAATAAATATCTCCCCATTTCTCACCTTTCCTATAGGGTATACATAAATAGATCTATAATTCTGTACCTATATGCTTTATGATGACCATTGACAATTATAGTAGCTGCCTTCTAGACCAACTCTATTTGGTTTATATCCTTTTGAAAGTGAAGTCTCTAGAATTGTACACAGTACTCCAAATGAGGTCTCACCAGAGACTTATACAGAGACAATATCACTACCTCTTTCCTTTGCACCCAAGCATCCTTCTGACTGCCACTCCTTCTCCTATTTTTACCCAGTCTTTCCTCAATAGCGTGTAACCAATCACCCAACTATATAAAGTCCTTAAATTGAAGGCACAAAATCAATCATATTCAGCATATTCTTCTTTTTCTGTTTTTCTATGAAACAGCTCAAATACTTGCAAACACTTATTTTAATTATTAAAGGACAATCGTAACACCTGTGCAAAGCTTTCAAGGTCAAATGTAATCATCAGAAAAATATTGAATGCTCAATATGATTGATAACTATATGCCAGTCATGGTTCTCTGTGTATCATGTATCTCTGGACTTCCAGTGATAACTTAGGTGATACTGCTTGGAAACAGCCAGAGAAATAAGGAGGCAGATTCTGGCTGTTCCTTATGTGCAGTTTATTTACAGTGGAAAAACCAAAATCAAATAGTGCAGCTCACTTCAGGTAACACACAATCCTTAAACGTAGCAGATGTTAGTGTACGGTAAGTCTCTGCCAGCTCCCCAGGACCTGTTTAAGCCTTCTAGGCCCCGAGTTCTCCAGCTCTGGTGAGGAGCTCCTCCCTTCACCCAGGATCCCCTGTGGGTCTGGATTTTAAGGAAGACTGGGCAAGACAGTTGGTCCTTTAAGGCAGTCTGAGGGAGTTTTCTATATACACTCTCACATGCCCTTCCCCTCATCTCAGCCTTGTCGGGATGAGTCACTGCCTGCCTGTACAAGGGACACCTCACTGGACAGGAAATCTGCATTAGTGTTTTCCTTTCTTGCTCTATGTAATATTTGATAGTTGAAGGGCTGTGAACCATTTAAGCACTGGATTCATTTCTATTTATCCATAGGAACAGTCGGTGGCCCATTATGAGAATAAACTGCCATCCCAGCAGGTGGTAGAGCAAGGCCTCTAAGGCCCACTTGACTGCCAAAGTCTCATTTTCACCTGTTGAGTGCTACCTTTCCTGCTGTATGAACTTCCAGCTAATGTACGCCACAGGATGTTCTTGATCATCCTTCTCTTGGACTAAAAGGCTTCCAAGCTTACTTCTGAGGCATTGGTCTGCATTGTGAAGAATTCAGTGAAGTCCAGGCTTATCAGGACCAGCTCATAGCATATCGCCTCTTTCAGAGCCCTGAAGGGCTTTTCTGCCTCAGCTAACCACTGGACCTTCTCTGGTGTATTTTTACAATATCCTTGTGAGTAACAGAGGATAAACTTTCTCTAATACCCTGTAAGACCTAGGATTGTTCTCGCTTTCACTACTGCTTGTAGGACTGGAACCAGGGTGATTCCCTCGATCTTTCTGGTTTGGGGAAGGGACCTTTCCCCAGCGTGTAGACAAAATGCTAGACTTCTTGCCCTCCCAGCAAGCACTTCTTGGGGTTAGCATCAGACCTGCTTTGGATTTTCAGAAGGCGTTTGACAAAATCCCTTATGAGAGGCTTCTACGAAAACTAAAAAGTCATGGGATAGGAGGCAATGTCCTTTCGTGGATTACAAACTGGTTAAAAGACAGGAAACAGAGTAGGATTAAATAGTCAATTTTCTCAGTGGAAAAGGGTAAACAGTGGAATGCCTCAGGGATCTGTACTTGGACTGGTGCTTTTCCATATATTTATTTATTTATTTATTTCTGATTTTTATATACCGATGTTCATTTCAAAAAGAGATATCACATCGGTTTATAATAAGGTACAATAGGTAATTCACTATCCCCTAAAAGGGCTTACAATCTAAAATTTTTGTACCTGAGGCTAAGAGATTACAAAAATAAAATCATCAAAATCAAAGTTCTTAACAATTAAGCAAAACGTATAACAAGGAGCATATTAAACAAATAACACAAAGGGGTGCACAAAGGGGAGTGCCCCTTTGTTGCATCCCTTCGGCGCGCGGCGCCTGCTGGCTTGGCGCCTTTCAAACTACCCGGATTCATTTGCGATGATGTCATGGGAGGGGGCGGGTCTCAGAATCATGGCTTTCCCCACAGAAATCTCTTCTCAGTTTCAAAGGCAGTTTTTTCAATTTTTTTTTGTCTTTTTACCTTGGATGTTAGCTGTTACAAGGTGATCAGCACTGGTGGGTAGCCCTCCCCATCACAAGCGCCTGCTGGCTTGGCGCCTTTTAAACTGCCCAGATCCGTTTGCGATGATGTCAGGGGAGGGGGCGGGTCTCAGAATCATGGCTTTCCCCACAGAAATCTCTTCTCAGTTTCAAAGGCAGTTTTTTCAATTTTTTTTTGTCTTTTTACCTTGGATGTTAGCTGTTACAAGGTGATCAGCACTGGTGGGTAGCCCTCCCGATCACAAGCACCTGCTGGCTTGGCGCCTTTTAAACTGCCCAGATCCGTTTGCGATGATGTCAGGGGAGGGGGCGGGTCTCAGAATCATGGCTTTCCCCACAAAAATCTCTTCTCAGTTTCAAAGGCAGTTTTTTCAAATTTTTTTGTCTTTTTATATATTTTTATATATATATATATATATATATATATATATATATATATATATATAAATGATCTGGAAAGGAATACGACAAGTGAGGTTACAAATTTGTGGATGATACAAAATTATTCAGAGTAGTTAAATCACAAGTGGACTGTAATACATTACTGGAGGACCTTGCAAGACTGGAAGATTGGGCATCCAAATGGCAGATGAAATTTAATGTGAACAAGTGCAAGGTGTTGCACATAGGGAAAAATAACCCTTGCTATAGTTACACAATGTTGGGTACCATATTAGGAGCTACCACCCAGGAAAATGATCTAGGCATATAAAATCGTCGGCTCAGTGTGCTGCAGCACTCAAAAAAGCAAACAGAATGTTAGGAATTATTAGGAAGGGAATGGTTAATAAAATGGAAAATGTCATAATGCCTCTATATCGCTCCATGGTGAGACTGCACCTTGAATACTGTGTACAATTCTGGTTGCCCCATCTCAAAAAAGATATAGTTGCGATGGAGAAGGTACAGAGAAGGGCAACCAAAATGATAAAGGGGATGGAACAGCTCCCCTATGAGGAAAGGCTGAAGAGGTTAGGGCTGTTCAGCTTGGAGAAGAGACGGCTGAGGGGGGATATGATAGAGGTCTTTAAGATCATGAGAGGTCTTGAACGAGTAGATGTGACTCGGTTATTTACACTTTCGAATAATAGAAGGACTAGGGGGCATTCCATGAAGTTAGCAAGTAGCACATTTAAGACTAATCGGAGAAAATTATTTTTCACTCAACGCACAATAAAGCTCTGGAATTTGTTGCCAGAGGATGTGGTTAGTGCAGTTAGTGTAGCTGGGTTCAAAAAAGGTTTGGATAAGTTCTTGGAGGAGAAGTCCATTAACGGCTATTAATCAAGTTTACTTAGGGAATACCCATTGCTATTAATTGCATCAGTAGCATGGGATCTTCTTAGTGTTTGGCTAATTGCAGGTTCTTGTGGTCTGGTTTGGCCTCTGTTGGAAACAGGTTGCTGGGCTTGATGGACCCTTGGTCTGACCCAGCATGGCAATTTCTTATGTTCCTCACACTGGTTAGCATGGCCTGGAGTTAGATTAGATTTGTCTTCCAATCTGAGCTGTACACAACAATGTCATCCAAGTAGGCGGCTGCGTACTCGTGATGTGGGCAGAGTCAGCGGTCGACCAAGCGTTTAAATGTTGTGGAGGTGCAGTGGAATCCAAAAGGGAGGACAGTGAACTGGAAAAGTCCACTTGGCATAGAGAATGTAGTCTTTCCTTCGCCGTTGGTGTGAGAGTCACCTGCAAATATCCTTTTGTAAGACCCAGAGTAGAGATAAACTGGGCTGATTACAGATGCTCAATCACTTCATCCACTTATGGCATCAGGTACGCATTGAGTTTTGAGACCTCAATCTTTTTAAAATCAATGCAGAACCTTATGCTTCCATTTGGCTTTGACACCAACACTATAGGTGAGAACCGGTCACTGTTTGACTCCTCTATAACCCTGAGTCGGAGCATTTCCTTTACTTTTGTTTCAATGACATGGCACCTGGCCTTGAGAATCTGATAGGGTCACTGATATATCACAACTTCAGGAAGCATACCCACCTTGTCATGCTGGACAAGGTGGATATGATCGGGCAGGTTTGAGAAAATCTCCTTGTTTTGCTCTACCAGCTTCTTTAAATCAGCTGTCTATGCAGAGTACAGCTGCTATCCAAAAGGATCTTGGGCTCGGTCCACTTCAGGTGCGACCTCTGGGCCAAACTCTTCTTCTTGTACCACACCGTACTCCTGTACAACTCACTCCATTTGCTATTTTGTAATCCACAGGCCCTGTTTTCTCCAAAACTTCATAGGGTCCTTGCCAACGGACTAACAACTTGCTTTCCAAAGATGGGAGGACGACAAGGATGCAGTCCCCTGGCTGGAATACTTTTTGGACTGTGGGGAGATCGTAAGCTCGGGCCTGAATATCCTGAACCTTTTCTAGGCATAGGTGGGCCGCCTCCCCAGCCTTTTTTTAGGCAATCTTGCACATGGAGAATATAGTCAACAAGGTTTTGCATGGGGTTCCTCCATTTTCCCAAGTTTCATGAACTATGTTCAAGATTCCTCAGTCTCCTTACATACAATACCTCAAAATAGGGAAACTCCCATTAAGCACTGTGGTACTTTGTGGATTGCGAACAGGACATAGGGTAGCAATGCAACCCAATTCTTGACATCTTTATCCACAAATTTCCTTAACATTTGTTTGAGCATCTGATTGAAGCGCTCAACAAGGCTATTGGTCTCTGGGTGAAACACTGAGGTATGCAGAAGTTTTACCCTAAACAAACAGCAAAGTTGTTTGGAGATGAATGGGGTTCCCTGATCCATCAGGATCTCCTTGAGCAACCCAAATCATGAAAAAACCTCCATTAGGGTGATCACTACCATCAAGGTCTTCATATTCCATAGCAGTACTGCCTCCGGATATCTTGTGGCATAGTTCAAAATAACAAGGATGTAGTTATTTTCTTGAATAGATCTCTCTAGTGGCCCCACAAGGTCCATGCTCACCCTTTCAAAAGCAGTCTCGATTATGGGCATTGGTATGAGGTGCCGCCCATACACCGGCATTCTTTATGATTTGGCAGGTAGGGCAGGACCGGCAATACAACTGAACCTGTTTATGAAGGCCTGGTCAATATGTGCAAATATTTTCTCCTGGGTCTCTTCCTCCCCCAGCTGACCCCCCTAAAAGTTGGCTGTATGATATTTGCATGACCTTCTGATGATACAGTTTGGGAACTAGGAATTGTTCTATCAATTCCTCCTCCACACTTTTCTTTGTGACCCGGTAAATTAGATCCCCTTTCATCACATAATAAGGGGGAATAGGGTCTGTAACCTGTGTTCCAGGGACTAGTTTTCCATCTACCCTCTGTATAGCTCCTGGGCCCACTTAAAGGACTCATCCTCCCTCTGGGCCCACCTGAAGCTCCCTGGTTCACCCATCTTTTCCTACTCAAAGGGGCCAGGTAAGATTCTGGGTGGGTTGCTGATCTTCCCCTGATTCTGATCCTTCCTCCCTGGTTGCTTCTAAATTAATAGCATAACTGTATTTGTCCTGTTGGCATTGTAAAGTCTTAAGAGTCTTTTTGATAGAGATCTGGATCCTCCAAAGGAAAGAGCTCTGGAAACTAATTGTTCATTGTTGTGGGTGGAGAAGCCTGTTGTGAGTTGGTTCCAGAGGCTCTTGAAGTGAGGACAGTACCATCCTCACTACAAGGGGTAGGGTAGCCAAGAAAGAACTCCCACCTCAATTTTGTCTTGGCTGACCAGGGTCTTTAGTTGTACCCGGCTTGTTGGATACAGCCGTTGGTCCCCGTGTATGCATGCCAGGGTCACCACTCTGCAGTAGTCAATCTGGGCTCACTTCACTTTTGCACTCTCCGAATCCATTAATGCTTGTGTTGGAATCCCATCCAGCTCAAAAATCACAAAAGTAGACACTCCCTGGCTAGGGGCATCCACAAAGTTACAAAAGTATGAGGTTATAGCATTAACACCCATTGGTTCATCTTCCCTGCAGGGACAGTAGTTGACAAAATGGCCCCTTTCTCCACAGCTGAAACATGGCAGTTTGGCTGAGGTTTGCAGGTAAGGTGAAAAGTCCTGCCGGATCTGCATTACTAGTTGTCGAAACCACTGATACTTAGGACTCTACCGTCCTCTACTTGGGTTGAGTGGCTTCTCTGGGAACTGTGGCAATTCAGGCATAGTCTGGGCCTGATACCAGGCTTCTGTTTCTTCCAGTTCCTTTTCAAACGAAAAGTTTGGGTGTTGACAGCATAAGCTGTTCAAGACTGTTTGGATTGAATACCTATGCAGGTCAGATGAGGCGAAATCAAGTTTTAAAACTACTTGATTTTATTGTTTTTTCTTTTATTATTATTGACATTTGATTTATATTATTATTTTATTGAATCTGTTTTATATTATGTTTTATATTTGCTTATTATTATTATTGTTTAAGGCTGTATTTTGTTTTATTTCTTTTAACTATGTTCCTTTTTTTTTTTTTTTTTTACTTAATTGATTATGTAAACCATTGTGATAGTCTATTCTGAATGACGGTCTATAAAAAAGTTTAAATTAATAAATATAAATAGGAACTGTTCTAGCTAAACTGCTTTGGCTACCTCCACCCCAGTCTTCCCTTCTAGATGTTGCCACTTCCAAGTGACATCTTTAGTCTGTGGAATAGTTTCTTGGGTTTTCTCAGCCTGCAGAATTCCCCACCAAAATCACTGTCAGTAGGCTTCTGGGGTGAGTCCCGCTCTCTCTAGAATGGAGGCCTTGATTTCCAGATTGATGGTTTAGAAGGCATCTTAACTATTCCTGGTGAGTAAATTCTCCACATATGTAGCCCATCCTAAAATATATCAAGGCAAAAATATAAAGGACACCCAGACAGAAGTCAAATGAGGAAACAATGTAGCAAAGAAAATGACAAGTTGATATTTTGAAGAATCTAATTTTTGCTTCAAATGTTCAAACAGCAGTAAAGAGCTGTCTTACTTCTATGGTTAAAACGCCAAAAATCACAAAAGGTATCACCAAATTTTCTTTCCAAAATGCTCTTCACCAATAGCCAAACTGATCATATGAGATAAATTTTTGTGGAAAAACGGGACCGCATCAGCAAGCCTTTGACGACGTGCTCAGTAACCTCACCCAGCCGTCCGGTCTTTTCAATCATTTGCAGCCCGTCAGAAATTATTTTACCAAAATGATACACCATCCGGTGTTCTTCAACACAGAAATATTTATATGGATATTTGTATCAATGTTTATATATGCCCTTTCAATAAATCTTATGGTAGTTGTGAGAATGACTCTTATGATTTCAATATAGATGACTCAACAGCGGCCGTGTTTCGCAGCCACTCGGCTGCTTCATCGGGAGTCAAAGATGTCACAAAAAAAAGAGTCTATGAAAAAACAAAACAAAAATATTTCACAACCTATTCTCATAATCATAAGAAAAGTATTATACTTAGCTTGCATAGGTGTAGCAACCTGTTCCAACCAGGACGCGAAGTCTCCATAAAGATTTCTTGTCCTACATGAAGGTTTCCCGCCGAGGATCTTTCTGTAACAGTGACGCCCCTTTCGAGCGTCCAGTTACCATGGTGAGGATAGACGTCTGATGACATCAAGACGCCCGCAAAAGAGCGGGCTATTTAACCCAAGGTACTAGTTTGATGCGGTCTCTAGCCCGGCGTTGTGAAAGAAATCTTTATGGAGACTTCGCGTCCTTTTGGTAAAATAATTTCTGACGGGCTGCAAATGATTGAAAAGACCGGACAGCTCGGTGAGGTTACTGAGCATGTCGTCAAAGGCTTGCTGATGTGGTCCCGTTTTTCCACAAAAATTTATCTCATATGATCAGTTTGGCTAATGGTGAAGAGCATTTTGGAAAGAAAATTTGGCGATACCTTTTGTGATTTTTGGCGTTTTGAGTGAATAGGTTCGCAGCACTGCTCTTTGTGATTTGTGGTTACTTCTATGGTTAACATGCATCTTCCACATACACTGATGGATTCATATTTTCTTGCAAATGTATTCTCTCTAATTGACTAATTTGATTTCTTAAAGCATTTTTCTCACTTCTTATTTATTGTTTGTTTTTCCATTTTGTGTCTATGGGAAAAATGATTAGTAAATCAGGCCCTGCAGGTGATAATTGCAAGTCCTAGAGTATGAACTGGAATGACAGAATTTTTCAAGATTTGGGGCTGTCACCAAATTTGTGCTATAAACTGGGTCTTTCCACAAGTCACTCCTGAACACTGGGCCACAAGAAGTTGATCTAAGACCAGTTGAAACTGTGGAAGAAGGTATTTATTATTTTCCTCTTAACCTGATTAAATAAATAACACTCTACCCAATACAGTTTCCATGTGTGCATCATAAAATCTTGATAAAGGAGTAAACATTCAATAAAAATACATCTTACACAAGACCAAAGTTTCTACAGGATGAAACTAAATAGACAAGAACAAATTCTTATCTAGTTGTGTTTCTTTATAAACAGCAACTACAAAAATTACTTCTTGTCAGCGATTTGTTTGGATAAAGAGAAGAACCAGAAGCTTAAACAGGCAGCAAAATCACATGAAAACAGGTTCGACCTATGATATAAAACTTTATCTAATCTTGAAAACAATTACAGTGGAAGAATGCTAACCTTATCAAAGATGTGTGCTATATCTTTTACTGAAGTTGTTTAACTGTGTACATGCTTTCCTGCATCTAAAAAAACTATTCCAAGTACAAATGCTTATTCAGAGAGCAAGCGAAAAATGCTAGTTAGGGATACCGTTTTTCTCTGTGGGCAGTAGGAACAAAACAGCCACACAAGGGGAAGACATCATCAGAGAGCGCCAAGTCACGTCTTGTTCTCTCACAGGTATTTTTTTGCCTTTTTGATCATAAGCAGGAATTCCAATGTTGCTGCCACTACACATCTCCCTTAGTCATTTTTTGTCTGCTTCCTGTATATTCAGTATTTGCTCTCTCTCATCACTGAACAGTTTTTCTTTGAAGTTTTTGCAGGTTTTTATGTTTTCTTGTTCTTTTCTCTAATTAACTCCCCTTTTTTGGTTACCCCTCAATAAAAATAGTTAAAAGTAGTGTAGATTAATTTTTGTTACTTTTAGTTTCTCCTTTACAATGTCAGAGAACACCAACAGGAGAAACAAAAGTATTTCAAATGGGGCAAGAATACATTCAAACTTTGCTGAAAATGTCACCATAAAATGATAAGTATGGATCTTTATGACCTCTGTCAGACGGAGCCTATATCCCGATCATGACTCGACCAAAAATATTCCCTGAGGAAAAATGTTCTAGTGGGCCCTCTCACTTAAGGATTTGAAACTGAAATATAGAATGACTTCCTTATCAGAAAAAGGAGAGTCATTGATAAATCATCATCTTCAAAACCTCGAGGAGGATGTGTCTTCCAAGCAATTTAACAAAAGATGCAGAAAATCACCTACTCCTGAAGGGGTGGCATAAAAAAAACCTGCTGCTCCGATGAATCCTCACTTGGTAAAACGTCGCAAAAACATTACTGCAGCAAAGAAAGCAGAGTTGCTTACCTGTAACAGGTATTCTTCGAGGACAGCAGGATACCAGTCCTAACACATGGGTGACATCATCGGATGGAGCCCGACACAGAAAACATATTTCAAAGATTTGACTAAATCTCTCTGAGCATTCCCAGCTTGCCATTATATCACACATCCATGCGGAGTCCCTTCAGTTATATAGAACAGAGCAATGAAATTAAATTAAGAACAATACCCACAAAGTGAAACCCAACTGTGCAGGGTAGCGAGTGGGTTTCATGAGGCTGGCATTCTGCTGTCCTCGGAAAGCACCTGTTACAGGTAAGCAACTCTGCTTTCTCTGAGGACAAGCAGGCTGGCAGTCCTCACACATAGGTTAATCCCTAGCTAGTGGATGCCCTCCAACATAAAAAGGGACCAAAATAAAACCAAACAAGTGCCAAAGGCCCAACAACAAGTTTTGTTGGTAACGGGGGGGAGGGCGCGCAGCCTGAAAAGAAAGAACAGGTCCTAGAAGGGAACAGAGTTTGGTTCTACACCTCAAACAGGTTCCGAAGGACAGACTGGCCAAAATTGTTGTTGCATTGCATTACTGTTTAGATAGGGATGGCCAATGTGAATGAGTGGATACAAGTCCTCGCTGCAGCTCTGCAGATCTCCATGGGGACCGTTTTCAAGTGGGCCAATGACACTGCCATGGCTGTAACAGAGTAAGCCTTAACATGACCCCCAAGATGCAATCCCACCTGGGTATATCTGCTAGCCAATTGGAAAGCATCTGCTTGGCAACAGCGATCCCTAACCTGTTCTGATCAAAAGAAACAAAGTTGGGAAGACTGTTTATAGGCTTCTGTCCACTCCATATAGAAGGCTAAGGATCTTTTGCAGTCCAAACTGTGCAGGGCTCGTTCACCTTGGTGCGAATGTGGCCCGTGAAAAAATATTGGTAGGATGATGGACTGGTTAAGATAGAAGTCCAACACCCACAGTAGGAAAGAGATGAGGAGGAGGTTTGGCAAATAGTAACTTAGGGTGCGTGCGTAAGACTACTCTATTGTGGAAAAACTTTGTATAAGATGGATAAGTCACTAAGGCCTGAAGCTTGCTGACCCTGCAAGCTGAAGTGACCATCACCAAAAATATGACCTTCCAGGTCAGGTACTTTAGGTCACAGGAGCCCAGTGGTTCAAATGGAGCTTTCATCAGCTGTGCTAAAACCATGCTGAGGTCCCAGGAGACTGTGGGATGCCGACGTGAGACTTCAACTGAAGCAGCACTTGCATAAATTGTCTTCAAACCAGCTTCCGATAGGCGTAGAAGATAGTCAAGCAATTTTTGTGTGGAGCAGGAAAAAGGATCTAGGGCTTTCTGCTCACAACTCATGGAAAATGTCCACCACTTCAGTCTGTAGGACCTTCTAGTGGAAGGCTTTCTGGAAACCACTAAGAGACAAGACAAATTTTCCGAGAGACTGAGTGGCTGCAATATCAACCTCTCAACATCCAGGCTGTGAGCAACAAGGTCTGGCGGTTGGGATGGCACAACTTGCCTCGATGCTGTGTGATGAGACTGGGAATTCCCCAGCCTGATCAGTTTCTGGATGGACATCTCTCTGAGGAGTGAAAACCAAACCTGTCTCAGCCAATGAGGGGCTATGAGAATCATAGTCCCTCTGTTCTCATGAAACTTCAAGAGAGTTTTCACTACCAGTGGAACTGGAGGATATGCATACAGGAGACCATCACCCCAATAGTGGGCTAGGGCATCTGAGGCTGGTTTGCTGTGTGTCCTGTACAGGGAACAGATCCTTCCCGTTCCAAAGTGCTGTGAAGAGATCCACATTCGGGCTTCACCAGAGACGGATGATCTGATTCACAACCCCTTGGTTCAGAGACCAATCGTAGGGACTGAAGGCACAAACTCAGTCTGTCCACTATCACAAACTCTGTTATGGCAAGGTACATGGCTCTGAGCATCATCCCATGCGAAAGTGCCCATGACCAGAACTGGACTGCATCCTAACACAGGAGGTACTAGCCCGTACCTCCCTGCTTTTTGACATACCACATTGCCGGTCTGTATCAGAACAATTTTGTTAGACAGCCAATCTCTGAAAGTACACAATGCATACCCAATCACCTGGAGCTCCTGGAAATTGATTTGATAGAAATGTTCCTGGGTGGACCATCGGCCCTGGGTGCTGAGTCCATCTACATGAGCTTCTCAGCCCAGGGTGGATGCATCTGTGGTTAGGACAATTTGGATGGGAGGACTTTGAAAGGACATCCCCCCTTTCCAGATTTGAAATTTCCTGCCACCAGGGCAAAGAGTCCCGGAAAGACAGAGTGACTCAGATGCAATCCAGGAAGTCCCGAGTGGCTTGTCTCCATTGCAACCTCAAGGTTCACTGGGCCTTTCGCATGTGTAAACATGCCAAGGGAGTGACATGTACTGATGTGGTAATATGGTCCAAAAGCCTCAACATGTGCCAAGCTGCCCGCTGGCTCTGTTAAATCCCCACTGTGACGGTCATCAGGTTGATGGCCCTTTGCTGGGGTAGGAAGGCCTTGGCCATAGCTGTGTCTAGCAGGGCTCCAAGGAAGTCCAATTGCGATGACAGGCTGAGATGAGACTTGGGGTGTCTCCAACATTCAGATGGTGGAGCGCATGGACTTATTGGCCCCGTTTGAGAGGTGCTCTTGACCAGCCAATTGTCCAGATATAAGAAAACGTGAATTCCCAGTCTGCAAAGGTGTGCCACCACTATAGCTAGGTATTTAATAAAGACACAGGGAGTGACACGAATCCAAACGGCAGTATGTGATACTGGAAATGCTGCTTTCTCACAACAAATCTCAGAAACTTCCAGAGATCTAGGAAGATCTCGATGTCAGTGTAGGAGTCTTTTAGATCCAGAGAGCATAGTCAGTCCCCTTTTTGCAAGAAGGGGATCAGGGTACCCAAGGAAACCATCTTGAACTTTTCTCTTTTGATGAATTTGTTCAAGGCCCTCAGTCTAGGATGGGACGAGACCCCTTGTTTTCATTGGTATCAAAAAGTACCGGGAGTAAAATTCCTGCCCCTGTTTGCCCTGGTAGAATGGGTTCAACCACTCTGGCCATTAAGAGGGAGAAGAGTTCCGCTACTAGTAATTCCTGATGCACTACCGGGCCATAGAATGGGCTTGGGGGGCAATTTAGCAGAGTACCCAATAGATTCAATTTGTACTTCTCATGAACGATGGAGAGAACCTCCAAGGTTATACTAAGCCATCAGTTTGCAAAGCACCGAAGCCTTCACCTGACCTGCAGGTCCATCGTTACAGGTACAGGTGACTTGGCTATGTCCCCTGCAATCCAGTGAAAACCCTCTCCCTGGAGTTGGCTGGGGCTTCGAAGCTCTTTTTCGCCTGGGACAGCCACGAGAGCCCTGATGTTGCTGTTGGGAATGAGAAGGCAGAAGATAGTATCTCTTTGGGTGGAAGAAGGACTTCCTAGCGCAAAAACCTAGCTGCCCTCCTGACTGAGGAGGGCAGGTCCTGAGTGCCAGTGGAGAACTACTGGAGGGTTGCATGGTGGTCCCGGATTTGGGCCACTGTGTTCTTCAGTTTACCTTCAAAGAGATTATCTCCTGTACACGGCACGTCAGTGAGTCGCTCTTGCACCTCTGATCTGAGATCCAAGACCTGCAGCCATGTAAGCCTGTGGGCGTCAATTCCCACTGCAGAAACCCTTGATGCCGTCTCGAAAACATTGTAGATCAAACAGACCCTGTGTTTCCCGCACTCCAGCCCCTTACGTACCAGCGACTGGAGGGTGTCTTGCTGCTGCTGAGACAGTTGCTTGGCAATGTCCTGCACTTGCTTTAGGATGTCCAGCATGTATTGGCTCATGTAGAGCTGGTAGGCCACTATGCAGGCAATAAGTATAGCGCTCTGGAACACCTTTCTTCCAAGAGCATCCACTGCTCTGTGATCCTTCCCTGAGGGTGCCGAAGAATGGGTCCAAAAGCAATTGTCTTCTTGAGAGCAGATGTGATGACCACTGACTGGTGGGGAAGCAGTCGCTTGTTGAATCCGAGAGCCTTCTGGATTAAATAAATTGCTTCGGCCTTCCTACACACAGGAGGCACTGTGAGGGGGTGTTCCCACATCCTCATTATTAACTCCACAAGGATCTCATATACTGGGACTGCCACAGTCTCCTTGGGAGGCTCCATGTACTGGAGGATATCTAGCATTTTGTGCCTAGTATCCTCTTCAATCATCAACCAAAATGGGATGGCTCCACCTTCACTCAAACTAAATCTGCGAAGGAGAATTCTCCGGCAGGGACTTCCTTCAATCATCTGCAGGGGATGGTTCTGATGGGAGACCATCCAAAGCACCGTTAGAAGTCATGGAAGAGTCATTCCCCCAGGGGTCATAAGTGCCCTCATCTCCACTGTCATCGACTAGTGACAGGACCCTGAGTGCTTGGTACCCGACCAGCAGGGCAGGCACCAGTGAAACTGGTCATTTTGGTCTGGGACCTGGTGCTGTCTCCAGTTTTTTTGGGAGGGCTTCATCCTATGAGGAATTGGAGACGACAACAGGACTGGCTCGTTGCGAAGGCAGTGCCCTGCAGAGCATCAATGCCGCCCCAGGAACTGACACCAGCTGTGTCAGTAACATGCCGATAAGTGCATGCATGGATTCCAGCAGCGGCTCGAGGAGCGGCAGTGCCAGTTCAGTGCCGTCAGTGCTCCGACGCCGAGGCCACACATCGCCTTCTCCACAACCAACTGCACACACCTTCCCATTTGCTCCTTGAACAGGTTGGGACATAGGAAGTGTAACCAGATCCTCTTACGAAGCAAGAGGAGGATCGGTGGCTAGAATCACCAATGAAGACCATAGTGTACCCCTGGCACCTATGGAGGACAGACTCTCCTCACCACAGGGTCGCTTTGACAGCAATGCAGCAGAAGCTGCTGCATCCCTGTGCTTGGCCCCATGCATCAATGGGGACATATGCTGCTGTTTCCTTGGCTTCCCTTGATGCTTGGATCAGTCCTTCCCCAGTGACGAGGTAGAGGATGACAAACCAGACATCCTTGACCTGGAAGAGCCCAATGATGGCCGGTCTCTAGCATCCCTCTCAAGTGCCGACCTCGATGGAACTGGCAGCCCTGCCGAATTTGATGGCTCAGTGTCCACTGATGCAGCTCAAAGGTCCCTCGATGCCGATGCCTCCAATGCTGATATCGATGGATCAGTCTTCTCTGGCCTGAAGAGGTGCTCCATATTTGTCGAGGCAGATCTTACATTCCATCAGGGCCCTCCTAGCAAATTTGCTACAACCCCGAATATCATGCAATGCCCAAAGGCAGAGGACACATCTATCATGATGACCTGTGATAGATATAGTCCTCATACACCTGGAGCAATGCATGAAATTGTTTTGTGGTTTTCTCTGCATCTAATTTAATAAGCAGGATTTAAGAATTTAAAAATGTGTTTTTCTGGGGACATTTTTCATGTATATATTAATTTGTATGTCTGCACCACATTGGACTCCCTTTTATGTGATTGATTCATGTGGAATAGTCCATGCCAGTTAATCCAATATGCATAACCCAGTGTGGGCGGGGGGGGGTGTTTACATACACACACACACACAAACGTTCTCACTTTCTTTCACACATGCACACACACTCTCACACACACGCATATGCTCCCACTCTCTTTCTTTTTTCTGGTTTCATACACACGCTTCCACTCTCTCTCATATAGAAACATAGAAATGACAGCAGAAGACGACCAATCGGCCCATCCAGTCTGCCCAGCAAGCTTCACACTTCTTTTTTCTCATACTTATCTGTTTCTCTTGGCTCTTAGTAACCTTTGGTTCTATTTCCCTTTCACCCCCACCATTAATGTAGAGAGCAGTGATGGAGCTGCATCCAAGTGAAATATCAAGCTTGATTAGTTAGGAGTAGTAACCACCGCAATAAGCAAGCTACACCCATGTTTATTTATTTACCAAGACTAAATAATTCAGACTATGTTATTCAGCCCTTATTGGTTGTTTTTCTTCTCCCCTGCCGTTGAAGCAGAGAGCTATGCTGGATATGCGTGTAGTATCAGTTTTTCTTCTCCCTTGCCATTGAAGCAGAGAGCTATGCTGGATATGCGTGAAGTATTAGTTTTACTTCTCCCCTGCCACATTAACTATCAACAAATATTGAATAAGCCTAATAATTGGTAATACCTATAGCCTTTGAACTCTCCGTTAATTTTACATACTCTTACCCACCCCTGGGTTTTGGGGTTTTTTTTAATTTGGAGATGGCAGCCCTCCATCCTTCCGCTCCGTGAAGGTGGAACACCAACCACTGGCCACTGGCATCCCGCTCCGTGAATGCCTCTGTAGCTCTCAAATACATACAAATGCTATCACTTTCTCCTCTCTCCATACACATACTCTCTTTCTGACATATTATGTTTGCCAACTTACGAAACAGGCTGCGTGCCGACTCACTCACCCCAGTGCCAGCCTCCCTGAAGCATAGTAAAACGCCGCTGACGCATGGACAGATACCACTGCTCCTGCAACCTTCTGATGCGCACGTAGGCACGCATGTGCCAAACGCAAACACATTTAAAGGGCCCACGGTGGGAAAAACCCACATCACCAACAGATAACAGTGGGTGACAGCATCTTGGTTTCCGCCCAGGACACTGCCTGGGCTCTAGTGGAATGGGCCTTGACTTGTAGAGGTGGAGGCTTGCCTGCCTCTATGTAGATCTAAGTGTTCTTGTCTCCCTGGCCATAAGTGTCATAAAAAATGGCATGGAACTTAACAGTAGGCTGCCTTGATAACTTCTTTGATCCAGCGGGCTATGGTTGCCCGTGAGGCCGCTTCCCCTTGTTTCTTCCCACTGTGAAGGATGAATAGGTGGTCCGATTTCGTACGGATTCCGACCTTTCCAGGTATCGGACTAGGAGTCTGCCGACGTTAAGATGGCGAAGGCGGCAAGATTCTTCCGAGTCCTTATGCTCGTCTGGTGATGAAAGTGACTTGGTTTGGTTTAGATGGAAGTGAGAAACCACTTTTGGGAAGAAGGAGGGGACCGTGGGTAGCTGTATGGATCCCGGTGTGAACCTGAGGAAGGGTTCTCGAAGGACAGTGCTTAAAGCTCAGAGAGGCGATGAGCCGAACAGACTGCAACTAGAAATGCAGTCTTCAATGTTAGTAGTTGGAGGGACAGACCGCGGGTGGGTCTGAAGGAGGCTCCTGCTAGGAAGTCTAGGACTAGATTGAGATTCCATAAAGGTACCGGCCACTTTAGGGGTGGTTGGATCTGTTTGACCCCTTTCAGGAAGTGGGAGACGTCCGGGTGAGAGGCTAGGCTGCTGCCCTCCACCTTGGCTCTGTAGCAGGCCGATGCGGCCACCTGCACCTTGATGGAATTGAGAGACAACCCCTTCTGTAAGCCGTTCTGCAGGAATTCCAGAATCATGGGAATTTTGACTGTCCGCGGGAGGATGTCGCAGTCTTCACACCAGGCTTCGAATATTCTCCATATCTGTATGTAGGTTAGAGATGTGGAAAACTTGCGAGCTCGGAGCAGAGTGTCAATCACAGCTCCCGAGTATCCGCTCTTCTTCAGCCATGTCCTCTCAATAGCCAGACCGTAAGAGAGAATCGAGTTGGGTCTTCGTGGAGGATCGGGCCTTGTTGGAGCAGATCCCTGTGTGGAGGTAGAGGGAGAGGGCTCCCTGTCAGTAGTCTTCCCATGTCTGCATACCACGGCCTTCTTGGCCAATCCAGGGCCACTAGAAGTACTGGTCCCCTGTAGTGCTCTATCTTGCAGATGATCCCACCCAATAGCGACCACGGTGGGAAGGCGTATAGCAGGATTTCCTGTGGCCAGGCCTGGACGAGAGCATTGATCCCTTAGGATTGTGGTTCCCATCTGCGACTGAAGAAGTTGGGAACTTGAACGTTTGACCGGATTGCCAGGAGGTCCATGGCTGGTGTTCCCCAGCGGTTTACAATCAACTGGAAGCTGTGTTCAATAGCATCCATTCCTCTGGGTCTAGACTTTCTCTGCTGAGGTAATCCGCAATGACGTTGTCTTTTCCCGCGATGTGGGTGGCTGAGACCCCTTGTAGGTTTGCTTCCACCCACACCATTAGGGGATCTATTTCCAGGGACACCTGTTAGCTTCTGGTTCCTCCCTGGCGGTTGATGTAGGCAACTGTTGTGGCGTTGTCTGACATGACTCTGACCGATTCGCCCCGAAGTCTGTGATTGAACCATAGGCAGGCTGGTCTGACATCCCGGTCTTCTAGTCGGTTGATGTTCCATCCCGACTCTTCCTTGTCCCATTGCCCCTGGGCGGTCAGCTCCTGGCAGTGGGCTCCCCACCCTCGTAGGCTTGCATCCATGGTGAGCAGGATCCAGGTCGGCGGGGATCGCTTTACTCCCTTGCTTAAATGGTCTTCTTGTAGCCACCATTGTAGCTGGGTTCGAACTTCCTCTGGGAGCTGGAGGCGGAAGGAGTAGTTCTGGGACATCGGGTTCCATCGTGACAGTAGGGAACGCTGTAGGGGTCACATGTGAGCTCTTGCCCATGGGACCACTTCCAGGGTGGATGTCATGAGACAGAGGACTTGGAGATAGTCCCACACCTTGGGGCGAAGACTGCTTAACAGGTTTCTCTATTGGTTCCTCAGTTTTGTTCTCCTTGTAGGAGTCAAAATGACCTTGTCTTGTCTGGTGTTGAACCGGACTCCTAGGTATTCCAGAGATTGGGAGGGCTGCAGACAGCTCTTGTTGGTGTTGACCACCCACCCGAGGTTCTCCAGTAGAGTTTTGACTGGTAGTCGCCTGATGACTTTCCTTTGGGGATTTTTCCCTGATCAGCCAATCGTCCAGATATGGGTGTACGAGGATTCCTTCTTTCCTGTGTTGCCGCCACTATAACCATGATTTTGGTGAATGTTCGGGGTGCTGTGGCTAGCCCGAAGGGTAGTGCCTGGAACTGGTAGTGGTAGTCCAGGATCGCGAAGCGTAAGAAAACGCTGATGCTCGTGATGGACCAGGATGTGCAGGTAGGCTTCTGACAGATCCAGGGATGTAAGGAATTCTCCCGGCTGTATCGCCCTTATGACCGAGCATAGGGTTTCCATGCGGAAGCGAGGTTCCTTCAGGTGGCGGTTGACAGACTTGATGTCCAGGATGGGCCGGAATGTACCCTCTTTCTTGGGAACGATAAAATAGATGGAATAGTGCCCAGTATTTTGTTGTTGCGTACGCACCAGCATTATGGCCTTTAAGTCGAGCAATTTGGTCAGTGTGGATTCCACTGCCGTCTTCTTGAAAGGGTCGTGGCAGGGAGATTTCACAAACTTGTCCGGAGGGATGTTATGGAAGTCCAGATAATATCCCTCTTGAATGATGGTTAGGACCCACTTGTCTGAAGTTATCTTGACCCATCTTTGGTAGAATAGGGCAAGCCTGCCCCCTATGGCTTCATCCTGTGGATGGGTCAGCTGAGCTTCATTGCAGGGTGCAGCTGGGGCCTGGACCAGCACCGGCTCCCCTTTTGTTGTGTTTGTTCTGAAAGGACTGGCCCCTGCCTGCAGGGCGAGATGCTTCATATGTACTTCTGTACTGTTTGAAGCGCTGTGATCCCCTGCTAACTTCATCGAGTGCCCCCTAGTCTTTCTATTATCCGAAAAAGTAAATAACCGATTCACATCTACCCGTTCTAGACCTCTCATAATTTTAAACATCTCTATCATATCCCCCCTTAGCCGTCTCTTCTCCAAGCTGAAAAGTCCTAACCTCTTTTGTCTTTCCTCATAGGGGAGCTGTTCCATTCCCCTTATTTTGGTAGCCCTTCTCTGTACCTTCTCCATCGCAATTATATCTTTTTTGAGATGCGGCAACCAGAATTGTACACAGTATTCAAGGTGCGGTCTCACCATGGAGCGATACAGAAGCAATTAGGACAGCTGGGTTTAAAAAAGATTTGGATAAGTTCCTGGAGAAGAAGTCCATAAACTGCTAATTAACAATAGGGAATAGCCACTGCATGTTGCTGGAATTAGTGGCATGGAAGCTATTTAATGTTTGGACGCTTGCTGGGTAGTTGTGACTTGGATTGCGCACTGTTAGAAACAGGATAGTTATCTTGATGGACTCTTGGTCTGACCCAGCATGGCATATCTTATGTTCTTATGCACTAAGTTGCATTAAAATCGGTTATTAACGCATGCAAATATGGTGTTTAATTCATTTATTGGCATCTGATGTTAAATGAAAATGAGGCATTTTTTAACCAGATAGTACTATTACCATCATCCACTGCACCCTGTGCCCAAGTGTGTACCCCCAGTCCTTTAACTGAGTCCATAGCTGGCACTGGGTTCCAATCCTTCCCCAGTCAGACTCTTTAGACTTCCTGTGGGTATTCCTTTTGCACTTGAGAGTGCTCTTCCAATTTCTATCTGGTGTCTTGCGACTCCTCTGCACTGTCATATTTACTATACTCTGGCCATTCTACAGCACTACTCTCTGGCTTGTTTGCAGCATCTCTCGATTGGCTCCTCTGCAGTACCTCTGTTGGGCCATCCTTAAGTATCTCTCTTTGGCCTCTTTGCCATGCCCCTTACCGGTAAATCTCGTAGAGACCACATTTCCCCAGTACTCTATTCACGTCATTGGCTACCCATTGAATATAGAATAAAATACTTTTCATTATTCACAATCTCTTAAACGATGACACCTCAACTTGGCTTAGCTCACAATTGCGCATTTATAGACCAACCAGAAGCCTTCGCTCAGCCCATAAGAATTTACTGCAAGTACCAACAATTAAGGCTGTTCAACTTGACATCACAAGAAGGCGCGCTTTCTTTGTCGCTGGCCCCCAGCTCTGGAATTCCATCCCAGATAAGAAATATTGACAGTAAGAAATAATTCAAAAAGAGCCTAAAAACCTATCTTTTCAAATGTGGGTTTATCAGAAATAATACTTTGTAAATTTCCAAGCACCATTTTATTCTTTATGGTTTATTTGTCCCCTTCCCCCTTTTTAAATATTTTTTAGTATTGTATTTTTAGTCACTGTTTGTCATTTTTCATATTGTATTTCTGTGATTTTATTATGTATGTAACTTTTGTAAACTGTTTTGATTACACCTCAGTATAAAAAACGGTATATAAAACAGTTTAAATAAATAAAATACGTTCCTGCATGCTGTCTTCCATAGGCCAATTGGAATGAAGCTCCACCATGAGCTTTCTGGTATCTCAGACTCGGTCACTGCAGAATCATTCCTCTGGCACTCCTCCTGCTCAGCTGCATTCTCCTTTGTGGGCTCTTGCCACTCAGGGTCTATTTTGGCTTCAGCCTAGTTGCTGCTTTCAGTTTTCTCTGGAGTGGAGTCTCTCTGAAGAGCAGTACTGCAGTCATGTAACTCAGTCAGCTGCTGCGCTCTCTCTCTTCCACTTGTACTGGATCTGGCTTTACTTTTTGCATGTAGGGATTTAACAGCACTGCTTTTGCTTCCCAGTCCTTCCACTCATGCGCTGAAGCAGCCTGTTCTTTCAGGACATTTTTTTGCCGCTGCCTCTGCCCATCCAGGAGGCTCTGGATCAATGCGTACATGCTCCTGTCAGTCATGTTTTCACTCAGCTGAATTCTTGTGCTTAGTGTAGAGCCACAGTTTATAGCTGGAGGCTACATCCTGTGAGTACACACACTCTGGCAACTTCAATCTCTGTAGGGACTACGACCTGTTCCTACAGAGTTTCTCTGCTCTTTTCTTTCTTTGAAAAGGGTAAAAAAAAAACCAACCCCCAAAGAAAATCATGCTTTACCAGCCACTTACTTTCTTAACTCTACTGACTCGAGAGCAGAGCTTGTCCCCTTACTCACTACAAACCTACACTTGTTTTCCCTACAGGCCAAAAAAGACCACTCTCTGTTTATGAGAAAACGTTTTTTCTGTGTTCCTCTGTGAGCCAGAGTGACTCAAAACTTCTGTGCTCTGAACCTCTAGCAACACTCTTCTTCTGTCCCAAATCTACTTCCTTAGGTAGGGCACACAATAACTGTTTCCAGTTTCTTGTCCTCCCCAGAACTGATACCATATGTAAGGATAGCCAAGTGAAATCTATATAGGCTAGAGTAGGAACCACACTGACTCCAGCCTTTCTTCATGCAACTTTAACTTTTATTAATATAACTGTTACACTGCCTACCTTTGTACTCACAGCATAAACTTCCAGAGAGGATTAGGGGCTCCTGCTCCTAGAAAACCTAGGCCTCCTGATCCCAGCTGGGCTCACTTTCTTATGCTTTCCCAGCATGGTCCCGCCCTCAGAGCTCTTTCTCCATGTAGGATTTAAGGTGGACCAGGCTAGATGCCTGGTTCAGCACAGGTTAAGGAGGAGAAGTAGGGCCACTCCTTCACATACCTATTTTGGGATATGTAATGACCTTCTATTTTAGTATTATTAAAAAATGTTTTGGTGAATGTATATTTTTTGCATTAGATCTCTTGGCTAATGTTTTATGATAGATCCAATCACTTGCCATCACTGAGGAAGAGACTGAGAACACCTACTACACTTACTTAAAGGCTGAAAAAAAGTCTGCCTAAGGAGTTAAAGGAAAAAATCTGACTGAGGATGCCCTATTCTCAGGAGCTGTTATTTCCTACTCAAGAAGATCGATGTAAAAAGCCATGTGTTAAGACTGAGTGCTGAAATTCAACAGTTTCTTAAAGCATGCACTAAAAAACAAACAAAAAAAAACAAACTTGTGATGCAGCAAGCAGAGAGTATGCTAATGCTATCCGAGTTAATAAATCGTACAATTCTGGTTAAAATGTATGTTCAGCCTTTTGATTAGGCTGTATTCACATTTTTACTTTGGAAAAGGGGAGATGAAGAGAGTAGGAAGGAGTCTTTTGCAGGCAAGAAAAAAAAACACACCTGGAATGCTTTTAGTAGCAGCCCCAAGCTACTTCTCTCAACGTCCATCCAAGCTATTCTTGCTGATAGCCCCCACCCCATCGTGCACAGAGTCCTTGGCAGAGCAGCTCTCAGGCTGACAAAAAGCAGTAGCAACAGCCCCAAGTCACTTCCCATTGCTGTCACCAATAGGTTTCAGACCCAAAAAACAAAGCGGTAGCCGATCCAGTGAGCTGTGTAACAGTGACGACAATAGGAATCGGATGATAACAAGCCCTTTATTAAAATGCCAGACTCTGGCCGAGTTTCGCTCCCTTGCACAGAGCTGCCTCAGGGGCAATTCATTTTACCAGGACTTGATTTGATCAATGCAGAAAATATTGTATTGATTGTGCCTTCGGTGCCGATGTGTTCTCACTCAAATAGACTTTCTCTAATCAGCAAAGTATTGCTGCGTAATAGCTGCTTTGAAGTCAAAACGTTCTTTACATGACAAATTTAAAATGACGAGCCGTATCTTGACTAGCTCTTGACTAGCTAAGATACGGCTCGTCATTTTAAATTTGTCATGTAAAGAACGTTTTGACTTCAAAGCAGCTATTACGCAGCAATACTTTGCTGATTAGAGAAAGTCTATTTGAGTGAGAACACATCGGCACCGAAGGCACAATCAATACAATATTTTCTGCATTGATCAAATCAAGTCCTGGTAAAATGAATTGCCCCTGAGGCAGCTCTGTGCAAGGGAGCGAAACTCGGCCAGAGTCGGGCATTTTAATAAAGGGCTTGTTATCATCCGATTCCTATTGTCGTCACTGTTACACCAATAGGTTTCAGGCAGACAGCTTGGCCATAGAGAGGAGAGAGGAAGGAAAGCAAAAAAACACCAGTCTGAGGGGAAGAAGCTCAGGGCCTGGTCTGGTGCTGGAAGACAGCATGCAGTGTGCAATCTTGGAAGAGTAGCAAAGGATCCAGCAGCTTTTACAAGTCGCCGGGAGAAATGGCAATAACTTATCTATGCATAAAACCCCTTTTATGCGCACACATGATTTTCCTATTATAAATTCGCTGGCTTGGAAATTTAACTCCCATCAAAGAAAGAGTAAGGTACTCCACCTCTGTCCAGGAGTTAAATATCCAGCAACAAAGATAGCAGAAATTAAATCTGTAAAACGTCTCTGCACCGGGGGGAGCTCTTCTGCCGGCAAACAAGATGGCCGCGTAACACCCTCGCTCCGCTCCCGACGCGACAAAAACCGCAGCGAAACCCCGTGTTAACCACGCTGTGCCTCTCAAAAGTCGGCGTATCGGCTGCCTTAAGCTACCAGGCACCTTTTTGCGATGGCGGCGAAAAAAAAAGCCGTCGATTTGAAGCACTTCCAATTCAGTAAGCTGCCGCCGGATCTCGGTGAGGACCACGAGGCAGAGCCGGAGCAGGCCGCAGACACCGCGCCCGCGGCGCTGATGCAGGTACCTGTTTCCCCCACGGGGAGAAATTCAGATTGGGCTGCAGCCACCTCTCAGCTTAAAAATGAAATTCGTGGCTGGTTTATAGACTTCCGGGCCGACTTAAAGACCCATAAGCAGGAGCTCATGGCCTCAATGGCGGACATCCGCGAAGACATTGCAGGCCTGGGACGTAGAGTGGATGAGCTGGAGAACAGGGTGGACGCCCATGGGATAGCAAATGTTGCTTACCTGATGTAACAGGTGTTCTCACAGGACAGCAGGATGTTAGTCCTCACAAATGGGTGACATTGAGGATGGAGCCCACCACGGAAAACTTCTGTCAAAGTTTAAACAGAACTTTGACTGGCCCCTACTGGGCATGCCCAGCAAGGCACTGACCCTGCAGCCAGCAGGGGTCTCCCTTCAGTCTGATTTTCAAAGCTACAGGCAGTGCCTAGAAAGTAAAAATAAAACGAACCCAACACCGCGGGGAGGCGGGCGGGTTTCGTGAGGACTAACATCCTGCTGTCCTGTGAGAACACCTGTTACATCAGGTAAGCAACATTTGCTTTCTCACAGGACAAGCAGGATGGTTGTCCTCACAAATGGGTGAGTACCGAGCTGAGGATGTCCTGACTTGCACCAAATGTACCCAACGGTGTGCAAGAGGCACAACAACTGGGGTGGAATTTGGAAAAGGGCATCCGCACCCTACCGGGTAGGTGGAAGGGTGTTGGTACATCAGGTTGGAAAAAGGTTACGCAAGACAGACTGGCCGAAGATGGAGTCCTGTCTTCCAGCCTTGTCCAAACAATAATGGGCTGCAAAAGTATGGAGAGAACTCCAGGTTGCAGCTTTGCAGATGTCAGGAAGCGGCACCGATCGAAGGTGTGCCACTGACGTCGCCATGGCCCTCACAGAGTGTGCTTTAACACGGTCTTGAAAAGGAATGCCAGCTTGCTCATAGCAAAAAGAAATGCAGTCCGCCAACCAGGAAGAAAGAGCCTGCTTACCCACAGGTTGTCCCAACTTGTTAGGATGGAAAGAGACGAATAATTGAGTGCTCTTTCTGTGGGAAACTGTACGGTCTAGGTAAAAAGCTAGAGCCCGTTTACAGTCTAGGGTATGCAGGGTCTGCTCTCCAGAGTTTGAGTGGGGCCTGGGAAAAAAGATAGGTAGTACGATAGATTGATTGATATGAAACTCCGAAACTACCTTAGGTAAAAATTTAGGGTGAGTGCGGAGTACCGCCCGGTCCTGCAGGAGCTTAGTGTAAGGCGGATAGGAAACTAGGGCCTGTAATTCACTAACCCTGCGAGCTGAAGTAACAGCCAAAAGGAATAACACTTTCCAAGTGAGATATTTCAAGTCACAGGAGTGCAGAGGTTCGAAAGGAGGTTTCATTAGACGACCAAGAACCAGGTTAAGGTCCCAGGATGGGGCCGGAGGACGCAAGGGTGGCTTTAGATGGAGTAAGCCCTTAAGAAAGCGTGTTACTAGGGGTTGTACTGAAATAGGATTACCCCCAATACCCTTATGGAAGGCGGCTACCGCACTGACATGCATTCTGATAGAAGAGGTTTTAAGACCTGATTCAGAGAGATGCCATAAATAGTCCAAGAATTTGGAGATTGGACAGGAAAGGGGATCAAGGGACTGAGAAGTGCACCATGAAGTGTACCTTTTCCATTTGTATGAGTAAGACTTTCTTGTGGAAGGCTTTCGTGAAGCTATCAGGACCCGAGAAACGGAATCTGAAAGGTTAAATGGTTGAAGGACTAACCTTTCAACATCCATGCCGTCAGGGACAAGGCTTGGAGGTTGGGATGGAGGAGGCATCCGTCGTTTTGAGTGAGCAGATGCGGGTCCTTTCCCAGAGGAATGTGCCTGCGGATGGAGAGATCCTGGAGTATGGGAAACCATACTTGGCGTGGCCAGTAAGGTGCTATCAGGATCATGGTTCCTCCGTCCTGGCGTAGCTTCACGAGAGTCTTTGACACAAGAGGGAGTGGAGGGAATGCATAGAGCAGACCTGTTATCCACTTGAGGGAGAATGCATCTCTCGGCCGAGAGTGCTGGCTCCGAATGAGAGAGCAGTAATCTTCCACTTTGTGGTTCTGAGGGGACGCAAAGAGGTCTATGCGGGGAGAACCCCACTTGTGAAACAGAGAGGTCGCTACCAGAGGATCGAGTGACCACTCGTGTGGTTGGAAGACACGGCTCAGCTGGTCTGCCAATACATTGTCTACTCCCGGCAGGTAAGTGGCCCTGAGGTACATGGAGTGGGAGAGGGCTTCCGCCCAGATCTGCGCAGCTTCCTGACACAGAAGGAAGGAGCCTGTGCCTCCCTGCTTGTTTATGTACCACATGGCCACTTGGTTGTCCGTCTGGATTAAGATTATCTGATGAAATAGATGATCTTTGAAAGTTCGGAGCGCATAGCGGATTGCTCGAAGTTCCAGGAAATTGATCTGGTGTTCGGCTTCCTGTTTGGACCATAACCCTTGGGTTTGAAAGTCGTCCACATGGGCTCCCCAACCGATGTGAGAAGCGTCGGTGGTTAGGATTACTTGCGGATCCGGTGGAAGAAAAGTTAAGCCCCGAAGGAGGTTGACCTGAGTCGTCCACCAGGTTAAGGATAGGCGCAGCGCTTGTGTGACTATGGAGGACAGAGGCTGAAAAGCTTGAGTCCATTGGTGTCGTAGAGTCCATTGTGTTACTCTCATGGCTAGACGGGTCATGGGAGTGACTTGAACCGAGGATGCCATGTGTCCTAGGAGAATGAGGAACTGGCGAGCCGTGGCAGTATTCTGAGACTGGAGCTGGCGAGCCAGGGATATTAGGGTGTGGACCCTCTGAAGAGGAAGGTAAGCCTTTGCCTGTAAGGTGTCCAAGTCTGCCCCAATGAAGGATAAGGTTTGAGACGGGACTAAGCAAGATTTCTCGTAATTGACAAGAAACCCTAAGGAAAGGAGTGTTTGAATTGTCAATTTTAGGGAGGATTGAGCTATCTGTTGGGTGGAGGCCCTGATAAGCCAATCGTCCAGGTAGGGGTAGACGTGGACACCTTCCTTCCTTAGGAATGCTGCTACCACTACGAGACATTTTGTAAAGACTCGTGGGGCAGAAGCCAGACCGAAAGGTAGGACACGGTATTGATAATGGTCGTGGCCTACTAGAAACCGCAGATATTTGCGATGGGAATGTGTGATCGCAATGTGGGTATAAGCGTCCTTGAGGTCGAGAGAGCACAGCCAATCCCCTCTTTGTAGCAGAGGGAGCAGCGCGCCTAGGGTTACCATTTTGAACTTCTCTTTTTGAAGGTATTTGTTGAGGGCTTGAAGGTCCAAAATGGGACGTAGTCCCCCTGATTTCTTTGGTATTAGGAAGTATCTGGAATAGAATCCCTTGCCTCGTTGAGAGGGAGGAACGGGTTCTATAGCATTTGATTGCAGAAGAAGAGATACTTCCTGTTGTAATTGAGCCAAATGGGTGGATAGACTCCACGCTTGAAGAGGCGGGGAGTCTGCCGGAAGAGTTATGAAGTTGAGGTGGTAACCCTGTGCGATAATTGTTAGCACCCACTGATCTGAGGTGATCTGCAACCAAGGTTGTAGAAAATGGTACAGTCGACCTCCTACAGGAATGTCTGGAAGAGGGGTTTGGCATGTGTTCCCTACCAGGGAGTCAAAGGCCAGCCGCAGGCCCAGGAGGAGGGGCTACAGTAGGCCTTTGTCTCCTAGGCTGACGCGGCTGAGGTCTAGTAGAGGATCGAGCTGGACGAGGCCTGGCCGATGGAGGGTAGTAACGGCGTGGCCGAAAGAACGACTTCTTAGAGTCCTTCTTAAGTGGTTGTTTGGAGGAAACCTCAGACGGAACAGAAGAAAGTTGTTTCAACGTCTCGTGGTGATCTTTCAATTCAGCTACTATTTGCTGAATTTGTTCTCCAAACAAATTGTCCCCTAAGCAGGGTAAATCCGCTAAACGATCCTGGACCTCTGGGCGAAGGTTGGATGACTTTAACCAAGCCCAACGTCTGGCCGAGATGGCAGTAGCTGAAACCTTTGTGGAGGCATCGAAGATGTCATAAGCCGTTCTGATCTCGTGCTTCCCCGCTTCAAACCCTTTGTTAAGAAGGGCCTGAAGCTGTGGCTGGTATTGGTCAGGTAATGTGTCAGCAAAATCTTGCATCTGTTTTAGGATGGCTCTGTTATATTGCGTCATGTAGAGTTGATATGAGGCTATGCGAGAAATCAGCATAGCTCCATGGTACACTTTCCGTCCCACACTGTCCAGGAATTTATTGTCCTTGACCGGTGGAGCGGAGGAGTGTGGCTTTAGACGCTTGGCCTTTCTTTGTGCGGACTCAACCACAACAGAGCGATGATCCAGTTGAGGCTTTTGAAAGCCTGGTGCTGACTGGACGAGGTATGTGGAGTCAGCCTTTTTGTTAACTGGTGATACAGATGAAGGAGATTCCCAGTTTTTCTTTAAGAGATCGAGAAACACCTGGTGAATGGGGATGGAAGCGATGATTTTTGGAGCATCCAAAAATTGAAGCAGTTCCATCATCTGGTGTCTGTCATCGGTCTCAGATTGCAGCTGAAAAGGTACAATTTCGGACATCTCCTTTACAAAATTAATAAAGGAGAGATCCTCTGGAGGAGATCTTTTTCTACTCTCTGTAGGAGAAGGCGGTGATGGTAAATCTGTGTCAGAAGATGTATCATCACCCCAGGTATCATAGGGATCACTTGGGGGTTGAAGCCCCGATGGACCTGGTTGAGGATCCAAAGGCATCGAAGGAAACCTTGGAGGAACCGGCGGTACAATCGGTACTGGGAACGGCATCGAGGGTTTCGGTGCTGCCGATGGAGTCGGTGCTGGTCTTGGAACCGATGGAGCTAAAGGATAAATCGGTGGAGATATTTGAGAAGGCACCGATGGGACCACCCCGGAAGGGGGAATCAGGAACGGTGTTTCTCCCGCCGATGAAAATCCAGTCGGAGACGATGGCGCTGTCGGTACTACTGGAATCATCGATGGAAGGGCATGTACAAGTGCCTCCATACGTTGTAGTAGTGGTGCCAGCGCTTCCACCAAAGGTTCGGTGGTCGGTTCCTTCCTCGGTGGCGGAGTCGGTGCCGGGGTCGATGCCGGTGGCGGTGCCGGAATCGGTGCCAGAGACGGTGCCAATGGAGGTTGGAATCTTTGCATCGCTTTCTCGATGGCCTCCTGGACCAGCCGGTCCAGTTCTGCCCGGAGACCAGGGGTAACAATACCCGGCTCGACGGGAGAGGGAGGCTGAGGCAGAGCCGGAGGGACCACCGTAACCGGTGGGATCACGGCTCCCACACCCCTAGAGGGTGAGGGTTTCCTCGATGCCTGCGAACGAGACGTGGACGGTGCCAAGTCTGATCGAGGCCTCTTAGTCGGTGGCTCGGCTTGTTCAGAGGTCGATGACTGTGGATCCTCGACAGGCCGAGACTTGTGCCGTCGATGGCGATGCTTGTCCTTCCGGTCTCCTCGCCCATCCGGGGAGGGGACAGGAGTCGACGGCCGAGAAGTCATCGATGGTGGACGGTCACCGGAGGGTTGACGATGGTGGTGCAACTTCGACGGTGCCGGTTCCGATGACGTCGATGCTATCGATGGCGTTGGGGTGGGTGCATGGAAGAGGAGCCCCATCTTCTCCATCCTGGCCTTGCGACCCTTAGGTGTCATTAGGGCACATTTGGTGCAAGTCAGGACATCATGCTCACTACCCAAACACAAAACACAAACCCTATGGGGGTCTGTGATTGACATAGTCCGGGTACAATCCGGGCATCGACGGAACCCCGTCGCCATGGCTTAAGGCCAAATTTAGTCGCGGGCTCGGTAATTGCCAACAGGCCTCAAGGGCCAAATTCGACGGTAGTCGAAGAAAAAAGGCAAAAAACTTACCGGTTTCCGCGGAGGTGACAAAAATTTGTCGAAGGGAGACCCCTGAGGGGCAAATTTTCTTCGGAAAGAAAAATACCGAATTCCTGTCAGGAACGTGGTAAGAGAGCTCCTTTCACCGCGTGGCAACTGCTGCGCGGAAAAAAGAAGACTGAAGGGAGACCCCTGCTGGCTGCAGGGTCAGTGCCTTGCTGGGCATGCCCAGTAGGGGCCAGTCAAAGTTCTGTTTAAACTTTGACAGAAGTTTTCCGTGGTGGGCTCCATCCTCGATGTCACCCATTTGTGAGGACAACCATCCTGCTTGTCCTGTGAGAAATCCTTAAATAAAGTTGCTAAACATCAGGGTGCCCTAGAAGAGGATATTGGCACTATACAGGAAAAATTAGAGGATCTTGAAAACCGATCTCGGCGGTGCAACATACGCATTCGGGGGGTACCGGAGACACCCGACTATAGTGATGCCATGAAAACTGCCGCCTCTATATGCACCTATATTCTAGCTCAGCCTCAGGACGCAGGAGATTCAGCCGCAGGATCCCTGACTGAAACTATCAACATCGAGAGGGCGCACCGAGCCCTGGGTCCTAGGTCCGATGCCCGGCCCAGAGATATCATTATCTGCTGTCACAGTTTTGTGCAAAAATCAAAAATTATGGATGCAGCTGGCAAGCGAACTTCCTGGACCTGGGACGGACATTCCATCTCTCTTTATCAGGATCTGGCCCCCTCCACTTTGCGTAAGCGCTTTGAGTTGAAGGAAATCACGGCCTACTTACGAGCTGAGAACATCCGGTATCGCTGGACTTTCCCATTTGGGCTACAATTTACGATCAACGGGGTGACCTCTCAAGTCAAAACCCCGGTGGATGCTATTGGGGCACTTAATAAGGCTGGCTACCACCCCAGCATTGTGGCACCGAGGAAATCCACGCGGCTCTCCAAGATGGATGACCATCCAAAATGGCGCAGAGCCGGTAAAGGGGGCAGTCGGTTGCGCCGCCACTCTGAGGACTCCACTGCGGCATTATCCGATCAGGGCTGATTTTTTCTTGCCCGGCTTTGCCTGCTCATTATCTCATGCTGGAGGCACGCTGGCATATGCTTTTCATCTGTGCCCGCTTACCAGCTTACTGGAGGCTGAGGATCCTAGCGTGTGTTTTGGGTCGCTTACTGACATTTCCTGGGACCCCATCTTGTTGTGAGACTGTTTGTTGTTCTTTTCCTAGATGGGGGAGCAGTACGGGGTTCATTGTTTTTCACTGGTTATTCTTTTATGTGGGGAGGGGGGCGGGAACATGCGGTTCATGCGGGCAGGGAGTGACTTCCGGGAGAGGAGTCTAGTCACCCTTGAGAAGTGTTGGGTGATGTTTTTGGGGTGGGAACGGGGTTTGTTCTTACCAGGGTGTATACTGGTTTGTACTGTCTTGTGTGCTTGGATTCCTGTCGTACAGCGGAGATCTCACTGTCATGCCCATTATGGCTACACCATATAAAGGTGTGGGTACTGGGGAGTGTATCTTGTCCCTCAACGTAAAAGGCCTTAATCACTACCGCAAAAGATTTTTACTGTATCAAGAATTGCAAACACATCATGTCTCTATCGCATTGCTCCAGGAGACACATTTAAGGAAAAGGCATGAAAGGGTCTTGTCCTCTTCCTTGTACCCAACTCAATATTTGGCCGCCAGTACGAAAGATTTTAAATATGCAGGGGTGGGTATATTACTTGCTCGTGGCTTTGTACATGATGTTATGCAGGTTGTTCGGGATCCTGGGGGGCGCTATGTGCTACTGAAAATCAGGGTGGGCCACCAAGTAATTACCCTGGTTAGCCTTTATGCTCCCAACACGGGTCAGGACGCCTTCTTTACTCAACTTGATGAAGTGCTGACTAACCATGCTGAAGGGGCGCTCATTTTAGGGGGGGATTTTAATGTGACCCATAGCCCTTCTCTAGACAACTCCTCTCAGGCTTCTGCAGTTCCCAAAAAGGTGTGGAAACAGCTTTCCTCCTTCATCTCTCATTGGCAGCTGGGTGATGCTTGGCGTCTGAGATATCCCCATTCTCGATGTTATAGCTATTTCTCTCACACGCACCAACTTTACTCTAGGCTGGACTATTTTCTAGTGGATAAGCAGACGCAAAACTGGGTAACAGACGCAGGTATTGAGCCTATAGTTTGGTCAGACCATGCCCCGGTCTGGCTTCGGTTGCACCTCCATAACAGGGACACGGGGCAGAAATTCTGGCGTTTAAACGAGGGTCTTCTCAAAGAGCCCACCTTTGTGACACAGTTAAGTGACCAGCTCATTACATTTTTTCAAACTAATCTGTCTGACAGTACATCTCCGCCCACCATTTGGGAATGTTCCAAAGCTGTGGCACGGGGCATAATTATCTCACGTGCGTCCTTTTGTAAACGGGAGAAGGAGAAGCAGCGGCAGGTCCTGTTGACGGAGCTAGCCCATCTATCCCAGTGTCATATGCGTACTCAATGCCCTAGGATTCTCAAACAAATGACTGGCACTCGGGATTCTCTTAAGGCCCTTGATGCTGACAAATTAGCTTTTCAATTGGATATTGTGAAGCAACAATATTTTGAGGAAGGTAACAAGGCGGGACGTCTTCTCGCTCGTCGCTTGAAGGCGGTCCTACTCCAGAATCATATCACTAAGATCAAGGATACAGGGGGACAATTAGTTATGTCTTCGGAGGGGATTAGACAATGCTTTACTGATTTTTATGGGCAATTATATAGCGCAGATACCACTATAGAGGATACAGACATAGATATGTACTTACGGGACTTGCCTCTGCCTCATCTCACAGACGCCCAACAGCAGTATCTAGACGCTCCCATCCGGCTCGAGGAGGTCCATCAGGCGATAAAGGCCTTAAAGCCGGGAAAAGCCCCGGGTTTGGATGGCTTAACCGGCAGCTACTATAAAAAACTTTCCTCTGTAGTGGCGGAACCCCTCCTCGAGATGTTTAATTCATTGCGCAGCCCTGCCACGTTGGCGACTAACGCTAATGTAGCTGGTATCACAGTCTTAGCTAAACCGGGAAGGGACCCTATTCATTGTGGGTCCTATCGCCCCATCTCACTCATCAATCTAGATTTGAAGATTTTGGCCCGAATACTGGCTGAAAGGTTAAAAGGCATTATTCCCTTACTGGTGCACAATGACCAAGTGGGTTTCATTCCATCACGTATGGCCAGCGATAATATTCGGAAGGTAGTTGACCTTATAGACTATGTTCATCAACATAAGTTATCGGCCGTTTTATTAGCTATCGACGCAGAAAAGGCCTTTGACTTGGTCCATTGGCCTTTCCTGTTTCGGGTGTTGGGCTCTATGAATTTTGGAGAGTTTTTTCAAACCTGGATTCAGAAGCTTTATGACAAGCCCCAAGCACGGGTCAAAGTTAATGGGGGGTACGGCCCGGTGCTTAATATACAGCGGGGGACCCGGCAAGGATGCCCGTTATCACCTATGCTATTTGCCCTTTTTTTGGAACCTTTGGCCATGACAGTCCGTAGGACAGCATCAATTACGGGTGTTCAGTTAGCTGACTTACATTTCAAGCTGTCCCTTTTTGCGGATGACATTCTTTTTACTTTAACTAATCCGGCTACATCCCTACAGGGAGTCTCGGAAGCTTTGGAACAGTTCCATAGGGTGTCAGGCTTCACTGTCAATTTCGACAAGTCAGAACTTCTGAATATCACTCTGTCACCTCAGGAAGTAGTGGACATCAAACACAAATTTCCCTTTCGCTGGGCTAGCACTTCACTCAAATATTTAGGTGTACACATTGGACCCCACACGACACAATTACACTCTCTTAATTATAACTCCCTGTGGAAGAAAATTGATAGAGATATGTTGACGTGGTACAGAGATTCATACTCTTGGCTGGGTAGATTGGCTATCGTCAAAATGGTTATTCTCCCACGCCTTCTGTATTTTTTCTCCACCATCCCCATTTTTATACCTTCCATGTTATTGAAAAAGTGGCAAGCTAAAATATATGGTTACATTTGGCGTAAACGTCCTCCTCGAGTGGCGCGTACAGTCTTGTTTCTACCCAAGAGGGCAGGGGGACTGGGGGCTCCGAACCTCATCTGGTATTATGCAGCAGCGCAGCTCCGCTTTTTGGTAGATTTTTATAATAAAGCTGATATTAAACAGTGGGTTCAATTGGAGCAGAGACAGATAAGGTCCATGCCAATTCAGGCCTTGGCTTGGCAGCCTAGATCCACCTGGCATACGTTGACTCATGTACCCCCGGCTTTGCATACCACCCTCAGGGTATGGAAGGCTTGGAAATCTAAGCTAGTGGGAACTTCGGATTATTTCCAATCTTCTCACCTCTTTCATAATACCCTATTTAAGGGGTGCATGGATAACATTCGCCTAGCGGTATGGGAACAAAATGGGCTTTCCACATTTGGGCAAGTCCTGTTGGGAGGTACTGTCCGGGTTGTTGAGGCTTTACCTGTTTCGGGGCTCCTTGACTCCGGGCAGGTGCTTGCTTATGCGCAAGTGCGCCATTTCCTCCACTCATTGCTTTCTGCTAATCAGGTCCGTTTGTCTAAAACGCTCTTTGAATCTTATTGTGCATCCTCCGACAAAATTAAGGGCATTCTTTCTAAAATCTACAAGCTCTTGAATAATCACTCTCCCTACTCAGCCACGCATATTCAGGCGTGGCATAGGGATTTGGGGGAAGAACTATCTAATGAGGATTGGGATCTAATTTTCCTTCAGTTTTCCAAAGTGTCCGTTGCCGCCTCTATTCAAGAACAGTGTTATAAAGTGTTGTATAGATGGCATTTGACTCCAGAGAAACTGCATCGCATGATACCTACGATTTCCCACCTATGCTGGCGGGGATGCGGCCACACTGCTAATTATATTCATGTGTGGTGGCAGTGCCCAAAGGTCACATCCTTTTGGCAGGAGCTTTTTGACTGGCTAGGCACTGTAATACAGGGCTTTAAAGCCCCGAGTGTTCAACATGTTTTGCTGCACGTACCATCTGAGGATTATTCTACATGTACTAATAAATTTCTTAGTCAAGTTTACATTGCGGCCAGGGCAGAATTGGCTAAAGCATGGAAGCTGCCTGATCCGCCATCGAGAGCGGCAGTACTTCACAGGCTACATAGCCAGTATCATTTATCCTACCTGACTGCGGTGAAGCATGACAAACTGAAACCTTTTCAGGTGATATGGCGCCCTCTGATGCTATGGCTGCGGGCTCAGACTACTCCGGCCTAGGGGCTGTCCATCTCGGGGTGGGGAGGGCCAGATGCGCAAACATACCCACTTATATACACCTTTTGATCTTGCTATGCAGCGTAATGGTTGAATGATGACACAGGGACTCGATTATACATTGATAGGTTTTATTTCAGTCAAGACAGGCAACTTACAGTGTACTTTATATCATGCGGACACCTGGGTATGGGGAGGGGAGGGGGTATAGGGTTGGCATTCTGATAGTACATATGATTGGTTTTTGATATGTCTTTTGCTACGTGGGAGTACATGGCCTCTTGTTTTGCACTGTATTCCCTCTATACCCCATGTACTTGTGGTTGTTTTTCATGTTATATCCTGGATTTATTATTGCGTTATATTCTGTATATGTACTATCTTTCATTCAATAAAAATTATAAATTGAAAAAAAAAACAAAAAAAAAAAACGTCTCTGCACCAAGGGCAGTAACAGATAATGACTTATTAGCATGAGATTTCCTTGTGGGGGCACTAAGTGGTAGGCACAATTTTATATTTACATTTTTTTTTTACATGCAAAACTCCTTGCTGCATTGGAAGTAAAGATTGCATGGGTTAAACTGTGCATTCTGCCTAGCACCGGACATGGTCCACAGACAAAACAGGTCAGAGGGGGACCCTAGTGCTGCAAAAACAGGACAGGAAGTCCTGTGCATGTCAAGAAAAGCTTTCTACACTTTTCTATAACTTTCATGGAAATGTTCCATGTTAGCATCACTGAATGACATCAATAAGATCTAAGAAAAACATACTAGTGACAAAAATGTTTAGCCCTAACACTGGTAGCATGGTTTTACAACAGTCACCAGTAGTTGAATAACCAAATCATTAACTGTCTATTGTAAACATGCCATTGGAAAAAATGAACCTTTGGACACAGTTTGCAAAGTATAAAATATGTAAGGCAGTAAAGTAATCAAGCTACAGCCACAAAACTAAGGAAATAAATGGAATGGAAACAATAGTCACATAATTAAGAACGAAGGAGGGCTACTAATAACCTCTCTACACTGCTACTTTACAGTCAGCTGTAAATTCATTACATATTTTAAGAGGGGTATAAAAGGTCAACATGGTACAAAATAAAATGTTTTGCAAGAAAGCATTAATGTAACTGTAAAACTACTGCAGAGTGTCAGACTGGCCTTTCCAACTGTATTAAGCAAAGAAAAATTGAAGAGAAATTTGATGCATCAGTTTTAACTGTCCCAATATATTTTAAGATATGGCGGTTGATTACAATTTTAAATATCACATCTCTTCAAGGAATACAGTATAGCAGTTGCATACAGATGGGCTCAAGTACATAAAACAAATTCAAATTCATGCAGCATTCTTTAAAACAAACAATTTTCTTTATAACCAGAGAAAAGAAAACAGTTCAAATTGTGGGCACAGATGTAAATACCTGTTACAGCAATTACATCATTTCCAAGTCTTTTCAGAAACAACATAAATCAATATGGATTCACTTGTTTCAAATCTACCCCATTATCAAATTTCAACAACCACTGATATAGGAAGTTAGCTAGGATATAGCATCTCTGTTTCAGAGAAAGTTAGCAAACATATTCCTAGATTCCTAAAAATGCTATAATTTCGCATGGGTAACACCTACGATAAGAAAAAGGGGCATGTCAATGATAATTTTAGAATTACCACACAACGCGCTTTGCACTACAGAGAGAGAGCGCACCTCTGGGTTAGTAGTCAACTTTATATCACTATAGGAGGGCCAGCTAATAACTCGAGGAGAGGTTTTGATGGTGGTTTAGGGTTTTGGGGCCAGTCTTACATGCAGAGTGAGACATACGAACAGCATGATACACCTCAGAAAAGATTTGATGTCATTTAGAGTGAGGAAAGTCTAACAAAGTTAAGATTTCTACAATGTTCTCTTGCCCAAGCTTGATAGTCCTTGGTAGAGCCCATCAAAATCCTCAGCCAATTCCAATTTGGCTTCAGATGCTCATTAAGCACCAAGATTTTGTTACTTTCATTCTCTGACGCTTTGAAGAGCAAGTTGCAAGGGAATAAAGGCTATGTGCTGATAATGCTTGCTATCTCATCAGCCTCTGAAACAGCTGATCACAAAATTCTGTTATACCATCTCAGGGAAGCTGGTTTATCAGGCATGGTGCTAAAGCGGTTTGAGTCATATCTCCAAGGAAGAAAGCAATGGGTCAGAATTGCACAATCTGATTCCGATTGGTTCTCAATGTGCCTCAGTAATCTGCTTTGACAGCCTAATTGTTTAACATCTATTTGACAGCTATTTCCGAATTATTGAATACCATCTGGGAGGGTTTTTGTCTCTATGCAGACAACCTTCAGTTTTACTTTCCTCTTGCATCATCTTGGGCCAATGCTACATCCATGATTGTCCTTTGTTTAAATACAATAAAACAATGGTGCTAATGCACAACAAGCTTGTATTATGCCTAGGAAAGATTGAAATCCTGGTAATTCAAAGAAATAATACTCATTCCACTATCTGTAAATATTGGTCTCAATCTACTCATCGTTGCCAGGTTCAAAGTCTGAGAGTGATTCTGATTTATTCATCTCACACATAAAAAATACTATTCGATCTGGTTTTTATAAATTAAGACTTCTAAGTGATTTTAACCTTCTTGGAGGGTCATTCAAGCCTTTATTCTAACCTTATTTATTTAAAGATTTTTTATATACCGGGGCACGTTAAAAACATCACCCCGGTTCACATTGTAACGTAACATAGCAACAAGCTTTACAATAGTTTAATGTCAAGCAAACAGTAAGAAAACTAAGTCAACTCAAGACAGGTGAATAAATAATTAACTCTTAAGGAGAGGAGAGAGATGGGGAAAGAGTAGAGAGTAGAGGAAAGAAGTTTTTAACTATCAACAAGATGACAGGATATAAGCGGTGACAGGATATAAGCGGTGAGTGATAGGGAGAGGAACGACGGGGGGGGGGGTGATGTGGGAGGAGGTAGAGGGGAGGGTGGGAGGGGGGGAACAGGGTTGTAGGATGAGGCAAGGATGAGGGGGGGGGTCTGAGGTTGTTAAGTTCGATAGAGGTGTGTCAGTCGGGTAGGGCGTATGGGGTCGGGTATGTATCTTTGGGAGTAGTCAGTCAGTCGGGGTATGCTAGTTTGAAGAGCCAGGTTTTAAGATTCTGTTTGAATTTTTTATGGCAAGGTTCCTGGTGTAGGTGGGGGGGCATTTTATTCCAGTGGGAAGTGCCTGCTATGATGAATGATCGTTCTCTGATCGTGGCATGTTTGATTATTGTAATTCCATCTTTCTGGGTCTGCCTGTTTCATCTTTGAAACCACTCCACTTGTCCAAAATTCTGTGGCTTGACTGATTTCAGAAGCAAAAAAAAAAAAGACCATATTTCCCCAATACTCTCTACTGAATGGCAAAATATAAAGTTTCCACCTTGGTTCATAAATGTCTGGTGATTGATTCCCTCCCATGGATTAATGCAATGTTAATGATATATAATCAAGCAAGAGTCCTACGATCCTCATAGCGAGCACTGCTTGACATGCCTTCCATCTGTCAGGCTAAACTTGCCAAGACAATAGAACGGGCATTTTCAGTCGTATCACTGGTTCTTTGGAGCTCCTTGCCTCAAGAACTGAGA
Organism: Rhinatrema bivittatum; assembly: GCF_901001135.1. Lineage (NCBI taxonomy): Eukaryota > Metazoa > Chordata > Amphibia > Gymnophiona > Rhinatrematidae > Rhinatrema > Rhinatrema bivittatum. The sequence goes on from NC_042616.1 coordinate 716,467,141, forward strand.
CTAGTCAGCTGTGCAAAAACCATCAAGAGCCTTCTTAAGATATTTCTCATTAGAAAGGCATTTGTAAACTAAGTTAAGTTTATTTCAACAGCAAATTTTATTTCACTTCAGTAAACCATTTATGATATGTTTTATTTTTCTTTTGCAGAATGTGTATGCTTATTATAGAATGTATATATTTTAAAATGTTAATCACCTAGGGCCATGTGTATTGGTGGTATATAAATTAAAATACATAAACGTTCCATATTTTATAAAAGTAAAAAGTACGCTATGTTCACTTTCGCAAACACATATACGCAAGTAAAAAAAAGGGGGTGATCTAGAAATGTTCTAGGGCAGGGTTAATAGTTATGTGCATACGTTGCTATTTTTAAAGACACACACGTACATTTTCCAACTTACTTGCATATTTTTACACCTGCTAATTATCTGGCATAAGTGATATTAACATGTTTATTGTGTAGTATTGACAGGGTGAGAGGTCTGGGTGGGCTGGGAGGAGTTCAGGCTGAAAAACCAGGAGGGTCTCGATGACCTCGAGAAGGACTGGGTGAACTGGTAGACTAATTAGTAGGCTGGTTAATTTCTTTGATTGCACACATTTTAAAATTTACGAACTTAAGCATTTAAATCAGGACTTATGCAAGTCCTAGTTTACTTTCATGCATAAAATATATACACATATATATTTAAAATACATGCATTCAATCCACTGATATATGTTTCAATGCACTGCATGTATTCATGCGCAAGCCTACGTACATGCTTATGTTGCATAATAGAATTATGCAGATATTATAAAACATGAACATATATATGTACATATCATAAAATACTAAGCAAATATGCACACACCACATATACACATATATGTTGTCGTGCATTGTTTGAAAGTTATCTTCTAAGTGGGCATCAGAAGCAAAGGGAGATAAAGTGACTTGCCCAAGGTCCAAAGCGTGTCAGTAGAAAATTCAGAATTTGAACCCAGGACTCCTGGTTCCTTATCTACTAAAATAAGTACTAGCCCATTCCCTTTCCCAGTATATCACACTGTGATACAATACTGTATGGCTTATCACAGGGATTAAGACTATGCATATTGCTATTGTAAATCTAGATATAAAAAAGACAGTATAAATTTAAAAAAAATATTTGAATATTAGAAATAACAAGTAGCTGCAAAATTCTGATTCTATTCATATTAAGAACATTCAACCAAAATATTTACTAAAGTATCAAATACATAACAAACACTGATAGATTTCAAAAAAGGAATACATTAAGTTCAATATATATATAATACTTTACAATCTCACCCAAAATTTTAACAGCTTGACAATAAAAACTGACCACACCACAATCAAGAAGAAAACAAAGGATTCATACAGAAACAAAAAATATGGTTTGGAGTTATTCAGATAGAACTGAAAACTAAAATCACTCATAAAGGATAATGCTGCCATAGGAATAAGAGAAAAATCTTATATATACATAAGCTAAGACAAATATTTACTTTTTCTGCCAACTGTTGACAGCCAGTTCTCAAACATAAGTAAAACAATACTTTTTCTCCTTGCTACCAAATCACTAATGTGTAATTTGAAATTTAACACACACATTTTTCTTTACAAACAGATCTGTAACATTAATAAATATAGTGAGAACTTTTTAATCATCTTGTGAGGAGTATAAACAGATGCATAATATATTTGATACAACTCTTTTAAGTCAAACTGAAGTTGCCCCAGTAGGAGTCAAACATATTATTGGATTTGACATAGTACTTTTTCACAAATTGTTGTTCTTTTGGCAAAGGCAACTATTGCTGCTCTAAAACAGAATTCTATTAATATAAACCATACAAAACCATGAAAAAGTCATTTCTAAGTGTCTTTGTAAAATTAGGATCATATTAAACGTAAAATAATATGCCAAGTTCCTGAGTTTAGTAATGCAGAAAAGTACTTCCGTTTGGAAAGATGATGAATTTCTTTTGATGGAAGCAGAATTAGATCTATGATTTAATATGCTTTGCTTGAAAAATAAAGAGGCTTCTTTTAAAATATCTTTCAAAGAAAGAAATTATTGCATACAGGCAAAGAAACTCCCAGCACTGATGAACTAAAACAGCAAGCCTGATTAAGAAAAAGACATAAAAGGAAAAATGAAGTATGAATCAAGTCTGGTTCCTCATATCTTCAGTTTCTATTTATCAAACAGAAAAATCTTTCCAACTTTCTCCTTTCCTGTATAAGACCAAAACTATGTGATGTTCTGTTTGTATTACAATTACACTAATTCATTGCAGGTCACTTGCTTTTTACTGGGTCCAGATGGCATTTAGTAAACTAAACATGGGCCAATTAGTTAAAAAAAAATGCTGATTGCCGCTGGGTAGGTCATACAGTGGCTACAGAATGCCACTGCCTGAACTGCAGTCTGACTAACACCAAAAGTAAGGATGAAGTTGACAATTAGTATATATGTGCATTCCATTTAGATCTCTCACACTTGCTGAAGGAGTCATTTTCAGAGAGTACAAAAGGGCTCTTCACCACAGCATTCTGCTCCCCATTTCATAACTCAGTAGCTATTATAATCATGGCTGTTTGTAGCTACAAGACAATTCACACATTACATATCTTGGATGGCTGGGAAGTGGCGAAAACGTCATTTTTCCTTATGCAATATCATGTCTGATACCACTAGTTGCAGTACAACATTTCTCCCTTGCCAGTACCTTCTGTTGGGAGAAAGACAACATTCCACCGAAAACCTCACATTTCAGGGCACTACAGTGGTGCTGCCAGTAGAAGCAAAACAAAATAGTGAGGCAAGAAATCTATTCCTGCTTCACTACACTATCAGGATTACTGCTTTATTTCAGCAAGCAGTTAAAAGGAAGATAGGAAAAGAGAAAACCAAGTGGAAAGAGGGTAGGGAGAAAAGAAAAAAACAGGATAAAGAAAAAATGGTGAAGAAAAAAAATAGGCATAAGAAAAAAGGGGAAAAGCAAAAATGAAGGAAAAGACAAGAAAATAAAAGGGGCAGTAAAGGACTGAGTAGATGCAAGTTTGGGGAGACATGGTAAAAATAATGCAAAAAGTGAAAGAAGGAACTAGAAGAGAAAAAGTTGCTTACCAGTAACAAGCAATTCACCAACCGCATAAATGGGACTCACATGACTGCGCTTGGTTCCAAATGTATGGATTTTTCCAAAGCTGTCTGAAAAAGCCGGAAAGTCTAACTGCTCATGTGCAACAGTTCCCTCAGTTCCATATAACAACTTTGACTTGGGGAAGAATTCCAAAGGAGAGGTAGCAGGGATTATGTGACTAGTTAACTAGATTAAGGATTGAATATCAACAAGGAGAAAAGGAATGAGCATCAACAAGGAGAAAAAGGAGTAACCATCACCACCAAAGGACAAGAAATATCTATGTATATATTTCTTTTTTGGAAAAACTACCCAAAATCATTAAACAACCCTGAGGATACAGAAATGAACCATACACCTCAAAAGAGGTCATGGAGTACAAAGAATCCAAACATACCATCCCACCACGAGGCCTTGTCTAAATAGTGGTGGGATATGAATGTGTACATTGACCTACACATATTACTGTCTTACAAATCTCCTCGGTGGAGGCAGATATTAGTTGGTAACCAATGCTACCCTGACCAAAATATGTCCCTCTAAAATTAGTCATGGGAATAAAAGAAGGCGATACAATTAGCTATCCAATTAGAAATGGTGCTTTATCACCAAACTCACAGGTTTGATAGAGTGAAAAGGTGGGTGTACTTTCTAAGGGCTTCAGTCTGCTCCAGGTAGAGAAAGACAGTTCTCTTGCAATCCAGGGAATAAAGAACATTTCCACCCTTATGGACATGTGGCTCAGGGAAAAATACAGGAAGGGTGATTGGATTTCCAGCTCAATCAAACCACCATAGATAGGAATTTGAGATGCTGGGAGAGCATGATGAAATCTGATATAAGATGGATAAGTCACTAGGGATTGGAGCTCATTGATTCGGCAAGCTGAAGTGACCCAGGGAGAGTGTTTCCACTAGGAAAACTAGGCGGTCGCCTAGAACCCCAACATTTTAGGGGTGGCAAAAACCCCACCAGTACAAAGTTCAAAGGGGTGCTGTGCCAGAGCCAACACTGTCGAGGAAGGGAGCGCTGTGCTGGAGCTAAGAGGGAGGAAGGTCTATGCTGGAGGTAAGATGGGGGGTGGGGGGCAGGCATGCAGGACCAAAGATTCGCCTAGGGTGCCAAATACTCTTTCACCAGCCCTGAAGTGACCACCACCAAAATTACAACACTCCAGGTCAAGTACTTAAGCTCAGAAAAGACAAAAGTCTCAAAAGGGGTTTTCATTATCTGAATGAGTGAAAATTCTGTTGATGACCCATAACACTGTAGAAGGTTTGATGGGAGGCTTCAATTGAAGGAAGACCTATATAAACGCAGCTGTAGAGAAAGAGTTTCCTTCAATATGCTGACGTGAACCATGGCAAAACTAGTGAATGTTGTTTTAAATCATTCCTTCCTAGGAGTCTGAATGATTTAAGACACCTTTTCAGACAAACAGAAGAATGTAATGTCCCCCTCAACATCCAGACCGTAAGAATGGATGTTAGGATGGAGCAATGTTCCCTAACTCTGGATGATTAGGGCTACGCAAGTATCCAACTTGATTGGTTCCTTAATTTCATTTCATTTGTCTTCATTTATAAACTGCTTTTATGGACTCAAGCAGTCCAAATAGAGAAGTGTACATAGAATTTTAACAATTCATAAACATAAAGATACATCCCTAAAAAAATAAAAAATGTAAAAAAAACCAAGCCCATTACCTTCTCCCTTAAATGCAAATTGGACAACCTCCATTCATAGACTAGAGACATTCATGTGAGCCACCCCATCAATAAAACCAGCATAATCTTTTAATTCTTAATCACCCTCCCAACCCAATCCTGTCTCTCACACTTTTCTACCATCCTCCCCTGTAATATTTTCTCATACACTGCTGAGCTGAGTCCAGTGAGATCAACTCCATCCATGATTCATTCAAATACTCCTTCCATTTGACAGAAATAAGAGATTTCACTTTTTTCCTAAACAGAAGATAGTTGGTTTCTGCTCTAACCTCCTTAGTTAATTTGTTCTATAACATGGGGACTATCACAAAAAATGCCTTTTTCCTAGTAATTGCCCACCTGATCATTTTTATGGTGGGCACTTCCAATACAGAATTCTGGAATGATTGCAGGCTCCATGAGGGATAATACCATCTCAAGCACTTCTTTAAATATCTTGGTTTTGCCTCCTCCACTTCCACTGCTAAATACAGATTCTTCAGCTCAAGGGAAATTGGAGTCAGGGTATAGGGTCTAGCGGCTGTAGTAATCTGGATCCAGCTGTCATCCTATGGCCTAGTTTCACCTTTTCCTTTGAGTTTTCCCATATGTGATGTCTCGATAAGCATTTCATCAATGTAGTCCTCATTCTTCTAGATGCTTCCCAGTCTTGCTACCTCTTATCTGAGTGCCGCCACTTGTTTCCTAAGGAAGTCGATCTGCAGACATCTTTTACTCTGAATCAGTCCTCACTGTAGATCAGGATATCTGTCTGGACAGCAGTAGAAATGGTAATGGTGGAGGCAGCTTTGGTGATATGATGCTTCCCAGCCATCTTTCAACAGTTGGGAGCTTCTGGCACTTTTTAAAAGAAATGAGAAAGACTTACTAAAGTCCCTATCTTTTCTTCAACTATCCTGCAAGTAAAATTAGCTAGCCTCTGAAATCTAACACATAACACCACAAATAAAAAAATACTTATACCTTCTTGCTTTGGGCTGCCACAAACAGTTCTACCTCGAGTAGCATAGTAATTGTCGGCAGAAAAAACCAAATGGTCCATCCAGTCTGCCCAGCAAGCTTCCCATAGCAGCAACTGCCACTCCATGCAGGGTATCCCCAAGCCTTATGTTAAGAATAATATATTTACAAGTAAGGCCAAGGAATTGTCAAACCCTTAACAAAATTACTGCAGCCTTCCTGATAATTCCAACAATACTGCATTAACATTCTTTGCTTTTGGACTTGACCAAACAAGCTTTATCCCCAATGTCAGCGTATCAGTACCACAGACTGTAAAAGTCGGGATCCAGCATTGGCTGTCTTCAGAATCCAATACCCTTTTTTCCCTGCCCTGCCGACAAAGCAGAAAACTATGTTGCAGTTGTGTCTAAATCATCAAGGTTAATTAGATGCGGGTAGTAATCCCCCATGCCTTTTAGTAAAGGGTACTGACTGCTGTTTCATGCACGTTACTCCCATGTTCTCTTTTTTTCATCATCCTTAAGCCTTTAAGGATCCACAGTATTTATCCTACGCCCTTTTGAATTCTCCCAGAAGGGCATTCTGGGCATCCACCACCTCTCCATAAAAATATTTCCTTATGTTGGTTCTGAGTCTTACCCCCTGGATTTTCATTTCATGACCCCCCAGTTCTACTGTTTCCTTTCGGACGAAAAAGGTTAAAAGTTTATGCATCATTTAATCCTTTTAGGTATCTGAAGATCTGTATCATATCCCCTCTGCACCTCCTCTCTGCCAGGATATGCAGAGTCAGATCCTTCAGCCTCTCATAAATCTTCCGATATAGACTCCACATCATTTTGGTTGCACTTCTTTGGACCACTTCCATCCCGTCTCTATCCTTTTTGAGATACAAATTCCAGTACTGAACACAGTACTACTGGTGAGGTCTCACCAAAGACCAGTACAAGGGCATCACTACCTCCTTTTTCATACTGGTTATACCTCTCTATGCAGCCCAGCATTCTTCTGGCTTTAGCTATCACCTTGTCACATTACCTTGCCGCCTTCAGATTAGCAGACACTATCCCAGTTCATGCACATTAGTCTTTCACCCCCTATCACATACAGTTCTTTTGGATTACCACATCCCAGATGCATGACTCTGCACTTCTTGGCATTGAATCACAGCTAATCTAAACACACAACCGCTTAACTGTTCTTCTAAACAATCCTTAACAGATACTCAATAGAACAGATAAAACTATTTGTACATCCAAAAACATGTAAAAACACAGTTTAATAATGTATTAATTAGATATTTGTGACAAAACAAAAACGTTCATCTTCTTAAGAGCCACAAACATCGCCTCTCTTCTTATATAAATTTCTTATTGACTATAACTGCCACTCAGCTCTTTCACTACACAAACATCCAGTCTCACATACCATCCTACCACACAAACACACAAAATATCCCACCTCTTTAGTAACTCTAGATACATCTTTTAAAACAGAAAGTGCATTCTGAGTGTTTGTGAGGTATTTAGCCTAGAAAGAATACTCTATTTTAAAAGATTTATATATACTAGAGAGGTGGAATATTTTGTGTTTGTGTGGTAGGATGGTATGTGAGAGTGGATGCTTGTGTATTTAACTGGTCCCAAAACCTATCCCTGTGGCACTCCGCTTAATACGGTTCTTTCTTCAGAGTAGGTTCCATTTACCATTACATGCTGTCTCCTGTCGGTCAACCAGTTGCAATCCACACTTCTACCTTGGGACCCACTCGAGCTTCTCATTTTGTTCACTAATTTCCTATCCTGGACTGAATCAAAAACTTTGCTGACGAGGAAGTAACGTCACGCTAGGGAATGGCGGCTTAAACCAAGCACTCTGAGCCCGATCTGAGAAATTTCTCCCGATTCGCAAGCATTTTAGCAGCACGGCCGGGATAAAGCCTAATATAGCTGGCAGAAGACTCCAGGATATTGGTCCGGAAGAAAGTGCCCAATTTAAAGTCCTTTTCTTTCAAGCACGCCGTGCTGAAAACTCCAAGCGGTCCCGAGAAGAGCCCCTTTCAAGAAAATAGCACCAGGACGGCAGGTACTACAGCGGGAGAGGAGGGGGGAGCCAGCAGAATACAGCAGTCAGAGCAACCTCCCTCCCAGAAAGATTTTAAACTTTGGTTTGGGGAGTTGAGAGCTGACATGGGGCTACTGAAGCAAGAAATGCACTCTACAGTAGCTGAACTGAGAAATGATTGCTCTGAAATGGGACACCGCTTAGAAAAGCAGAAAACAGCAACGGTGGAGGTTCAACAAGCATTGCAGGACCTACGAAAAGAAAATGGCAAATTGAGAGAATGAGTAGAAGATTTGGAAAATCGCTCCAGGAGGAGCAACCTCAAATTTAAAGGAATTCCAGAAGAGTCAGCTTATTTGGATTGCCAAAACGTGATCATGGATAAATGCAACTCATATTAAATGCCATGGAGAGTGAGGCTGAGTTGGTGAATAGTAAACTGGCATGTGCACACAGGGCTTTGGCTAAGGCTCAGAATAATTGCCCTCGAGCTATAGTAATTTGCTTTCATGAGTTCGCGATCAAAGAACAAGTGATGTCGAAAGCGAGACAAATGAAAAATATCCAGTGGCATGGTCATAAAATAAAAGTTTTTCAAGACCTCTCCCCTCTGACAATAAAGAAAAGGAGAGATATTAAAGAAGTTGTCCAGGTTTCTTCGAGCAGGTGGTCACTGCTAAAAGTGGCTATTTCAGTTTGGCCTGCAATTACCTTAAATGTAGTGTCATCAAGAGTCCGAACAGTGGAAGCAGCTCAGCAGATCATGCAGGCAGCAGGGCTGCTAGCTGGCACGGCTACCGGATTGCGATATACGGCAGCAACACCGGGGAAAGACCCCACCACAAGATGGCAGAAGGTGCAGAATGGAGGGAAAAGGCTGAGGCATCACTCTGGAGGTTCTATCCCAATGCGAGACCCTGCTACTTGCCCATTATCTCTCTGTGGGTTTTACTATTACTTCACACAATGGAAGCGAGAGTCAATATTTGGGCTTTTTTTGGCTCCCTGAAGATTATGCTACTAACCCAGAATTAATCATCTGGAACTGTCTGGAGAATGGACAGAGTGCTTATTAGCATTTCTCTTTTTGTTGTTGTTTACATTTTCAAGAGGCTGTTTAAAGTTTCAATCTAATATAGGGCGCAGGGTGATTGGTGGGCCGCCAGGAAGTTGTTGTGGCGCCATTCCTCCTTGTGGGAGGCGGTACAGTTTTGAGGAGGGAGGGAGGGAAGGGATGGGAGGCAGGGGGAGGAGGGACAGGGGTAGGGGATTAGGAAAATGGAGAAAGACAAGGAGTGCTTTAAACCTAGATACTTTAAATAAGGTTGTGTGATGGAAATAAAAAAAGAAAATACGAGTGAACCTGTTACTGTTTAGGGGTATTTTATATAGCCATCGTGGGTGGATTTATAATGCACGAGGAGATTTGTGATTGCTGTCAACATGGGGGTCCTAAAATTCTTTTCTTGGAATGTAAAAGGCCTCAATACTTTTGTTAAATGGAAAAAGCTATTACTTTATGCTGTGCACATGAAAGTGGATATTCTCTTATGCCAAGAAACCCACTTACATAAAAGATATGAATGCTTAATGACTTTCAAGCACTTCCCACTGCAATTCTTTGCCTCAGCCACAGTAACTTCTAAATATAGCAGGGTATGCATTCTAATTTCACAAAATGTGGTGGTAGAGGTAATATCAGTATTGAAGGATGTGGAAGGGAGAGACAATTATAAAATTCAAACTGGGAACGGATATATATATATACTGTTGCTAATATTTATGGTCCTAATGTGGGACAGGGGAGGTTTTTAGAGAATTTTTAAAGATTTTGCAGCAATGAACAGAGGGTCATATTGTAATAGGGGGTGATTTCAATGTTACCTGATATCCATTTTTAGATAATAGCGGGGCTTCTCGGGCTGCAAATAAATCTGATAGGAGATGCCTAAAGGCACTAATGGCGGAATGGGATCTAGTAGATATATGGAGACTCCTTCATCCCTCTGAACTAAATTACATCTTTTTATCTAAAGCACTAAGGGTCGGATTTTAAAAGCCTTACGCGCGCTGGGCCTATTTAAAAAAGGCACGGTGACGCGCGTAAAGCCCCGGAACGTATGTAAGTCCCGGGGCTTGCAAAAAGGGGTGGTCCGGGGTACGGTGTGGGTGGGGTGGGGCGGTCCGGAGCGGGGTCATTTGCAACCTGAGCCTGCCTCCAGGCAGGTGCAAAAGATGAGATAAGAAATTGGGGGGGGGGGTAGAGTAGGGCTGAGGGGGGAAGGTTAGGGGAAGGGGTGGAAAGGTTAGTTACGAGGGAGGGAATGGGGAAGGCAGTGCGGCTCGGTGCTCGCAAGGTGCAGAATTGTACACCCCCTTGCGCACGCTGTCCCCCAATTTTCTAACACGCACGCATGTTATAAAATCGGGCGTACATGTGCGTGCGCCGGGTAGCGTGCGCACATGTACGCCCACGCACAGGTCTTAAAATCTACCCCATAATGTTTACTCTAGGATAGATTTTTTTTCCTATTTGACAAAGCATTAGTGAATAAGGTGGGGGATTCTGGGATTTATTCCATCACGTGGTCGGATCATGCGGCAGTCTGGATTTCATTTACGGGATTGGGGGGAAGCCCAGGAAAAAGAATATGGAAACTTAATGAAAGCTTGCTAGAAGATACTGAATTCTGCTCGCGGTTAAGTAAGGAAATGGGTGATTATGTGGTTGACTATGAAAATGGGGAGGTTTCTGCAAGCAGCGTTTGGGAATCCTTTAAAGTAGTAGCCGGGGCAAACTTATAGCCAGGGCATCCTACTTAAAGAAAACATGAGCGGAAAAATGCCTGCGACTATTGGAGAATCTAGCTAAACTAGAAATCAAACATAACAGGCAAGTCGATGCGAAATTGGGGGGACAATTAGAAAAACTGAGAGCGGAACTGAAAGCCCTACATATAGTGGATATAGCATATCAGATGGATAGAGTCAAACAGGAAACCTTTGAAGGAGGAAATAAAGCTAGTAAATTACTAGCTAGGAAACTAAAGGCCAAAATTTTGCAGAATCAAATTCTTAAAATTAAAAGTAGAGATGGGGAAATGTTATCAGACAGTGAGGCTATACGATCTAGGTTCTCCTAGTTCCATAAGAAACTGTATGCCACCAGGGTAGATATTCAACATCAGCACATTCTAGACTATCTTAATAACCTCCACTTGCCATCTTTAGACATTAACTAAAGGGAAAAATTAAGTAAAGAAATCTCTGACTTTGAGGTGACCCAAGCAATTAAAGAGTTGAAATATGGGAAGGCACCGGGCCTCGATGGATTCTCAGCAGGCTTTTAGAAACATCTCAGTGACATGATTGTCAGGCCATTGACAATAGCCTTTAACAGCCTGCTCTCTTCAAACCACATAGCCAGTGATACAAATACTGCAAGTATTATGGTTCTCGCGAAACCGGGGAAGGTCGCCACACTGTGTGGTTCCTAAAGACCTATCTCTTTAATAAACATAGATTTAAAAATATTGGCAAAAATATTAGCTAATAGACTAAGGGGAGTAGTAGATGTATTAATCCACCCAGATCAAGCTTGGGTTTATGCCAGGAAAGTTGGCCGTGAAAACATTCGCAGAGTAATTGATTTGATCTGGAGAGCCCAAACCATTCAAGTCCCAATGGCTCTACTTACAATAGATGATGAAAAGGCATTTGATATGGTCCACTGGGAATATTTATTTATTCTGCTAGAGAAATTGGGAATGGGAGGCAATTTCTCTTCCTGGATAGGCAAACTATATAGCAATCCAAGTGCCTGTATAAAAGTAAATGGTGGATACTCAGAAGTATTTCCGATAGGCCGTGGCACTCGCCAGGGCTGTCCCTTATCACCACTGCTCTTTGCATTATATCTAGAACCACTGGCGATTAAAATTCAAGCAAATCCAGAGATACAAGGGCTCACAGTAGACAAGGAGTAATATAAATTATCCATGTTCGCAGATGATATACTATTCATGGTCACATATCCGGAGAGGTCTCTCCCATTCCTGATGCAGAAAATCACCAGTTTTAGTAATGCCTCGGGATACCAGTTAAATGCATCTAAATCAGAATTTCTGAATGTATCCATGGCTGAGGAGGCAGTATTAGAAATCCGGAGAAATTTCCCCTTTAAAATTCAGAAGACAGAAGTAAAATATTTAGGAATTAAAATAGCTGTGAATCTGGAAAAGCTTTATGAACTAAATTATGTAGGTCTCTGGGATAAAATAATAGAAGACTTAAATAAATGGGAAAGACTTGAGTTAACCTGGCTAGGCAGAATAGCAGCTATAAAAATGAATGCATTCCCTAAGTTAACATATCTCTTCCACTCCCTGCCGGTTGAGATATCAGACGCCCAGATATCCCTTTGACAACGCAAAGTTTTATATTTTATCTGGAAAAAACGCTCACCTAGGGTGGGCTCTTGTATATTTACCCAAAGATTTGGGGGGGGGAGTAGGGAGTCCCATGCTTAGCTTGGTATTAAGGTGCGGCTCAGCTAAAGTTTATTTTCAATTGGCATAGTAGAAGTGAAGGGAAGCGGTGGGTGGGGTTGAAAACAGCTTTATTAAACAAGTGTCATCCAGATACCCTAGTATGGCTACCTAGCAAAGCCTGGGTAATTCAAACGTAAATCCTCCCCCCACTGGCTCTAAATTTGAAGGTATGGGACAAGTGGAAAGTAGAGCAAGTGGGAAGTAAATGTTACTTCTACAGATCCCCTATATTTATGAATAGTGAGATTTTTCCTGGCTGCTTTCGGATAGTGGTTAGAAATTGGGGGGAAAGGGATGGAGCAGGCTGGAGCATTTATGGAACGCGGTGAAGATACGAAGTTTTCATGAACTTCAAGAATTATTCCATCTAGAAAAGGTGGATTATTACTTTTATGTACAATTGTTACATTTCATGTCTCAGGTGAGGGTGTGGGAGGGGTTGCAGAAGGGAAAATCTTTGTTTGAAGGGCTTTGAGATATTCCTCACTCATTTAAGAAAGGTATATCTAGAATTTACCGCATGTTAAACAAACATCTAAATTCTCCACCTCCGCATATTCAAAGCTGGGAGAAAGATTTAGACCGAGTGATGGAGGATAAGCAGTAGGATATCTCAGCAACCATCTTGGGAAATGGGTACAAATTACTATACCGATAGTATCTTACTCCTGCTCGACTTCACAAGTTATATCCCAGTTTGATTGCAGGGTGCTGGAGAAGATGTGAAAATGTAGGTAACATCATGCACATATGGTGGGAGTGTCCTGTTATTGCAGTATTCTGGGTCAACTTACAGGAGATAATACACGAGATAGTGGGGGTCATCATCCCCAAAGACCCATGGTTTTTTCTATTAAGTATACCAGAAGAGGAATATATATCAGAGGCGTCTTTCCTAAGTCTACATATAATTTTAACAGCTCGCGGGGAGGTAGCGTGTTTTTGGAAAAATCCAGCAGCTCCCCCTATATATAGAGTGTGGCTGAGGTTAGCTCGAATTTATCAGTTAAATAAACACTGCCATCATGGGAGGTACCCATGATGGAGAAGGTTTTCATGGGTAATGATTCAGACGGACTGAATCAAATCACGGTGAATCTAGAAGATGTGGTAGACCTGATTGACAAACTGAAGAGTAGTAAATCACCTGGACTGGATGGTATACACCCCAGAGTTCTGAAGGAACTAAAAAATGAAATTTCAGACCTATTAGTAAAAATTTGTAACCTATCATTAAAATCATCCATTGTACCTGAAGACTGGAGGATAGCAAATGTAACCCCAATATTTAAAAAGGGCTCCAGGGGCGATCCGGGAAACTTCAGACCAGTTAGCCTAACTTCAGTGCCAGGAAAAATAATGGAAAGTGTTCTAAACATCAAAATCACAGAACATATAGAAAGACATGGTTTAATGGAACAAAGTCAGCATGGCTTTACCCAAGGCAAGTCTTGCCTCACAAATCTGCTTCACTTTTTTGAAGGAGTTAATAAACATGTGGATAAAGGTGAACCGGTAGATGTAGTATACTTGGATTTTCAGAAGGCGTTTGACAAAGTTCCTCATGAGAGGCTTCTAGGAAAAGTAAAAAGTCATGGGATAGGTGGCGATGTCCTTTCGTGGATTGCAAACTGGCTAAAAGACAGGAAACAGAGAGTAGGATTAAATGGACAATTTTCTCAGTGGAAGGGAGTGGTCAGTGGAGTGCCTCAGGGATCTGTATTAGGACCCCCTACTTTTTAATATATTTATAAATGATCTGGAAAGAAATACAACGAGTGAGATTATCAAATTTGCAGATGACACAAAATTGTTCAGAGTAGTTAAATCATGAGCAGATTGTGATAAATTGCAGGAAGACCTTGTGAGACTGGAAAATTGGGCATCCAATTGGCAGATGAAATTTAATGTGGATAAATGCAAGGTGATGCATATAGGGAAAAATAACCCATGCTATAATTACACAATGTTGGGTTCTATATTTGGTGCTACAACCCAAGAAAGAGATCTAGGCTTCATAGTGGATAACACACTGAAATCGTCGATTCAGTGTGCTGCGGCAGTCAAAAAAGCAAACAGAATGTTGGGAATTATTAGAAAGGGAATGGTGAACAAAACTGAAAATGTCATAAAACCTCTGTATCGCTCCATGGTGAGACCACAACTTGAATACTGTGTACAATTCTGGTCGCCGCATCTCAAAAAAGATATAATTGCGATGGAGAAGGTACAGAGAAGGGCTACCAAAATGATAAGGGGAATGGAACAGCTCCCCTAAGAGGAAAGACTAAAGAGGTTAGGACTTTTCAGCTTGGAGAAGTGATGCTGAGGGGGGATATGATAGAGGTGTTTAAAATCATGAGAGGACTAGAACGGGTAGATGTGAATAGGTTATTTACTCTTTCGGATAATAGAAAGACTAGGGGGCACTCACTGAAGTTAGCATGGGGTACATTTAAAACTAAATGGAGAAAGTTCTTTTTCACTCAAAGCACAATTAAACTCTGGAATTTGTTGCCAGAGGATGTGGTTAGTGCAGTTAGTATAGCTGTGTTTAAAAAAGGATTGGATAAGTTCTTGGAGGAGAAGTCCATTACCTGCTATTAAGTTCACCTAGGGAATAGCCACTGCCATTAGTAACGGTAACATGGAATAGACTTAGTTTTGGGGTACTTGCCAGGTTCTTATGGCCTGGATTGGCCACTGTTGGAAACAGGATGCTGGGCTTGATGGACCCTTGGTCTGACCCAGTATGGCATATTCTTATGTTCTTATGTTCTCATCATGCACAAATGATTACCTAAATTCGAAAAACAATGACAACCATATATAGAATGGCAGCAAAAAACTGTTAATGATTCTTGATCTCCATGGTTGTAGAAGTCTCCTCAGAGATAAGTCTCTTGATGGGAGGATGGGGGTTTAGTGAGGGTGGGGAGGGGTAGGGAGGGGGAGAAATAACAATAAAACAATGATTGACAACTAAATAAGTCAGAAGAGAATGTTTCATTGTTTACTGAACAGTTTAACAGTTTATTGAGGTTTTACAATGACAAACTATTGTATGCACTGCAAATGTATTGTTTACATCAAAAGGCATTGTACATATTGGGGTAGATTTTAAAAAGGTGCACGCCGGTATACATGTGCTCGTGCTACCCGTTGCATGCACATGTACACCTGATTTTATAACTTGCGCGCGCAGACAAGTTATAAAATCAAGAGTTGGCGCATGCAAGGGGGTGCACAATTGTGCACCATGGGCGCACTGAGCCACGTTGCCTTCCCCAGTTCCACCTTCCCCGTTCCCTCCCCCCTAGCCTGACCTTCCCACACTTAGCCCTACTCTAAACCCCCCCCCCCCCCCCACACACACACACACATCTTTATTTTACCTTTTGCGTGCGCCGGCCAACTGCCGGCTCGCGATCCCTGGCACAGCGGCAAATATGGCCACTGTGCCGGGAGCCTGACCACACCCCCGCCCCTTTTGTAAAGCCCCGGGACTTACACTCGTCCCGGGGCTTTACGCACGCCACCGGGCCTTTTGAAAATAGGCCCGGTGCGTGTAACCTTTTGAAAATCTGGCCCATTGTGTACTTTATGGTTCTGTTGAATACACAATAAATTATAAAAATAAATAAATAAATAAACCTTGCTGAAATCCAAGTAAATCACGTCACATGGATCAGGGAAGAGCAATTCTCTAGTCACCGAAACAAAAAAAATCAATCAGATTTGTCTGACAGGACCTTCCACTGGTGAATCCATGCCTCCTGAGATCCAGCATCCTACTGGATTGTAGATAGTTCACTATCCTTTCCTTCAGTAGAGTCTCCATTAATTTTCCCACTACCAAGGTGAGGCTAACTGGTCTCGGTTTCCAGCCTCCTTTCTGCTCCTATTCTTGTGAAGCAGGACACCACCCACTCTTCTCCAATCTTGCAGCACCACTTCCATTTCTAGGGATCTATTAAGGATCAAGGGACCACCTGAAGGGGGTCAGGAGATAACTAACTCTACATGCCAGGATGGTGCCTTTCCCTTCCAAGAACATACTGTTAGGGCTTGTCCCATGAGAGATGGACCAGTTCCACATCTTGAATCTTGCTCCTCCCTCCTTTTTCAGGAAGAACAAAACCACCTCTTATTTGTTAGAGTGAGGATAACTTTGCTGACCATCAGTTCCTAAAAGCCTTTAAAGTATTCAGAACTTTTTTGTACCACCAACAGGTTGATATGCAACCTTTTCTCTTGGAGAGACTAGGGGCCCCTGGATGTGACACACCTATAGTTAACCTCCCAAACTCAGCTTGGAAGCATCTGTAGTTAAGGCAATTTAGAATGTAAGCCCGGAATTAAATAGGAATAGGAGTACAACAAGACAAGGAGTCGCTGAGCTGTACTTTGTGACACAGATTCTCTTCTGGAGTTCCTGAGTGGCTTGATTCCACTAAGGTTTTATGGATCCATTGAGCTTCTCAACATGAACCAAACTGATGTCTGTCAATTCTGAATTACTCCTTCCTTCCACCATGGCCACTAAATTGTTGGCTTTGGATATAAGCTATGTCTTGAATCCTGTCAAGCAGATCCCCTATAAAAATTCTAGTTGAAGAGCTGGGCTCCTTTCCACCCCAAAATCCCTAAGTAATAGCCAAAATAACTTCCCTAACCAGAAAACCCCTTCACCCCACCCATCCTCGAGTCATATCACCAGATTACTCAGAAACAATCTTGCTCCTGATTCATCTATAATATGCTTGGCCCTTGTGAGTAGTCACATCTTAAATCACTGCCTTCCATGGAGCTGCAGCTCCAGCAGTAACATCCCATAATCCTTGTACAAACTTTTCAGCCTCTTTAGCCAACTTGAAGAATTTAGCGGATCCTTCATAGATTACCCACAGTCATGTTGGATATAAAAACACATACTCTATTCCATGTAAGTGTAACTGCACTTTTTTTGCATATCGAAAAGTATTTAAAGATGTATATGCACTGCCCATTAAATTTAAGATCTTGTATTTTCCGCGATGCCTCCAATATTTTAACTTTGTCCATATAATTATATAGCCTTACTAACACATCTCTGAGGTGTGCATTTCTTGCTCATTTTGGCACCAGGGCCCGGTGTGCTCTGTCCTCTTTCATGACAGATTTTGGAGCCTACGAATTCAATGTCTCGGGAAACCATGTGGCAAAAAACCCGACTGGATCGGAGCCCACTGCAACTTTGAGTAAACCCATGATTCGTATATTATTGCATCGGCTTCTGTTTTCGACCTGTTCTTGTTTATCTGCAGACCGCAGTGTTAGCTTTTCCAGCTTATCAAATCATTGACTGATCCCTGTCTGCAATATTTCCATGTTCTCCATGCACTCCTGGAAGTTATCTACTCTGACGGGATGTCTCACCCGCTGTTACCACCAGATTTGCAATCTGCTCTACCACCGACTCCAGCTTTGTATTGAGGCTCTGTTGCAACTGGGCTCCAGTTTTGCCCATGACCTCCCATATAGTGTTAAGCATATTCCCAGGTATAATTATTATGTATTTATTATGTATTTACTGTATCTTTTCCCTTTTATAGAAACATAGAAACATAGAAACATAGAAATGACGGCAGAAGAAGACCAAATGGCCCATCTAGTCTGCCCAGCAAGCTTCACACATTTTTTTCTCTCATACTTATCTTTTTCTCTTAACTCTTGGTTTTATTTCCCTTCCACCCCCACCATTAATGTAGAGAGCAGTGATGGAGCTGCATCCAAGTGAAATACCTAGCTTGATTAGTTAGGGGTAGTAGGGGTAGTAACCGCTGCAATAAGCAAGCTACACCCATGTTTATTCCCTTTACCCAGACTATGTCATACAGCCCCTATTGGTTGTTTTTCTTCTCTCCTGCCGTTGAAGCGGAGAGCCATGCTGGTTATGCATTGAAAGTGAAGTATCAGGCCCTTTTGGTTTAGGGTAGTAACCGCCGTAACAAGCCAGCTACTCCCTGCTTTGTGAGTGCGAATCTTTTTTTTTTTTTTCTTCTCCCCTGCAGTTGAAGCTATTCTGGATATGCGTGAAGCCTCAGCTTTTCTTATTCCCCTGCTGTTGAAGCAGAGAGCTATGCTGGAAATGCTTGATGTATCAGCCTTTCTCCCATGCCATGAAGCAGAGAGCCATGCTGGATATGCATCGAAAGCGAAGTATCAGGCACATTTGGTTTGGGGTAGTAACCGCCGTAATAAGCCAGCTACTCCCCGCTTTGTGAGTGCGAACCCTCTTTTCTTCTCCCCTGCCGTTGAAGCAGAGAACTATGCTGTATATGCTTGGAAAGTGAAGTATTAGGCTTATTTGGTTTGGGG